>NC_136923.1:68422810-69022810 GCF_949752795.1 Hyperoodon ampullatus | reverse complement strand
GCTTCCCTGGTGGCACAGTGGTTGAGAGTCTGCCTGCCAGTGCAGGGGATACGGGTTCGTGCCCCGGTCCGGGAGGATCCCACATGTCGCGGGGCGGCTAGGCCCGTGGGCCATGGCCGCTGGGCCTGCGCATCCGGAGCCTGTGCTCCGCAATGGGAGAGGCCACGGCAGTGGGAGGCCCGCGTACCGCCAAAAAAAAAAAAAAAAAAAGTGCTAGAGACGGTGTGGAGAAAAGGGAACCCTCCTACACTGTTGGTGGAAATGTAAATTGGTGCAGCCACTATGGAGAACAGTATGGATGTTCCTCAAAAAACTAAAAATAGAGTTGCCATATGATCCAGCAATCCCACTCCTGGACATATATAGGGACAAAACTATAATTCAAAAAGATACATGCACCCCTATATTCATAGCAGCACTATTTACAATAGGGAAGACATGGAAATAACCTAAATATGGCCATCGACAGATGAATGGATAAAGATGTGCCATATATATATATATATATATATATATATATATATATATATATATATATACATGGCTGAGCCATAAAAGAGAATGAAATAATGGCATTTACAGCAACATGGATGGACCTAGAGATTATCATACTAAGTGAAGTAAGTCAGAAAGAGAAAGACAAATACCGTATGATATCACTTACATGTGGAATCTAAAATATGACACAAATGAACTTATCTACGAAACAGAAACAGACTCACAGACTAGAGAACAGACTTGTGGTTGCTAAGGGGGAGGGGGGGGTGGGGGAGGGATGGAATGAGAGTTTAGGATTAACATATGCAAACTATTATATATAGAATGGATAAACAGCAAGGTCCTACTGTATAGCACAGGGAACTATATTCAATATCCTGTGGTAAACCATAATGGAAAAGAATATGAAAAAAAGAATGTAGGGCCTCCCTGGTGGCGCAGTGGTTGAGAGTCCGCCTGCCGATGCAGGGGATGCGGGTTCGTGCCCCGGTCTGGGGGGATCCCATATGCCGCGGAGCGGCTGGGCCCGTGGGCCGTGGCTGCTGAGCCTGCGCGTCCGGAGCCTGTGCTCCGCGACGGGAGAGGCCACGGCAGTGAGAGGCCCGCATACCACAAAAAAAAAAAAAAAAAAAAAAAAAAAAAAAGAATGTATATATATATGTATAACTGAATTACTTTGCTGTACAGCAGAAATTAACACAACACTGTAAATCAACTACACATCAATAAAATAAATGTTAAGATAAATAAATAAATAAATAAAAATAAAAAGACTAAAGCTTCCTTTTTAAGTTGTACTAATTGTGGTAGTGGTGGACAGCTAAGAAATCCAGAATGTACCAGCTTCAGAATAGTCAGGAAATCTATGTAGTCAAGTTTGAACTGGTTCTTGTCCTTGATAAGATGTGACATTTGTTTCAAGTTTATAAATCTCCTTTAGTCAGCTTCCAATTTTCTCAGCAAGGTTGGAGAAGGGGTTTTTATTATTCAGTAAAGTATATTTAAATTCATTACCAATTCATTTAGTGTTTTTTGGCTGTGTTGGGTCTTCGTTGCTGCGCGTGAGCTTTCCCTCTAGTTGCGGCGAGAGGGGGCTACTCTTCGTTGTGGTGCACAGGCTTCTCATTGCAGTGGCTTCTCTTGTTGCGGAGCACAGACTCTAGGCGTGTGAGCTTCAGTAGTTGCGGCGCCTGGGCTCAGTAGTTGTGGCTCGCGGGCTTAGTTGCTCCATGGTATGTGGGATCTTCCTGGACCAGGGATCGAACCCAGTCCCCTGCATTGGCAGGCGGATTCTTAGCCACTGCACCACCAGGGAAGTCCCTTTTTTTTTTTTTAAAGAATAAAAATAACCTAGATTTATTTTTGGATTTTTACACATTTAGTACTGACAATTTGAGTAAAAATAATCAATATTTATCAAAAGCACTGTACACAAAGATGTTATAGTTCCTGAGTATTACTGGATAGATAAAAACAAAATGGAGTAGCTTAGAATGTATAAAGGCTACAGGAAGCCTGGAGACTGTTATAAAATACCTTATTAGAAGACGAGGAAAATGTATGCCGCAGATCAAAAAGACAGGCACATGCACAAAAACCCTGCATGCTTAACTGATAAAGAATAGGGGCTGTATATGTGCATGAGAGAGACAGAGACAGAGAAAGAGACAGAAAGAGAGAATTCATATGTTTGAAAGCTGATGAGGGGACTGTCTGCCATCTTCTAAAAAGTAGAATAAAATTGTTGATGCAAGACTTGGAAAAGTCACAAAGTGCACCTAAAGAAAAGGAAAAAAAAAATTTCCTCAAAAAGATTTCATGGAGGGCTTCCCTGGTGGCGCAGTGGTTGAGAGTCCGCCTGCCGATGCAGGGGACACGGGTTCGTGCCCCGGTCCGGGAAGATCCCACATGCCACGGAGCGGCTGGGCCCGTGAGCCATGGCTGCTGAGCCTGCGCATCCGGAGCCTGTGCTCCGCAACGGGAGAGGCCACAATAGTGAGAGGCCCGCGTACCGTAAAAAAAAAAAAAAAAAAAAGATTTCATGGAACATCTTGCTAGACACTAAAAAGATGGTAATGAAAACATTTGTTTATTGTATATCTCATTTGTCTTTTAGTAGTATACAGCTTTACTTTTCTGTATTTGTTTAGTCTCTATAACTAGATCATAAACGTACTGAGGGCAGAAACCATCCTTCCATTGAATGTTAAGGCTAAGTGTCGACAGTGGGTCAAGTGAAAGCAGCAAAAGTGACACTGTGATAGCAGCCAAAATTAAGCATCAGAGATGTGCTGACCATTTTTCTAAGCACTTTACATGGATCCTCATATAAATCCTGTGACATGGGCAGTTTTACTATCTTCACTGGTTTACAGATAAGTAAACAGAAACGGAGAGAAGTAATTTGCCCAAAGTAACATAGCTAAGTGGCGCAGCCATCTCCTCCCCACCATGCCAGTCTGCTTTTCCAAGGAACACAAGATGAGTTTAAGGGATTTAACAAGGTAAGCTATGATTAAGTTCTAACTGAGGATATCATCCACAAAAGCAGCGTTCAGAGGAGGCTGAAGAAGTCAGGGAAGGCTCCATGGAGGATGTAGAACTTACCATGGATCTTAAAGGATGAGTAAGATATGAATAGGTGGAAAGGACAGACAGAATGGGGGGAGCAACCTCAGGACTTTTGCAAAAAATGCTTTGTGTGATGTTCTTTGTATTCCCCAATGCATGGAAAATGAATGAATAATGGTTTCTTTAAATAAATCGAAAGCAGAAAGCCAGAGAGAAAAATCAGTAGGACCTCCTGATGTCATGAGGCAAAATGTGAAAGAGATGAAAAAGATGATAGATTTTATTTCAGTCTTTATTGAAGAAGAAACTAGGAAGATTCTCTATTCAAATCATCTCTTGAAACTTACGGTTTGGGAATAGTAGTTTACACTGTAGTTAACACATAGGGTGCTCAAGATTCAAATGACAAAGAAGACATGCATTAACATGACTGGATGAAATCCACTCAATAATTTGGAGAAACTTACATTTTCAACATATATTTCCTCTTTTCCAATTCTGTTTTAGCTCTTTTTTGAGGTTGGGTGCTGCTAAAACAAACATGGACAGCTCACCACAGCCAGAACTAGAACAACTGTACTACAAATATGGAACCATTTTTTATGGCCTTCAATGTATAATTTTGTCAACCTTTCTTTGAATGTCTAAGTATGATCTTGCTCACTCTGGAGAACTAATGAACTGTGCTATCCTCTTTATAGAAATAGTGCTACTTTTCCCTGGATAGATTAAGCTTGTTTCTGTGTTCAGTGATGCTGCATTATTAGAGAGACACCCACTCACTAGATGAGGAACAAACTTATCATTGGCAGTCATCAGAATTACCTCTGAAGTCACTCTTATGAATGGGAGGTATGTTGGCAAAGAGCCAGCCTTCTTGTGCAGGGCTGTAAAGACAACACAGATTCCATACTTCAGCCCAAATTACATATATATCGCCAAGTTCAGTCTATCTTTACAGACCGACACAAGGCCATTTGGACTTCTTGCAGCTTTCTCTGATCATTTCAGCCAATAGCTTTTAAACTCACAGAAATTATTGTACTAGTAATCTGACACAATCATATTCTTCTGTTATCTGTTCACTGTCTTCATAGCATCATCTTTAAGAGCAGCAAGCATTAACTGAGTGTCCACCATGAAAGGATCCACATTTCTCCAATGAGACCATAAGCTCTTCAAGCATAGAGACTATATTGTAAACTTTTTAAGACCACATAGGTCTCTTTGGGAGGTACTAAACAGACAATTTTTAACAATTTATTTATTTATTTATTTATTTATTTATTTATTTTTGGCTGCGTTGGGTCTTTGTTGCTACATATGGGGCTTTCTCTAGTTGTGGTGAGTGGGGGCTACTTTTCGTCGCGGCGCGCGGGTTTCTCATTGCGGTGGCTTCTCTTTTTGCGTAGCACGGGCTCTAGGCTTGCGGGCTTCAGTAGTTGTGGCTCGTGGGCTCAGTAGTTGTGGCTCATGGGCTCAGTAGTTGTGGCACGTGGGCTCAGTAGTTGTGGCACGCGGACTCAGTCGTTGTGGCTTGCGGGCTTAGTTGCTCTGCGGAATGTGGGATCATCCTGGACCAGGGATCAAACGTGTCCCTTGCATTGGCAGGTGGATTCTTAACCACTGTGCCACCAAGGAAGTCCCAGACAATTTTTTAAAAAACTGAATTGAATTAAACCCAGAAGAGAACACATTTAAGATTCTGTGAATTTCCCTGACTCAGTCTTTGCCCTTGCTATTCTTATTATATATATATCATAATGAAAAGACAAGTGGTTGTTGTACTTTCAAAAATAAAGAGTTCAGAGCAAATTTTTGCCTTTCTCAGAAAAGCGCTTTAATAAATTAAGATTGCCAGGTTCCTAAGCCAAAAGCTTAGAGAATTAGGTACAGTCTAATTTATAGGGATAATATCTAATATTAATTGAGCATTTACTGTGTGCTAAGCACTAGTCTAATTAATCACTTTATGTGCCATATATACTGCACATACACATTAATATATATGATATTCATATGGCACATGTACATATATTTTTTCTTTAATCCTCTTGATTATTATTATACCCAGGAAGGTAAAAAAACGTGCCCAAGGTCCACAGGGGAGAGAGGCACAAGCCCTAGTACATGGATATATGCTGATTAAAACATAGACAATGTATGGGGTAGCTCTTTGTGTGTTAGAGGTCACACGCAGAGCACAGAGGGCCACGAGCCAGATTAAATAAAATCAGGAAGCAAGGTAATGAATGGAAAGACAATAGAGTCAATGGATAATTTCCTTCAATATTGTGCCCAAGAGAAATGAATGGGGACTGGAACAATGTTAAAAGTTAACGGTGTGAGTGAGTGGTGACAAAGAGGAATGGCTGCTGAAAATGAGATCTTCTGGCAGCTATGCATGTGGGATTAAGCGTTAGCCTTAGGGTGAGGGGAAGCTATAATATATGGCTGTGAGACAAGAATCTTTTGTGTTTTGCAGTGGTATTGACTAATTCAGTCAGTTAATCAATAAACATTTGCTGAACAGCTACTATGTTCAAGGTACTGTGCCACGGAGACACACAGAGGCAAAAGACACAGTTCTAGTTCCTGCTTATGAGTCTTTCTGTCCTGATAAGGCAAGATATATAGAATCATGGAGATTGAGCTGGAAGGAAACATAAAGATCTCCTCATCTAATCTTTTTAGTTTTATAGATGACCAAAACCAAATCTCAGAGGTAGGAAGTGACTTTGCTAAAGTTTCCATAGCCTTTTTAGAGCAAGGATAGAATCCAGACTTGATTACCACCCCAGGCTCTTTCTGTTTTCTTATATAGATGTAACTAGTAATGAAAGGTAGTATTTGCCACGTAGCAAATTAATGGTATAGGCAATGCATCACTTCTTACCATAATATGTTTACAATTAAATGCTAAAATTTTTTCTGGGGAATTTTCAGGTGCAAAGGGACTTTCTCAGTTGTCTCCTCAGCTGCTTTAGCATGAAAACAGAAAATGGCCCCTCCTGTGTGCTCTCCAAGCACCTGTGCCACCTCAGTGATACATATCACATGTGATCTTGATACGTCTAGCCCAGTAGTTCTGAAAGTGTGTGGTCTTCAGACCAGCACCACCTGGAAACTTGATAGAAATGCAAATTCTTAGGCCCACTGCAGATCCACTGAATCAGAAACTCTGGGGGTTGGGCTCAGTGATTTATGGTTTAACAAGCCCTCCAGATGACACTGATGTGCTTTTGAGCTTGAGAAACTCTGGTCTCTCTAAATGGCTCTCCAGAGAGATTGAGAGCTCCTTGAAGGCAGGAACCATGTCTTCCATAGTTTTTATGTTCCTAGCTTAGTACCAAGCCTTGAACATAGTGGATGTTCATAAATATTTCTGAAACAACTCTAGGAGTGAACATGGTAAGGCAAAGTATCCTGTTATCCAACCTACTTTGTATACTGAACACCTTTAGATTCACTTTATGTTATGGGCTGATTAGTGTCTCCCCGACCCCAAAATTTTTATGTTGAAGTCTTAATTACCCCCCTCTGTACCTCAGAATGTGTATTTGGAGATAGGACCTTTAAAGAGGTATTGAAGGTAAAATCAGGTCAAATGTGTGGGCTGTAATCCAATATGACTGGTGTACTTAAGGGAAGATGAGGACACAGAAGGGATGCACAGAGGAGGGAAGACCATGTGAAGACAAATCAGACAGTTATCTATAAGCCAAGAAGAGAGGCTTCAGAAGAAACCAACCCTGTCAACACCTTGATCTCAGACTTCTAGTCTCCAGAATTGTGAGAAAAATTGATTTCCAGGAATTCCCTGGCGGTCCGGTGTTTAGGACTCAGCGCTTCCACTGCCAGGGGACTGGGTTCAATCTCTGGTCGGGAAACTAAGATCCCGCAAACCACAAGGCTCGGCCAAAAAAAATTGATTTCCGTTGCTTAGGCCACCAGACTGTGATATTTTGTTATGACCACCCTAGCAAAGTGAATACACTTTGTAAAAAATTCTACAAAAACACTGGCTTTGAAATCCAAGAACTCCCATCCAAGCCTATGACAAGACAATCTTATTTTTAGATTACTCTATAGCCATCTTTAGATGTTAACCATTAAAGTGTTTGTTTAAGAAATTACTCTTTCATGCTCAATATGAGCACAGATTTTGGAGTCAGAGAGAGGTGGTTGGGTTTGAATCCTGACTCAGCCACTTGGAAGTTGTGTAATCTTAACCTCTAAAGACTCAGTTTCCTTGTCTATAATTTGGGGCTAATAATAGCTCCCTCCTAGACATAACTCAATAATTGGCAAGTATATCGTAGGCACTTAGTACATGGTGACTTAAAGATGATAACTAACCAAATTATTCATATTGGCCTTCTCTGGGAGATGGAATTACAGCAAAATTTTACTGTAATGTTTGAATCAGTTCAACAAACATAGTACTATGGTGACTTTTTAAAAGCCTGTATGAAATGACAGATTAAGTATTTTTCAGGAGAAATGAAGAGTCAAGGGGAATAAAAGAATGAGAATGTCAGGAATGCAGTAGAAAGATGTAACACCCAAGAATAGTTGAATTGTCTCAAACTGATGAGTAAGTAGACTGTAAGAAGGTAGGAATTGCTGATTTTGTCTTGTGTCCCCAGAGCTTAATATGACACCTGGCACTTACTATAAGCTCGACAACTTTCAGTTAAATGAGAAAACAGCTTTCTGCAAGGACAGCTGTACAAATTTTACAAAGATATTTCGACCCAAGTATATTTACACTGAACTGGTGGCTCTACAGCAATTTGGTGTCATAGAATCAAAACTTTAATTTTAACCTGGGAATTCCACTTTGGGGAAATAACCTAAGAAAATAACCCCAGGACTTCCTTGGTGGCGCAGTGGTTAAGAATCCGCCTGCCGGGCTTCCCTGGTGGCGCAGTGGTTGAGAGTCTGCCTGCCAATGCAGGGGACACGGGTTCGAGCCCTGGTCTGGGAAGATCCCACATGATGCGGAGCGACTGGGCCCGTGAGCCACAGCTACTGAGCCTGCGCGTCTGGAGCCTGCGCGTCTGGAGCCTGTGCTCCGCAACAGGAGAGGCCGCGACAGTGAGAGGCCCACGCAGCGCGATGAAGAGTGGCCCCCGCTCGCCGCAACTAGAGAAAGCCCTCGCACAGAAACGAAGACCCAACGCAGCCAAATAAATAAATAAAATAAATTTAAAAAAAGGATCCGCCTGCCAACGCAGGGGACACGGGTTCGATCCCTGGTCTGCGAAGATCCCACATGCCGCGGAGCGACTAAACCCGTGCACCACAACTGAGCCCACAAGCCACAACTACTGAAGCCTGCGCCTAGAGCCCATGCTCTGCAACAAAAGAAGCCACTGAAATGAGAAGCCCGTGCACCGCAACGAAGCATAGCCCCCGCTGGCCATGACTAGAGAAAGCCTGCGCACAGCAACAAAGACCCTACGCAGCCAAAAATTTAAAAAAAAAAAAAAAAAAGAAAGAAAGAAGATAACTCCAAAGGGGAGAAAAGTGTTATTATTTTAAAATGTCTACAATTGTAGTAATATTCAAAATCCCTGCTTCCCCCAAACTGTTCTGACCATCTTCACCTGAGTGGCCCAGTGCCCCATACTTCTGACCCTTTGGGATCAGTTTCCCTCTTTAAAACGTATTTGTCTTGTGCCTGCTTATCTTTGGGACTCTACTCAACCAATCTGATAAATTGATTTAAACCGAGGTGCTAATGAATGATAATGGCTGAATGTGAGTCCACTCCTGGATAACAATTGCATTTCAGCAGCACCTTATGCTGAAGAATAAGTAATACATTTCAGGCATGTGTCCCGGCCATTCGGGGAAGATATTTTAAGCAGGGGGATTTCCTCAAACCCCTCAAATTACACCATGTAGACAGCTGCCTATCCCACATGATCTGGCCAACTCCTTGGCATCCAGTTATCAGCACTCAGGGGACACTAGAGGAAACACGTCTGTTCCTCTTCTTAACAGCGCTTGGAAACAGTGACTGGACTATTTATGTCACTTAAAGGAAAAGGGCATTTACTCTGGAAACTATCCAGAAGGTACACACTCCCTGGGTTTAGAGGTAGACTCTTCTCTACCTAATCTCTGCGGATGGCTGAGTGACTGGTGCCTAGATTAACCAAAATGAGTGAGCTCAGACATGGAAACACTGAGAAGGGACGGTAACATAGCGTTAAGCTTCACAGGTGAAAAGATCCTAGACATCGATAAGAATTTACATGAGCACACACGTGAGAAAACACTGAACCTGATAATAAAAAGAGCTGCCTTTTATCAGGTGTTAACTATATTTACTGTGCAAAAGTATTTATATATTTTGAAAGATTTAACCCTCTGATGTTGAGGAAAATTGGGTTGCTATCCCCATTTCAGATAAAGAAACTGAGGCAAAGATAGGATAAGTGGCTATCCCACAATCGAATGGCAAATCTGGGATCTGAAGCCAAGTCTTTGAATTCCCAAGTTCATGGCTGCAGTAGAAGCTGAACAGCCTTTCATATTTCAGAATCAAGAATCTTAAAGCTGAGGATCCAATACAACTGTACTTGTTTGGAAGCTTTTAAATGTTAAAATTAAAATCTGTTTCTCTGTAACTTCCCTTCTTTTGATCTAAATCTGTGCACTCCTGGAGAACTCAAGACAAAGCTACTTTTCTCCAAGAAGCCCTTTTGATACGGAGACAGATCATGCACTCCCCCCACCCCCATCTTTGAGGTAGACTCAGACCCAGGAGATCTCACTCAGTACTGCTCAGCTGTTCAACTGTTAGACTCATCAGTAACACAGAAAAGCTCCAAAGTGCCACCTTTACCTCTCAGAGATCTTAGGTCTAAATTTGGGTAATAAGTTTGATCCCAGTTACTTACTCAGGTGCCTGTGAAACATTACCTTGGTAAGCCATGTGACTCCTCCATAAAAGCATGGAATTAATCTAGTATAGCAAATAATAGCTAACATTTATGGAGCCCTTTCTATGTGCCAAGAACAGTGCTAAGTGCCTTATATAACACTTTCCCTGGGACCACTCCATGAAGCAGGTACTGACATTATCCCAGTTTTACAGATGAGGAAACTAAGGCTCAGCTATTCTGAGGTCTTCTACTCATAACTGCATGTCTTTCTTTCCATTTAAGTGAGAGGGAAGGATCAGGGCAGGATAGAACTTGCTGCCTCTGGAGTGAGACTTGTATTTTCCCATCTCTCTTTGCTTATACATTGCTGGCCCCTTTCTTCACAAGCGTTTAATGAGCACCTCACAGGGTTCAACACTTGTCCTATAGTGATTACAGTCAGGACAACATATGCAAAGAAAGTGATGATACCCTCTAAATCTGAGCTTCAGGGTCAAGGAAAGCTTTAGAGAGGAGGTAGCAACTGATGAGTGTCTCGAAACATAAATAGGAAGAGAGGAATCAACCAGTCAAAGGACAGGATGGGGAAATTCAAATTTCAGCAAGAAGGAACAGCATGTGTCAACATTCAGAGGCATGCATTTGCATGGACAGGAAAAACACATCATATCATAGTAAGCAGGGTCCAAAAATTTTGTAGGTGTAAAATCGAGGGAAAGTTTGCATTATTGTGAGGTTAAAGAAAATTTGTTGTTTTTCAGTTTGATCTGTGCTGCCACAAAAAGCACACACAGTAAGGACAGTGAAACTCGTTATGTACACAACTGACTGCTCAGTGAAGTAAAGTTCAACAGATCATGAGGCAGTCACTTCCCAGTCGCCACCACACACCCCTTGAAAGAGATGTGCAGTCTGCCCCTCTTTGAGAAAAGGGAAGGGTGCTCTTTGTAGAGGATTGATCGTCAATTGCAGTTACATCTGAAATTCACATTATCACAGATTTTACCTTGTTGCTGAGTATGGCCCCTGGGGTGAAAAAGGAATGGAGAGAAATCCCACTGGACAGGTAACAATTGGTGATCATAAAGAGCTGTGTATGCCATTCTGTGGGATATAAATTTTGTCAGAAGGGTGATAGGAAGCCATGAAAGGATTTTGAATGGATCCAACTCAAGTGCCACCTTCTGTAAAAGCATTGCCTGGCCACCACATTTGGTGGGGAATTCCTTTAACTCAGGTTGTTTGTATTTTTCGGTCTCATCTCCCCTTAGATTCAATACCCTGTCTTATATTTGTGTGTTTGTGTGTGTGTGCTATCCATATATACAATGTGTGCTCCAAATATATTTCTCCTTTGAAGGAAAGAAGCAAAGGGAAAGGAGTTGGGGCTTCCCTGGTGGCGCAGTGGTTAGGAGTCCACCTGCCAATGCAGGGAACACAGGTTCTAGAGCCTGTGCTCTAGAGCCTGCGAGCCACAACTACTGAGCCCGTAGGCCACAACTACTGAAGCCCACACGCCTGGAGCCCATGCTCCGCAACAAGAGAAGCCACCGCACTGAGAAGCCCGAGAGCCGCAACTAGAGAAAGCCTGCACGCACCAATGCAGCCAAAAGTAAATAAATAAATGTATTTTTTTAAGTGGAATTAGCCCTAGAAATGAATCTCAGCATTTTCACCTATTTTACAAAACATCTTAACTTGATAAATCAGTTCCATCCAAGGTTAACATTACGCTTAGAGCAATGCACTTGCTTTGCGTCCCCCACAGTCCCAAGTACTTCTGAGTTCAATAGAATTAAGCAAATAAAAAAGTAAAGGTTTCTGGGAATTCTCTGGCGGTCCAGCGTTTAGGACTCCACGTTTGCGCTTTCACTGCCAAAGGTTCAATCCCTGGTCGGGAAGGAACTAAGATTCCGCAAGTCACGGGTGGCAAGGCCAAAAAAAAAAAAAAGTTAAGATTTCATTTGAATAAATATGTTTGTATAACTCACATTCATATTTATAAACACATTAAAATTCAATTCTAACAGAATTCAATTCTAACAGAATCAATTCTAACAGAATCGAATTCAATTCTAACAGAATTGTGAATTAAGAGAAACCCAAATGACTCCTTTCCCTTTTTTAAAATTAATTAATTAATTTTTTATTTGTTTATTTTTGGCTGCGTTGGGTCTTCATTGCAGCGCATGGGCTTCTCATTGCGGTGGCTTGTTGTGGAGCATAGGCTCTAGGCACGTGGGATTCAGTAGTTGTGGCGCACAGGGCCTAGCCGCTCCGCGGCATGTGGGATCTTCCTGGACCAGGGCTCGAACCCGTGTCCTTTGCATTGGCAGACAGATTCTTAACTGCTGCGCCACCAGGGAAGTCCCTAATTCCATCTTCAAATCCCAGTCATAGCCCTTAAACCTCTCAATCTCCATACCTCATCCCAAGGGAGGATGCTTAAATTCTACAGAAACCAAACCAAATTGTAAAAAGACCCCACCCTCCAGGCCAGTGGTTCTCACAGTGTGGTCCCTGAACCAGCAACGAGCAGCATCTGGGATCTTGTTCAAAATGCAGAAATGCACATTATCAGGCCCCACCCCCTCAATCCTACACAATCAGAAATTCTGGGGGTGAGGCCCAGCAATCTGAGTTTTAACAAGCCCTCCGAGTGATTCTGATGCGGCAAGCTAGGGTTTCAGAACGGCTGCTTCCAGTTACTCTGGCTGGCTGCCCTTTGCCAAGGAACGGTGGAGATGGGGAGTGCGGGAACCTATTCCCAACTCTTCAGGGATTTTATTATCTCTTGGTTTCCTTTGCCATTACCCTAATACAGATGGAACGTAAGACCCATTAGACAAAACACGAACCAGACCTGTTCCACAGAACTGTGAAGTCAGTTTTCCTTGGCTTTGCCCGTGGTCATTTTTAAAAAAAATTATTGCTTCATGAGCCACTCTGGTCTCTGAACTTTTCCCTTTTCTAGTAAAAGTACAAATTCCAGCTGGAGTTCTTGACCAACAACATCTTTCTACAGAAGTTGCTGCCTTCGATGCTTTGCTGAGTTCCAGAGATAAGATAAATAATTTACCAAATGTAGGTTTCTGATTACTCACTCTATTAGCATTTAGAGCAGAGAGCTGTGGCCCCTGGGGAGTTTGATTCGTTCAGATGCAGCCCATCTGCTTTTGTTTTTTTTGTGGGGAGTTTTGGGGGGTGGGGTTGCCTGGAAAAGCCAGGGAGCTCCCAGCATCCCACACATACTTCAGGGATGAACTGCCTCAATCTTACGGGTTTTACTGGAAATTCTGGGGAATGCAATTTTCTTATTATTTTAAAAAATACACAGCTGCTAAGACTCTTTTTTCCCCTCCCTCTCTCCTCTTTATTTTTAAAAATTTTTTTTATGCTGAGTAAAAACTAAACTCCACAATTCATTTTCAAATATTATACAAAATACGATAGCTGAAAGGGTATTTTCAATCTTGTGTGATTTATTTATCCTAAATTCATATAGTATACTGCAAGAGTAATTTCAGGGAATTTTACAGAAGGGATTAAGTAGAGTTTCTCCTAAATCAAGTGAAACTGGGGGGAAAAAAAGGAATGGCCTATTATATCAAAGCATCATTCTTTACTCATACCATTTCTGAAGCATAGTAGCAATATCAGTAGGGATAGATGCAAGAGAAGGTTTGCATCTGTAGTTATTCCATGGGCTCTTTCCTTTATGGTAAATACATTTCATTATTATTTTATACAGGTCTTAAGAGTAAACTAGAGTAACAGAAGAAATCACAGCAAAGATAGCTGAGTCTGTGGATGATCCATTACAGATGTAGAGGAAAAAAAGCTTGAGATAAACTCAAGAAGTGATGTGTTGGATATATAATAAAATGCTCTTTTAATTCCTTCAACATAACTTGATCAACAACTTACTTTATCCCTTTTAAAAAGAAATACTGAACCATGTGTCTGGATGGTATTGGGTCTTATTTTGGTAATCTCTATGAAATAGAGATTGCATTTCATATCCCAGGTAAGATTTTTGCATTTTCATGGACGGTCTTAATACAAAATCAAGACTGCACATCCAACCTCCCATGGTGAGCACCCTGTGAATAAGTAAAACGATTACATGATGACATCTGACTGCAAACCTACTGTTTGCCTGCCAGTGATTTAGTAAAAAGTTGATCGGCTCCCAATACCAAGCTGTACTGAAAGTCCCTTGCATAAAATGAAAGTTGTTGGTTGGTTTGGGCAGGGCACCTAGCTGAGCAATTAGCTTGGATACAAAAACAATGTATTAGAACAGGGGATACCCCTAAAAGGTTGAGAGAGGTAAGGTAAGGACACAAAAGGAATCCCTTGTGTTTCACAGCTCTGGGTTTGAAGCAATTAAAGAGTGAAAGGTGTAAAAATGCAACTTGCTACCTCTTTTGTGTTTCTCTGGGAGATTAACCTACTTTCTTGGCTCATTTTCTTTTTCTTCCTACATCAGTGGTATAAAAGCTGTGGTAGCTGGCAGCCTCAGATGACTCCATCTGCATCTGTTATCGTAGTTCTGGGCCTCTCAGGGACCCATAGAGTAATTTACCTCTATTTCCTTTGCTTTCTCTCCACAGCAGGTAAAAAGGCTATCCTCAGCTTAGATACATTCTCCCTTGTCATAAGAATCTGCTAAGCCAAGGATGGTGAGTTAATAGTCGGAGCGTGTGCTCCTTCTCTCTTTTCCTGTCTTCTGACAAATCCAAGAGGCTGAAGCGGTAAATCTGAGAAAAGTGGCATGTATGTACACACACACACACACACACACACACTCCACAAGGAGAACTCTCACCCAACCACTCCCTCTCCTCTTCAGCTTGCCGTATGCTGCATTTTAGAAGGTTTCATGTTGCTCCTGCAACATTTTTTTGGTTGGTTGGATGGCTGAATGAAACACAACCTTCCCTGCAGACATCAAAGCCTGTCTCCAGCATAGCAAACTCTCCATCCAGTCTTTCGTCTCTCCGGCTACATTCCAGTTTAACCGGGGCTGCCTTGCATGATAATCAGGCCTAATTACCGCTTCATCCCCTGATTGTTGTGCTGAGTTTTGGAACTGCGGAGTTCTTGTCTCAGTTTGGTCCTACCATCCCTTACTCTTCCTCCCGGTCTTTAGCACACCCCTTCAAGTTCTCAGCTTTAGCCTTTACAATTAGCAAATAGGTGAAAAGAAGGACTGTGCCTTTGGGATTCAGTGCTCCATCCACTTAGTAAACTTGAATTCCTTTCACAACTGTGGGAAGACCTTGCCGTGTCCAGGATATTCTGAATACCACAGGAGCTTTAAGAGATTTATTACTAGGTTAAAGAGTAAAACAAAGGCCGTGAGACAATATCCTGGTTCCCTAGAGGTATTTACCTACCTTCTCTCTTACCATGCACACACACACAGACACAAAATGTTTTTTAAAGTATTGAGACCAGAAGGAAAGTGATATGAACCAGGACTTCTGGAAAATTTTTCCTGATTCTTTCACTTGGTAGGATGCATTTTGATGGAAAGTGCTATGAACCAGGACTTCTGGAAAATTTTTCCTGATTCTTTCACTTGGTAGGATGCATTTTGATGCCGTCATTTCTCTAAATGAAAAAGGGATCACAGGCGAAGAACTGAAAAAATGAGAGATCAGATAATCCTGTTTATCTCCAGTTTAAACCGTCCAGCTTATGTTTTACTTTAAAGTTCTTTTAATATAGTACTGCATCCATTTACTGAGTGTCTGCATGTACCAGGCACAGAGTTAGGTACTGAAGATTCACAGACAATCTGACACAACACTTGCCCTTAAGGAAAATAAACTGAGCCTTAAAAGACTGGAAGTAGCTAGGTGAAGGGAATGGAGAAGACTAGGAAAATCTAGACGCCAAACTTTTTCAAATATAATCTAAGTGAAGCAAAGTTAGCCTGGAGTTGATCTTTGTTGAAGTTGGGTATTGAAACATGATTGTCATTATTACCATTTTGTCTATTGTTTATATGTTTTAAATTTTCCATAAGAAAAAGTTTAAATATTTAAATATCTGGCGACCATAAGCTGTAGAACTACTGGGAGGAAGCTGGCTGAAATGCACAACCTCTGGCCCCACCGCAGTCATACTCAGTGCATTTCTTGATGGGTTCAGGAATCTGCATTTTAAACAAGCACGTCAAGCAAATCTGCTGCCTACTGAAACTTGATTTCCTTGGCAGGGGAGGCAGTAAGTGCCAAGAGTGGAGGCGTAAGAATGGGGGAAAACCATTTATCAGAGAAGAAAAACTTCCCTGGAAACCACTTAACGAGATCAGACAATTTCAGGACTAGAAAGAGGACCTTAGAGATCCTGAGTCTAGGCCAGAGCATCTCAAATTGTAATGTGCACCGGGATCACCTGGGGATCCTGTTCAAATGCAGCCGGCTTCAGGATGGGGCCTGAAATCCTGCATTTCTAGCTAGCTCCCAGGTTAGACCATGCTGCCAGTCTCAGGACCACACTTTGATTAGCAAGGATTAGTATTTTATAGACAAGGAAACTGAGGCTCAGGTGTCGAGTGCATCACTTTGTGCTGCTGTTGTCTTGGGAGGCTGACCCGTGTAGGAGCCTGTTACCGGTTGGATATCCGGAGCAGGCTGCTCTTACATGTGGATTGCAAACATGGGCCAGTCCTGGAGCTGAGCTACAGTACAGATTTCTCCTCAGCACCATAGGGATGATCTGAGGAGCTGCCATGTGGCTGTTCTGCCACAGTTTGTTACTTCTTATCATCCTCACTGCATCTTCCAGGTCTAGCCGCTCGAATGAATTCTTCTGGGAATTCCAGAAGACTTCCTAGGCAAGCAAGCATTAGACCTGTTGAATGCATGACCCAATGCACTCACATGGGCCCAGCCATTAGCATAGTTTTGGTCCAATGCTAGTGCATTGAGTAAGTTAGATAACTATCCTGTGAATTGCAAAGACGATAGGAATTAATAAGCTATTTAATATACTCCCTACTATCAGGACTGGGGAGCACTCCTTGATACAGGAAATCCTGTTTCACACAAGTGATTAGTAAATTCAGGGAACTGATTATCCCAGAGCTGGTACAGCTTCAAAACAGCTTTTGCACCCTCCCTAAAGGATGGATAAGAGAGTTTATCATCCTTAATGAAAGGGGATGCTTGGCGGGGGTGGGGTACGGGGGGTACTTCCTAACCTTTGAGGCTGAGGTCAGAGAAGCTGTCCCTGCCTTCCTTTCCCTGTCAGTGACAGAACTTTGGACACGACAACTAAAGAACTGAGCTGGGGGTGGGGGCATGGTTTGTAATCGCTAATTTCCAGGTAGCGAGAAACTGTAATAGGATATTTCAACTCAAGAAATTTATTGACAAAAATGTTACCAGAACCTCCCTCCACAGACAGACGCACAGACACACCCACCTACCCACCCACTCATTCTTTGCCTATCCCCTCAAATAAAGCATCTTTTTTTTTTTCTTTTTTGGCCGCACCGCGAGGCATGCGGGATCCTATTTCTCCGACCAGGGATCGGGATCGAACCCAGGCCCTTGGCAGTGAGAGCAGCGTGGAGTCCTAACCACTGGACCGCCAGGGAATTCCCCAAATAAAGCATCCTTTCCTCTGGCCTTGAAACAGTTTCTGTCGGAAAGGAATGTCTCTGGGTTAGAACACTCTGTGATCTTTCCCAAAGACGTGAGCAATGTATCCTTGAAACATCACATGTTAACATTTATATCTTTTTCCCCTGATCCAATGATACATTTTCCCTGAGCCCTCTTATCTAGAAATGCCTTAAGAGGGCACAGAATAATGGTAGACAGAATCTCCTAGCGCTTGCAGTCCCAATCAGAGTGAAGTCTGAAAGCTTTCCTTAGGATCAGAGTCCAGGGAAAAGTTAATTTTTGGTTCTAGGCCTGTGGACTTAGGCTTTTGTGCCCGTGAGGAGTAAGGATGTGGACTGAGTAAACTCTTTGGAGGCCGGGGGGTGGGGAGGGGAGTAGGGCCTCCCTGGAGCTTCAGGCCATTAGTAATCTGCTTTGTGAATGGAGTTAAAGGGGGAGGGGGATGCACATACTTGGAATTCCTTTATCTGGGTGGGCTCCTTCTCCACAGACTTTCAGGATGTGGGAAATGCAAGATGAAAGAAGCTGAATTTCCAGCCTATCAGGTTACAGTGTGTAAAATGGAGAGGGAAGGGGGGAGGGGGAGAGGAGGATGGAGAAGGCTGCTTCGAGAGGGACCAGGGAAACCCAGTTTGGGAACTGGCTTGGGAGAGTGAGAAAGAAAGAGTGCTGGGCGTGCAGATCATGTTTCACATCACATCAGAGCTATGGAATTTCCTCTTTTCTGGGGGGAGGCCTGTGAAGAGAAGTTGGTTTAAGGTTAGCCGGTGATGAATAATAGCCCAAAGGCGACTGATTGAGGGTGTTACTAAGTGACTGGTGTTTACAAGCAAAGATTTTGTGGTGGGGAAGGGAGGTGGGAGCCAGGGCCATCTTCAGTCTGAGTTGTTAACCAAATTCTGTGACCCGAGAATGGAGTCCATGTACGGATTTTATTTGTGTCTGACCCCTGTGGTATGCAGAGCCCTGAGCTGCGGGCTCAGAAGAGGAGCGAAAGGAATGGGACGGTAATTAGAAAAGGCCGGAGAACCTCCCATGCGGGTGAGGGATCTGGGGACCTGCAGGCACCCTCTGAGTTCTGCTCTGTGTCTCAGGGAGTTCCCGGGGCGGTCCTGGCAGAATTTGTTTCTGTTCAAATTAAGTCACGTGCTCCACACCACTCAGCTGTCGTGGTCCCACTCTCTGAGGACCCTACCTCCCAAGAGATGTGTCTATTTTTAACAGTTACACCCAGGCACTGTCCTTTCTTGTCTGTTATGAGAAAGAGCACCTACCTCAAAACCTCCACCCAGAGTGTGAAACTTATTCGAGTGAGGGTAAGTGGTTCCTAAGGCCGGGGACACCCTCTTTTTTAGGGAAGAATAAAAACAGTAGAAGACCATCGGGTCAAGTCTGGACCTAAAACAAATTCCTGTAGTGGCAGAAACAAGGCATAAAGGGTATGGGGTGGGAACATGGAAGGAAAGTATGTTTAGGGAAAGGAATACATATTATACCCTGATACCCACCACCCTCAGGCAATGTGTCATTCTAAGAGCATGATATGTAGAAAGTTATTAGATGGCACATAAATCACCACATACTTCAGATGACAAAAATATTGCTTGTTTTGGAAAAATTAGAATACGATAAAGTACACTTGTCACAAACCATACCAAGCTTCATTTAATCTTTTTTCTCTTGTTTCAGAAAGCTGTTTAGGATTTTTCAGTCTATCAGGGGCATAATTTTCAAACATCTATTAGTGCCATACTGTAGTCACCCGAGAGTTTCAGTTAATAAAGATTTCTGGTTGATAGAGAGCTGGAGCGGACTTTTGCACTCTCTTCTTTGAACGCTACTCAACTATAACTGCACTACTCAACTATAACTACACTCCATTTTTAAAAACAAAGAAATTTATTTATTTATTTATTTTTGGCTGCTTTGGGTCTTCGTTGCTGCACACGGGCTTTCTCTAGTTGCGGCGAGTTGCGGCGAGCGGGGGCTACTCTTCGTTGCGTGCCCAGGCTTCTCATTGCGGTGGCTCCTCTTGTTGAGGAGCACGGGCTCTAGGTGTGCGCGCTTCAGTGGTTGCAGCACGCAGGCTCTGTAGTTGTGGTGCACGGGCTTAGTTGCTCTGCGTTATGTGGGATCTTCCTGGAGCAGGGATCGTGTCCCCTGCATTGGCAGGTGGATTCTTAACCACTGCGCCACCAGGGAAGTCCCTTCCATTTTTTTTTTTTAATCATTTTACAAACGATACAGTCACATTTTCCTTCTCCTTTCCAAACACCCTCCCCACAACTGTTTTTAAAAAAAGAAATAAAATACTATTTCCTCCTCTTTGCATTAGCTGCTCTCAGCTACATTTCCAACAGGAGCTGCAGCCTTAACCTCGCCAGACTGGGCTTCCTTAATTCATGCTGTTCCTTTTTGATGTCCACAGTCATTTTCTAAGTCTAACTTTTTTTTCTGCAAGGTCTATGAAATTTGGGATAGGTACTATTATTTGAACTGGTCCTTCTGAATTTCTTAGTGGTTTCCTAAGAACAGGTAAGGGTAGTCACTCAAGTGATATTTCCTGTGTGCCCAAGTAAAATAAGCCAACAGCGTGGTTTTCTATTTTCAGTTGAAATGAAAATTAATTTTCGAAAGTCCTGTAGTCAGCTTAGTCCATCATAACCTGCTGTTGACCTTAGGTGGTGGAGGATCTAAGCGCTCGAATGTTAAAATTAGAACTGACTTTGAATACTGGCCTTATTTACCATCTGGGCACCTTACTTTTATTTAACTAACACTTATACAGCATTTATTATGTGCCCAGCACTGTTGTAAGCGTTTTACAAATATTTGCTCGGCTAATCCTCATAGTAGTGTTATTATTACATAACACTATTATGAAGTAGTGTTATTATTACCCTTAGTTTATAGATGAGGAATCTGAGACACAGAGATGTAAAGCAATCTGCCAACCTATGAGCATGAGTGTAAGCTCACCCCCGGAGCACGACCGCTATTAGACGGAAGATGTAGCTCTTTTTCTACATCCACCACCTTGCAACCTAGGACAAGTCACTCAGCAGTGCTGGGGGCAGGTGAAGGGTGTGAAACTGTGGGCAGCAGAGAAGACAGGGCATCACACACACATGAAAAGCCAAACAGCAAAGCCAGAGGGAAGGGAGAGTTGGAGGGCTGCTCCTCCCATCCCATCCCCGTGTAGAACAGTGGAGCAGGTCTCCAATACCTTCTTATAATTCACTTCACAGCCTCAGTCCTGTACCATTTCCGTTTCCTTGAACTGCATCTAGACATGATTCTGGTCCCCACCAGCTTCTGACCTCATTACTCATTCTGTTTACAGCTTGGCCTCACCCTTCAGACTGCCCTGATTTCCCAGATAGGAATTTGGCTGCCCTCATTGACTATGATTCAGATTTTCACCCCAGTCACATTGCACCAGCCCTCCTGTGTACACAGCCCTCTGGTCAGACTGGTACCCTGACATCCCCCTCCTCCTTCCCTCCCTAAAACCCCCATCATGGGTAAGGCAGGGCTCTACGAATATATCCACTCCAGAGAGTTAGGGCAGGGTTATGAGGACCTCGAATGAAATTTGGGGGGAAACCATTGAAGGATTGGAGTTGGGGGGTTAATGTGATGAAGGGGGCTTCTGAGGAAGACGAAGCAGCTGTGCAGGACAGAAGACGTTAAGGCTGAAGGCAGGGGCATCCATGAATAGATAGGGTGACAGACAAGGAAGGGCTGAGGTGACGTGCCCAGTGGATATGGGAGACACACGATCTCACAACACTTGGTTATTGCCTGGATTTGAAGGGCAGGAGGGCGGGGAGAGTCACGCACTGTGATTCTCCCAGGTTTCTCATCAGAATCATCTGGGAAGCTGATGCCTCAACCTGCAGCAATAGGGTACCTGTGAGAAAGTGGAAGAGCCTAAAATATTTCCTGGTAATTTTTTTTTTTGGCCTCGCCACACAACCCGCGGGATCTCTGTTCCCTGACCAGGGATCGAACCCATGCCCCTTGCAGTGGAAGTGCAGAGCCCTAACCACTGGGCCACCAGGGAACTCCCAGTGCCTGGTTATTGACTATAGGCTCAAGAAATGTTTATAGAATATATCTGTGTCTAACCTCTAGATACTGTCATTAAAATATTAATGTCCCATGGAGATAAAACCGAGAGCCTTGAACATCTTTGTCGTAAGGGAAAGAGGAAAAACTGGTGTGAAGAGGCTAAGGAGGGATAAAGGCAGGGAAGGAGGTGTTTCCTGCCTGAGTGCACCTGTTTGGGCCACTGTGAGAGGAGCCCAGAAGAAAGGCTCACATTTACCTTTATCACAGTTCATCGAGGACTTCCCTGTGCCAGGACTTCCCTGTGCCAGGCGAGGATGGGGGATGACAGGGAGGAGGGAGAGGCAGGATTGACAGCCGACTGGATCTAGGGGACAGCCTTCAGTCAATCACAGATGCAGGAGTCTGTTTGGGGGGCGCTGAGGGTGCCCCAGAGGGAGACCCACAGGCAGCATGGCTGGGCACAGTGAGCCAGCCTGAGCAGGTCGTGGCTGTGGTTGCCATTGTCTTTGCAGGTCTGTCCCTTACATTTGAAGTAGAGAGCTAGCCTGTCGTCCCTCCCAAGTCTAGAGAAATCCACTGCTATCTTATTACTCAGTTATTTCAGCCTCCTCCTACTGCGTCATTTCATTTTCCATCGACTGGCTCTTTGCCGTCCTCCAGTTAATCCTTTCTCTCTTACCCATGTAACTTTTCCTTTTCATCTCTTTCTTCTCCTAGAAACTTTGGCTGGAATTGAAAACTGTCTTCCAAAGAGGGAAAAACTCAAACTCATTTTAAAAAAATTGGTTTCTGTCCATGTTTGATCACATACATGTTTTTCGTATGTCTCGTCTTCTAACACTGGAGCATGAATCTTTGGGAGATAAGGACTGTGTCAGGTTCCGAGAAAGTGTTTTATAATGAATACTTTGAGCCTTCCCTACAGATCACAGTTTGATTGATGGAGATAATAGTCCCAAGCGGTCACCATTTATTTGTCCCGTGCTAGGTGCTGTGTTAATTGTTTTGTATTCGTTCTCACTGAATCCTCACAGCGACCCTGTCAGTCACATACCAACCTATCCCTGTTGGACAAATGAGGAAACTAAGACTTGGAGATAAAGTGACGTATCCAGTTAGAGCTGTTAGTGTTGGTTCCAAGATGACATTTATTGAGCACTCACTACACGCCAGGCTGTGTACCAGTGCTTCACATGGAATCCTCAAACAATACCATGAGGTTAAGTATTCTTATGATCCTCATCTTCCAGGTCAGGGAGCTGGCTCAGAGAGGTTAAATAACTTACACATATCACACTACTAGGAAGCAGTGGAACCAAGGTGTCACTGTAGGCCGTGGGACTCCTAGTCTTTGCTCTTTGACCACTGCATTTAGTTATTAAAATACCAAAAGAACCTCCATGCAGTTTGGTTTTACCCCTGAAGTGATCCAAGGGAAGTGCTCTCAGGACAGCATTGTATCAAGGTTCCAAGGTGCACCGTCTACAGAAAAGCGTGGTGGCAGGAGAGGGGCGGGAGGATGAAGTGGTTAATGTCTGAGCAGGGAAGTATAGAAGCAGCTAGTGGAGTTAGAACTGCCTCTGTGCGTGCCCTGGAAATGCAAACAGCCCTCGGCATGGCTTCCCTGGGGCTGGCCCGGGTGACTGGCGGGAAGCCTGCTGGAAGGGAAGCCCCATCTGAGGGAGCAGCCACGGGACCCTGGAGCAGTGGCTTCCCCCTCTCTGACCTTTAGCTTGCGCTGATGAATTGGCAGCAACTGTGTGACATCAGGGAGACATTTTCTTCTTTGTGAGCTCAGAGCTTCCATTTAAAAATTCTTCAGTCACAAGACGGAGGCTGCAGAAGCCCAGGCACACTTGTGGGGGGCAGCAGGTGATGTGCACTTGCTCCAAATCTTCCAGAAGTCTGCGTAATCCCAGGGATTCCGGGCGGCCTTGGGGATGGCCATGTAAGGTGCGATCGCTGGCCTTATTTATCCCGTCATGCTGCCAGCTCTTAGGAGCCCAGCAGGGATGAGATTACAGGGGCTGGCCACCCCAGGCAGGCGTCCGGGAGCCACTGGCCTCCTCTGGCAGTTTCTTCTGTGTGACCAATCTCTTCTTGTTCTTACCCCTGCTGAAAACTAGCACTGGGTTAAAATTAAGTGAGCTCAAGTGTTATCCAAACATGTTTTTTCTTGACTCTTGTGTGTGAGACAGGGTGTGCGTGTTGAGGGGGAGGGAGAGGGGAGTAATCTAATGTCTAAACTTGAGAGTGATCGAGGGAACCATTCTTTTAATATAGCGAAGATTGGAGTTGAAGGGAACTTAGAAATCGAAATACTGCAAGCCCCCATTTTACAGAGGAGGAAACTGCAGGCTCAGAGAGGGAAAGTGACTTGCCCAAGGCTTCACAGCACATTAGTGGCAGAGGCAGGACTAGAACAGTGTCCTTGGGCAAGTTAGTCTTTCTCTCTGGGCCTCAGTTCCCTCACTGATAAAACCACACTGTGGGATTTAACGATGTTCAAGATTTCCCTCCAGATCTTAAAATATAAAACCGTAATTGGGTGATGCTCCCCAGCTCCCTGGGGGATCCTAGTGGATCTAGTGGAGCAGCGCCCTGAACAAGGCAGGATCATGGCTAGGAAGCTGTGGGTGGTCAAATGAACAGATAACTCCTGGACTTCGGGATAGACGATTGCATCACCTCCAATACCCACCTCTCACTTCAGTCTCTCCCCTTGTCCTTGCCTTTGGAGACCAACATTCATCCTAGAGCAGCCATCCTCCCTTTCCCTCTCCCTTCCCAACTCACAGACATACATATTCCCTAATTTCTGCTTATTTACTGGACCACTGTTATTCCAGTTTATGTATCTGTAGCTTTCCACTACTTTTTATTGAGGAATCACTCACTGCACAGAGGACTCCCTACTTTACGTTATCACATTTAATCCTCCTTCTTCCATCCTCTGATTTAGGTTATCTCATTATGTTGATGATGAAACCAAGGCTCAGAGATTTACATACTTGCATATTCCAATAGCTAGTAAGTGGTGAATTCCTACAGTGACTCAATCTGACTGGAGACCAAGCTTCATTTCTTTCTTTTTTTTTTGCGGTACGCGGGCCTCTCACTGTTGTGGCCTCTCCCAATGCGGAGCGCAGGCTCCGGATGCGCAGGCTCACGGGCCCAGCCGCTCCGCGGCATGTGGGATCTTCCTGGACCGGGGCACGAACCCGTGTCCCCTGCATCGGTAGGCGGACTCTTAACCACTGTGCCACCAGGGAAACCCCCAAGCTTCATTTCTTACATTACCTCTTGCGCGTTGTCCCCCTGCATTACCCCCTTCAGCAGCCCTGAAACTCTGGCTGTGGCCCATAAATTCACTTGGATGTAACGGGTGCTAACAAGACTAAGGTCAATTGGCTTTATTCCTGTGAGGACCCAATATCTTTGTCCTATTTCAAGACCACAGACTGTATGTACCCTTGAATTTGACCCCTTGTCTCACAATGAATACTCGGGATTGGGACTCAGCATAGGCAGAAGAACCAGGATTCTTTGTGTCTTTCATGACTACTGGACAAAAAATTCCAAGTAATCACTTATCATTTTGTTCCTCAAAATGGAACAAAATGGAGCTAAAGAGCATGTAAGCCCACCAAGTCGTTCCTACTGATAACCTATGTTATACGGATTGATTTGCAGACATTTCCTAGAGTGGCGGCTTGGGCACTAGTCTATAACTGAATTCTGTAGTTTGGGTATTAAACTATCTTCTGGCCTCGCTGAGTCATGTTCTTTGTGGCATCTCCAGCTGGCCAGGAGGTCACACAAGGTGGGGTGGAGGCAGCAGCTGAAAATGCAATAATACCCTGTTAGGCTCCAGGGATCCTCCAGGAGTGGTGATTCTTCTCAAACAGGTGTTAGCAGGAGTCTGAGGGTTGAGAGGCTAGGTGGGTGGGATTGGGTGTGAAGCCACGCAGGTACCCTCAGGGACAAGCCATTCCTTTGTACATTCTTTTTTCATTCCTTCCATAAACACTTACTGAGCACCCGTATGGGTGGGTTAGATCTGGGACCCCATTGGACCCTGAGAATTCCAAAGCTGATAATCAAGAAGTTATCATTCTAACTGGAGGCCAACATATACACAAGCATTATTATACAATGTGAGAAATGTCATCATAGAGCTGTGGTCCCTTAATGGAGGGAGGAATTAGTTCTGCTGGCCGGGGGGGTGGGGGTCGGGCCTGATGTGGGGAGGCCACACTGGGAAGGTGTCCTCTAAGGAGTCTTGAGATATGAGGAGAGGAGAGTACATTCCAGACCCAGAGAGGAGCTGGAGCAAAGGTACAAAGGCATGAGTGAGCAGAGCCAGATCAGGGGGCTTGGAGCATGTTCCACAGAGAGCCAGGTCATCTGTTTATGCAAAGAACAGCTTTTGCAGGTGTCAGCCTATCTCATCACCATCATCAAAGCTAACATGTATAGAACTGACTATGTGCCAGGCAGTCTGCTAAGTGCTTTCCTCACCTCTCCTTTTTTAATACAAGAACCCTAAGAGATAGGTGTTATTAAATTAACACAATTTTCCTGGTGAGGAAACTGAGGTTTGGAGAGAAGTTAGGATACTAGCCCAGGTTAGGAAGCATCTGTGTTCTTAATCACTGCACTCCATTCCCAGCTTGTTCTTTTACCTTTTTTTTTTTTTTTGGTAAATTTTTCTTTGCAGTGGTGCGCTTTTTTCTCAAGTGTATGTCCGTATGTGCACGTCCAGACCCCCTCCTGTCCAAGGGGGCACTCTTGGTGTTAGCACAAGTTTGTGTGCCCAGTGCACAGTGAGGCGAAACAAACCAAAACATCAGTGTTTGGAGCAGAGAAAGGTTTATCACAGGGCCATGCAAAGAGACAGGTGGCTCATGCCCTAAAAAGCCCGGAGCTCCCTGAAAAAATGCTTTTGGCAAAGCATTTTTAAAAGCCAGGTGAGGGGCTTCCCTGGTGGCGCAGTGGTTGAGAGTCCGCCTGCCGATGCAGGGGACACGGGTTCGTGCCCCGGTCCGGGAAGATCCCACATGCTGCGGAGCGGCTGGGCCCGTGAGCCATGGACGCAGAGCCTGCGCGTCTGGAGCCTGTGCTCCACAATGGGAGAGGCCACAACAGTGAGAGGCCCGCGTACCACAAAAAAAAAAAAGAAAAAAAAAAGCCAGGTGAGAGGGAGGGGTGTCGCAGGGTGTGTGATCAGCTCGTGCACAAGTCTCTGATTGGCTGATGATGAGGTAACTGGGTGTTGTCACAGGGGTTAACAGTATCAGTCCTTAGGCTCCAGGAGGCCTGGGGCTATGTGCTCATGGTCATCAAGTAGTTAACATGTTCCATTTGGTGGGGGGGTTTCACATCTGTAAAACAACTCAGGAAATGTGCATCAAATACTGTTATCTAGGTACTTCAGAGAGGAGCTAAAGCAGAAGATATGAGGGAAGGCCTGTCGCTGGAAAGGCCCCATAGGGTCCTGCTCAGTTACATTGGGAGGTCATCCATTTGGCCTTGACCTTCTCTCTCTCTCCATAGTGTTCCAGCAGGTCATTTCTGCATAAACTGAACCAAGCCTGAAATTTGGTTTGCTATTTTTTTCCATGAGAAATTGAAACCCAAAGAAGAACCAAAACATACCCAGAAGAGTCTATTGTGCTCCTGCTACTGCTCAAGGCATTTGTTTTGAGACCATGATAGCAAAGTTGGGGTTATTATTGGAAAGTGGTCTTTTAAATATGTGTGGGGGGGAGGCGCAATGAGGGGGGTGTTACAGATTGAATGTTAATTAGGTTCAGATTTTGGAGAGCTTTAAATGCCATCTAGAGAGTTTGGATTTCATTTTGTGGTAATATAAAGGAAAAGGGGAGGGAGAGGGTGCCTACCCTAACCAGGCTCTGTGCTAGCACACACCTCTTCACACCCCACCTCACTGAGCAGTGAAAGGTTTTGAGTAGAGCTTGGATACATTGTTTCAGAAGATGAACCTGTATTGGATGCAGGAAGAATTGGGAGGGAAGGGTTTAGCAGTGGAGATTCCATTGTAAAGCAATGATAAAATCTGGGGGTGAGGAGTGGGGAGTTAGTACCTGAATTATGGTGACGGTGATGATAAGGGAAAGGGGACACTTTATAAAGACGCTAACACATGAGAAACATTTTTAGAAATAAATTCTGGTTCATCAGTTTTCCATAATTGATTTTTAAGTATTAGGGTTTTATTTATTTATTTATTTATGGCTGTATTGGGTCTTCGTTGCTGTGCGCCAGTTTTTCTCTAGTTGTGGCCAGTGGGGCTGGGCTACTCTTTGTTGAGGAGCTCGGGCTCTAGGCGTATGGGCTTCAGTAGTTGTGGCTCACGGGCCTTAGAGCACAGGCTCAGTAGGTGTGGCACACAGGCCTAGTTGCTCCTCGGCTTGTGGGATCTTCCCGGACCAGGGCTCGAACCTGTGTCCCCTGCATTGGCAGGCGGATTCTCGACCACTGCACCACCTGGGAAATCCCTAGGGTTTTTGTTTGTTTGTTTTTTTATTTTACTGTGGACCCCACTTGTACCACTATAATACATTCTCTTGCAAATCTTTTTTTGAGTCCACTTGTTGCCTGTACCTGAAATTCAGACTGTATCTAAACTTAGCCCCTACCGACTTGGAGAAGAATCTAAACTTGGCAAAATGCCTCCATCTCTCTTCGAGCAGCAGTCTTAAAAAGTAGTTCTCTACCTCCCTCCCCAACCCCCCAACTAATGAACTATATCTAATAGCCTCTCTTTAGAGAGTCCTTTGAGAAAGAAATGGCGTTTGTTTTTGACCTCATTATCCATTTCAGCCTGTCCTTGATGAAAATAATCGCCCCTTAGGCAGGTACATTCCTCACATGCCACTCTCCGCTGGCGGCTGAGACGTTGTTAACCCCGGTGACCATGGGAAAATGCTGCTGTCGGCTTCAGAGAGTCTAAAGGGAGTTGGCGCAAGATAACAAGGGGTGAAGAGGTCAGAGTGGAAGCCCCTTTCATCTTTTCAGGCTGTTTCCAACCCAGACAAAGGATCCTGTCCAGGGGTGCAAGGCCCACGCGGCTTTATTTTATGGTCTGGCCCTGAAAGGGGGTTGGGAGGGCTGTGTCGTATCTGGATATTGTTTTGTAGGCGAACGCCTGGCTCCCGGGAAGTCCTCGACTCCTGGGGAACGCTAAGTGGAAGGAAGGGCAGGCAGCCCCCGCTTCAGCGGAAGAGACCACCCAGCTCCTCAAAGGAGAGTGTGAAGGGCTTGAATGGAATGAGCTGTCCGGCAGGATTTATCATTCAGACAGTGAGATTAAGGGTGCGAGGCTGCTTAGCCGCTTCAAATTGCGGTGGCTCTAGGATTTGCAGCAAAAGAGAAGGAAAGGGGGGGCAGGGTGGTGTGGGGTTGGATGGAGAGGTGAGGGCAGGTTGGAAACCTGTGTGGGGAGGCGGGGATCCAGATTTCCTCCCAGCTTGCCCACTCACTTGCTTTGTGAGTTTGAACAAGTCACTTTTCCCTTTTGTAAAATGAAGCAATTGGAAGGATACCTGACTTTGGAGTAAGGGGAGCCTACGCTGTTCCATCTCCTGCCCCATACGCTTTCTCAGCTTGCTTCGTTGACTGTGTTTTGTTAAGAAAAGCAACATAGCCACATTATCAATAACTGAAAGTCAAGTACTCTCTGTCTACCAAAATCCCTGGCCCAAAACCTTGATACAATAATGATTGCCTTTGGGTGGATTTCCCTATGACCTTATTTCTAATATATACATACATATATATATATATATGTATATATATATATATATATATATACACACACACACACATACATCTCTGTAGTACCCCTATAATTTCGCATCATGTTTTTTTTCCCCCCCAGTAAATTCGTGGTGCTGGATATCTTCTGTTTGCCCCTGCAGATTTTCTCACTAACTGCCTTCATCTTGCTCTGTGCCCCAGGAGGCTGCTGTGTGCTCCTTTGCCCCCCTTTGGCTTCTGGTTGGGTTTGAGGGATGTTTGCTCCCTGCCTCCCTCCCTTCCAGATCCCTGCAGGCTAGCTGCGTCCCTCCATCAAAGGCAGAGCTCTTGTCTGGGGACCCTCTTTATGTTCCATTGGGCCCCACTTACCCCTTCACGCCTAGCCTGGAAGTAGAAACAGCTCCCCTCTGCTTTTCCAGTGCTACCCACAACTTTGTAAATACCCCTTTATTCAACTCTCTTCAAATTTCCCAATTTTGGGTGTGTCATGTTTCCTGCTGGGGCTGACTGTCAGAGAATATATATCATTAGTATTTTCCAGATTCCTACACATCATCTATGTAGACTATAGCTGCATAGCATTGTGTTGAGTATATATATACATATACCAGAATTCACTTAACCATTCTCTTATTTAATTTGCTTCCCGTTTCTTCAGTATCAAAACCTCAGTGAAATACTCCCCAGACAAGAAACTGCGGTTTCTTTTATCTTTTAATTTTTAAAATAAATTTATTTATTTTATTTTTGACTGTGTTGGGTCTTCGTTGCGGTGCGCGGGCTTCTCATTGCAGTGGCTTCTCTTGTTATGGAGCACAGGCTCTAGGCACGCGGGCTTCAGTAGTTGTGGCACACGGGCTTAGTTGCTCCGCGGCATGTGGGATCTTCCCGGACCAGGAATCAAACCTGTGTCCCCTGCATTGGCAGGCGGATTCTTAACCACTGCGCCACCAGGGAAGCCTCGCCTCATAATTTTTAATGAAGAGTTTAATAGAATAGGATTGGGGAATTCATCTGAAGTATATTACTAACACTGCTTTACATTTTAAAAACACCTGACAGGGCTTCCCTGGTGGCGCAGTGGTTGAGAGTCCGCCTGCCGATGCAGGGGACACGGGATCGTGCCCCGGTCCGGGAAGATCCCGCATGCCATGGAGCGGCTGGGCCCGTGCACCATGGCCGCTGAGCTTGCGCGTCCGGAGCCTGTGCTCCGCAACGGGAGAGGCCACAATAGTGAGAGGCCAGCGTACCGCAAAATAAATAAATAAATAATAAATTAAAAATAAAAATACCTGACAATTTCCAAATCATTTGAATATCCACAATCCGTTTGATCCTTTCAACCACCCTGGAAGGTAGAGCAGGCATTATTATCCCTTTTTTAATCTCCATTTTCTAGATAAAACAGCCTCAGAGAGGTCAAATGACATATCCAGGTTCAACCAGCTACTCAGTGGTAAAGCTTAGGTTCAAAGCTTTTTTTTTTTTTGGCTGAACCTCTCGGCTTGTGAGATCTTAGTTCCCTGACCAATCCCTGGCCCAGGCAGTGGAAGCACCAAGTCCTAATCACTGGACTTCCAGGGAATTCCCCAAAGCTTTAATTTTATTTTTTAATTGAATTATAATTGACTTACATTAGTTTCAGGTGTACAACATAATGATTCAATATTTTTATACATTACAAAATGATCACCATGATAAGTCTAGTTACCATCTGTCACCGTTCAAAGTTATTACAGTACTATTGACTATATTTCCCATGCTGTACATTACATTCCTGTGACTTATTTATTTTATAACTGGAAGTTTGTACCTCTTAATCTCTCTCACCTATTTAACTCATCCCTCTGCCCACCTCCCCTCTGGCAACCATCAGTTGGTTTTCTGTATCTATGAGTCTGGATTCAAAGCTTTTAAATGCTCAGCAGGCATTCACAACTGTTACCTGGTATACTATCTGCCCCCATCCCTGACATGCATACCACATTTGCCACAAAATGATTAAAAATTACCTGAGGACCTGGAGCTGGGAGAAGACTTGGGACTCAGACCTGTATTTTCCTTCTTAGCCTAGGTCTTTGTCTTCTTGACTTTTACCTAAAAAGAATTGCAACAGTTGCTGCTTCTCCCTCCAGGTTGCCTATGATTTGACTCTGCCCATCCTCACTGCCGCTATCCCCGCCTGGGCTTTCCTCACCATACACTTGAATTAGTGCCACAGCATCACTCTAGGTTATTCAGACTAGAACAAACACTGATGGAGCCCTACTATGTGCCAGGCCTTGTGCCAAGTTCTGAGGGTAGGAATGACTGCATCCTGGTCCCTGCCCTCAAAGACCTTCCGGGAGATGGGAGACCTGAAACAGGTCACTGCAACAGTGCAAGGAAAGCGCAGTGACGGGGAGATGTACGGGGACCTGAGGAGGGGCTGGGGGATGGCAGGCTGTTCCTTCCCGTTGGTCTTCTGGCTGTAGGGTTCTCTTGCCTCACAGGCACTCAGTGTGGTGTGTGTTCCCGGTCAAGATCCTTTACTAACTTCACAGTGCCAAGACTTCAGCTTGGCATTTATGTTTATTTTTTATTTTTTGAAGTACAGTTGATTTCCAATATTGTGTTAGTCTCAGCTTGGCATTTATTGTCCTCTGTTATCCGGCCCCTGCATTTTACCATTCCCCAGTACAACCCTCTGTGCCACTCAGAGCTTCCTCCTGATTGGCCCAGGCACTTGCTGCTGCATATTCCTATGATCTAGTCAAAGAGTCGTCGTAATAACCCTATCCTACTTATTGCTTGGCTGCATCACTCCACTAAGCATTTTTTCATGTTATTTCACGTAATCCTCATAACTCACTGTGGTATGTATCATCTTCCTCATTTTGTAGATGAGAAAACCAAGGTTCAGAGAGGCTAAGTAACTTGCCCAAGTCTCACAGCTAGAGCATGGCTGAATAGAACTCACCCTACCACCCAGATCAAACCCAAAGTCATCCTGCTCTTGCCATCTACTCTACTGAGATGAGGAACAGAACATGGTGTATATAAGGGGTTAGTAATTCTGTCTCCTCACTCTTGCTGCTCCCACACCTGAAATGCTTTCTCCTTCAGGGATCTCAGGCTTGCACTTCCCTCAGTACAGCCCAGAGACCTTCCCTCACCTTGAATTCCCTCAGTTGTTGCTTGCTCCCTTAATACCATGTGATCATAAATTACCTAAGCTTCCATTGCCTTGGAACTGTTCTCTAGTGATTTCACAGAGGTGTGTCTGAGCCTGACTACAAACTATTATTCCAACTTGACAGATGGCCAACATTCATAGTAACAGCTAACAATTAATGTTGCTGAGAATGGAGAGAGTTATTCAGAACACCAGCAGAGGCATCAAGAAGGCCTCACAGTGTAATTAGTACAGTCATAACTCTGGGCTACAGTTTCCTCATCTGAAAAGTGCAGGGGCTCGATCTAGAGGCTCTTCAGTCAAGAAATATTCACTGTACTCCCCCCATGCACCAGGCACGCCTCTAGGTACCGGAGATAAAACAGACAAAAATTCTTGCTTTCATTCTAGTAGAAGGAGACAGCAGACAATGTAAATAATGTGAAGTGTATATTATGTCAGATGGTGATAAGTATGGTGGAGAAATAAAAAGCAGGGAAGGGGGAAAGGAAATGCCAAGGGGTGACATTATCTGACTTAACATTTTAAAAGTCTCACTAGCTGCTGGTGGAGAATAGACTGTAATAGGATAAGTGAGTGAGCGGGAGACCAATGAGGAGGTAATTGCGGGAACCCAGATAAGGGCGTTGGTGTGGCTTGGACAGGGAGTTGTGGTTAGAATTGTCACATTTTGGATATATTTTGAAGGTAAAACCAGCATAATTTACTGAAGGATTATATGTGTTGCCGATTCAAGGATGTCTCTAAGGTCTTTGTCTTGGAAGGAAGGAACACCTGAAGGATGGAGTGGCCATTAGCGACGAGGGGGAAGACTATGAGAGAAGCAGGTTTTGAGGAGACCACCAAGAGGAAATAAGGAAATATGGAGTAAGGAGTGGCTATGTGAGTCTGGAGCTTAACGGGGAGGCCCAGGCTGGAGATATGAATGTGAGAGAGTCATCGGGGTATAGATGATGTATCAGACGCCTCTTAGGCATGCCTTTATTATTTTTTTTTAAAGTGAGTTTTTAAAAATATATATATATTATTTATTTTTGGCTGCGTCAGGTCTTAGTTGCAGCACACGGGCTCTTCGTTGCAGTGCGCAGGCTTCTCTCTAGTTGCAGCGTGCGGGCTTGGTTGCCCCGCGGCATGTGGGATCTTAGTTCCCCCATCAGGGCTTGAACCCGTGTCCCCTGCATTGGAAGGCAGATTCTCAACCACTGGGCCACTGGGGAAGTCCCAGGCATGCCTGTTAATCCTCTTGGCCTCACCTCTTTCTCCAGCTGATGTCAAGCAGCTGATGTTGGCCAGATTTGCAATGGGTAGGAACTGACAGTGCCTCACCCCTGCCTGCTTTGTGTACGTCTTGCTTCCTGCCCAAGGGTAGCTGTAGGACAATGTGGGAACTCACTAAGCACTGCCACATGTTCAACCCAGAGTTATGGGAGAGGTGATGCTCCTGGGGCCACCCTTAACCAATGGTGCATGGGAGCTGGTGGATAAATGAAGAGCCCTCATCATCCTTGATAGACAGTTCTGAATCTCCTTATATGGTTCTATGGAGTCAAGCATCAGTCTCCCACAGTGCTGCTCAGCTCAGTAATGCAACCTTGAATTGGTTTCCCTTTCTTCTCTGTTTCTCTTACCCTGTCCCTCATTTCTGCTCTCTGGAATTTAATTCCCATATAAACTACCTGCATGCAATCCTTTTATTAAGGTTCTGCTTCTAGGACAATCTGGGCTAAGACAAGTGGCATTTAGCACCATGAGACTGAATGAGATCACCAATGGATTAATGAAGATCGGGAACAGATTTAGGGACTGAGCCCTAGGACCCTCCAACATTTCGAGGTGAAGGAGGTAACGAGGTCCTAGCAAAGGGGACCCTGAGGAATAATCAAGAGAATGTAGTGTCATGGAAGCCAAGGGAAAAAAGTGTTTCAAGGAAGAACGAAAGATCAGCTGATTCTTGCTAAGCGGTCAAGTAAGATGAAGATGGAGTGATGACCATTGGGTTTAAACACAATGGAGGGAGCTGGTGACTTTAACAAGGTACAGTTTGGGTGGAGTTGTGATCCAAATGGGTTTGAGACAGAAGCTGGAAGGGAAGTAAAGTCAAGAGAGACTTTCTTTTTCGATGGGAGAAATTATAGCATATTTATATATATTTATATACTGATGGCAAATGATTCAGCAAAGAGGGAAAAACAGATGATGCAGGAGAGAGGAGGGAGCATTGCTCGAGGGAGGAGGGGATGGGATCAGTGGCCAGTGCAGGTGTTTGCCTTAGATAGGAGCAAATGACAGCTTATCCCCAAACTGCAGGAGGGAAAGCAGGGACTGTGGGCAAATGCTCACAACCCATGACTCACCGAATGCTTGAATTGCAAGAGGTCATTAAGACTTTGGGTCTGGGTCTTCCACCACCCCCTTTTACAGAGGAGACCTAGAGAGTAGAGACCTGCCCGGACACACCGTTGATTAGAAGCCAAGGCTCCTCTGACCCACCCAGCACCTTAGGGTTTTCCCCTTGAGTAGAATCCTGGCCATACTCAGTCACTCATCCCACCTGTGCTCTGGGGGGTGGACATTAGTCCAGTGGACTCCAGGAAGGACATTAGTTAGGGAAATGGAGAAATGGCAAGCTTCAGAATAGGACCAACAAGCCACAGGGTGAATTAATCTGAAGGTCTATTGATGAGTTCATGGGATTTCTCTAGATGCATTTTGGAGTCAATGTAATCATCGCAAGGAAAGCTGTAAACTGGCAAACTGGGTTGAGAAAAATCTGCCAAAATGCAGGCGGATATTACCAATCCCAGTGCAAACAGAAGGACATACATCCTTCTGGAATAGAGATTACTAGTTTCAAATATTCTGTCAAGCCTTGTTTCCTAATATGGGGTTTGGAAATATGGTCCCTCTCAACTTAGAGTTAAGTGCAGCCTGAGGAGGGGGCAGTGAGGTTACAGGAGGGGGAAGAACAATAAAGAGGCACAAACATGCTGGTCCCCTAGGAGAGCCACACCAGCCTTTGCCTTGACTTCCAGGAAACTTGTAAAACCACTGCATTCTCTTTCCCCTAATTCCCCAAACATTCTCTGCGCTTTTGTGCGAAGTGCTACAGGTATGTGGGGGAAGGGGGGAGGGGGGATATACAGAGCAGATGCACTGAAAGAAGTCCTACCTTCAAACGTTTACAGTCTTATAAGAATAAACTCTTCACACTTTTGGCTGTGATTTGAGTGTGGTCAGTCTCCTGTTTCCCAGTTATCTCAGTCCTGGACAGAAGGGGTATACAGTATGGGGAGCCTGTGTCTCTAGCCACTGAAATATAGCTCCCTGACTGAGGACTCAAAAATATAAATTATGAACTACTCTTGGGTACAAATTACTCCCATGTAAGCTTGCTGAATGTGATCCACTTATCTCTAGGGCTGATCGCTAGTTAAATCCTGCCCAAGTAGCTGAAAGCCTGTTTGTTTAACAACCAACAGGAGAAAGGGGCCCTACTGAAATTGGGGCCTAGGATAGAACCTTAAGCCAATGCTCTAATGTGTTTGTTCAGGGAATCCTTAAGCTGGCACAGTCTGATGCTTCTCTTCCCCCTTCCCACCAAAGCAATATCTGAGGAGACCTACAGGCCCCGGTTTGGACTTCCACCACGCGGGTGTGGAGGGCAAGCCGAGGGGACTAGGAGCTGGAGGTCACCATGTAATAACCCGGGACTGCCTCTCCACAGAAACGACCAGGAGCTCTTCATTTCTGTCCCCCTTTGCAGCTGTTTCAAAGCACCTGCAGTATCAGTGATTTCATGGAATCCTCACATGCTCCCCGTGAGGGAGGTGGGGCAGGTTTTTTTTTTTATCACCGTGCTGCAGCCGAAGAGACTGAGGCTCCAAGAGGCGACAGGACTCAGCCCAGGTCACACGGTTAATAAGCAGCTGAGCTGGGACTCGACTCCAGGTCTTCTGATGGTGACTCGGACACCCTGGTGACAGGGAGTCTCCTCAGCTCCTCCCCCTGCCTTGGCGGGAGGGGTGGCCTTCCCTCCCAGGGCAGGATGACCTCTTTGAGCACCAGCTCTGCCCTCAGCAGCTGTATGACCTTGGGCAAGTTGTTCGAGGGTCTCTGTGCCTCCTTCCCCATGTGTCAAATGAGCAGAACAATAATACCGGAGTCCCCATATGGTGTTTCGAAGGGGGAAATGAGATGGTACGGCGAGAGCAAAACACACCGCCTGGCCTACTGCAAGCATCAAGGAGTGTTATGGCCCCACCCCCAAAAGTCTTTTCCTCTAAGGCACAACCTAAAGACCATATTTCAGAATACTGCAGAAGGCTTCCTGCTTTCCTTCCTCCTCTCCTGCCCTCCTTCCCTCTCTCTTTCTCTCTCTGTCTCTGATAATGTTTCCTCCCATTTGTTCAGCTCTTTTTTTTTTTTTTGCGGTACCCGGGCCTCTCACTGTTGTGGCCTCTCCCGTTGCGGAGCACAGGCTCCGGACGCGCAGGCTCAGCGGCCATGGCTCACGGGCCCAGCCGCTCCGCAGCATGTGGGATCTTCCCGGACCGGGGCACGAACCCGTGTCCCCTGCATCGGCAGACGGACTCTCAACCACTGCGCCACCAGGGAAGCCCTGTTCAGCTCTTTTTAACTTTTCAAAGTGCTTTTCCTTACCAGCACCTCTTAAGATCCTCCTGACAACCCCGTAAGATTATAGAACCCGAAATCTTCACTCCCTTCTTACAGATAAGGGGGAAACAAGGTAAGAGAGGCGAATCAGCTGCCCTGAGGCAACGCCTCTGTTAGCTCCGGAGCTGGGACTCTCCCGCTGTAGTTATCACTCTGGGTTACTGGAAATCTTTAATTGTGTGGGTTTCCTTTTCTGCTTTTGGAAGTGGCGGGAGGGAACCTAATTGAATCTCTGTGAGCTCAGGATTATCTTTCAGAAGGAAAACAGTGGAGGGGAAAGTGGTTTGCAGCCTGGAACTCCCCACCCCCAAGCCACTCAGCCTCCCTGAACTTCAAGTCCTGGGCCTGGGGGTTGGAAGGGCAACCCAGGCTAAAGAGCAAATTCCAGCTGATTCCCCACAAATGGGTGAGAGTTGAAAAGGTCAAAGGGCGCTGCTTCCGCCTGAGATTCCAGGGTCAGCTCTGCCATGGAGTATCTGAGAACACCCTGAACGAGTCAAGGTGCGCCTCCATTTCCTCATCTATAACAGGAATACTGGGTTCAGATAATGTCTCAGCTGCCTTTCTAAGAACCTGAAAGGGACTTGCCTGAGGACAGCAGTGAGCAATTTTTTTTTGAATTGTTTTTTTTTCTTTATACAGCAGGTTCTTAGTAGTTATCTATTTTATGCATATTAGTGGATATATGTCAATCCCAATCTCCCAATTCATCCCACCACCACCACCCTCACCACCACTTTCCCCCCTTGGTGTCCATAGGTTTGTTCTCTACATCTGTGTCTCTATTTCTGCCCTGCAAACAGGTTCATCGGTACCATTTTTCTAGGTTCCACATATATGCGTTAATATACGTTATTTGTTTTTCTCTTTCTGACTTACTACACTCTGTATGACAGTCTCTAGATCCAACCACGTCTCTACAAATGACCCAATTTCGTTCCTTCTTATGGCTGAGTAATATTCCATTGTATATATGTACCCCATCTTCTTTATCCATTCGTCTGTCGATGGGCATTTAGGTTGCTTCCATGACCTGGCTATTGTAAATAGTGCTGCAATAAACGTTGGGGTACATGTGTCTTTTTGAATTATGGGTATATGTCCAGTAGTGGGATTGCTGGATCATATGGTAATTCTATTTTTAGTTTTGTAAGGAACCTCCATACTGTTCTCCATCATGGCTGTATCAATTTACATTCCCACCAACAGTGCAAGAGGGTTCCCTTCTCTCCACATCCTCTCCAGCATTTGTTATTTGTAGATTTTCTGATGATGCCCATTCTAACTGGTGTGAGGTGATACCTCATTGTAGTTTTGATTTGCATTTCTCTAATAATTAGTGGTGTTGAGCAGCTTTTCATGTGCTTCTTGGCCATCTGTATGTCTTCTTTGGAGAAATGTCTATTTAGGTCTTCTGCCCATTTTTGGATTGGGTTGTTTGTTTTTTTAATATTGAGCTGCATGCGCTGTTTATATATTTTGGAGATTAATCCTTTGTCCGTTGATTCGTTTGCAAATATTTTCTCCCATTCTGAGGGTTGTCTTTTCGTCTTGTTTGTAGTTTCCTTTGCTTTGCGAAAGCTTTTAAGTTTCATTAGGTCCCATTAGTGAGCAATTTTTAAAAAACTTTTTTATTGGGAAAGTTTTAAAACAAATTCAATGTCATCAAAACCTTATTGTGAACCCCCAGGTATCCTCTGCCAAGCTTCGACAATCATCAGTGTTCTGTCTTTCTTGTTGCCTCTCTACCTTCCACCCTTGCCCACTTGATGGTTACCTTGTAGAGTTCTTTTTTCCAGGTGAAACTTACAAACATGGAAATGCAGAAATCTTAACTGTGTAACATTGACAAATAGATCTGCCCATGTAAGCTATACCTCTATCATGACATAGAACATCTCCACTTTCCTAGAAAGTTCTCTCATGTCCGTGCTGGGCAAACATCACATAAATGTGAGTTTAGCACAGAGGGTTAGCAAACGCTCCCTTTTCGGGGCTGGCTAGGTCAGAATCAGATCTGCTGCCTTAAACTGTTATTCTGCTTTCTGCTTCTGTCCCCTCCTGTCAGCTTTGTGTCCCTGGAGGTCACGGGTTTCTTCTGCGCGCACTCTGTATCCAGTTCTCCTGTTATGAGGACTTTGCCACCCTGGCTACAAATTCTTTGAAGCTCTCTTTTCTTTTTCCTATGTACTTATTCTTCTCTGGGTTTTTTTCTTTTGTTTTCTTCCATTTTTCATTCCTATAACTGCTTTCTCATACCAGCTGCTGTTTCTCTCCTTTAGAACATTCTCACTTTTTTGTGTTCAGTCCATCTTCTCTGAGCTCACTGTCCTTTGTCCTTTTGGTCTGTTCGTACCCTGGACACTTGATACTCAGCCATAATTTCAGGGTCCAGCCCAAGGCCCTTAGTCAACAGTGAGTGAGTGAGTGAATATGCAAAGGGCCACGTGCTCCAGAAACACCTCAGTCTGGTAACTGTAACGTGGTCCACTAAGGAACCCAACCGGTCAGCCTTACCATCTCTGGATCACATCTACCTCTCTGCATTGAGCACAACGCTATTTATCTGCCCTTTATCTGCCCCTTGGGAAGCCCCAGCATTTGAAAGGAAGGAGGCTGATTTCCTGGCAAAATGTGACCCAAAGGACCATCCTCCTCCCACCCACCCCCCATCATTTAAAAAAAACCAACAACAACAACAACAAAAAACAGAGCAAGCTGGGCTATCAGGGATACTTCCTGTTTTCCTCTGTTGAAAGCATCCTGGATAGATGAAACTGAGGGATCAAAGGGACTGTCTGCCTCTGGGGTTTGGGGACTGGCAGAATGGCTTTTAACCCTCTGCTGTCTCCTACTGTGAGTGGCATAGGCAGTTTATGTCTTCTATTTCCCGGGAAGATTCAATTTCTTGAGGGCAAGGGCCTTGTTAGTCATTCATTCATCAAACATTACTCTACCTTACCAAATGTTGAGTTTTGTTTGAGGATCTGGAGATACAGGGATGAATATGACACAGTCCCTGGCCTCTTTCATCTAACAGCAAAAACCACAAGTGCTAACATGATTAAGCACTTTCTCCATGTCAGGCACTCACTATATGCTTTTCATACATTAGTCCTCACAAGCTTATGGGCTATTACTATGACCATTTTACAGATAAGGAAAGCAAGGCTTACGGAGGTTAAATAACCTGTCATGGGCACACGACTAGAAGATGTCAGGGCTGGGGTGAGAGTCCAGCGGTCTGACAGTTGAACCTACTTTCTTAGCCGCTACACTATGTCTCCCCGTGGAGAACCTACCTCCCTCTCTGAAACATGGTACTCATTGCTAGTAATTTCTGCTAATGCAGTTTATCTCTGGGCTTGGTCAGGTGGCTTCTGATGACCAGGTTTCTTTGCATCCCACTTACTGTACTGTACTAGAGCGCAGGTGAGTCGGCCTGCAGCCCCTGAAGCCTGGAAACAAGGCTGAGAAACCAGAGGCCACGTCTGACCCTGTTTGGGGGACAAAGAGCATGTCAGGCTCTTGTTTGCTCCTCCTCTCCCATTTCTGGAACCGATCAGTTCCCCCAGGTCTTTTTTGGCAGGGGGGCGGGGGAGGGTGCGTCTTCTCCAAAGCCTTGAAAGAAGCCCGAGATGATGTTGACAGGTAATAACAGTGACCAAATGAACGTTTACAGAGCAATTATTCTAGGTCTTTGCTTATATCATCTGTTGCATCCTTGCAACAATAGATAGTACTATTTTATTTATTTATTTTTTCTATTTCTGGGGAGGATCAGAGGCTCAGAGTGATTAGTTAACACATCCCGAACCACGCAGCTAGACAGAGCCAAGATTTGATCCTAGGTTTGACTAACTCCAAAACCTACACTTTAATCATTCTGTTTCCCTGATGCTGAAACTTGGCAGAGGGAGGAAGGAACTGCCTTCCTGCTGAGATCCCTGACAAACCATAAGAGGCAGGTGAGGATACCAGGTAACCTTGAGATCCGTTGGTTAGGGATGCCTGGCACAAAAGGATCTTAAAGTGCTTCCGACTCTGCAATTCTATCTCTTTAAGACCCAGAGCTCCCCTGCCAAGCCTACACCATGATCCTCAGAGATTTCAGGGGTGGGGAAACTGGATTGAACGTGCTGACATACAACAAGCAAAGAAAGACCTCAGCATTTTTGCCTCGCCTGGGTGGCTCCGGCCTTTTTTTCTTTTTTTCCCTCTTGCTCTCATTTATTTATTACTGTGCTATTCCCTGGCCCTGCTGCTGTGTCAATACTGATAAAAGCAAATCGCCCCACAAACAGGTGCAGCCGGAGCTGCCCCTTGGACAGCTGCCAGGGAATGTGATCGCTCAGCTGGGGTGACCTACCCCTGCCCAACCCCCTTCTCGGGTTCCAGCCCAGGGCATGTGTCCTTGGGCAGTTAATGCAGGTTCAGAGCCTGGTATCTCAGCTGGCATCATGGACTCACGCTGGCAGGTGTGGTGGGGTGGGCGTGTGCAGGACAGAGGGAGCCTCCAAGAGTTACCAATCTATTTCCTCTTTCGGTTTCTTCTAACAAATTCATCCTATGTCACCAAGTCCCTCCTGCAACTATTTGAAAACATTTTCCTGAGAATATAACTGCCTGATTTTTCTAGGTAAGATATATTTTTTCCCAGACCTACCCGTTTCCAAATTCACACATCAACTTGCAAAAAGACATTTTCTCAGTACCTCCTAGGGCTGAGCTGAGAGTTCACCTAAATAAACATTTTGTAAGCCAACCGTGTTATCCAGAATACATTTTGATGCTACCCAGCCATGTGACTTTGACTCGTTTGAAAAAGATTATATTTCATTCCCCCCTCCCCCATTCCCGTGTTTTGTCCTTAAGCATCCTTTCCCCACTTCCCTAGGGCACCCGCCTTTTCCGGAAATGCCCTAGCCCGGCGGGCAGCCTCCACATCCCGGGGAGGTAGCACTGGGACAATAAGGCAGTGGCAGCGCAGGCGGGCCTGGGGCGGGGGTTGGCGCTGCTGGAAGGTAGGAGCTGGAGCCGCTAGGCCGCCGGGCCGCCGCAGAGCAGCGCAGCTCTGGGAGGGGAGGAGGTTGCCATGCAAATGAGGCGGCGGCGTGCGGGCACCGCCCCCTTACCCAGGGGCCCTCTGGTTGCCAAAACAGACCATTCCCCAGAACAGTCGCCTAGAAACGGGCGCTGTCCTAGCAGCCTCTCTAGCGGCGAGACGGCCTCGCTGCCAGGAGGAGCTGGGTCAGGGTGTTCAGAACTCCTCAGCACCCCCTCCCCACCGAGTCTCTACCTCAGGGAAGGGAGCTGTGGCTTGGGCCTCTCCTTGGAGCAGGGGAGGGCGCTAATTGGATTGGAACACTCCAGAAACACATCAGCTGCTCCTCCCTGGAGGAAGGGGGTGGGGTTGGGGGGGGGGCTGCAGGCTGTCTTGTGATGACGGGTCTCAGCCTCAGCCTCCCTGTAGCCATGCCCTGACCTGGTCCTCACCAGCCTCTGCCCACCCAGAGCCTTCCTAGGGCACAATGGCAAGCTCTTTGTGGAGTGGAGGAGGTAGATATGGATCAGATAATTGCCAAAATGAAATTCAGCCATGATAAGGAGGGGTACATGATGCTATAGGAATTCAAGATACGGGATCTGACCTGCTTTGGAGAAGTCAGGGAGAATGCAGGTTTGCTGCTGCTGCCAAGCTGGTACCTTAGCTACTTTTTTCCTCGACACACCCTTTCTCAGTGGGCTTCCCTCATCCGGCCCAGCCTATGCTGACCTGGCGGTTCTGAACCCTGGGAGCAGTGACTTTTTCCTACCTCATTTGGCACCAAGAGACCTACCTCCTTGTCATTTAAGTGTTTCTTGCCTCTTATCAATTAAACTACAGTATAAGCTTCTAAAAGGCAGAACCCATGTAATTCTGTGATGCCACACCTTGACGGTGAAGAACAAGACAGATTTTAACAGATCTCTTTGAATTTAAGTGCCAGTGATCTTTATCATCCTGAGAGGCCTCTAAGGTTGCCTTTGCAGTAACTGTTTTAGATTGCTTTCAGACAATACTAAACCCTCACAAAACTCTGAGATTACAGAGGGGAGTAGATCCAGTGACAGCCTGAGTAACAGTAAGCCAACAGGTGGGCTTTACAGAAAGTGAGGGACTGCTTAGGACACAGCATTCCACATGGTCCAGATGCTTGCAAGCCATGGAGAGAGGTGTTATGTGAGCACGTCTCTGATGGGGGTGGGAGGAAGTCCCCTCCCTTCATAATCCACAAGAGGCCTTGGGAGTCTTATGGACTAAACATCAAGTCTTCATTCAGCCTGGCTTAGGAAGGCAGCATGTAATTGTGTAATCTCTCCCTCCTTCTTTTTTCTCCCTTTCCTTCCTCATGTATTGAGTGCCTACTGTGTGCCAGGCACCAGCGATTCAGAGAATGATTAAATTGGTATCATTCTATATTTGTAAGGAGAAAAAAACTGCAGTGCCGGAGACATTTGCATGTCTTAATGGTCACTAGTATCTTTTGATCCTCTTTCCTATGTTTGTGGGTTTTCCCCACATCATAAATCTCACTTCTCAACATAAAGGCCAGAAATGTGCTTTCTTAGACTTCTTTGCAGCTAAGATATAGGTGTGTGACCTAGGTTCCACCAATCAGATGCAACAACATGAGACTGATTTGGAAGAGAGCCAACTGAGGAAGTGGGCATCCCAGAAAATGGGGCTAGCGAGGTACCTGGCTTTTAGAGCAACAGAGGAGATGTTTGGGGATCCAGTTTTCACTACTGTTGAAGGAGATGAGGTGAGGCAAGTTGTAGAATTTGTGCTGATTGATAGCTGCCATGGTGGCTTTGCTGGAAAAGTATCAATACCTCTGGATGGTTTGGGTGTCATCCCTGAATATTAGACCTTTGTAACGATCATCCCTTCTGGATTCTGTGAGCCTCTTAATATTTTTAAATAAGTTCTTTTTCTGTTAAAGTGGATTCTGTTGTTTGCAGCTAAGAACTCTGATACAGATGGATGGACGGATGGATGAGTAGGTGGGTAGGAGTGTGGGTGAAGGGTGGGTGGATGCGTGGGTAGGCACCAAAATATTGAGTGATTTTTTTGGGAGATGGGATTATAGGCTATTTTTTCTCTCTGGTTCTCTTATTTTCTTCTTTTTCTTTCTTTTTTCTTCTTCTGCTTTTTTTTTTTTTTTTTAATGAAAGAATGTTACTTGTATAATAATAAAAAAGCTATCAGAAACCCAGATCTAGAAGAGCTCACAGTCCAGAGGCAGATCAGCACAGGGAAGGTAGAAGCTAAACTCTGAACACTGGGGGTTCCAAGCCAGTATCAGCTCTGGAGAGGCCTCGACCCCAGACTCAGACCCCCCCCGTCTCAGACAACCTGCCCTGACCACCAGCAAAAAGCCTGTCTTCTCTTTCTCTCCTTCCTCTGAACCTACACCCAAGGCTGTGCCCACCACTCCAAGGCATGCACTTGGCTCATCCTGCCTTGTGACATTGTTCCTTTTGTTACCCAACAATACGACAAGGATGATACGCACATTTGTGACTCATCCCATATTGTTCTGCCCTCTCCCAGCTTTGAAATTCCAGCGGCGCTATATGTCCTTTGGCTGGCAAGTACCACAACCTTGCTCTGCAGCTCTTTTTCACCTGGGCATGTCCCATCACCCAGCATAGACTCAGCTCCCTGGAGGCTGAGATTGCAATTTATGTGATTTTTGCAATCCCCATCCCCCATGGGTTTGCAGGATGTAGGATTTTATGATATGTCTATAGAAGATGAGGATCATATGGTTTCTTTTCACTTTGATGACTTCACCATAGCAAAATTATAAGCTTTTGCGGACAGAGCCCTTTTCCTTCCTTCCTTCCTTCCTTCCTTTGTTCATTCATTCAGCACATAATGAGTAACTATGATGTGCCAGGCACTGTGCTGAGTGCTGGAAATAAATAAGGCATAAATCCTCTTCTTAAGAAGGTCTCACAGTTTAATAGCAAGAAACATATATTGGCAAATAAACAGGAAAAAAAGTGGTAGAAGAGCTCAGACAGGCAAGTGTACAAAGTAGAGAAGAGGGTGGCTGCTTGGGGGCAGAAAGGGCTTTTCCATAGGATTAATATCAAGCGCTCATTCTAGTACAGCTCCATCCTCAGTACATGACATATGCTCATTCACTTAATCCTTGCAACAGCAACAAGGCAAGTGCTATTATTACCCCCATTTTACAGGTGAGGAAACTAAAGCTCTGAGAGGTTTAATGTCATAGAAGCTTGCATGCTGGTAAGCTGTAGGGCTGGGGCGTGCACCCAGACCTTTCTAACATCAGTCAGTGTAACTGTTGTGTCGTACTGCCCTGAGTGGATTCTGGAAAAGGGAGTAAGTGATTGCCAAGCATGGTGGCCTTCTACACAGGCCAGGGCACGGAGTGGCTCATGCCTCTTCTGCTCTTCTGCTCAGCTGGGACATACGTGCATAGGAGAACGGTGTGATGCGGGTGTGACCACTCAGTGACAGGTGAGAAATCACTACCACAGCCTTGGACTTCAGTTGTTCCCTTTGTCCCTTGACGCATAATTGCAGTGCTGAAGAGTGGTGACCTAAACAAAATGGTGAGATTGGCAGAATGGGCTTCTCCTCCCTGGAAGGGGGTCGGGGGGACCCCTGGCTTTGGAGTCACAGGGACTTGGGATCCAGTCCCAGCCCTGCTGCAGACTGGCTGAGTGACCTTGGGCAAGTCACTCAACATCTCTGAACCTCACTATTCTTGACTGTTAATTGAGGATAATAACTTCAGTGTTGACATAAGGTTAAATGAGATAACGCATGTAGATCAGTTTAGAACTACTGCCTGGCATGTAGCAAGCTGGCCAAAAATGGCACCTATTCAAGTTCCAATCCCTAATCTACAGCTCCAAAACCTAAAAGCTCTGAAAAGAAAACACATTTGGCAAAAAAACCTGTCCTGGACGAATGCAAAGTCATTTAGGTCTTTCTTTAGTCGCACCTGGTATGACGATCCATGATCCATACACTTCATTGCAGAAATATCAACATATTTGAATACAGAATGCTGCCCACATCCTGCTAGAGGCATTACAAAATATACAGTACAGGGGACTTCCCTGGCGGTCCAGTGATTAAGACTCCATGCTTCCACTGCAGGGGGTGCGGGTTTGATCTCTGGTTGGGGAACTAAGATCCCGTGTGTCTTGTAGCGTGGCCAAAAAAAAAAAAAAAAAAGTACAAAATGTATAGTATAGGCACTGCGTTGCTTTTCTAAAATTAAAAAACAAACAAAAAAAACCAAACCCTGAATTACAAAGCACATCTGAAGCCAAAGGCATCAGATAAGGCGTTTTGACTTGCATTAGTTCCCCTCTAGACCACTCTCTCTACTTCTGATCTACTTCTTAATCCCAACTGCTCAAATGGCCCTTGGCATCTAGAATAAACCTTTCTCTCCAACAGAAATACATATCCATCCACACACCCTTTGGGCTTCCCACAGACTTGCCTCCTGTGGCCAAGTTCCTTTGCTCCCAACGATTCCTCCATTCTACTTTCCGCCAGTCCAATACAATTTAGGAGCCCTTTTCTCCTGTACCCTGGTAGAGGAGATGGACTTTGGATGTGTGTCCTTCTCTGAACTGCTCTGGCAGTATGGTCTCAGCAAGTTGTTACCTGTGCATGAGCTGCAGGTATTGCAAGAAGTCCCTATTTGTACTCCAAATGTCGTCTGCCGACTGTATAAGTGATGTCTGGGATATAACTGTGCTGCTCCTTTTGAACTGTGCCGAAGCTTTGGTTGTTTTTTCACTATGAATTTCCCCAGTTGACTAAAGCCCAAAATAACAACTCCCCTCATTTGCAGGATTGCAACAATTTCTGAAGGGAAAAAGGAGTCCTCGTGTTGGAGCAGGTTGGAAACCACTGAGCTGGGTTGTCAAGGCAGCGTGTCATTTCCCCTTTAGTAGAGTGGGAGTCATGAGACCTGAGGTCAGGTTCCAGTCCCTCCCCTGGGTGGCTGGATGATCTTGGGGGCAGCTCCGTGTGACTTGGAGAGCATCGGTTTCCTCATCCTGAGCAGAGATCATGGAAATTATTTGGCAGGAGTGTCAAGAAGATTCAATGAGAAAATGAAGGGGCTCTGAAAGCTGATGTGCTGCACAAATGTAAGGACTGTTGTCATCTCACACATACTGTCAGCTTCTTATGAGCAGGGACAGCGTCTTCTGTTTTTTATCTTCGGTTCCCTCAGTGACAACCCGCCCCCCCCCAACCTCCTGCACTCAATGCAGGACTGTGGAGATGACCTCGTAAAAGCACTGTGAAGTGACTAACACGGTGGATTAGCACCTAGAAGTTGCTTAATACACACGGTAGCTGATCCCTATGCATGTGCTGTTGTACAGACAGGCGGTATAGTGCAGAGGTTCAGAGCATGGACCCTGGTTCGAATCCTCTCTCTGACGTGTGCTAAGTTTGGGCAAGATTAGCACTAACCTGCCCTAGTGTCCTTGTCTATCACACAGGGCTGATGAGAATAGTAGCTAACTCATGAGGTGGTCATGAGAGCTGAAGGAGTTTAGTCTAGGTAGAGCCAGGCACAAATCAAGCCCTTGGTAGGCATCAGCTGGTGTTATTATTTTACTAATTATATCCTGAGGTGGTGTGAGAAGATCATGAGACAGGAAAGTAAGAAATCTAGCTCCTGGATTTTGTTCAGAGTCGAAAAGGCCTTCAAAGATGGTCAGATGCTCAGGCCAGGCTCTCAGGGTCTGCACACATAACGGAGCCGTGAATATGGTTGAGCATCATTTCCCCCAGGTGTGGGCTAGATCCCTAGACCAGACATCGTTGGGTAAAAAGTGTGTGTATTTAACATTTGGGTAAATATCACAACTGTCCAACATGCAGACGTTTTTGTTTGTGTTCTGTCCCGTCAGAACAAGAGAGCCTGTTTCCTCGTACCCCCAACCCACCCACAATTTTTAAATAAATTTATTTTATTTTATTTATTTTTGGCTGTGTTGGGTCTTCGTTACCGTGCACGGGCTTTCTCTACTGGCAGTGAGCGGGGGCTACTCTTCGTTTCGGTGTGTGGCCTTCTCATTGCGGTGGCTTCTCTTGTTGCGGAGCACGGGCTCTAGGCGCATGGGCTTCAGTAGTTGCAACACGCGGGCTCAGTAGTTGTGGTTTGAGGACTTAGTTGCTCCGCGGCATGTGGGATCTTCCTGGATCAGGGTTCAAGCCCATGTCCCCTGCATCCCCGCAACAAGACAAGCCACCACAATGAGAAGCCCGTGCACCACAAAGAGTAGCCCCCGTTCACCGCAACTAGAGAAAGCCTGTGCGCAGAAATGAAGACCCAATGCTGCCAAAAATAAATAAATAAATAAATTTAAAAAAACAACAAACAATAAAACCAGGAGACTTCAAAGACATTATGCTCAAGGGTGGGGCTGGGTGGGGAGCTGCTTGTAGCTATGCCTCTCACCTGTTCTTAAGGGAAAAACGGTACAACTCTTGAGTTAGTCTATAAACTGCAAGCTTGAGGATGCCCCCTGCTCCCCTTGACTGTATTGGGGTTTTCTGCATCGCCCCAGTCACCTGTTTACAATCCATCCCTTATGCCTCTTCCTGCCACTTGGCCACCACCTTGTTGCCTGACCTTGAGCCAGTTGCCTCTGCTCTGGGCTTCCATTTTCCTCACTTGTAAAAAGAAGGGTTGGACTAGGCCCATTCCAGGTGTAACAACATTCCAGGGCGCTTCAACTAATTCACATTAACGTGTAGATGACTGATAACAGCTTAATGTATTACCTCTCCTGTGGGTGGGAGCATTTTAAGAGATGCAATTTCTCAGGGCTTCCCTGGTGGCGCAGTGGTTGAGAATCTGCCTGCCGATGCAGGGGACATGGGTTCGTGCCCCAGTCCGGGAAGATCCCACATGCCGCGGAGCAGGTAGGCCCGTGAGCCATGGCCACTGAGCCTGCGCGTCCGGAGCCTGTGCTCCGCAACAGGAGAGGCCACAACAGTGAGAGGCCCGCGTACCACAAAAAAAAAAAAAAAGAGAGAGATGCAATTTCTCCTCCCCGAAGAATGAAGGTGCCTGGTGCAGTTTCAGGCATGGTCACAGGTGAGCGGGGATACTGTTGGGGAGGGCGCCTTTCCTGGCACTCCTCCAGTGGTCACTGGTGGTGTTGGCCGGGGGGCAGCTGCTCCAGCCAGGGCTGGTGTCAGCCTTGAGGAGATGTGCCCGTTGATCTCCTTCCAGAACTCACACCACACTTGTTTCTTTCTGACACTGGCCAAGAGCAGGGTTTTGTCAGACAGAAAATGCTTCATCAGGGAAACCCACGTGTGTGGCCTGGAAAACTACTCTGTCCCCTGGGGCAAGGGGTGCGGTAAGGGCATTTAGCAGCTTGACTTCCAGGTTCACAGGTCAGTTCCCATCCCGGGTGAGTGAGGAGACCTCCACTGGGTGGCCGTCAGCATTCTACCAGAGCAGGTGGTCCTACCACACCTGGATCCAAGACATCTGCTTTTCACCCAGGGAGGAAGAAGGTGCCAAACGCTGTCTGGTTTCATTTTCTGTAGGAGGTTTGGTTTGGCTTCTGAATTTTCAGGGAGGGCGTGAGAGAGGGGGTGGCCCGTAGCCACCATAAGCCCATCAGAAATAAGAGAAGCGTTTCTCTGGCTGGCGGAGTCTAGGCCAGCTGGCCTCGTACAGTGCACAGTGCTGTAATCCAGCCTGTCTGCCTTCCAGCTCCCTCTGGGGTACCACTTTGTCCCACCCGCTGTCTGGGTCTCCATTCAGTGGAGGCAGCTGGGGTAGTCAGTCTGCGCTCCAGCCAAAGCTGTGGGAGGTGGGAATGGAAACCAGGGACACTGGTCAGTGGCCCCGCTTTGTTGGTGTTAGGGAACTCTTGACCACAACTGCACGCCTTATCCAGGCCCACTTGCCCGAGCTGTCTCACCACAGGAGATCCTGCTAAGGAACATGGTACTGCCACCAAAACTAACCTGGAGAATTCGGGAGGGGACGAAAGAGGGAGGGGACAACCAGACTCCCAGAGTCCTTCTCACTGGAATCCATCTTGGCTGAGGGATGCATGCACCACCCCAAGCAAGATGATTGGCCAGAGACAACCCGGAAACTAACCCTATATCCATAAAACCTGAGACTGTGAGCTACGTGGCAGAGCAGTCCTCCTGGGTTCTTTTACCCTGCTGTTCTCCGCCCAGGCGCCCCATCCCAATAAAGTCTTTTGCTTTGTCAGCACGTTTGTCTCCTTGGACAATTCATTTCCGAGTGTTAGACAAGAGCTCACTCTCGGGCCCTGAAAGGGGTTCCCCTTCCTGCAACATTGGCAGTGCTGAGAGGCTCAGACCAGGACCGGGTTGGACATGCCTTGCTCTCTGTCAGAATCTCCACCATAACATCCCCTCCTCTTCTCTGGAGCAGGGCAGTTTCTCAAGACCTGTAGATGCTTAACCTATGAGCCTCATCGTAGAAACAGAGGTCCAGACCCTCCCTACTCAACATGTGGTCTGTGACTAGCAGCACTGGCCTCATTTGGGAGCTGGTTGGAAATGAAGCATCTCAGGACTCACCCTAGGCTACTGAATCAGAATCTGAATTTTTACAAGATACCAAGTTGGCCAGTATGCATGTAAATGTTTGGGAAGCATTGGTCTAGATGCTGCGTGCCTTGAGGAGGTAGGAAGGAAAGAAGGAAGTAGAAGCTCCCTGGGGAGGCCTCCTCTGAGGGGAAGACACCCCTATAGACCTGTTCAATGGAGGCAGGTGGACACAGAGGAAAAGGCTAAGGAAGGCACTCTTGGAAATTATGCTGAAATAGGTAGGTGCCTTTAATGATTCTGGTTTTATTTTAACTTCATTTTTAATAGGCAGTTCACTTACACAGTTAAAATTCTAGGGTACAGAAGGGTATGTCAGACACAGTTTCTTTCCCACACCTATGTCCCAGCCACTTCCCCTCAAATGCAACCTCTGTTACTAGGCTAGAGATATGACATATCATGCAATAAAAGCGCACGAGCGCATTTGTGCACTTGTGTGTGTTCTTAATAACCAGATCATTTTTTAAAAAATTCAAACAGTAGACCACCACACACAGTGCCTAGACCTTGCTTTTTTATTTAATTTAATATATATTTTTAAATTAAAAAAATTCTTTTATTTTGGCCACGCCATGCAGCTTGCGCAATCTCAGTTGCCTGACCAGGGACTGAATCCAGGCCACGGCAGTGAAAGAACTGAATCCTAACCACTAGACCACCAGAGAATTCCCATACTTAATATATCTTGGAGATCCTTCTATATCAATGTTTAAGAACATCCTAGATTATATTTCAGCTGAATATTTTTCTGCTCTAAGGATGGACCTCGGACTTCCCTGGTGGTGCAGTCGTTGAGAATGTGCCTGCCAGTGCAGGGGACACGGGTTCAAGCCCTGGCCCCGGAAGATCCCACATGCCTCGGAGCAACTAAGCCCAGGCACCATAACTGCTGAGCCTGCGCTCTAGAGCCCACGAGCCACAACTACTGAACCTGCGTGCCACAACTACTGAGCCCATGCACCTAGAGCCCGTGCTCCTCAACAAGAAGCCACCACAATGAGAAGCCCATGCACTGCAACAAAGAGTAGCCCCCACTCACCACAACTAGAGAAAGCCTGTGCGCAGCAATGAAGACCCAATGCAGCCAAAAATAAATAAATAAAATTTAACAACAACAACAAAAAAGGATGGACTTTAATTTATACTGCCAGGCTCCACTGATGGACTCTGAGCGTTTTTGGTTTTGTTTGTTTTAATGTAGCTTAATCTTAGAATCTTAGAACCTGGAAGGTCATTTAGTCCTAGCTTAGAAATTCTTTCAGAGAATCCTACTGCACTTCTGAGACCCAGGTCAATGTCACCTCCTCTGGGAACCCTAATCACATGTTATTATTAAGGGAAAAGCATGATGACATTTGCTTTGGTATCCTCTCGCCTGGTGTTCCATCACAGTACAGAGTAGGTGCTCAATGGATGTGAGTGAAATTGAACTGACCATCCCTGATAGGGAAATCCTCCATGTTCTGCTCCTTGGACACCTCTAATAACAGTGATCTCACTTCCTCGAAAGCCCATTCTGCCTTTGAGAGACTGTATCAGAAGCAAAGTCTGTTTCTCACTGGCTTTTCCCTCTGGCTCTAGTGCATTTTCTAATACAACACAGAAATTGAATTCCTCTTCCAGATATATTTAAGATCTTTCCCTAAACCAAATACCTTCCAGTTCTCTGTGGGTCCTGGTTCCAGACACTTCCCCTTCCAGTGATTTCTTCCATACGGTTTTTGGCTTATGACCCTTTAAAAAAGTAATGTATGGGGACTTCCCTGGTGGTGCAGTGGTTAAGAATCCACCTGCCAATGCAGGGGACACGGGTTCGATCCCTGGTCCGGGAAGATCCCACATGCTGCAGAGCAACTAAGCCTGTGCGCCACAACTACTGAGCCTGCGCTCTAGAGCCTGCGAGCCACAACTACTGAGCCTACGTGCTACAACTACTGAAGCCCGCGTGCCTAGAGCCCATGGTCTGCAACAAGAGAAGCCACCACAATGAGAGAAGCCTGCGCAACTCAACTAAGAGTAGTCCTGCTCGCCACAACTAGAGAAAGCCTGCGTGCGGCAACAAAGACTCAACGCAGCCAAAAATAAATTTTAAAAATAAATAAATAAATAAATTAGTAAAGAAAAAAAAGCCTAGGGAATTCCCTGGTGGTCCAGTGGTTGGGACTCCAAGCTTTCATTGCCGTGGTCCAGGGTTCAATCCCTGGTCAGGAAACTAAGATCCCACAAGCCTCGTGGTGTGGCTAAAAAAAAAAAAAAAAAAAAGCCTAATGTCTGGAATTGGCCACATCCTCTCGTTGCCACTGACTGGTGTGGTGCACAGTAGGACGGCTAGCCCCTTTGATTTTGTCACTATATACTACTGATGAAGCCTAAGTTTATGTGAGCTATTTTAGGAGCGATATCACTGTCCTTTAAGTTCAGCAAAACTTACAAGACGTTGATGGCATCAATGCTGACAAGCCAGCTCCCCTCCGATTTTAATGTGAATTATGTCATTTACCCCTTTGATGTTCATTTCATTTTTTATAACAGAGCAAGTGATGGAGTGGTATGGTGGAAAGTATGAAATTTGGGGTCAGATTCCTTCAGCTAGAAGCTCAGGCTGGATAAGTTACTGAGCTTCTCTGAGACTCAGTGCCCTTATCTGTAAAGTGAGGTGATCTCATAGAGGTGTGACAATCAAATGATATCTAAAGGAAATGAATGTAGTGCTTGGTCCATCAAGGTACTCAGTGAAGAGAAGCTAGTTTTATAGCCTTGAGATAGGAGGGAAAGGGGCAGGGTACAACTTTTAAAAGAATGACATGGCCATTGAGGATAGGACAAAAACTGGTTAGAACCAACTAGGTCCAAGATGGTGGAAGATCTGACTTCCTTGAGCCTCATTATACGCTCATTGTAATACATTAGCTAAATGACAAACCCACAGGTGCCATGACAGTTCCAAAGCCAATTATAAAAGGCCCCAAAGTGGGCAGTGGTCCAATTCCTGGAAATCCCTGCCCCTTCCCCAAAATATTTGGAATAATCCTCATTAGCCTATGAAATTACCCAGCCCATAAAAACTAACCATCCCATATTTTGGGGCCTCTCACCTTCTGAGATGGCCCACACTCTGTCTGTGGACTGTGTATCTCCTAGGGCCACTCTCGCCTTTTGAGACAGACTGCGTTCTGCCTATGTAACATGTATCTCTCTAAATAAATCTACTGAAGTCCTTCTGCACTGAATTTTTTTTTTTTTTTTGCTCACACCTCATGGCATGTGGGATCCTAGTTCCCTGATCGGGGACTGGACCCGCGCCCCCTGCATTGGAAGCATGGAGTCTTAACCACTGGACCTCTTTCTGCACTGAGACATAAAGAACCTGAGCTTCATTAAGCCCTGAGACCATGTGTGCAGTTTCAGCTGGGTTTGAGTCTCAAATGAGGTGTGAGGTTTCAGCTCCATCACGCTGCCTGTCACAATATTTTAAAATCTTCATTCTAGGGACTTCCCTGGTGGTCCAGTGGGTAAGACTCCGCACTCCCAATGCAGAGGGTCTGGGTTCGATCCCTGGTCGGGGAACTAGATCCCGCATGCATGCTGCAACTAGGAGACCGCATGCCGCAACTAAAAAAAAGAGCCCACAGGCCACAACAAAGACCTGGCGCAGCCTAAATAAATAAATATTTAAAAAAACACAAATAAACTTCATTCTATGTATGTCAGACTTCTCATCTTGTAACATCTCTATGTCAGTCAGACCTACACACCTTTATTGGAATTTCTAATATGAACCTTGAAATGGGCCAGATCAAAACCAGCCTCATGACATACCACCAATGAGTTTCTCCAGACTGATCTGCACTCCTTAGGTTGGAAGTGATGAGTGTAGCCCTACATTTTTAAACATGATGGATAATATGCTGGCTAATGTAGAAGCTGTCAGAGGAGTATGGCATGAGAGTAAAAGTAAAGCAGTAGCTGTGGAAAATAGAATGGCAGCTCCTCAAAAATTAGATGTAGAATTATCAGGTCTACATAATCCCACTTTTGCACATATACCTAAAGGAATTCAAAGTAGGGAATCAAATAGATGTGTGTACATCCAAGTTCGTAGCAATAGTATTCACAGTAGCCAAAAGCTGGGAGCAACCCAAATATCTATTGACAGATGAATGGATAAGGAAAATATTATATATATATATATATATATATATATATATATATATATACTGGAATATTATTCAGTTATGAAAAGAATGAAGTTCTGACACATGCTGCAACATGGATGAACCTTGAAGACATGCTAAGCCAGACACAAAAGGACAGATATTGTATGATCCTACTTATGTGGAATATGTAGAGCAGTCAAATTCATAGAGATAGAAAGTAAAATGGTTGGTTTTTAGGGGCTGGGGAGAGAGGAATAAGGAGTTAATTGTTTAATGGGTACAGTTTCAGTTGAGAAGATGAGGGAGTTCTGGAGATGGATGGTGGTAATAGTCGCACAACAATGTGAATGTACTTAATGCCGCAGAACTGTACACCTGGAAGTGGTTAAAATGGTAAATTTTATATTATGTATATTTTACCACAATTTTTTAAAAAAGTGGAGCAGCAGGCTGTTCAGCAGTGGGGAAGGCCTGGCCCATGGGCTAGATGGACAGCGGAGTCATGATGAGCTGGAGTGCAGGTTGGCCTTGTCAGAACTAGGATGAGACTGGAGAGGAGGTCAGCATGCCCTAGCCAGCCCTGAAGTCCGGCTGAGAAACTGGGACTTGAGATCCTCACTGAGTCACTCCTTGGAGTCAAGCCTGTGTCTCCTGGTTAAAATGAGCAATTTCCTGGGGCTGCGATAACCTAGGGACTCTACAGCTAGCATATTAAGTTAATGCAGATGGGTTTGCTAGTCAGCCACTAGTGGTGGGTTTATGGTCAGAGTAGGGACAGATGGTGCAGCTCTCTGGATGTGTACGTCTTGAGCAGAAAGACCCCCTCATCGTCTAGGACTCTCACAAATCTGGCCTGGTATTGCAATTCCTCCATTCAGGGTCAGTGTGCCCTTAACTGTTCTGTGCCTCACTTTCCACATCTGTAAACTCTGTAAACTGGGGACAATGTAACCTTGTGTATCAGGGATAAAAGAAAAAATGTCCATGGAATTCCCTGGCAGTCCAGTGGTTAGGACTCTGTGCTTCCACTGCAGGGGCACGGGTTTGATCCCTGGTCAGGGGACTAAGATCCTGCATGCCACACACACACACACACACAAAAGTCCATGCAAAGTGTTTGCCACTTTTGTCTTCTCCTGCCAAGGAAGAAGGCTGGCCTGTTGGGATGCTGTTTCAGAGGAGTGAGACAGGGCAAAGCCCAGAGTGGGTCAAATTTCTTTGAATAAGTAAGAATGAAGGTGGAGGGAGGAAGAAGAGACCCGCAGAACCATTCCTTGTTTGGGGCTGTGGAGGAGACAGGCAGAGCTGCTGGGCTAAGGAGTGGGACTTGGGGAGATAAGAAGTCCCTGTGTTTTGTTGACGTACATTCCCCCTGGTGCTTCCTCAGGAGGTTTTCAGAAAAGATCTATTGTGTTACTTTTCAAGCTGTCTTAGAATTCTGAGCTTCTTTTGAATGTTGTCCTAGGACTTGAGGTGACCCAGTATATCTGGTTTACATTTGTGAAATGTCCAGCACAGTGTAAGGGTTCAACAAATGCTCCCAGTGATTCTGGAAGAAGACAGATCTGGGAGCTGGGGAGACAAGGGCTGGATATCTTCAAAGAGCAGGCAGAGATTCCAGGCCACTGGGCGAGGTTAAAGGAATGTTAGGCCCCCAACCCTCCCTCTCTCTAGAGATGCACTGACCAATATGGTAGCTACCAGCCACACAGAGTATTTAAATTTAAATTTTAAAAAAGGTAAAAACTTAGTTCCTAAGTCAAACTTACCACATATGAGGCATTCAATAACTGCATGCAGCTAGTGGCTACCACATTGGCCAACACAGCAGAGAATACTTCCATCAGCATGGACTCTTCTATTGGACAGTGTGCTCTAGAAAGATGAGGAAAAAGCCCAAGTAGGTCGGTTTGTTTGTTTATACCCTGACTGGTTCCTAAAAGGATTTGAAGCAGCTGAGGACAGCCCAAGGCCATGAGTTCAGTGCCCTCTGGCTGAAGATGGGAAGGCTGGCATGTGGGCTGAATTGGGTCACAGAGTAGAGTAGCAGAGAAGCAGCAGCCCCAGTGGGCTGAGCTCCGGAGCCCAGATAGGAAGTGGGAGAGAAGGCGGAGGTGGGGATGCTGTGGGAGTGAGTGTCAAAGGACAAGGCCGTGAGCAGTCAGATGCTGAGCAGTGAGAGAGCTATGGGAAAGAAGATCTCTGTTCCTCTTAGCAATATATGGTTATCTGACTTGTTTAATCAAGGAGTCCCCTATGCCCTTCTGTTCACAGATACAAGTTCCAAATTCTAGCTAATCAGATGCAATTAAAGGATACTGTTGGCTGTGTGCAAGTTCTGACTTGGGTAGGGACGCCTGGATCTGTGCTCACCACCCAAGCTGGTGTGTTTTGAGCAGCAGTCCCAGGGGCAGCATCCTTCTCAGAGGTTGATGTGACTGGAAGGCTTTTGCTGAAGGGAGCCAGGCCCCGAGTGCTTTCCTGCAGTACTTTCAAAGCAAAGATACCCTTTAAGGGGATGGATTTTTTTTTTTTAATTTATTTTTGGCTGCACTGGGTCTTCGTTGCTGCGAGCGGGCTTTCTCTAGTTGCGGCGAGCGGGGGCTACTCTTCGTTGCAGTGCGCGGGCTTCTCATTGTGCGGGCTTTTCTTGTTGTGGAGCACGGGCTCTAGGCGTGTGAGCGTCAGTTGTAGCACGCAGGCTCAGTAGTTGTGGCTCGCGGGCTCTAGAGCGCAGGCTCAGTAGTTGTGGCACACGGGCTTAGCTGCTCCGCGGCATGTGGGACCTTCCTGGACCAGGGCTCGAACCCACGTCCCCTGCATTGGCAGGCGGATTCTTAACCACTGCATCACCAGGGAAGCCCGGGGATGGATTTTTTTTGAGGACAAATCAGAGTTTTAAAAAAATGTTCACTCAATTTGACTTTTGTGTTAAACTCATTTCTTGGGATTAAGACAAGCCAAACATATATTATGATGATTTTAATTTAAGCTTTGTTGGAAAGTTCAAAGACATCACAGGGTGGGATGGGGTGCCAAGGCAAGCAGCTTCTTATGGCTTAATTTGAGAGAATATATTCCGTACATTTTATTTTTACTTTTATTTTGAGGTTTAACAGGCTTACAGCAAACTGCACTAATCTTTAATGTATAGCTTGGTGAATTTCTTTCTTTTTTTTTTTTTTTTGGCCACGCTGCGCAGCAGGATCTTAGCTCCCCGACCAGGGATCGAACCCACGCTCCCTGCAGTGGAAGTGCGGAGTCTTAACCACTGGACCACCAGGGAAGTCCCAGCTTGTTGAATTTCTATGTATGTATGTACCCGTGTAACCTCCACCCAGATCAGGATTCAGAACATTTCCAGTGACCTAGAAGGTCCCCTCATGCTCCCTCTTGGTCAATTCCCCTCCCCAGAGGTACCTGCTATTCTGATTTCTATGGCTGTCAGTTAGTTTAGCCTGTTCTTGAACTTCATATAAATGGGATCATACAGTACATGTGCTCCGTGTCTGGCTCCTTTCACTCATAAGTCCATGAACTTCTTTAGAAAAATTTTATAAATACAGGTCCACAATCCTTTGCCTAAGACCACTGGGGCCAGAAAGGTTTCAGAACCCAGGATTTTTCCTAGTTTAGAAAGGTGACATGATGAGTTCACTTACACTGTATATATTATAAAATACTCCCAGCAGGGTCCGGGTCAGCACCTGGTAAACATATAAACATTTCTGAGCAAAGTCTATGAATATTCACACACTAAGTGGTGTAAATAAAGGCTGTAAATAGCCCCACTTAGTTGAGGTTGGTTTTGCAGCCAAATAGTTCACATCAGGTCAGGCTTTGCAGTCAAATGCCTAATGACAAAGAGTTTTCAGAAGTTTGGGGTTTTTGAAACAGAAAAAGGGATAGTGGACCTGTTAGTTGCCGACAAGCCATCGGCTCTGTGGGAGGCAAGCATACTGGGTAGCATCTGGTCCCAGGGCTGATAGAAGGTTACAGAAAGCAGCTCCCACCCACCCACCCCATGGAAGTGTGTGCCAAGCTGGGTTCACCAGGGACAGGCTTTCTTGGCTAGGGCTGTCCGAGGGTCCATGCATGAGCTCCTGACACTGAAGGTGTATGTGCATTGGGCATTTTTCTGGGATCCCTGTCGTTGCTTAGATTTTCAAACGAAGTGTACACAAATAAGGCTAAGAGCTCAGTTAGAAGGTGCCCCTGAGGATCAAAGCAGTGCTTAGTTAGAGCTCCTCAGCTGTGGACCTGGGTGTCTAAGGGACCGAGTCTCTGATGACAAACTCAGTGAGCATCAGGGGAGGGGGCGAGAGGGGGCAATTAAGGTGCGGAGAAGGACGGGGACGGAGCAGAAGTTAAGGTTGGAATTAGGGTAAGTGTGAGGGGAACCAAGAAGACAATACACACAGGACCCCCTGACCCCCGTGTGTATTGTGTGGGGCTGAGCCCAGGAGAGTTTCTCCCCAGGGCTGGGGGCTGTCTTGAATTTAGGAGCCTGTGTGGAACACTCACTTTGTGTCCAGCACTGAGGATGCAAAGATGAGTAAGACCTTCTCCCTGCTTGTGGGGCCTGTGGGAGCCATACTGCACCTCTCTGACCGGTTCCCCGCTCCGTCCCCACCATCAAAGGAAACACACACACACACACACACACACACACACACACCTGCCCCCAGGAGTGGCCTCGTAGCACAGTCCTTAGGCTCTAGAAATTCTGGGCTTTTTCCCCCACCCTCCCATCAGAACGCCCAGGTCCTTGGCCCCATGTTGATAAAGCCCAATGTAAAGGAAGGAAGGCTTCCTTTGCTGACAATGGCATGCAACTACTAAGGTGACGCGTTGCTCAGAGGCGTGGAGTGGTATCGCTGGGGTTTAATTCCTCTCCACCACTTAGTTGTGCAACCTTGGGCCAGTGCCCTGCCCCGAGTCTCAGTTTCCTCATTTGTAGAGTGACTTAGTAAGTTCACTACTCCCTATTTCACAGGGTGTTGTGAGGATCAAAGGAAATAATATGGAGGAAGACGTCAGTGACAAGGCTTACACAGGTCTGGACTATGCTTACGATATGCCTATTGTGTTCCCAATCTCACAGGCAGCCATCACTCGGCACCTTAAGTAGCAGCATGTTAGGGGTTATACAGTGTCATTCTACCTGGTAGGCACCCAGGGGTGCTATGGGGCTGTATGGCTTCATAGGTCACCCTTCATAATAAAGGGTTCTCTGCATCCCAGGTGTGGTTTTACTCTCTGGTTGCAACAGTTCTTTGGAAAATAGTTGTTAACAGATGTTTGTTACAGTGTTGCTGATAATAGTCCAAGAAAAGTTATTTTTCACTACAGTCCCCAAGGCTCAATGCCTATGAGTGCTCGAGAAATGCTTAAGCTAAAGACTTGCAGACCCCACCTACATCCTCAGGTGCCCGCTGTTGTGGGAGTGGGGTAAACCCCTTCCGCGCCGTATAAGAGCTGGACGAGGAGTTGGGGCAAGAGTCACCAGGTCCCTCGAACCTGAGAGTTAAAAGTGGTCTTTCACATGGACAACAGTCCTACTTCTGGGAACGTTTCTGTACAACAAAGGGGGAAGTACGAGGATGGTCATCGCAGAGTTATTTGTAATAGCAATAAGTTGACAGCAACCATAATGTCCACCCAGTGATGGATACTGGAATAAATGATGGTGTCCACATGCAGTTGGTTTCTATGCAGCCATGACGAAGAATGACACAGAACAGCATTTCCTACCTGATGCTCCACAGACCCAAGCCCCAGGAGGATCTCTCAAGGGATTTCATAGTGAAATATGTTTAGGAAATGCCAGTCTCTTCCTGATGATTCAGAACACACACTAGTAAATTAAAGACTCTGAGACGTTCTCCAGGACAGAAGCCCATTTAGGTTGGCGTGAGACAGTGCTCACAGTGCTCAGTCCCAAACGGTTGGGGAAAGAGACCCCTATGAACAGCAAGCAAAATGGCCCTGGTGCTCTGTGGGATCAGTTTGGGAAACACTGGTTATAGCAGACTCATGTGGGAAGAGCTGCGTGGAAAATGCAGGTTCTGGACTTCCCTGGTGGCACAGTGGTTAAGAATCCGCCTGCCAATGCAGGGGACATGGGTTCAAGCCCTGGTCCGGGACGATCCCACATGCCATGGAGCAACTAAGCCCATGCGCCACAACTACTGAGCCTGCACTCTAGAGCCCGTGAGCCACAACTATTGATCCCATGAGCCACAACTACTGAGCCCGCGCGCCTAGAGCCCGTGCTCCACAACAAGAGAAGCCACCTCAATGAGAAGCCCGCGCACCGCAATGAAGAGTATCCCCTGCTTGTCACAACTAGAGAAAGCTCGCATGTAGCAACGAAGACCCAACGCAGACAAAAAAATTAATTTTTAAAAAAATGCAGGTTCTGAGAGTCTCTGTGGGACGATTCAAACTCACAAACCAACCTATGCGTATATTTGTATTTGGAAAAAGTCTAGCAAGACGCATCCCGGAACTTTAGTGGTGGCTGGGTGGTGAGATTATAGGTGATTTTTATTTTCATTTCTTTGTTTTCATCTGTTAGCTTATTTGGGTTTTCTAAACTGCCTTTCATTGCTGTGTATAGTTTTTATAACTGTAAAAAAGAAAAAAATTGTTAAGACGACGGAGGGATGGCTGAAGGCACGTGCAGGCACTGCCGCACCTGGAGGAGCTGGGTCTCCGGCTCGGCTTGCAGAGAGGCCAGGCCCTTATTTAGGCAGAGTCACCCCAGCTCGCATTCCAGCAGGAATCCTTCCTAGCGCATTCCTCCTCCAGCACCGGGCGTCCAGCTGCAGCCCGGCTCCTCCCTCCCAGGGCCTCCCTCTCCTTTGGTAGCCGCCGCCACCGGCCCAGGCCAGGCTGCACATCTGGACCTCATTAGGGCCCGACAGCACCAAAGCCGGCACATCTGGCCGCCGCGCAGCAGAGTGCGCGGCAGGGCAGCGGAGGGGAAGGGGCACGTCAGGACAGGGGCGCTCGGCGCACAGCTGGACGTGGGAAGGTGGCGGGCGGCTGGCCACAGACAGTGCACTGCCGGCTGGGCTGGCCCTGTCTGCCCCGGAGTGCAGCAGAGTAGCACCCTCGCTGGTAGGAGAGCCAGGGCCCCCTGTGGCCTCCCAGACTGAGGGGCGGCAGGCCCAAAGGAGAAGCAGGAGCTCTGGACTACAGGCATGGTGCTCTTTCCCTCGAGAGGCCTGAGGCTGGGTCTGGGGGGCCTGCCAGGATGTGGAGCAGAGGGCACCTTCAGGCCCCCTTGCAAAGCAGAAAGGAACAGGAAAGGGGATTGCCTAGGCTCGCAGTGGCTGAGCCTTGGGCCTGCAGGTCAGGACGCAGGGTCTTCTACATCAGAACAAGCATACTTCCGTTTGAGATGAGAAAGGAGGGAGGGGCAAAGAGACAAGATGGAAACAGCATCCCCACTGCATTTTCCTTACACCAGGACACGCCCAGGTACCCGGCTCTACCCCTGTGTGCCATTATTTGTCCCCTTTGGGGCCTGTTCATCCAAGTCATTAACAGCCTTGCCAGTTCTTTCCTTGAGACAGCAGCAGATGCTCCTGACATCCTTTCCAAAGCAAGGCAGAGATCAAAGAAAAAAGCCAGTCAATAAAACGGAAAGCCTATCAGCTCAGCCATCACTCCTCCCCTTTGTCCTAGGGTTTCAAGACCTTGCCTGGCGCTTACCTGGACAGTCCTCTCATCCCAGGAACCCCCAGATTCCCCTGCTTCTGCTCTCCATCTCCCCACCTCCTCCCACCCACCAGCCCCTGCCCACCACAGCGAGTGGCTTATCCATGGGTCCACATGCCCACACTAGTACCCTCGGAGGAATTCTCACAAAGCTCTAGTGGGTGCCAGTTGTTGGAGGAGAAGCCAAGGAGTACAGCAGAAAGTTCAAGGGCTTCAAACCCAACAGACAGCATCCCAAATCCTGCTGATTAACCCCTCTGAGCACTGGTTTTATTCACCCATGAGATGACGATAATACCTCTTAGAGAACTGTTTTAAGCTCTGTGCTAGAAATATAATTCTATTATATGTTTCTCCAATAGAAATATAGTGTAATCACACATGTAATAGGAGGGGGTATTTTTACACTTTTCATTTTGGAAACATTTTAGATTTAAAAAAAATTTATTTATATTTATTTTTGGCTCCATTGGGTCTTCATTGCTATACACGGGCTTTCTCTAGTTGTGGCTCGTGGGGGCTACTCTTCCTTGTGGTGTGCAGGCTTCTCACTGTGGTGGCTTCTCTTGTTGCGGAGCACAGGCTCTAGGTGCACAGGCTTCAGTCGTTGCAGCACGCAGGCTCAGTAGTTGTGGCTCAGGGGCTCTAGAGCACAGGCTCAGTAGTTGTGGCACACAGGCTTAGCTGCTCCGTGGCATGTGGGATCTTCCCAGACCAGGGCTCAAACCCGTGTCCCCTGCATTGGCAGGCAGATTCTTAACCACTGTGCCACAGCGAAGTCCAGAAACATTTCAGATTTATAGGAGAGTTGCAAAGATTGTACAGAGAGTTCCAGTAAACTCTTCACTCAGCTTCCCCTAAGGTTAACATCTTGCATAACTATGGTATATTTGCCCCCAAAATAGGAAATTAACAATGGCACAACACTATCAACTTTATTCAGATTTCAGCAGTTTTCCCAAAACAAATGTAACTTTAAATTTCCTACTAGCTACATTAAAAAAAAACAGGTAAGGGAATTCCCTGGTGGTCCAGTGGTTAGGGCTCGGCACCTCCACTGCAGGGGCAGGGCACATTTGGCCTACCCTTACTTCTCAAAATTCACCCAATGCTAATTTGTAAATAAGTAAATAGATAAGAGAGAGAAAGAGGACTTTTTTTTTTTTTTTTTTTTTTTTTTTTTTTTTTTTGCTGTACGTGGGCCTCTCACTGTTGTGGCCTCTCCCATTGCGGAGCACAGGCTCCGGACGCCAGGCTCAACGGTCATGGCTCACGGGCCCAACCGCTCCGCGGCATGTGGGATCTTCCCAGACCGGGGCACGAACCCGTGTCCCCTGCATCGGCAGGCGGACTCTCAACCACTGCGCCACCAGGGAAGCCCGAGGACTTATTTTTTGATTCACAGTGGGGGTGGGGGACCGGCCATGTAGCTCATATTTGTGTCCACAGGTTGGGACACCCTCTCCCAGTCTTAAGGTGCTTAGGAAACCTAATTAATTATGGAATTATGGAGCACCACTTGTGCTAATATAGAATCAGGGCCGAGGGAGTTAAGTGTCTCGGTATATTTATAACAAGCCGTGGTAGTCTGGTGAGTCACTGCTCTCCTCTACAAGAGGACACACCTGCCTCCCAGGAGGAGAAGCTGCTGCTTACTGGTCAGCCCCCCTTCTCTGCCCAGATTAGAGACACACACACTGTTGGGGAGCCCTCCTCCCTTCCCTGGGCTCCCCTGGGACACTGATCAATGCTACCCATCTCCCTCCCCCATTTTAGCAGAATTTCCAGACTAAGTCTGTGCTGTCCACTGATCATGCTGCAGACTGGCTGCACCCTGGGAACATCTTATTCCAAAGGGATTCCTTCTGGGAAGGTTTTCTACGGTAAAGCCCAGCTATGTAACCAGGCTCTTGAGCAGCCTCCATCTGGGGCCAATTCTTCCAGGATGCAGAGAGGCAAAGGCCAGAGGGGAGAGAGGAACATTGAGCCCTTTCCCTGTGCCAAGCCCTGGGCAGGGCACTTGGCACCCCTCAGCTCACTAAAGTAACACAATAAGCTGGGTGATGAGTTCCATCAACCCGTCTTTTACAAACTGAGACTTAGAGGAAAGCAGCTGGAAAGGAGCACACAGCTAAAAAAGTTCTAAAGCCAGGGTTCCAACCCAGGCCTGTCGAACTCCAAAGCTCTTGTTTTTATAAGATCATCTCAAGCTATTGGACTAGTGGTACAAAACATACATATATCACATAATCCTTGAAATATTGAGAGCAGGGCCAAACAGAGAAAGAGGAATAACCTCCAAATTAATAGAGGGAAGCATTCAATGGCAAAAAAAAAAAAAAAAATTAAATCCAAAAGAGGGAAAAAAGAGGAGAGAAAAAAGAATACAGGACAGATGGAACCAATAGAAAGCAGAGAGTAGATTTAATCCTAAATATATTCACAATTACATTAAATATAAATGGATGAAATGTTCCTGTTAAAAGATAAAGGCTGGGGCTTCCCAGGTGGCGCAGTGGTTGAGAGTCCGCCTGCCGATGCAGGGGACACGGGTTTGTGCGCCGGTCCGGGAAGATCCCACATGCCGCGGAGCGGCTGGGCCCGTGAGCCATGGCCGCTGAGCCTGCGTGTCCAGAGCCTTTGCTCTGCAACGGGAGAGGCCATAACGGTGAGAGGCCCGCGTATCACGAAGAAAGGAAAAAAAAAAAAAAAAAAGATAAAGGTTGTCAGAGTGGATAGAGGGCAAATCCCGACTCTGGGGTCTGTAAGAGATACATCCAAGACATAAATAAGGATTCAGAAAGGTGGAGGGCAGAACCCAAGTCTGAATCAAAAGTCTCTGAGGCTGCAGGACTTGCTCTCTCTCCCAGATCTCAGCCCCCTAGCTTGTCCCTTTCTTGCCTTGGCCTCAGTCATCCTCTGAGCATGTGGTTTATTGGAAGGCACTCAGGCACTGGCATTAGACAAACCAGTGTGACCCTGGACTTTATTAGGCCACCTGGGCCTCAGTGTCCTCCTCTGTAAAAGGAACACTAATTAATACCTTAGAGCAGTGCTGTAAAAGCTGGAGACAACAGGTTCATGGCAAGCGGCACACGGTGGAACTTGTATTATGTTTATTTTTTGTTCACATTGTGATCATTTTACTTGTGCCTATGTAATCGATAAGACCCCGTGGGCTGCCCTGACAGTGTGATAGAATATGAAAACCTTTCCTCTGCGTGTTTTTGGGTAGTTGGGGGAGCAGGGTGGGTGGGGAGTAGGGGTGAGCCCACTCTTGATTCTGTGCTGGGAAATTCAAGTGGGGCCAGGATGCCCTGTTCCTGTTTGTTTGCAAGCCTGACCAACCTGTCGTTCTGTCTTTGATTAGGTCACACTCCTGCTCAGGCCCTAACCGTGGCAACTTCCTACCATCCATGTGTCAGGGTCCCTCCTGTCTACAAGGCCTCCATGCCTTGCTTTCTGCCCTCTCCTTCTGCCTGTGGACTCACCCCTGCAGGCAAGCTATCAGCCCTTCCCCTGCACACCCCTCCAAGCCTGGTCGGCTCTCCCCCCAGGGCCGCCCCTCCTCCTCTGTCATTCAGGCTCACACTCCCTTGTCTACAATTCTGAAAGCCAAAAGCTCTAAAAATCAGACTTTAAAAAAAAATAGGTTTGATATAAACTGATTTGGCCACAAATCTGGTCTGCCGTGATGTGAGACTATTTAAAGTCTTTAATATGTCTCTTACTGTTCATACATTTCGCCGCAAAAGCTTTGCTGTGTTTAATTAAGGGTGCTGCCCAGACCCTGCTGGGTGTTCTGTAGTGTCAGCACCCGCATCATGTGAGCTTTCTGAAATCTGAAAGCTCTGAAAACCCACAGGCGTCTGACCCCAGGGCTTCGGGTGAGGGGTTGTGAGCCTGCAATAATGACAGCCTGAGGGCCCGCACCGTGCAGGCACTTTATGTATTTATCTCTCATCCTGGTTACAGCCCTGTAAGGTGGGCATTCCTCCATCTCACACATGAGGGTACAGAGGCCCAAGGTCATACAGCTGGCAAAGTGGCTGAACCAAGTCCCTCTGAGTTCCCAGCTGCCCACACTTTCTCCTTTGCACCCACTTCCTTAGTTTCCTCAGGAGCTAGCCCCCCTGCTCCCTGTTTCTGTCTTTCTGATGCTCCTGGGACTTCCATATACAATAATGCCTAATTTCATTCATCTGACAGTATTCATTGAGGGCTTCTACACTCTGATATGCACACAAAATCTTAAGATGCTGAATCTGATGTAATAGGTTTGGATGTGTTATTCTGCATTCTTAACCAGCTCTCAGTTGCTGGTGGATCCCACTTTGAGGAGTAAGGGGCTAAGGGAGAGGTGGGGACAGAGCTGAATAAGATTCAATCCCTGCTGTCATCACTCTCATGTATAAGAGCTCTCTATGTACCTGATCCGGATGTGGGTGCTATTATTATCCTCATTTGACAGATGAGGAAACAAGCACAGAGAGATTAGGTAACTTGCCTAAGGTCACACAGCTCAGAAGTGGCAGAGCCAGGATTTGAACCCGGTGAGCCTGTCTCCAGAGTTCACGCAGTTAGCTACTACACAACACACAAGTTGGACAGCTGGACCCTGTCAGTGCAGTGTGATGAGACAATCATTGCAGGCAGGACTGGCAATACCAGAGAGGAGGCCTGGGCTCCTTTTTAGCACATGGTCAGTTTTCAGGGCAACTGAAACTCTGCCCTTTAAACACCTAAACCAGTTTTCTTTAGAAGATCTTTCTAAAATGGATTGTACATCTTCCTGCTGTATTTGACCTTTTCTTGATAACTCAAGACCACTGTTACGATTACCAATGTTTGTAACAGCTTTCAGTTTCTCATAGCTATTTCTATGCATGCTTCCAATAAACCGCGGGCTGAGAAACCAAGTGACCAACCTCATTAGAATAATGTGTAAAGTAAGGGTATGGAGGTGCAGAGTGGGGCTAGAGCAGTTTGTTGCTTTTTTTATTTTTTTAAATTTATTTTATTATTTATTTATTTATTTATTTTTGGCTGCGTTGGGTCTTTGTTGCTGTGCGTGGGCTTTCTCTAGTTGCGGTGAGCTGGGGGCTACTCTTTGTTGTGGTGCGCGGGCTTCTTGTTGCAGTGGTTTTACTTGTTGCAGAGCACGGGCTCTAGGCGCACGGGCTTCAGTAGTTGTGGCACGCGGGCTCATTAGTTGTGGCTTGCGGGCCCTAGAGCGCAGGCTCAGTAGTTGTGGCGCACGGGCTTAGCTGCTCCGCCGCATGTGGGATCTTCCCGGACCAGGGCTTGAACCTGTGTCCCCTGCATTGGCAGGCGGATTCTTAACCACTGCGCCACCAGGGAAGTCTGAGCAGTTTGTTTTAAGACAAGCATGTTTCATCTTTTGTGCATAAAATTTATGAGATTCAGTTTGGTTGCTCATTTACATATTTTTGCTTATTTCCTGGGTCATGGCTGTGTTTTTTGAGAGTTGAGGGGGTTGATTAAGCATCCTCTATATCTGATTTTCAACCTGGAATGTGATCAGACTCCTAGGGGAATTTTCAGAACTGCCTAGAGTCCTGTTTTGTACTCCGAGGTGGGATGTGGGCCTCTGCATTTTGAAAAACTGCATTTGGAACCATCAGAACTTATTGAACACCTACTGCATCCTCACAAGTACTGAGCACTATGAACAAGAAAACCTGCAAACCCAGCCCTCAGGCATTACAGCAAGTTGAGTAGACAAGTTGAAACACACAAAATCAACTAAGGCTAGTTCACCTTCAGAGAGGGCTAGTGAGCGTACCGCACTAGCGGTACCGCAGCATAGTGATGACATCTGTGGGGACGGGACAGGAGGCCACTTGGTGTGGTGAGACCAGCTTGGATGTGGGGTCAGCAAACGTGGCTCTGAGTTTCTGCTCCCTGGCCTGCCAGCAGACTCAGATCCTCTCTGAACATCAGTTTCCTCACCTGTAAAATGGGGATAAACTACTCTCCCTCCCACAGTTGTTGTGATGAGAGAAGTCCTAGGAATGCATCACATAAGCTGTAGAGTACTGTCCACATGTGTCGGGTAAGACTCCTACAGGCTGCAGGGGACACAGACCAACTCTGGTTACTTCCAGGGTTGAGCCTTTATTGTAAGGTTGTTTAGGAAGCCCAGGAGGGGTCTCACCAGACAAAGAGCAGCCCTCTGGAACAACTGGGTCCTCATTCTGGAGTCACTGGATGCTTGCAACAAGCCCAATTATGGATTCTCTTCACCTGATGTCTTCTGCTGCCTCCTGGTTTCTACCTCCTGACTCCTGTCCACTACCTTCTCCCCATATAAACCTCACTTTCTTTTTTTTTATTTATTTATTTATTTATTTTTTTTTGTGGTACGCGGGCCTCTCACTGTTGTGGCCTCTCCCGTCGCGGAGCACAGGCTCCGGACGCGTAGGCTCAGCGGCCATGGCTCACGGGCCCAGCCGCTCCGCGGCATGTGGGATCCTCCCAGACCGGGGCACGAACCCGTGTCCCCTGCATCGGCAGGCGGACTCTCAACCTCTGCGCCACCAGGGAAGCCCCTTTTTTTTTTTTTAATAAATTACTTCAGTGACTGTAAAGAGAACAATTAGAAAGTGGTTGTAGTGGCACCTGTGGTTGTATCTATATACATATATATTTTAAATTAATTAATTAATTAATTTGGTTGCACTGGGTCTTAGTTGCGGCAGGCAGGCTCCTTAGTTGTGGCATGCAAACTCTTAGTTGCGGCATGCATATGGGATCTAGTTCCCTGACCAGGGATCGAACCTGGGCCCCCTGCATTGGGAACTCAGAGTCTTGTCCACTGTGTCACCAGGGAAGTCCCCAACCCTCACTTTCTGACCACTTAATGGTCCTCTGGTTTTCAAGCATCCTGGTGAGAGAGAGCTGGCTTGGTGAGCCACTGTCCAATAGAGAAGGTCCCCACCGGGCAGAGTTTTAATGCTGGGCTGCTCCTCCTGCACATCCAGCCTATAAATGGCTGCCTTTGTGTCAGGCTGAACCTTGGCCAGGGCAGTTGTGGCCAGGGTGTGGGCTCCCATGCCCCAGCAGTGCCAGGTTGTGCCTGTGGGGGCTGTGGGTGCGGCTCGCCCTAAGAGAGAGTAGCGCGGACTGTCCATTGTAGAATGTGAGCTATTTTTATAGAGGGAGGACAGCACTAAGGCTGCTAATCTGGCCAGTAAGCAGCACCTTCCTGCCATGTCTCACGGGCCACTCAGGGTGGGCTATCCGCAGGCCACGCCATGAGTCCGTGAAGGCTGTGGTGCCCTCAGTCTCCACGTTCCACAGGTTTTCGGTAGACAACACTCTTCTCAATGGTGTCCTGCCCCCAGACACTGGCATGTAAGTGTGTGCTCCCTAATCCCGTGATTAAAACTTGCTCGCAGCATCTCTACACAAGAATGTTCATTGCAGCATTGGATATCATAGAGAAAAATTAGCACCAGCTTATTGTCCAGCAGTGGGAGGACTAGTTCCCTATTTGGGTATATTTATATGACAGTGTACGTGTATGTGTTAAGAGTTATGATATCAAAGAATATTTAGTGACATGGTATAATAATAAAAGAAAGTGCCGATTTGGCATTATTTATACGTGTGTATGCGAATGTGTTTGTGTACGTTTATCTACACATATATAATTCACATAGAAAAAAGACCAGAAGGGAATTCCCTGGCGGTTCAGTGGTTGGGGCTCCATGCTTCCACTGCAGAGGGAACAGGTTCAGTCCTTGGGTTGGGGTACTAAGATCCCACAAGCCGTGTGGTGCGGCCAAAAATAAAATAAAATTAAAAAGACCAGAAGATTTTTACATAAAAATATTAGTTTTGTTATCTCTGGGTAATATTCTGTGAGCAAATTTTGTTTTATTTTCTCATTTATGCTTTTCTCTTTTTCTACATTTTTCACAACAAATGTGTTACTTTTATAATGAGGAAAAAAAAGAAACATTAATATCTTAAAAAATAAAAAAAACAAACCTTGTCCTCAGGAAAGAAATTTAAAACTCAGTTTGTATTCTATACTCTTAAAGGATTCACAGTTCCCATGAGGGAGTTGTATTTTCAAGGAAAATGAAGTTTTCTGTTAAAGGTATGACATCTTCACAGTGGAATTTCAGGCATCAGTGACCTAGTAGAGAAATGTTTGGACTTCCCTGGTGGCACAGTGGTTGAGAATCCGCCTGCCAATGCAGGGGACACGATCCCTGGTCTAGGAAGATCCCACACGCCGCACAGCAACTAAGCCCGTGCACCACAGCTACTGAGCCTGTGTGCCACAACTACCGAAGCCCGTGCACTCTAGGGCCTGCATGCCGCAACTACTGAGACCGCATGCTGCAACTACTGAAGCCTGTGGGCCTAGAGCCCATGCTCCGCAACAAGAGAAGCCACCGCAATGAGAAGCCTGCGTGTTGCAACGAAGAGTAGCCTCCACTCGCCATAACTAGAGGAAGCCTGCACACAGCAACAGAGACACAACGCAGCCAAAAATAAACAAACAAATAAATAAGTAAAGTGTGTCTTGGGGAAAAGAGAAGTGTTTGGAGGCAGAAAGCCTCCTAATTGCCTTGAAATCAACCCCCAGAGGCCTCTTTCCCTGGTCTTCCTCACAGGGAGGTGATAAGGGCAGCCAGAGGTGGGGGAGGTACAAGTGTCCAAAGTAGATGGAGCCAGGACACGTCTCAGACAGAGCACTTTGTCACCAACATATTTAAAAGGAATTAAAATCAACTGTTTATGTTGTCAGTCAAAACAGTGACTGAGTTTTTGTTTCACTTCTTGGGAAATCACTGCCCCCTTCCCTCCAACAGGAAGAGAAGAAGAGAGGAGCTGTAACAAACATTATCAAACTGCCATCAGTGATGACCCCTGGGTGTGTGGGGGAGGGGAGAGTGAGGAGTGGGGAGATGAGGGTGTTTACTTTTTACCTTTTGTCCTTTATACAGTTAAAAAAGAGAGAGCATTATGGGTGCTTTTTTTGTGCTTTTGTGGGTTTTTTGGTAGCCCTCAATTTTTTTAATTGTGAACACAAGATACTTTTGTAATCAGAGGAAAAAATGTCATAATGAAAGGACCAAACAGATGTGGTTGGCCACTGGGTGGCCATCCTGCTGCCCCCACCTGCAGGCCACGACCACCCTCACTCTAGGGCCAGCATCCTCAGGCTTGCAGCTGTCCACACTTGGCAGGGGGTGGTGGGATGGGGGTGCGGGAGATAGGGCAGAGAGCAAGAAACCTCGGTCCTCTCCTCTGCCCCCTCTGGCCCCTCTGGGCAAAGCTCCAACCCCTGGGCAGCAGACCAGGTTGGCTCATATTGACACCACAGCCTTAGCTATGTCCCCAAGCTTGACCCCATCTGTGCCTCCCTGCCCTGTGTCAGCTGCCAGGCCTCCCTGCTTAGCTGGACTCCAGCCTGACCCCTTTTGAACAACCCTTCCCTGGGCCTGGGAATGCCCCAGCATTTCACTCACTGGCACATGGTAGTTGGCTGGGTATTTGATGCTAAAACTGCAATCTCAAGAAAAGCGTCTCCAGCCTTCATGCGGACTGTCCGGCACTTATTTGGCCTTGGAGATCAAGGCTCACCCTCTTGGTCAGCAGGTGAGCATAGCACAAGATCAACAGAGAAGGCTGAGTGAGAGAGAGAGCCTGGCCATAATTTATGAGGCCACCTGTGAAAGCATCACAGACTTCGGGGGCCTGAGACACCTGTCCAGTCATGCCTCCAGTGATTGTAATCCCAGCTGGGGGACCTTGAACACATCCCTCTGAGCTGTGCTTCCCTCATCTGTAAAATGCAGATGATGATGATCTCTTTTATCCAGGGATACCATCAGGAGCAAATAGGTTAACGTATGTGAAAATGCTTTGTGAGTCGAAAGTACTTAAATGGTACTTTCCATGAAGATGTTACCTCACCACACTCCCTGCTGCAAGGATCACTGTGAGGTTGGCTGTTGATGGAGTGGGACTTCTAACCACCTTGCTGATGGTCGAGAGCTATGGGTCTTGCACTAATGGTCCAATGCTAACAGCTGCACACCCACCTTGCCCCTATTACAATTCCCCCCTTTTCTTTGATATTCCTCAATCTTGAGGAGAACACATGAGTATAATGTTTTGGATAGAGAGGTTAATCATAAACTCAGCAGAGGAACTCAGTTTTAGGGGGACTCAGTTTCAACCTCCAATCCTGTTTCATCCTTCCCCAAGTCTTTCAAGGAATGGGGCAACGACCACTCTGGCTACTTCCTGCTAAAATGGGCTGTAGTCCTACTTTGATTTGGGGAATGGATACCGAGTTGGAAATAGTCCTGAGTTCCAAGTCCTGGATCCAAGTCTTGTATAATAGTTTTAACTAAGTAGGTTTTAACCTCTAATGTGGTATTAACATATACATAGCTGGAGTTATTGGCCACTACATGTCTCCTTTTTCTGCTAATAGTTACCAGAGGAGACCTTGAAGTTATAAGGTTGAAGCTGCCATCTGCCAGCAGACACTGCTTTGAGAATGGCTGGGGGAATCCTGAGTATGACACAGCTCAGAAAATTCAAGTCCTCAACAATACAGGAATGGGTCTGAAATCACATCCACAATGGCCACCTAGTTTTACCTTGAATGTCTGAAGCACAGCTATTCCATTTTTGACTTTCAAATGTATCCCCCTCCTGAATGGCCAAGACAGATGTACAATGCATGCTCAAAAGGCCACAAAACAGACTGCTCTGGTCAGTAAATTTTAAGTTAAATCACGTATCAGCCAGAATGACTTCCCCATAGCTCAAAATATGTGCATCATCTCCTTTTTTATTTATTTATTTTTTCTTTCTTTGGTGGCACCACACGGCTTGTGGGATCTTAGTTTCCCAACCAGGGACTGAACCTGGGTCCCCGCAGTGAAAGCACCAAGTCCTAACCACTGGACCACCAGGGAATCCCCTGTCATCTCCCTTTTCAATTGCAAATCCTTCAACAAACCAAAACATGTCCCTTGACGCTGGAGTTATTTAGCTGCTTGCCCTGGGTCTAGATCGTGCCCCTCAGTGCTAGGCCTTCTTTATATTTGCCTAGATATTCACATTGGGGAAAAGTGATCAGATATTGTGAACAGGCTCTGAAGTATGTTAATGGGGAAACACTTTATAGGCCATATATTGTGTCACTTATGCCCAGTTGTCACACAAGCATTGTGCATGTGCTTTCAGCAACAGACTTAAAGCAAGCAGTGTTTTTCACAAACATGCCAAATCAAGACTAATTTGTTTGTAAAATAAATCTGGTCAATTGACTACTAGGCTCCTCTGCACTGGCTTTGATGGAACTCCTCAGGAGTCTTAGACTGAATTCCCAAAAGGCCTCTCAAGGCCAGGAAATGCTAAAAGCCTGCCATCAGATTCTGCCTTAGTGGAATTCTCGGCCCCCAAAATATCAAGATTCCTGTGCATGCTAGGAGATAGTCTTTCCCTTTCACCTGATAAGGCTGCCCAGAACCCAAGAATCTCCAGTTTCTGGAGGGACCAGCCAGAGAGAAAAGAAAAATATTTCAATTTTACTCAAAGAGGTAAAATTTACCAAATTGTTGTTAAGTCAGGAGTAACGTGAGGGGAAGGGCTTCCCTATATCTGGAGAACACAGATCAAAATCAGTAATACTCCAGACAAAACCCATAAACATTGTAACCATATTCACCAGTTTACACGGTACCCAATCTTTCTGTTAACTTTTTATGAAGTCATCACGTTTTCCATTAGGATTTTAAATTTCTTACCCAGTTCAGCAGTATAATCTGAGATTTATTAGAGACCTGTACTTGTCAGAAAGTCCTTCCTATGAATCTTCTTGAAGATGAAGCACTTTTGCAGAGCATCAGATTAACTATCTATTAAAGACTTAAAAAGGCAAGGTTAAAGATCTGATCACAATGTGTTGACAAAAAAGCTTAATCAAGTTGCTCTGATATAACCAGAATTATGGCTGATAGATTATACCAGGACATATCTATATTTCAGAAACTTTATATAATTTCTAGAATATCTATAGTAGTAACATTTATCCATACCGTATAATCTGAGAAGATTTATCACTCATTTGACAATGCTTCCCATGTAATTCAATATACCAAATAATACTAGTTAAATATTCCTCTCTGAGATGCCTCAGGGGCCCTCTAAAGCATCCCAAAGTTAGCTGGAGGTCAAAAGAACTTTAATTAAAATTTGATATTTGGCAAGTTTTTCAAAAAGTTTCAAAACATTTCGTTAAATAAGATCATAGGTCACTGTAAGACATTACTTATTTCTTATCCAAAGTGAGAAGAGATCTCAAAAGCCAATACAGATCACTTAAAGGCAAGGAAGTTCATATAATCTGTTATCAAAATCAGTATTCTAAGTAAACTTGTTCTTTTAGCAGAGAGGAACCAAATCTAGTCTTGCACTACCCTACTTTTAATAACAAATTCCATTTACCTAACTAAGTTTAATCTAATCTCAGCCTGACCATGCATAAAACTCCTTTTATAACAAAGTGAATCAGCTATACATATACATATATCCCCACATCTCCTCCCTCTTGCGTCTCCCCCCCACCATCCCACCCCTCTAGGTGGACACAAAGCACCGAGCTGATCTTCCTGTGCTATGAGGCTGCTTCCCACTAGCTATCTATTTTACATTTGGTAGTATATATAAGTCCATGCCACTCTCTCACTTTGTCCCAGCTTACCCTTCCCCCTCTCCATGTCCTGAAGTCCATTCTCTACGTCTGTGTCTTTATTCCTGTCCTGCCCCTAGGTTCTTCATAACCTTTTTTTTTTTTATATTCCATATATATGTGTTAGCATACGGTATTTGTTTTTCTCTTTCTGACTTACTTCACTCTGTATGACAGACTCTAGGTCCATCTACCTCACTACAAATAACTCGATTTCGTTTCTTTTTATGGCTGAGCAATATTCCATTGTATATATGCACCACATCTTCCTATCCATTCATCTGTCGATGGACACCCAGGTTGCTTCCACGTCCTGGCTATTGCAAATAGAGCTGCAATGAACATTGTGGTACGTGACTCTTTTTGAATTATGGTTTTCTCAGGGTATATGCCCAGTAGTGGGATTGCTGGGTCGTATGGTAGTTCTATTTTTAGTTTTTTAAGGAACCTCCATACTGTTCTCCACAGTGGCTGTATCAATTTACATTCCCACCAACAGAGCAAGAGGACTCCCCTTTCTCCACACCCTCTCCAGCATTTATTGTTTGTAGATTTTTTGATGATGGCCATTCTGACTGGTGTGAGGTGATACCTCATTGTAGTTTTGATCTGCATTTCTCTAATGATTAGTGATGTTGAGCATTCTTTCATGTGTTTGTTGGCAATCTCATACCAGCATTTTCTGATTGGAAACTTATGCTTTAGTTTTCCTCTCCTCAGAATGCAAAGACAGGTAAACTTAGATTTGCCCAGCAACCAATGTTCCAATATTTTAGCCTATTTGATTTTTGTTTTTTGGGTTTGTTTTTTTTTGGCCGCACCACGCATCATGCGGGATCTTATTTCCCCGACCAAGGATTGACCCCGTGCTCCCTGCAGTGGAAGCTTGGAGTCCTAACCACTGGACTGCCAAGGAATTCCCTTATCCTATTTGAAATGACCCAGATAGTCAATAAATTCTTGCCATTTAACTTAGTTCAGTTTCAAGTTACCAAAATCTGGAAAGGCTATTTTATTTTATTTATTTATTTATTTGGAGAGGCTATTTTATTATTATTATTTTTTTTTGTGGTACGCAGGCCTCTCACTGTTGTGGCCTCTCCCGCTGCGGAGCACAGGCTCCGGACGCGCAGGCTCAGCGGCCATGGCTCACGGGCCCGGGCGCTCCGCGGCATGTGGGATCTTCCCAGACCGGGGCACGAACCCACGTCCCCTGCATCGGCAGGCGGACTCTCAACCACTGCGCCACCAGGGAAGCCCCCTGGAAAGGCTATTTTAGATAGACTTAAAGTTTCATCATATCAAGTTATTTTCCTTGCTGACAAATTTGCAACAGATATAAGGTCTTATTTGATCTCTAGTATACCTAGATACAACAGAAGTATTACACTTAACAAACCAATAAGCTTAAGTTCGCTTCAGTACCAGATATCAATTCAGTACTACATATTTCCAAAATCATAAGGACCTGAAATTCATTTTGGCCAATTTTCTTTCTTTCTTTCTTTCTTTTAAAATTAATTTTTATTGGAGTATAGTTGCTTTACAATGTTGTGTTAGTTTCTGCTGTACAGCAAAGTAAATCAGCTACATGTATACATATATCTCCTCTTTTTTGGATTTCCTTCCCATTTAGGTCACCACAGAGCATTGAGTAGAGTTCCCTGTGCTATACAGTACATTCTCATTAGTTACCTATTTTATACATAGATATAATCTGTCAATCCCAATCTCCCAATTCACCCCACCCTTGGACAATTTTCTAAATATTAGGAAGTATTTAATTTCTAAGTGCTTACTTTTAAGTCTATGAAATATAGCTCATTTACAAGTTAATTCAGCAATATTATAACTGAAAGCGGTCCAATTCTGGAGAATGCACCTGAAGGGGCTGCATTTGGGAAACAAATTTGAGTTTCCCATAGCCGGCACACTTACACACAAGACAAATGCAAACATACACACAAAGAACAAAATCTAATTCCTGCAGGACAGAAACAAAAGGGTGAAGTCCAACAATTTCCTTAACTTTTTCAAACAAGGATCCCTCTTTTTAACAACAAACAACATGCAAATGGAAAGACAGGGAATCGTGACTGTGTGTGTCATGGCAATTCACCTGACAAATGCAAAACCAAAAATAACAGTTGAAATAAGTTAAATTTACTTAGTTAACTTCAAGATTTCTCCTAGAAATATTTTTATTTTCTCAGGGTCAGGATTCTGAAAAAAGTATTGCATCAAGCCAGCTTTCTCCAACTGCATATGCAAAAAGAACCAATTTTGGAATTTCAAAGGAGTTTCATCATAACCAATTTTCCTCTGAAGTCTAAAGAATATAGTGGCCACGCAGTGTTAAAACAAACAAACAAACAAACTACTTTCTCTCTCTTTCTAGGAGCATACTAAAAATCTCCCAGTTTTGCAAAATACACTCTAGGGGGCCTATAAAATGGAAAGAGCTCTGATTATCACAGCAGGCATTATCAAATATCAACCAAACAAATGCAATGCCAAACGGTCTTGCAGGATCACAGTTCCCTAGCACCAAAAAGGGAGCTTCCCAATCACTGCAAAGGGAAAATCCCAAACAACGCTTCACCACAGGTGAATCCCAACACAATAGGGAAGGATACCTGGTGTTGTCACACTCAGCTCCATTTATTCACCAAAGACGTCTCAACTAGCCAGTGCAAGTACTGATTCACACACATACAACATACAAATAACAAACATGGTCCCACAAACAAAAGTCCCACAAAAAAAAGCAAACCGGAGTGGCTCACCCCAAAATGATACACACAAAAACACAACAGATAAATTACCATCACACAGAAAATCAGAGGAGTTGTAGTCTAAATTCCACTTCCATAAGTCAGAAAGAGAAAGACAAATACTGTATGATATCACTTATATGTGGAATTTAAAATATGGCACAAATGAATCTACAGAACAGAAACTGACTCATAGACATGGAGAACAGACTTGTGGTTGCCAAGGGGGACGAGGGAGGGAGAGGGATGGACTAGGAGTTTGGGGTTGGTAGATGCAAACTATTACATTTAGAAAGGATAGGGACTTCCCTGGTGGCGCAGTGGCTAAGAATCTGCCTGCCAATGCAGGGGACACGTGTTCGATCCTTGGCCCAACTAGAGAAAGCCTGTGCACAGCAATGAAGACCCAATGCAGCCAAAAATAAATAAATAGAATAAATAAATAATTAAATAAATAAAATAAATAAAAAATTATAAAAAAAAGAACGGATAAACAACAAGGTCCTAATGTATAGCACAGGGAACTATATTCAATACCTTGTGACAAACCATAATGGATGTAACAGAATATTGAAAAAGAATGTCTATATGTGTGTAACTGAGTCACTTTTCTGTACCACAGAGATTGGCACAACATTGTAAATCAACTCTACTTCAATTAAAAAAAAAAAAAAATTCCACTCCCACTCCCAGAGGGAAGCCTCCAAACAGAGTTGACCAAGGGACTTCCCTCGTGGTCCAGTGGTTAAGAGTCCGCTTTCCAATGCAGGGGATGAGGGTTCGACCCCTGGTCCGGGAACTAAGATCCCACATGCCGCAGGGCAACTAAGCCCACACGCCCTGAAGCCTGCGCACAACTAGAGAGAAGCCCACGCAACGAAGAGCCCGCGGGCCGCAGCTAAGACCCGATGCAACCAAATAAATACCTGAATATTGAAAACAAAACAAAAAAGAGTGGCCCAGCTCTCAAAAGCGAATGGGCCCAAAGTGGCTCACTTCCCGCAAGGGAAGCAGCGCAAATGGGGTGGAGAGGGCTTCCCTGGTGGCGCAGTGGTTGAGAGTCCGCCTGCTGATGCAGGGGACACGGGTTCGTGTCCCGGTCCGGGAAGATGCCGCAGAGTGGCTGGGCCCGTGAGCCATGGCCGCTGGGCCTGCCGCAAACGGAGCCTGTGCTCCACAACGGGAGAGGCCACAACAGTGAGAGGCCCGCGTACCGGAAAAAAAAAAAAAAAAAAAAAATGGGGTGGAGAGAATTCCCAGCCTGTGCAAGCTGGAGCGACTTACCCTCAAGTGACACTGAATGTGGACCACAGCTCTCTGGACTGCTCCAAACAGCCTCGAGCGGGGAATGGGGGAAAGGTTCACTGCTGCCTCAAGGCCTGGGCCCCGGCCAGTGAGCGGCTGTGGCGAGGGCCCTGGAGCTCTGGAGAACACATCCCCCAGCCTGTCCCCGGCCTCGCAGCTCACTCATCAGCCAGAGGGCGTGGAAGGCCCTGGGGAGAAGGCCGCCATCCGCTCTGCCTCTCACCGCGCTCTCCGCCTCGAGGACCACCTTGAGGCTGACAGTCAGCAAAGCCGGACCTCTAACTGCGGCGGTAACGGTCACGTGATACCGCTCTTGCGCTAATGGGTAGCATGCGCGCGCGCCCCAAGGGCTGCGCATGCCCCCTGCCCCTAGTTCAAAAACGCTTCCTGGAGTTTTTGAGAACTTCAACAGTATCAACTTGGAGAAGTTTAACAATGTCAACTACTTCTCAAGTGTTTTTTACCCAGTAACTACGTGTGCCCAGTACTCGGTTTAATTCCCCTGGCAAGTCGAGGAATAGAAGATGCATTGGGCCTCACCCAGGACCTTGGGCTCCATTTGGGGAAATGGAGCCCTCATGTTAAAAGTTTGTTTTCTTTCCGTCAGTGATTGGGAGCTTGAATCAGGAGACACTCAGCCAGCAGGGGGACGAGGGCAGGGATAAGACTCCTAATTTGGAGGAAGACAAATCTGAGTACAAATTAGGGCTCTTCCCCTCACTGTGTTCCATGAAACTGTGGGTGAGTCAGTTTCTCTCACTGGGGCTCAATTTCCCAGGCTATAAACAAGGAATAGCAACGCCTACCACAGTAAGTCATGGTGGGAATGAAAGAAGATAACATGTATAAAGTGCCTAGGTTGGTCAGTATTATAAATCCCTCCAAAGTGAAGAAATCAACAGGTTCCCCCTCCCTTTTATTCATTTATTTATTTGACTGCACCACGTGGCTTGCAGGATCTCAGTTCCCCGACCAGGGAATGAATCCAGCCCCAAAATGCTAAATCCTAACCCCTGGACTGCCAGGGAATTCCTCCCTCCCTTTTAAAATGTTATTCTAATTATGGTAAAAAAAACCCATAAAATTTACCATCTTAATCATTTTTAATCATATAGTTCAGTAGTGATAAGTATATCCACATGTTGTGCAATCTCTAGAACATTTTAATCTTGCAAAACTGAAACTATACCCATTAAACAAAAATTCCCCATTTTCTCCTCCCCCTTGTGCCTGGTAACCACCATTCTACTTTCTGTTTCTATGAACTTGACCACTTTAAATACCTCCCATAAGTGGAATTATGCACTTTTTGTCCTTTTGTGTCTGGCTTATTTTACTTTGCAAAATGTACTCAAGGGTCATCCATGTTGTAGCATGTGACAGGAGTTCCTTCTTTTTTAAAGTTGAGTAATATTCCATGGTATGAATATACCACATTTTGTTTATCCATTTTTCCTCAATGGACACTGGATTGCTTCCACCTCTTGGTGGAATTGTGGATAACACTGCAATGAACAAAGGTGCACAAATAGCTCTTTGAGACCCTGCATTCAATTCTTTTGGATGTGTATACATCCAGAAGTAGGACTGCTGGATCATATGGCTAGTTCTATTTTATTTTTTGAGGAAGCTCCATACTGTTTTGCATAGCAGATGCATCATTTCAAAATCCCACTGACGGTGCACAATACTTCCAATTTCTCCACATCCTTGTCAACACCTGTTATCTTCTTTTTTTTTTTTTAAGTAGCTATCTTAATGTGTGAAGTAAACAGGATCTCTTTTTGCAGAACTATTATCATTTCTTCTCACCACTCCAGAAATGCTGCAAATGAGTCCGATTGCAGGATTGACCCAGCATTTGGTCAAAGGAGTGTGTTTTGTCTGTGATCCTTGGAGAATCAAGCCGAGTTGGACAGGGATGCCAGGGCTTTCAACCTGCTGAGAGCTGTCCACTGTGGCCTGCAAATGGGGAGGCGCACACACGAGCTGCTAAGGTTGGCCAAGTCTGCTACTATATTTGCTTTGGCTCCAAAGATCTCACAAAGGAAACAAGGGACCGCTGCGGGGGGGGGGGGGGTGAGGGGGGGCAGATTCCCCCCCACCCCGCCCCGTGCAGCCCTTCTCATCCTTCTCAGTGACCTCTCCCCACTGTTATCTTGCTCCTGACATGTCTCCCGAGATTACCTTTGGTGAAGAAATTCTTGTTGAGAAGTTCAAAGCCAGGGCTTTGGGGCTCTGTTGAAGGACTCTGGGGGCGGGGCCTCGAGGCACTACGGAGACCAAGTAAAGAGGTGGCTTGCATGGGGTGCTGCACAGCTGGAAGAGGTCCCTGCAGTTGGGAAGCTGCATCAAAAGCTCGGGTGCTGGGCTTCCCTGGTGGCTCAGTGGTTGAGAGTCCGCCTGCCGATGCAGGGGACACGGGTTCGTGCCCCGGTCCGGGAAGATCCCACATGCCGCGGAGCGGCTGGGCCCGTGAGCCATGGCCGCTGAGCCTGCGCGTCCGGAGCCTGTGCTCCGCAACGGGAGAGGCCACAACAGTGAGAGGCCCGCGTACAGCAAAAAAAAGAAAGAAAGAAAGAAAAAAAGCTCAGGTGCTGCCCAGGAGAGAGGGATGAGCAAGAGGAAAATTCCAGATATGGGGCCCTGCAGAGAGAGAATCTCAATCTATGAGGGGTGCAGCTGAGCAGGGCCAGTGGTGCTTCCCCAGAGAGACAGTGAGTGCAGTGGTTAGACCATGGCTTGTGAAGTCAGAAGAGACTGGGGTTCAAACCTGACCCGGCTCCACCACTTACTAACTGTGTGGTCTTGGGCAAGTTATTAAGCCTCTCTGAGCCTCAGCTGCATCTTTAAAATGCGAACAAAAATGCAACCTCTGTGAGTTATTATGAGATCAGTATCAGTATTATTTATCACAGTAGCTACTGTTTTTTGTTTGTTTGTTTTCTGTTTTTTGGGGTGCACCATGAGGCATGCGGGATCTTAGTTCCCCAATCAGGGATCGAACCCGTGCCCCCTGCATTGGGAGCACAAAGTCTTAACCACTGGACCTCCAGGGAAGTCCTAGCTACTGTTTATTAAGCACTCCTACCCCCACCGCCTATGTGCCAGAGGCTTTGTCAAGCACCTGCTAAGCATGCGGTGTGATAACAGAGGTCAAGTGTGAAGGCTCTTGGTGACTGACAGACCTTGGTGAAAAGCCCAAACCTGCTACTTGTTAACTGTTGGACCCCAGACAAGGCTGTTAACCTCCCAGCGCCTCAGCCTGCTCATCTTTAAAATGGGGATGATAAATGGGAATGATAATACCTGTCTCCCCAGGTATCACGCAGTGCTTTCCTTCAAGGGTTCATAACATGCCTTTGTCACTTCCATCTTCCCTGTGCAAATGGGAGGGGTGGGATGGGGTGTCCCGAGGCTTTGAAACCATCCTGGTATTTACTGCAGCCCAGAGAAGAGACTCTGGAACTCGTGACTGGAAAGATCTGCAGGAGATTGCACGTTCTGGTATGAAGATGCCATCAGACTGGGGCACTGGAAGAATGCTGGCCTGACGTCTGGGGGCCAGGAGAGAGGGCAGTTGTCCTGTTCAAAGGGTGGGTCTCCCAAGAGACCCAGTGCTGACTGCTCAGTCCCTCATTCTCCCCAGGAGAGTGTCCGGGGCACACTTGTCCTGCTTCCGTCCTTGCTGAGAGCTGGCCCTGGCTGCCGGCTACAGAGCTATCTCTATCCACCCCCTTGCCATCCAGCATGTGCATGCTGCCTGTGCGTGGTCGGATTCCTGAGTTTTCAGCCTCACTGCCCTCCAATCCCAGGCGCAAACCGGTCCCTGTCACCAGAGACTTTTCTGTGAGGCTGACACAGCAAAAGGAGCCGAAATGCTCTCTCGTCAACACAGACAGAGCAGGAGAGAATAAGAGCTGTGGTGGGGGGGGCCCTTGCTGAGCCCGAAGGGACTCCGGACCGGCCCCTGGGAGCGGTGCTGACCTGAGCAGCTGGGCCTAAGAGCGCCTGCCTAGGCCAGCTCTTCTCCCCCTCATCCAGGGGAAGGCTCCGAGAACCAGCCGACTAGTTCCTCCTCCTCCAGGCCTGTCACCATTTCCACACACAGCAGGGTCTGGGGGTGGAGGCTTTTTCCAGACATGTATTTAAGTGAGGAGAGAAAACAAGGCGAGTCGCCCAGGATTTGCCAAGTCAGTAGGCAGGAACACAACCCGAGAGGCCAAAAATAAGACAGCGGCGAGGGTCACCCTGCTCTCCTGAGCTGGAGACAGTTTACAACCCGTGCTGAACACTCCATAATCACACTTTTGTTTGAGGATGCCCCTTGATCCCAGGGCATCGGTCTCCTGGTTGGAAGGTAGCTGAGCCCTGATTGTGGGCAGTGAGTAATGGTGACTCAGGGAAATTCGAAAGGACACAGGGAGCACCATTGAAGTCATCTGGGGACATGCCCTGGTTCCCCCTGCCGGTCAGGGAGCCAGGAGTTCTGGTCTCCATTGTAAAGGAGGAATTTCTGAAGTTTTCTCTGGAACTTTGGCAGAATTCTATGGGCTCTTTCACAGGAAGCATTACGCTTTGGGTGTTTTTTTTGGGGGGGGGAAATTACTAAGATTTCTTTCACCTTTATAGCTACTTATGAATTAGCTCCTTTTCTGTTTTAGCTCCAGATTATACTCGTCTCTTTATTCTGATGGGGCATCTGTTACCTTGTATGACGAACAGCACTCCAGAAAGCAAATAATGACAGTAATAATGGCTAAAATTTATTCAGCCCTTATGGCATGCCAGGTACTGGTCTCTCCATATATTTTTGTGTTTTGTCAAATCTGAGGCTCCATCAATCTTCAGATATTCCACATATGATGTATCACTAAAGAATGCTGCCAATTAATCCATGACATGCCATTGATTTTAAGACTCGGCCAGATTTCAGAAATGTTAAAACAGGAATCTGAGAATCAATGAAATCCAGTAACCGATTCTCCGTTGTCATCCTTGCCTTACAGATGGGTAAACTGAAGAACAGAGAGTCTGAGTAAAGCTGCCTGAAGTCACATAGCGAATATGTGGTGGAAATGGAACTCGAACCCAGAGTCAGGTTTCAAAGACTGGGCTTAAACCACTGTGCTGTATTGTGTCTGAGAAGTGGTTTCTGTCTATCCATGGGCAGGACAGAGGGAAGGACGCAAAACAAGAGGGAAAGTTGGACTCCACCCTCTGCTCCCTCTTCCTCATCGTCCCCAGGGCCAGTGTGGATGTCCCTTCTAAAAACCGCTCCCAGATCTTGCTCCTCCTCTCACTCCCAGCAGCTGGCACCCTGGTTCTCTCCTTCCTTGACACTCTCTTGCCCCTGCTTGGATGATTGCAGTAGCCTCTTAGCTGTCACCCTCCTCCAATTCCCCCCCACCTGCATGCACACTGACCCAGAGTCATCTTCTTAAAATGTGAATCTGGTCTTGTTACTGTTCTGAAACCTCTAAGGGATCCAAATCCTAGCAAGCGATTCCTCATTCATTCAGCTGTTTCAGCACCTACTCTGCATCAGGCTCAGAGGATGGAAAGGTGAGCAAACCCCTATGTGGTCCACAGCCACCATCTCACGGAGAAGCGAGACCCCTCAGGGGGCAGATAGGACCCAGTGTGAAAATGCCTCAAAGGTGGGGTGGGGTAGAGTGCTGAGCTGGTGGGAGAAGCACCTGCTCTGGGGACTCAGGGACCCGTTTGTGGAGGTTGAATGGAGTTCACCAGGCAAAGAACAGCGAGGATTCCCAGGCAGAGGGAACAGCATGTGCAAAGGCCCAGAGTTGAGAGAGAGGCTGGAGCAGAGTGTGGGTGTGTCTCCGATGAGTCTAGAAGGACAGGCTTGGGGTGGCTGGGCTCTCTCCTTTTCAGCCTCTGCTCCCTCCTCTTCCTCTCCCCACAACATCCCTCTGCAGTAGGTACTTGTTTCTCAAACTGGCATCTTCCTCTTCACCCATCCTCCACAGGTAGCAACCCCTCTGCTCATCAAACTCATCCTTCCAGACCCTCCTCTGTGAAACCACCCCTGACCCTTGACTTCACTCTCTGGCTTCTGAGCCAGGCAGAAGCCTGGGAAACTTGTCTTGGGTTCAGTGTGGGGGATTTTGGAGAATCTTGACAGATTCAGCTGAGTAAAGGCCAAAGTTCTTACAAAGGTTTATAAGACCCTGCACAGTCTGGACAACCCGCCCCCAGCCTTGGACCCTGTTTTCCACTGCTCTCCTCTTTGCCTGCTCTGCTTCAGCTACACTGGTCTCCTTGATGGTCCTTAAATATGGCCCCCACCCTGCATTCTTACCCCAGGTCCTTTGTACCTGCTGTTTCTAGTACACCTTTTCCCTCCCTTATTTTACACCTTCATCAGATTTTCCTCAAATATCACCTCTCAGAGAGGTACACCCTAATACTCTACTTAAAACTGCAACCCCTATCTCACGCTCTTCCCTGCTTTTTCCCCACAGCACTCACCATCTTCAAGAGCTCGTATGATTCACATACTTATTTGTTTACTGTCTGTCTTTCCCCGTGAAAAGTGAGTTCCAGGAGGGCAGGGATTTGGGTCTGCCTGGTTCATTCTGTATCCTTAGAACCTAGCAACGGTGCCTGGCATACAGTAGGTGTGTAATAAATATTTGTCGGTTGAATGAATGAATTCTGAGTTCTGACTGTGTGCCAGGCAGGCTCTGCCCTGGATGCCACGGAAGCTGGAGAGCAGGAGGAACAGGGTCTCTGTCTCTCCAAGGGTGCCAGCCAAGCTGGTTCCAGCGGGCAGTGGGACAGGTCCCTGACAGCTAGGTGAGTCCTGGGTGAATCACCGCTAATGAGATGGTGAGGGCCACGCCAAGCTGCTTCCCACACAGGCGGCCGACAGGTAACTGCCTGTCGCCAGGAAACTCCTCAGTAAGGATTGAACAGGACCCTGGGCTGGGGCAGGAGGAAGTGCCCGCCTCCCCTCGAGACCCCACCCATTCCTGAGGACTGAGTCAGCTCACCTGGGCTCCCCCACCCCCAGGCCTTGGTGAGACACTGGTTTCTCAACCTTGGCTTTGAGATGATTTCTTTCCTAAAAGGAGTTTCACTCGCTGCATCCCACAACCCTCCTGGGCAGGGCCTGTTTGTCAGCTAGCCCTGTCTGTGTCACCGAGTCTGCAGAGGGAAGGCAGGTGGGCCTGGAAAACCCCAGGACCCCGTTGGGAAGCCCTAGGGAGAGTCAGTCGACCAGAGTTTATTAAGTGGGCACATAGGATCAATGGGGTTTTTAAAGCCCGACTGGACAGTGTGAAGGGGTCTCCCTGACCACATTCCACCTGCCCATTGGAGCCTTGGGCCCACCAGGGTGCCTGTCCAAGCCCAGGCAAGATGACCACCCAAGTCGGGCCATTGATTTCTGTGAGCCTCCATTTCCTCATCTGCAGAGTGGGGCAAAGCCTCCTGGCCCGTGGGCGGCCGCAGGGCCAGCATGAGATCATGGGTACACAGAGCAAGGAATGCAGGTGGGCAGCCAGGCCTCCACCCCACAGCCCAGAAGATGTGGCCAATGTGGCAGATGTCTGGGGAGGAAGCTGGCCAGACCCTGTCCCAGAGTCAACGAGACCGGTCCATCAGTACCTCTCTCCCTTCCTCTCAGTCGGGGCACTTGGAGTCCCAGCAGGCCCTCCTACCCAGAACCCAAAAAGCCCCCAGCTGGGTTGCCTCACTGCAGCCCTCTGTCTGGGTCTGAAATCCCCATCCTTATTTATTTGTATCACAGTAACACGTCTATCGCTTTCAGTGAATGTATTTGTTGGCCAGTTATCAGATGTCCAAGGGGCACTGCCCAGCTGCCAGGCACAGTGCCCGGTGATGGATGCAGAGATGGTGAGGCCTGGCCCCGTCTCAAGGGTGCACAGTCTTGTAAATATACCGCATGTGAAAACACCAGCAGGGCTCCTTGGGCACTCAGAGCAGGAGTGGTCGGTGGGGTGAGGGGGGTGTCGGGCAGAGCCTCAGAGAGGAGCTGCAGCTTGGACAGGGCTGTCCTTGTGCTTTGCTGACCTACCTTTGCCGTTTAATCCTCACCACAGCCTTGTGATGCTGCCAGCACAGGTATCATCATACCCATTTTATGGATGACAAAACCAAGGTTCAAAGAGGTGAGGGGACTTGCCCAAGGCTTCCGTGATAGTGAGTGGCAGGGGCTCATCTGGAATCCCAGTTTCCCAGTCTCCATGCAGCAGTCTCCCATGCCCTGCCTCAAGTTCCTTCTTCCCCTCACGTGTTCATTTTTATGGCAAACACTACACGGGTGCTTGGCATGTGCTGGGCGCTGTCCATAAGCTGGCGACTTATAGGTGGCAAGGTAGGGTCTAGAGGAGAAACCACACACATACCCAGATGCTGAAATCTTTCATTCAGTTTTCCATTCAACAGGTTCACTGAACACCTACTGTGCATCAGGTGCTGGGGATACAGCAGTGAACAAAATAGGCAAAGAGGACTGCCCTCGTGGAGGTTTTCTTCCAGTAGGAAAACAGACAATCAAGTAAGTGGGCAGTGCCCTGAAGGAGCATCACACAGGGTAAAGGAAAGAACACAGTGGTCAGGGAGGGCCTTTCCAGAATAAGTCATATTAGCTTGTGGTTTTTTCTGAGAAGACATTTGAGTGGAGGACGCCTGTGGATAGCCAAGGAAGTGTGCCAGGCAGAGGAAACAGCAGTGTAAAGGCCCTGAGGCAGGAGTGTGCTTGGGTGTTTTGAGGAGCATCAGGGAGCTGAGTAGGTAAGGAGGGGAGTGGTAGGAAGTGAGGTCAGGGAGGTAATGGGAGTGGAGGAGGTACAGATCCTAAAGGCTTGTAGGTCATACTGAGGTCTTTGCTTTTAACCCTGAGTGAGGTGGGAGCCATTGGAGGGTTTTGAGCTGAAGGGTGACCTGGTTAGACTTAAGTTTCAAAAGGATCTTTCTGGCTGCTATGGAGATAGGCTCTAATGGGGCAAGGGATGGAAGAGGATAGGGAGACAATGGGGGGCTGCTGAGACCATCCAGGCAGAGATGGGCTAGGTTGGTGGTGGTAGAGTAGGAAGAAGTGGTCACCTCAGGATGTTCTGAAACTAGTCCCAACAGCATTTGCAGACTGGACAGGAGGTATGCAAGAAAGTGACAAGGTCAAGAGCGACCCTGGCTCCAGGAGCAGGAGGGCAGCTCTGCCCAGGCCAGGTCCAACCAAAGATGGCACATCCTTCGCCTGGAGCATGGCATGGGGCGTGGCACTGCCCAGGAGGACGTTGAGGCTGGGCAGTGCTGAGCCCGCCTTCCCTCCCACCTTGCGGCCGCATGGCCTCCTCATTTCATTTCAAACGCTGTGAACTGGGCCCAGCAGCTGCCACTCCCCTCCTACCCTGGATGGGACCATCAACCTGCACAATGTTTCTGGAAAGCATTTTGTCCATACGTATCAAGAGTCTTAAAACTTGTCATGCCCTTGGACCCAGTGAGTCCCTTTCTAGGAGGTTCCCCTGGAGAAGTCACCTGAAACGCTGGCAGCAGTTAATGCATCAAGAGCTTCACTTAGGCTCTCGTGCTGCCCTTAAATTCTTGTTTCCTAAGGGTTTTAATGTCAAAGGACAACATTTATGCTACAATGTCAAGTGGATACTATATTGTGCATGAGACACATATACAAGGAAGGAAATAGACAGTGATTACCACTGAGTGACTGGAACTTCGATCGCTATTTTCATTTTCTTCTTTATACTTTTCTGCTTTGTACTGATGTTCTAAAATGGACATGCTTTGCCTTCATGATAATTTGATTAAAAAGCACTATTCAAAAAAGAAAGAGAAAGGAAATGTGAGTTCCCAGAAGCTGAGGAAGCACAGCAGAGGCCAAGCCAGGAGCAGAAAACCAACTGACCCATCCCTTTCAGGGAAAGGCAGCAGCCACGTGGAGCAAGGCAGGCCTGGTGCCCCGCCAGCCGGACAGCCGGCCCCTGGGCTCACTTCCTCCAGCATAACTGCCCAGAGGCTGAGCTGAGAATAGTGGCGGGAGAGAGCAGAGCCAGGTCCAGAGGCCACTCTTCCTCCCCTTCCTACTGCTCAGGCCACAGGGGTATGTCCCTTTTCCTTGGGCCCCTATAGCCCTTGGAGTTTGCCCTTCCATCTCCTCTGCTTCCATAATATCTCACCAGAAACCTGCTGCTTTTGTGCTGTATTTATAACCTTGTGTCTCCACTGACTATGAGTATCCTGTATCCAGGGGTTCTCAAAATGTGGTCCTCAGACTAGCAGCGTCAGCACCACCCAGGAACTCGTTAGACGTGCAAATTCACAGGTCCCACCCCAGACCCACTGAATCTGAAACTCTGGTGGTGGAGCCCAGCAACCTGTGTTTTAACAAGCCCTTCAGGGCTACAGTTTGAGAGCCACTGCCTTATGATACAGCCCCACTGTGGTCCTTGTTTTGCATCGATTATTTCATTTTACACATTGCCATGATTTCCAAAAAACAAGCTCAGAGAGGTTAAGGGACTTGGCCAAGGTCACACAGCCAGTCAGAGGCAGAGCTGGGACTCTGAGCCCATACTTTTATTTTAATCTTTGTGCTCTGAGGCTGCCTGGACTTCAGGCTCCCTTGTGGGTCTTGGCTCTGGGCATACACAGTGCCACGGACATGGGTTGAACAGGAGTTTGCACACTGCGGCATCAGAGCCCTGGCTGCTCGGTCGGAAGACCAGAGCCATTCCGCATGAGACCCAGTCAGCCCGGCCTCCTGTGCGCTGAGGGAGGCAGGCTCTGTGTGCCTGCTGAGGCCCCTCCAGTGAGGACAGCCAGTGGCAGTCAGGATGGACAAACACCTCAGTAGAGGGGCGCAGTGCCACCTGCTGGCCCGTAGCACATCATCAGCGATGCTGGCTGATAAACGCAGGGACCCACACACACTCAGGGACACTGTGACAAGCAAGCACGTGTCTCCTCCCACTGCACTTGGATGGACACATCCACACATGGATGTCTGGACCTGTGGGCACGTGGGGCTCTCAGCCACACGGCCTGGCAGATAGCATTAAATCCACTCATTTATTCATTTCTTCCCTCACCAAATGTTCGTTGAGATATGCCAAGCCCACAGCTCTGGCTGGTTGATGATCAAGAGACTGGGCAATCACTAGGCGATGTGGATAAAGGTCCTGGGAGGAATGTGCCCGGTGAGGTCACAGAGGCAACCCCTAACCCATCTAGACTAGAGTTAGGGGCAGGGACAACTTCCCCAGGAAATCCATGCCCTGCTAGGTCTGAGTATGTGAGCAGGAGATGGCTGGGTGGGTGAAGAAAACAGAGGCTCAACAGAGCAAAGCCCAGGGGAGGAGCTGGAGAGGAGAGTTGGGAGCCCCAGCAAAGGGTCTTACACACGGGCCACAGAGTCTGGACTCTGTCCCCGCAGGCAGTGGGGAGCCATGGAAAGTTTTCAGCAGGGGAACAGCATGGCCAGTTTCTGGTGCCAAACCTACTGACACATTTGTACTAACACTTAGGCCCCGAGGGTCTCTTAGCCCCTTTTGTGGCTGGGCCTTGCATGTGATTTGTCCCTGTGTACTGTCTCCTCCTGCTGCAGCAGCTGCCCTTGGATGAGTCTGGGAAGGGGAGAGGCACCCCCCAGCACCCAGAGGGAAGCTTGTGTCCAGTCTAGAAATGAATGAATGAAGCAAACAGCAGCCACCGTTAAGGCAGGCATCCCTGTGTGCCCAGTATATGCCCTTTTTTCAACTCACCAGGCCATCCGAGACAGCTCAGAGGGTGTGACCTATTCCAAAACGTAGCTCCCTGTGCCCACTAGGTCCCCCAGTTCCCCCTACTAGAGGACCGGTGCCTGTCTGCGGGATGGATGAGTCATGATGGGTAGTGAATACAGTAGGGGAGGCTGGAGCACTGACACAAGCACAGTCCGGGTTAGAGCCCCGCAGGACGGCGGGGAGGGGACCCTGGGTGGCTGATAGAGAGGGGAGCAGCATGAGGACTGCCCAAAGAGGAGGTGGCAGGTGGAGCTGAAGAGAAAACCTTGGCAGCTTCCCAATTCAACTTGGCCGTGACTTTGTCAATGGCCAGCTCTGCACAAGTCTGGCCCCTGGCCTGGCTGCGGCCTGCGGTTTTCCTCAGTAGAGCAGCGGTGGCAGCTTCCGAGAAGCCCCACCAAGACTTTCCTGTCAGGGCAACTCCAAGTTCCTCTTAAGGAAGGGGAAGTGGTGGAGTTTCTCCTAAGGGCTTTCAGTTTCTTTCTAAGAAGCCGGAGTGTCCCAACCCCAGGGCCCTGTGCAGAGCCAGGTGTTAAAAGGAGAGAGGGTCCACATCGGGGGCTTTCCCACCTCAGTTCCACGTGAAGCTCATTTGTTGGGGCCCCGGGGTGGACATTGCAGAAGAGGAAACAAGACCTGTGTTTTGCAGGTCCTTTCCCATGCCCCCTCCTTTCTTCCTCCTCCAGGGACACACCCCCTGCACTCCCTCCCTGCCCCCACCAACAGGGCACGTGCACAAAATGCGGCCTGCCCTCCCTCAGGGACATCCCAGGTGGAAACTTATTTCCTCAACCCTCAAATCCAACTTCTTCTGAGTCCTGCTTCCTCCGGGCTCTGCTGGGCAACTGAACATCTAACCTAAACCAAGAGCCAACAGGTGACATCAGCTTCTTGCTGACTCTGGGCCAGGAAATGTGCCCATTTTGGAGACCCAAAGCTTCTTGAGGACACAGTGTGGGAACCCCAAGAGCCGAGAGCCCACCTTTTTAAGAAGACCTGGCTTGGCAGTAAAGCAAAAGTCCTGATGTGATTATAACAATAGCCATCATTGAGGTTAAGCACTTACCGTGTGCCAGCATTTTACATTAATTTCCTCCTATAACCCAGTCCCCCTGGCAATCCCATGACAAGGACACAATCATTATCCCTGAAGTCAAGCAACCTGTCCAACTCACACAGCCCACAAGCCCATTCTTCCCAGTAGACCTCTTCTCAGAAAGGTGGGGAAGAAAGACTATCAGGCCTTCAAAGTAGCTGGCTGGGGAGGTGTGATCTCCAATATCACCAAGATTCTCAAAGTAAGCTCTGAAAGCTGAAGAGCAAGCGATCTAGTTAAAGCCTGCTTGCAGCACTGCCACGGCTGGGGTTCTCCCCAGTGACTTACACACTCCGGTTGACTCTTCTATTTTCCTCGAACGGGCACTGTTTTAGGGTTTCTGTATTATGTCCACATGCATTATGGGACAATGGGGGGATTCCCCCAAACCGTGATGCTGTTCCGTTCAAAAACATTTGCCTAGAGGTCCACAGCTGTGTGACTCATGCTGCTGAGGTGGCAAGAAAACTCACAGCTGCAGGGGGGAGGGTGGGCAGTTTAGTAAATAAAAATACAGGACACCCAGTTAAATCTGAATTTCAGATCAACAGCAACATTTGGGATGCCCTGATACTAAAAAAAAAAACCAACAACAACAGTGTTGTTTATCTGAAATTCAAATTTGACTGGGCATCCTGTTTTGTACTTGGCAACCCAAGACACTCAGCACCTGGGGCAAAGCTCCAGCCTTCCCCAAGTTTCGGCAGGGAGCTGTCAAGAATAAGAGGCAAGCAAAACTGAGAGAAAACTACTCACCTGGGATGAAAACAAACCTAGGAGTTTGGTCAGAGAAAGATGGAAACACTGCTTCAAGGGTTCCTCCTGAGCAATCTCAAAATCTCACTCTCAACCCAGGGCAGAGTTCCGAGTGCAAATTCTGAAAAAATGCATGGTGTTCCTGAAGAAGACCTTCCTGCTCCTGGGTCTCAGTTTTCTCATCTCTGTCATGGGTAGGAGGTTTGGACTCTATGATGGCTAAGGACCTCCTAGCCCTTGGCTTTTCTGGCCTCATTGAAAATCTGCTAGAAGTGAGAGAAGGTGGGAGGTAGCCAGGGAGCAGAGAAGGAAGAGACAGCTCTGCTTGAAAAAGTGCCATCCCTCCTACCCTACAGCACCCAAAGGGGATTGGGGCATTGCGACTGGACCCTGGTTACTTGGAGGGCTCCTCTGGGGTCAGGCCATCCAGCTTTTCAAACACCCCTGGAAACACCTGAGCCACAGCTGGGATCATTGCTAGCTCCAAAATTAGAAAAGTATATTGTAAGGATGAAATGGCGAAATGGCTACAAAATGTTAACTAGATGATTGTAACTCAGCTCCTGTAGTTTATATAACTTGTGTAACTTATATGTGCTGTGGCACGTGGGTCCATTTGAATACATTTGAGGGATGTGGCCTCTGAGAGTAAGATGCGCAGGGCTTTGAAGCCCCACAAAGAGCGGTTCTGTAGATGTGCAGACAGTGAATTCCTCCAGACCACCAACCATATTCCGCGGTCTGATGGCGGTGTAGAGGTGACTCTCTGGAGATAGAGATGAGGGAAGGGCAGGTCTGGGAGTCAGGGAAGGTCCCTCTGAGAGGGTCCCAAGTGGTCCCTGGAGGGGGACTGGTGAGACCCAGCAGGGGCCTCAGGGCCAGTCTCCACGTAGGGCTGCAGTCTTGACAGGGAGCTAGAGCCCACATCACAAGGCAAGCCCTGGGTGCTTCTCAGGCTGATGGGTGCTGGGATTACTTCCCAACCTTCGCCTGCTATAAAGGCCAGGGTTGTTCACATGTAGGTTGCAGTGGTGGCACCTAAAGCACTGGGTGTGCCCAGGGCCCCCATGGTCACCATCAGCTCCATACCTCAGAGTCACCACCAAAAGGTAACAGTCTTTGCTGTGGACAAAGCACATTTTCTCAATCTTGCATAAAAGTGTATCTTTAGGAAACTTGGTGAATTAGTTTGCTCAGGGATGTTGGCAGAGTTGATCTCTTCTGAGGCCCCTCTTCTCTTCTTTGTCTTCACGTGGCCTTCCCCGTGCCTAGGTCCTAATCTCCTCTTTTTTTTTTTTTTTTTTTTTTTGCGGTACGCGGGCCTCTCACTGTTGTGGCCTCTCCCGCTGCGGAGCACAGGCTCCGGATGCGCAGGCTCAGTGGCCGTGGCTCACGGGCCTAGCCGCTCCGCGGCATGTGGGATCTTCCCGGACCGGGGCACGAACCCGTGTCCCCTGCATCGGCAGGCAGACTCTCAACCACTGCGCCACCAGGGAAGCCCCCTAATATCCTCTTTTTATAAGGACACCAGTCATATCAGATTAGGGCTCACCTGTTGACCTCATTTTACCTTAATTACCTCTTTAAAGACCCTATCTCCAAATACAGTCATATTCTGAGGTACTGGGGGATTAGAACTTCAACATAACACTTCAACAACAACAACTTCAGCCAATAACACTTGGTGATTTTTAACCTAAAATTGGAGATGAAAACAGCATGCTGGTTTTGGAAATGCAGGTTGAAGACTGGTCTCAAGACCACTCCTCAGAGATGACCACCTTTCTCTAGACATTCTGGAGCCTCTCCTGCCTACCAGTTTTGATCAGGGGTAGTTTGGGGATGCAGCCCCTGTACGTGGCCCCCACTGGCCAGTGGGCTGGGAGGGGGTCAATATTGTGACCAAAATGCTGGGACGTGGAATAGGGTGGGCAGCTCTCTCTGCCCAGTGATAAAGGTCTGGTAATCTTTGTGCTTGAAAAAATGTGGTCTTTAAAAACAAAGTTTCAAATTATCTACTGGGAGCTGCTATTTATAGGATCATTTATGAGTCTCTAAAAAAAGAGAGACAAACTTTCAGCATTTGTATTTTTACAAAAGTAGTACATGTTTATCGTTGAAAACACAAATGAAAAAGAAGAAAAAATTAACAATAATCAGTAATTGGACCTCCCAGAGATAATCACCATTAACAATGGGTTTCTATATCTATCTGTATCTATCGATGTGTCTTAATCTCCATTTCATCTACATTTATATAGTTGAATTTACTTTAAAGATAAGATTAACCTTACCATTTCATAACTTCTTATCCATTACTATATCATGATCACTTCACTGGGCATTGAATTGTTTTCTATGATGCCACTTTCGATGGTGGCAGATACGCACCATAAGCTACTCAACAAATTTCCTACTGTTGAATAATTGGGTTGTTTTACCATTTTTATGTTATTAAATGGAGCTGTGACAGCATCTTCATAGTTAAATCTTTGCCGTGATTATTTACTAAGGGTAAATTACTAGAGGTGAAATTTCTGAGTTAAAGAGAAAGCACTATTTAAAAATTTTAAACTTTATTTTTGAATAGATAGTATATTCACGAGGTTCAAAATTTAAAAGGCATCTCCCCACCTCTGTTCTGAAGTCAGCTAGTTCCCCTCCCCCGAGGCAATTGCTGTTACCAGTGTCTTATTTTCTTCCCAGAGATATTTTATGTACGTATATAATATATACATGTACATAGTATGTATGTATATATACACACATATAAAAATATGCATATGTACATATATATCTCTCTATATATACATATATGTATATACATAATTTTTTCACAAATGATAGTATCTTCTATATACTATTTTCTTTTTAAAAATAAATTTATTTATTTATTTATTTATTTTTGGCTGTGTTGGGCTTTCATTGCTGTGTGTGGGCTTCCTCTAGTTGAAATGAGCGGGGGCTACTCTTTGTTGCAGTGCATGGGCTTCTCATTGTCATGGCTTCTCTTGTTGCGGAGCACGGGCTCTAGGCACACAGGCTTCAGTAGCTGTGGCATGTGGGCTCAGTAGTTGTGGCTTGCGGGCTCTAGAGCTCAGGCTCAGTAGTTGTGGCACACGGGCTTAGTTGCTCCACGGCATGTGGGATCTTCCCTGGCCAGGGCTCGAATCCATGTCCCTTGCATTAGCAGGCAGATTCTTTTTTTTTTTTTTTTTTTTTCTGTACGTGGGCCTCTCACTGCTGTGGCCTCTCCCGTTGCGGAGCACAGGCTCCGGACACACACAGGCTCCACGGCCATGGCTCGCGGGCCCAGCCGCTCCGCGGCATGTGGGATCTTCCGGGATCGGGGCACGAACCCGTGTCCCCTGCATCGGCAGGCGGACTCTCAACCACTGCGCCACCAGGGAAGCCCAGCAGGCAGATTCTTAACCACTGCGCCACCAGGGAAGCCCAAATTTTTTTTATTTTTAATTTATTTTTAGACCGCATCACGAAGCTTGCGGGATCTTAGTTCCCTGACCAGGGATTGAACCTGTGCCCCCTGCAGTGGAAGCACGGAGTCCTATCCATGGCACCGCCAGGGAATTCCCCTCTATATACTATTTTTGCACTTTGCATTTTTCACTTAAATCATCTTGGAGGGCTGTCCATGTCAGTACATAAAGAACTTCCTCTTTTTTCTTTAAGCAGCTGCACGGTATTTCATTATATGTATGTACTGTAATATACTTAAATAGTTCTCTGTTGATGGACATAGAGGTTGTTTACTAATTATATAACTATATAACAAATTACCCCAAAATATAATGACAAAAACCACAATAATTTATTTTCTCTTATGGTTTCTGTTGGTCAGAAATTTGAGAAAGGGACTTCCCTGTTGGTGCAGTGATTAAGAATCTGTCTGCCAATGCAGGGGACACGGGTTCGAGCCCTGGTCCTGGAAGATCACACATGCCGCAGAGCAACTAAGCCCGTGCACCTCTACTGAGCCTGCTCTCCAGAGCCCGCGAGCCACAACTACTGAGCCCGTGCACCTAGACCCTGTGCTCCGCAACAAGAGAAGCCACCACAATGAGAAGCCCACGCATTGCAGCAAAGAGTAGCCCCTGCTGGCCACAACTAGAGAAAGCCCGTGCACAGCAACAGAGACCCAACACAACCAAAAAAGAAAAAGAAAAAAAAAAAGAAATTTGAGAAGGACCCAGCTGGGCAGTTCTCACTTTGGTCTGTCATGAGGCTACAGTCAGATGTTGGCTGAGGCCACAGTCATCTGAAGACTCAACTGGGGCTGGAGGATCATTTCTAAGTTTACTCACTCACATAGCTGGCGAGCTGGTGCTGTCTGTAGGCTGAGTGCCCCAGTCCTTTCCACATGGAGCTCTCCACAGAGCTGCCAGAGCATCACTTCTGCCACATCTTATGGGTCGAAGCAAGTCACCAGGACAACCCAGATTCAAGAGGAGGTGAAATTGGGAATTCCCTGGTGGGCCAGTGGTTAAGACTCGAGCTTCCACTGCAGGGGGCATGAGTTCAATCCCTGGTTGGGGAACTAAGATCCTGCAAGCCAAAAAAAAAAAAGAGGAGGTGAAATAATTCCACCTTGTGGTAGTAGAAGCAGCAAAATCATGTTGCAAAGAGGCATGAACACAGGGGTGGGGGTAATTCTCTCCAGGGCCATTATTGTAACAATACTCCATAGGGATGGTACACAAAGTTCCTACACTGGGTCAGCATGCCTCACACATGCACCCAGAGACCAATGAACTTTAGCCTCACTCTTGACAACAACCTGGCGCCTCCCAGCTTGTTCCTAACTCCCTTCTCAGCCAGTCCAGCTCAGAAGCTCTGCCCATTGGCTGTGCCTCCGGTTTGGGGCCCTGTTTATGCCCTTTGGCCTTGCTGATGCATGTGAGGACTTTGATTCGGATTACCTGCCAGTCTTCCCGTTCTTGGGTGGCCCCTACTCTGCTTCCTGGAACTCACAGCCCCACACCCTCAGCTGCCCTCTGGCAGGGCCTGGTCTGCCCTCCCCCTGGGAAAGTTCATACAACACCAGTGGATTCTTCTTGACCAATTTCTCAGGAAAACCTCCTAATACATCTGAAAGTACGATATATGTCTTTCCCCTTTTATTCACCCCAACCTAATAAGCTCCAGTAATTCAGACCTTTGAGAAATTCTACAATTTATGCTCCAAATTTTAGTCCCCCCCTTTTTTTCTTGGTCTGTCATACATGTCCTTTAGAACTCATGAGTTACTGAGAATATAAACCAATGACACTGTTATTTGATAAGAGCTATAAAAGGAAAAGATAATACCAATAAGATAGAATCTCATACAACGGTTTATTGAGTGGGCCGAAAAGTTAACATGAGTCACATTTTCCTAATTGAATCGTATTTTTTGATGTAGTAGTTTGCTGCCTAAGGGCCCTCAGAAGGCCATAAGGCAGAGCACAGAATTATTTAGTAATAAAATTTTAGATTTTTTTATAAACCAAATTTTTTGTAAGGGGAAGTCTTTTGGTAAAGATATTAATTTGCTAATTATTAAAATAACTCTAGTGTTTTAAGATGTATTGTTAAGTAAAAAACAACAACAACAAAAAACGAGGTGTACAACAACTGCACAGTCAAGTACCTTTAGGGTGAAAATGGGCTAATCTATACAACATAACAAAACATAAAACATAATATGATGTAATATGTGTGTGTCTATGTATCTCCTTTCTTTGGAAATATCTATAAGAAACCAGTAATATTTAGACTTCCCTGGCAGTCCAGTGGTTAAGTCTCTACACTTCCACTGCAGGGGGTATGTGTTCATCCCTGGTTGGGGAACTAAGATCCCACATGCTGCTAGGCCAAAAAGAAATTAAAAAAAGAAACCAGTAATATTGACTCTTAGGAGAAAAAAATTGGTGTCTGACAGCAGGGTGGGAGGAAGATTTGTCAGTTTATCCTTTGTTCCTTTTGAGTTTTGTACCAAAATAAATCAAAACTGTGGGAACAGGTATCACCTGGGAGGAGCATGAGGGAGTTCTCCAGGGTGCTGGAAATGTTCTGGGCCTTGGTCTGAGTGATGATTAAGTGGGTGAAAACATGTGAAAAGTTATCATTCCATACACTTAAAATCTATGCACTTTATTATAAGTTATACTTCCAAGAAAGTGGTGACTTTCAATGAAAAAAATTAAATATATTAAAAATAATTTTTTGTTGTTGATTTTTGTTGTTTTTTGGGGGGCGGGGAGGCGCCGTATAGCATGTGGGATCTTAGATCCCTGACCAGGGATCAAACCTGTGTCCCCTACAGTAGAAACATGGAGTCTTAACCACTGGACAGCCAGGGAAGTCCCAAAAATAATTTTTTAAGAAGAAAAATAAAGTCAGACTAGGCAGGCTGCCAAAAAATAAAGTCAGACCTTGCTTTGCTCTACAAAAGTAGATGCGTTTCTGAAAAGTTTCCTTAAGCCAGTTTCTATAAAGTGAAGCATAATTTCCAGTTGGCTTCCATGATAATGTCTAAGAAGTGTTTGTGGACTTCATCCAGTGCTGGTCTTGATCTGAGCATTGGAACCCTGCTGGGGTGAACCCTCCCGCCCTCTGAGTCTGGGCTTGGTGATAGTGAGAGAGGGGAAAGGTGATGAGTCTCCCTGAAAGGCCTGAGAAAGGGGAGCCCAGCAGAGAACAGAGGAAAAAAAGTTATTTACTGAGCGCCTCTGTGTCTGGGCCCTGCACATACTGGCACAACCAAGGCAAAGAACCCTTCAGAGAGGCAAGAGAGAAAATAAAAATTGGAAAACAGAACCATATATGATTAATCCACTCATATGCTCAGCATTTCAACATTTTCAAAGCCCTTTTACACCCATTAGTTCATTTGACCCCAAAACAACCCCATGAATGGACAGGGTACGTGCTGTTCATCCCATTTTATGAATGAGGAAGGAAGCTGAGGCACAGAGAGAGAAGTCACACGGAGGTACCAGAGTCAGAACTCAAACCCGTGTTTTAAAATTCTAAGTCCGATGTGATTATTGCCGCTTCCCAGAAAGGTCACAGAGCATCCGGAGTCAGTTCTGGCTTCCCCACTTACCAGCAGTGTGATTTACGGTTAGTTGCTGAATCTCTCTCTGCCTCCCTATTCCCATCTGTACGATGGAGCTGGTTTGTAGATTAAGTAAGTGTTCATTAAAAGTTAGCTCTTGAGGGCTTCCCTGGTGGTGCAGTGGTTGAGAGTCCGCCTGCCAATGCAGGGAACGCGGGGTCGTGCCCCAGTCCAGGAAGATCCCACATGCCGCAGAGCGGCTGGGCCTGTGAGCCATGGCCGCTGAGCCTGCGAGTCCGGAGTCTGTGCTCCGCAACGGGAGAGGCCACAACAGTGAGAGGCCCGCGTACCGCAAAAAAAAAAAAAAAAAAGTTAGCTCTTGGGACTTCCCTGGCAGTCCAGTGGTTAAGACTCTGCACTTCCAATGCAGGGGCCACGGGTTTGATCCCCAGTCGGGGAACTAAGATCCCACATGCTGTGGTGCGTCGCCAGAAAAAAAAAAAAGTTATCTCTTGTTTTTATTCCCACAGGTAAAGAGAGACAGTTAGAATGCCAAAGATGAGAAATGAGAGAATCATGGAGAGAAGAGGGTAAGGAGAAGAAATCAGAGGCAGAAATGGCTCCAGCATGTCAGTGGCTCAGGGAGTTAGAACAAGAAGGATGTGACAAGGTAGAGGCCAGGGTCAGGCCAGGAGCACCAGTAGGAAGGTGCCCTCACCTCCACCTTGGCCTTTGACTTGCAGAAGCTCACTGTGTATAGGCCGAAGGCCAGCTAGCAACTGGCCCAGGATAGAGCCTGAGGCCAGGCAGAGGAGAGAAGAGATGGAAAAGGCACCTGGGTCACCTTGAGGGTTGCAAGCTCAAGACGTGGACAGGTGAGCAAGGTGGCTTCACTCAGTTACCTCAGGATGCCAGACTTCGTGGATGGTGTCGTGCTGGCAAAAAGTAACAATCAGACCTCTGTTGGGGGATGAGGGATAAGAGGGGGGCTGATTTGCCAATTTCCATGGCAGGACCACTCCCACCATGGCCAATTTCAGGAAGAAGCAGGGCCCTGGGGTCCAGTCATGGGGCAGAGACAGGCAGCCAGAAGGAAAAGGCAAAGGTATGAGGCCACAGTCATTGTTAGGAGACCCTTGTCCTGGTCCCTGAGAGAGTCCACAGAAGTGCCATATGACCTTGCACACATCATTCGCACCTCTCTGACCTCCAGTCACCTCAATGGAAGAGAATTAATGCCTGCCATGTTGGTAGCCTGACAGCGCTAGTGTGAATCCAGGCCAGAAGGTGTTTTTCAAGCACTTACTATGTGCTAAGTTCTGGGATACAGAGATGAATAAACGAGCTCTGAGAGGCAGCCAGGGGCCAGATCACAGAAAGCCTGGTGGACTGTAGGAGGGAGGCATCAGATTGACTTCTTACCGTGATGCCACGGGAGGGTTGGGACCAGGACCCTGGATGGGAGTTTCAGATGGAAAAGAACTCCTGCGTCTGCTGTTTGGAGTACGACCACCAGGGGGAGAGTGTATGAGTGCAGGAGCCAGGGAGCAGCTCTTGCAATCAGCCACCTGAGAGAGGGCATGGTGGCCTGGACCAGAGAGGTGGCTGTGTGAGAGGTGTGGGGTGCGAGGAGGCTCCATCTGGAATATATCCTGAAGGCAGAAGCAACTAGACTTGCTGCTGGAACAAATTATCCCAGGAATGTTGCTACATAAAGAGCGTAGCTAATAACAACTCCCAGCTGTTGAGCCCCTCCTGTGGGCCAGGAGCTTTCCCTGCATTATCTCCTTTGGTTTTCACACCAAACATGCAAGGGGGCATTGCTCAATCTATTTACAATAAATAAATGGAGGCTCAGAGACACTGAGTGATGTGCCCAACGTCCCACAGCAAGCCCACCACAGAGTTGGGATTTGAGCCTTTTAGACTGTCATGGATGCCCTTCCCATGATACCAGCTGCCCCTAGGATTTTGGAAGGATTAGGATACTGTCTGGTACATAATAGGGCCTTAAATGATTATGTTTGCAAAATATTTACTATTACAGGCCCTTATTTCATTACATTCATAAACTCCCGCCAGCTTTATTGAGGTAAAATTGACAAATAAAAATTGTATAGATTAAAGATGTACAACATGATGTTTTTGATACATTCATAAACTTAAAAAGTTGTAAGTACTACACACCCACCAGAATGGCTAAAATTTAAAACAAACAGGGACTTCCCTGTTGGTCCAGTGGCTAAGACTCCGTGCTCCCAATGCAGGGGGCCCGGGTTCGATCCCTGGACAGAGACCTAGATCCTACACGCCACAACTGAGAGTGCACATGCCTCAATTAAAGATCCCGCGTGCCGCAACTAAGACCTGGGGCAGCCAATTAAATAAATAAATAAATATTTTAACAAACAAGCAAAAACCCTGCTTGTGCCAAATGCTGGCAAAGATGTGAGCAATGGGAAATTCTCATTGCTGATGATGGGAATTCAAAATGGTACAGTCACCCTGGAAGACAGCTTGGCAGTTTCTGAGAGACGTAATCATACACCTACCATATGACCCAGTGATCCAATTTTAGGTATTTACCTTAGAGAAATGAAAATGTATGACCACAAAAAAAACCTGAACATGAATGTTTACAGTTCATAGCAGCACTATTCACAATTGCCCCAAACCACAAATAACCCAAAGGTCCTTCAGCTGGTAAAGGGTAAACAAACCATGGTATACCCACCTAGGCGATACTACTCAGCAATGGAAAGGAACAAAGTACTGGTCCATGAACAACGTGGACGAGTCTCAAATACATGAGGCTGAGTAAAAGAAGCCAGACCCGAAAGTCTCCGTACTGTATGATTCCAAATATACGACATTCTGGAAGAGACAAAACTATGGGTCAGAGAACAGAGCAGTGGGTGCCAGGGACCAGAGGGTGAGGGGAGAGGGTGACTACAAAGGGGCAGCACAGGGAAAGTTCTTGGGGTGGTAGAGCTGTTCTATGTCTTGATTGTGGTAGTGGTTGCATGACTGTACCTTTGGCCAAAACTCATAGAACTATTTTATAAAGGGTGGATTTTGCTGTATGTAAATTATACGTCAATAAATCCTAAATCATTTAGTGCCATAGTAAGGCCACTTCCCCCATTCCCCACTCAGACTAACCATTGCTAGGGAACCCCTGGGGACCTGAGCCAGGGTTCCCAAGCTCAAGAACTGGTCCTGCCCTTTCTGAAGGGACTGTTCATCAGAACCACTGGTGAGCTTTAAAATGCTGATGTCACAGCCCAGCCAAATGAGGGGTTCTGATTTAATGGCCTTGGGGTGCAGCCTGAGCATTGGGAGTCTTTCAAAAGCTTCCCAGGTGATTTAAAAGACCTAGACACTGAGCTCCCTAAGAGCAGGGACTATGATTTACTCCACTTTGTATTCCCAGATACTCCATAAATATGTGCACTGCAGTGCATAGAGGCAGACAGTACAGAGTGAAACAGTGAACGCCTGTAATAATCACGTGTGGCCACCACTGCTCTGAGTGCTGGACCCCCCTCCCCCGCAGTCCCCAGGGAGGTAGGACCATGGTTAACCCCCTTTGCCAGGTGAGGAAACCCCAGCCCAGAGTAATGAAGTCTCACCCAAGACAATGTAGCCAGTAAGTGGCAGAGCTGTGGGGAGGCCTGGACCCACTAACCACTGGGGATACTGCCCCCCAGTGCCAGCTACGGGCGGACTTTGGAATAAGACGAGCCAGGGTTTGAGTCTGGGTTCATTACTTACAGCCTGGTTGACCATGGACAATTTATTTAGCCTTGACTGGTTTTACCTTCCTCATCTGTATGTAAAACGTGGACAGTCGAACCGATGCCAAAAGGCTGTTACTGAATGAATGAGATGACGTGTGCCGAGTGCTGACTGCATGGTAAATACTCAATAATTCTAGCAATAATGAATGTAGGAAGAAATGAGTGAATGAATGAGTGAATGCCATTCCCAGAGCCCCAGGACCAGGAGGGAAGGCAGGGAGAGGCAAGGTCTTCTGCTGACTCGGGGTCCACGAGGCCCTCCAGAGATGCCCCCACCCTGGCATCTGCCAGCCTTCCCTCCCCCCACCCCCAGCTCCCCTTCCAGGGTCAGGGCACGTGGGCAGCAGAGCCACCAGACTGCTAGGGGAGCCTCCAGCCTTTTAGATGTAAGGGGCTTCAGGAGTGAAAATTTGAACCCCTTAGAGTCTTCCCTTCCTGATGTAGACCATGAGCCTGGGACAAATAGGGTCATTGTGTGAGCAAAGCCAGGGTGAGATGCAGCCAGGGAAGGTCAGAGACTCCCCCAGGTCACACAGGCCTCTTTGAGCTCCCAGGAGAGAAGCCTTGAGGATGGCACCCTCTTGGTGTCCATGGCTTTCTGGTGGGACCCTGAGTTCTGCCAGGTCCAGGCTCTGCTCTACCCTCTGATCACTGCACGTTTCCACATCGTCACACTCATTCATGGAATAAGCACTCCATTCCGGCCAGTGCTTCCAGGTTGCGTTTCCCAGCGGCCGCTGGGGTATCTAGGCTCTCGGCTCTGGCACTGATGCCTAGTGATCCCACGTGGTGGCAGCTCAGGATCCCGGGAAGAAGGGCAGGGCGGTTGAGTTTTCCTTTGGTCCTTTTTTTTTTTTTTTGCGGTACGCGGGCCTCTCACTGTTGTGGCCTCTCCCGTTGCAGGGCACAGGCTTCGGATGCGCAGGCTCAGCAGTCATGGCTCGCGGGCCCAGCCGCTCTGCGGCATGTGGGATCTTCCCAGACTGGGGCACGAACCCGTGTCCCCTGCATCGGCAGGTGGACTCTCAACCACTGTGCCACCAGGGAAGCCCCTGGTCCTTCCTTTATTGTTCCCTTAACACAGGAAAGGCACTTTTGTTCTTGTGATTATAGAATAATACCTCATACTGAAAAAAAATTCAAATACCACAAGCATGTAAAGAAGAAAGCAAAACCACCACTTGTAAAATGTGTTCTGTACCCCTTTTGTTGGTGCAGATGTAAAATATCTTCACCCACAGCCCAGTGGGTTGGAGTGCTACCTCTTCTACCCCATGTTATGTGACCACAAGCAAGTTTTACTCAACCATCGTTGCTTCGGTTTCCTCATCTGTAAAGTGAGGATTTGGTATAGTGTCTACTTCTAATGTTATTATGAATTAAGTGCAATAATCTCCACCAAGGCCTTAATTCAGTGCTTGACACAGAGTGAGTGTTTTAAAATGTTAGCTCCTTCTGTAGTTATCGCCCACTTAACACCTCACAGGCGTCTTCCTAGGTGAGTTCATTAAGATTGAAGCCTTCTCATTGAACAGCGGCACGGTTCTCCACTGTGTGTACGCAGCAGTTTGCCACAAGTTCCCTCTCCATGGGCGTAAGTTTATTTGCTGAGTCTCCTTTGGATGGATATTTATGTAGTTTCCAGTTTGGGGGACTATTGTAAATAATGTGCGTGAGTCTTGTCACACTGATTTGTCTCCTTGGGGTAAATTCTCAGAATTATAACTGCAGGTCAAAAGGTTAGAATGTTGGGGTGTGTGCAGCTAGAATGTCAGGGTGTTAACACCTAGAATTTGGGCATGTGCACAGTTCAAATGTTGGGGTGCACAGGGCTCGGTCCTTGGACCCCTTCCTTCTGTTTCACACACACGCTTTAAACCCCGTCTCTGGATGACAGCTCTCATGTTTACAGCCCCAGACTAGACCTGGTGCCTGAGCTCAGATACCTGACTACTGGCCGAGGCCGTGAGTGGGCACCTCAGCTATAACTCGTCCACGTGAGAGCTCCTGGTGTGTCGCTATCCCCCAAACTGCCCCTTCCACGGTCTCCTCATCTCAGTTAGTGGCACCTGTACCCCACCACCTTGTTCTCAGGTCAGAGGCCTTAGAGTCACCTTTGGCTCCCTCTTTCTCTACCACCATATTCATTGTATAGGGGAGTCTCCTCCACTCTACCTTCAAAATATACCCAGAATCCTAGCCCTTCTCACCACCTTTACTGCTCCAACCCTGATATAAGCCTCCTCCTCTCTCACTTGATGGTAGTGGCAGCCTCTCAACTGCTTCTACCTTCATTCCTTTCAGTCTGTTTCAACAAGCGGCAGGAGGGAGTCTGTTAAAACAAATCAGGGCTTCCCTGGTGGTGCAGTGGTTGAGGGTCTGCCTGCCGATGCAGGGGACATGGGTTCGTGCCCCGGTCCGGGAGGATCCCACATGCCACGAAGTGGCTGGGCCCGTGAGCCATGGCTGCTGAGCCTGCACATCCGGAGCCTGTGCTCCGCAAAACAGGAGAGGCCACAACAGTGAGAGGCCCGCGTACCGCAAAAACAAAACAAAACAAAATAAATCAGATTCCCCCCAAGACTCCCCATCTCATTCAGCCCTGCCTCCACTGACCCCCACCCTTAGTTTAGTGATGATTTGATGTCTTCTCCTCTGATCTCCTTCCTGCCCACTCTACTTCAGCCACAGTGACCTCCTCACTGTTCTTTGCATGTACCAGGCAGGCTCCCACCTCAGGACCTTTGCACTTGCTGTTCCCTCCACCTGGAATGCTCTTCCCCCAGATATCTGTGTGTTTCCCTCCCTTTCTTCTTTCCTTGAGGTTGTTTTTCAAACATGTGTGTTTTTCACACACACATCCTATTCCCCCTCTGATCCCTTTCTTGTTTTTTTTCTTCCACTAAAGTGATGAACCATCCTGGTTTGCCTGGAACTGAGAGGTTTCTTGAGACTTAAGACTTTTACTTTTAAAACTAGGAACGTCTGGATGGTTTGTCACTCTATTTGAGCACTCATCACATCTGATATGTTCTACCTTTTATACATTTATTTTGTTGAATAAGAATATAAACTCCATGAAGGCAGAAATGTTGTCTGTCTCCTTCACTGCTGTACCCCCACTATAGGTACTGCATTTGGCTCAAAGAAGATGCTCAACAAATATTTGTTGAATGAAGGAATGAACTTATGGCCAGGTCAGCCTGGTCCCCAAAGAGATCATGCCAATTAGGTTTTCTTGGGCTTTAAAAAATATCCTAGGGAAGGGAGGTGGCCTCAGGTTGGGGGGTGGGGGTAGGCAAACTGCTGGGCCTAGAAGGGGACAAAGATCTATGACTGGTCTGTCTCACCGTCTTCAGGGGCAGAGCCCAGCCGCAGCTGGGCCTGATGGAAGTGGCTTCGGGTGTCAGGGCCCGGGCTGGGGTTCTTGGATGTGGCCTGCTGGTCATTGCCACCCCCTGGTGGTCTCTTATGAAAAAGCAGCCTCACCCACCAGCCAGAGATGCTCCTGCCCTCTCCTCCTGCTCCTACCTTTCCCCTCCTGTCTTTCCCCATTTCCTTCCCTCTTTCCTCTCCTTTTCTGCTCAGCCAATTGCTCTGCTACCCGATGGACAGAGCCTTCACCTTAGTGCACTAGGTTAAAACCTGGCTCAGGCATCCACCAGCTGTGTGACCTTGAGCCAATGACTAAACCTCTCTAAGACTCAGTGTCCTCATCTGGAAAATGGGGATTATAAGTCCTGAAGGTAAAACGAGATAATCCATGTAAAACACTTAGAACAGTGCCTGCCTCAGTAGATGTTTGATATTTGTTATTATTATTAACCTCATGCCTAGCACTTGGTAGTTTGCTTGCTTTGTTCTTCATCCGGATAACCTAGGCTGCACATCAGACTCATATGGGTACTCCTAAAACATACCCATGCCTCTCCATCCCAGACCAGTCAAATCAGAAATCTTTGGTAATGGATCCAGGCATTGTATTGTTTGAATTTTTAGTTTATTTTTATATTTATTTGTTGGTATCTTTTAAAGCTTCCCAGGTGATACATATGTGCAGCCAGCCTGTGAACCACATTGGTGACCAACAGTACTGGGTTACCTGGGACTTTCCTAGTTTTAGCACTGAAAGTCCCACGTTCCAGGAATCCCCTCGGCCCTGGGCAAACTGGGATGCTTCGTCATCCCCTCCCCAAAGGAATGAACCCATGTTTTCTGAATCTCAAATCAGGACACACGGTCTGAACACAGACGACTGGAAATCGATTCTTTGAAAGCTCAGCTTGGGGCAGTGGGTCGGCTGAAGTGTCAGCCCGTGCGTGGCAGGAGCAGGGCTCTGAGGGGGAGAAGGCCCGGCTGTGGCTCAGTCAGACAGGTCCCTGTCGTTGGGCCCCCCAGGGCTCCAGCCGCTGGCCGCCCGCTCCATGGCCTTCACCCAGCGATCCTTCAGCTCCTCGGTTTCGGCCTTGAAGGTGTAGAGCTGGCCTGATTGTTGCAGCTGGAAGACCCGGGGGTCCGCCTGGGGCCCAGAGGTCACCTGGTAGCCCAGCAGGGGGATGGAGGTGTGGGCCCGCATGTCCTGGGAGGGGAGGGCAGAACTGTGGGCCGCTGTCCTCCCATTCGGCGCCACTGCCTCAGATGGCTGTTTGGAAGGTACCAGGCACATACCTGCCTCTTGCCCCGCAAAAACCCATGAAGTGGGGTGGGGTGGCAGGAGGGCATTGAGGAAGAGGACTGGTCACCCCCTGAGGGCAAAGCAGTCGCGACCTGGAGTCTGGGCCCAGCTCTGAAAGCCACTAACCCTGTGACTTGAGGGAACCAGGTCCTCACTGAGCCTCATCTGACTTATGGGGCCAACAGTACTCACCCCCACCGCCACCCCTGACACACACACATACTGTGAGGAGGGGCGGGGCATGGCATTACCTGAGGGGCAGCGTAGACATAGAGCACGAGGGGGTCATCCCGGGGGATCACGCACCAGCCCCGGGACCCACTCTTGCCCCACTTGTCCCCGAGGAGCTGTAGGAAGCTGCACATTAGGCTCTGCTCGGACCCTGCCGCAGCTCCTTTCTGAAACCAGAGAGAGGGACTGTCAGGGAACAGGGCACCCACTACCTGACAGATGTTGGTCATTAGAAATCACTCTTTCTAAACCTTTCGGCAACCCTGCAAGGAGGTGTTATTTGTCCCTGAGGCTCAGAGAGGTCCCATCAGGGACTTGCAGTCACAGAGCTGGCCAGTGGCAGAGCTGCAGTCAAACCTCAGCCAGGCTGACCTCTGCGCAGGTGCTGGGAGGGCTTATCCCCTGAGAGCTGCCCCAGGGAACAGAATTGGAGCCTGAAAAGGGGCAGACAATTCCTTCTCTCCAGGAGCAAAAGCTGTGTGGTATGGTCTAGTGATTGGGGAGGGCATGGGCAGGGCCGGGGCCTAAAAGAATGAGGGAGGATTGGAGAGTGGGCAGATGTCAGTGGAAAGGAACCAACTTGAACCTGGGAGCTGAGTTCAGCTGGAATACGCTGGGGTCTTCTCCCACCTCCCAAGGACAGTGGGATGTCAATCTGGCTTTAATGAGGGAGTGGCAGAGGGGCGGGGGTAACCAGTGGCTGGGCTCGGTGCTAGTGCCCCAGAGGTGCTGACCAGCAGTGGGAGTGCCTGGGCGGGGGGGAGTGGCTCAGCCCCAAGGACAGCAGAGAACATCTGTGGTAGAGATCAGAGAGCTGGTTCCTAACTCGCTGTGTGACCTTGGATGAGTCACTTCTCTGGGCTTGGGTCTCCAACCAGCTGGTCCCTGAAGTCCCTTCCAATTACAATGGAGTCTCCAGGCTGCCTCTTCCCTGCAGTGGGACTCTGACCTGCAGCCTCAGTATCCCCATCTGTAAAATGGAATCAGCCGCACCAGCTCTTTTCACCTCCTGGGACTGCTAGGGCAGGGCATGGGGATGTGAACAGGAGTGGTCCAGGGGGCCGTGCGATTATCGGATGAGGATGCAGAGGAAAGGTGGAGAGCCTGGGCCACAGCCTGGAGCCAAAAGTTGCTTCTATTTGGTGACAGGCCCAGCTCTGTTTTATTTGGCCAGGGCCGGGCCGGGGTGGGGGTGGGGTGTTCCGTCGGGGGGCTGTCTGTGGGCAGAGAGAGAAGGACAGGGAGTGTGACCACGGCAGGCTTGTTCCTCAGCACTGAGGACAGTGCCAGCACTTGGTGAGGCCATGCACACATTTGCCTAGTAGAGGAAACCGGCCCTCACCTCCAGGATGCCACGCCTCTTGTCCTCCTTGTCCTCAGGGAGCACGTTTCCGGTGAGGAACGCATAGCAGTCTAAGCAGACTCGGTTGGGCCTGTTGTCATCGTATTTGAGTTCAGCCCGGTAGTCGGAGCACCTGGCACACACCACCTGGGGGAAGACAGGCAGGAGAGGCTTGGGGGCTGAGGTGAGGCATGGAGGTCGCCGTTCGTGCCTTGGCCCAGAAGGTGAGGACGTGAGAGCAACCCGAGACCGGAGGAAGAAAAAGAAAGCTTCAGGAGAGAGATGGAGGCAGAGCTGGGCATCCCCTGCGCTGGCAGAGGCCCAGCCGCCTGGAGGCTGCAGTGCAGGGGGAGAGGGCCCGCAGCTGGGGGCTCGAGGCCCGGCCCCCACTGCGGGAGCTCAACCTCTCTCCCTTCACGTTCCCCGTTGTGAGGGCAGCTACTGATCCCGGGGGCTTGACCTGCACACACCCCTTGCATCTGATCACTTCTCTGAGTGCTCTCTCTCCCCTCTGCCATCTCACATGACTCCCAGCAACCCCACCAGGTGACCAGCCCTGGGACTTTTACTCTCACCTGCAACGAGGGGACAGTGACTTGACGAAGGCCACAGAGCTCTCTGGCAGCAACTGGCCCTCCTCAAACAGAAGGTGTCTTTACCATTCTACAGTTTAGCATTAAGAGTCATGCAGATTTTGCAGTCCACCCAATCCTAGAGTCAAACATGTTCTGATACAAAAATGATGAGCTGGCTGTTTTTGCCAGGAAGACCCGCCATGTGGAGTTTGTGGAGTGGCGCCCGGCCCCCAGCCCACCACGGAGACGTCCCCAAGAAGGCCGTCACAGATCAGGCTGGGGAGATCGGGTGAAAGAGGCATGAGGAAACCTGGGGAGAAACACAGGCACTGCAGGATGTGACTTCCAGGAAGACTGGAGTGTCACAGTGAGTCCAGGATGTGGGATTGGAAATGGGGGCAAGAGATAGAGACTTGGACGAAGGGTTATTCATCAGGAAGCCGGTCTGTGTGCCCAGCACAGCACGTGGCCTGGGAGGGAGCCACAGGGGACGGTCTGGGCTTGCCCCACCGTCACCAGGATTCCTGTCTGGCAGGCGGGGAGGCAGAAACTGGGCACCCAACCACAGAAAGGATGACTCACAGAGTACAAAGGTTCGTATGGGCAGGAGAAACCCCAGAATCGGGTGCCTCATACAGTCCCACACACAGGGCTTCAGCTACCTTGAGAATATTTTATTTTGTTTTATATTGAGATTTAAATTTTTTAAATACAATTAGCATGTATTTATTTTCTCTTCTCTCCTCTACCAACTTTTTATTTTGAAAAATTTCAAACCTGAAGACAAGTTGAAAGAATAATACAGTGATACCCCCACCACCAAATTCACGAATTGTGAACATTTTTGCACTTTTGAGTTCTCCCTCTCTCCCTTTCTCTCTCTCTCTCTCTATATATATATACATATATATACACACACACACACACATACATATATATGTTTTTTCTGAACCATTTGAGTTTAAATTATAGTCATCAGGTCACATCACCCTTAAATATGTAGCTGGTGTCTCCTAAGAACAAGGGCATTCTCCTCCCTATCTACGATGTCATGATCACACACAGGAAATTTAACATCGATACAATATTGTTACCTATATATGCTTCATAATCAAATTTCCCCCAATGGTCCCAGTAATGACTTTTGTTTCTGGTTCTGTTTTTCCCACCCAGGATTCGATCAAGGATCATACATTTCATTTAGTTCTCAGAATATTTTATTTCTTTTTGTCCCTGGAAGGCAGGTACATGGGTGTTGTTATATTGTTCTTTGTGCCTCTTTGTATTTCTTAACTATTTAAAATAATTTTTTAGAAACTACTTACAAAGTTACAAGTGTGAGTAGACTCAACTCTTATTTACTGATGTGACTCACCGAAAATGGAAACTAATCCCCAGATCCTTTCTATTTGGCTGTGGTATGAAACTCACTTACACCTGAACATAGGTGTGTCCCAGTCCTAGAAATTTACTTTGTGTCCTGATTGCAGTTTAACACATTTGGGGACGCCTCGCTGACTGGCCCCAACCTGCCCAGCTGGTCTCCTCCTGTCCCCCGAGGTCATTAAAGACGGAGGTCATTAAAGGGCTTCTCTGTTTGCAGAGTAAATGGAGAGGGTTGTAATGTCAACAGAGAACAGCTCAAGTACAGCAAGTGCTTAAAAAGCAGCCGCAGAGCACAGGGAGATCAGCTCGGTGCTTTGTGACCGCCTGGAGGGGTGGGAGGGGGAGGGTGGGAGGGAGGGAGATGCATGAGGGAGGGGATGTGGGAACAGATGTATATGTATGACTGATTCACTTTGTTATAAAGCAGAAACTAATAATAAAAAAAAAAAAAAAAAGCAAAGCAAGATCTGCCTCTGATAACTGGGCCTGAGCTGACAAGAGGGAGGAGTGGTTCCTTCCTCAATCAGCTGGTGGCTGTTCCTCTGAGTGAGGCTGCCCAAGTGATTGAGGAGGGGGAAGGAAAGGGGGACAAAGAGAGGGAAGGGGGTGAACCTTCTTTTGTTGAGTCCTCACTACCACCCTGGAGGTAGGTGTTACTAATCCCCATTGTACAGGTGAGGAAGCTGAGGCTTGAACCTGGCGGGCAGAGTTAGCAGAAGAACCGAGCAGGTGCTGGAGTGCTGAGGGTTTGCCAAGAAGAGGAGGGGACAGTTAGCTGAGATTGGTCAAGAAAAGAGGACAGTGAGGGGTGGGTGAGTAACAGGCGTGGGGCTAATGAGGTGGTGGATGAAAGGCCCGACAGGGGCTGAAGGATTTGGGTGCCCCCACCCTGGAACTGGAGACCATTTCCTGGTGCTGGGCCCTGGGGGTCTTGGGAAATGGTGGTGAGGAAGCAGATGAATGAATAGGATCAGCTTTGGGGAGTGTCTTGAGCAGGTCGCTTAACCTGTCTGAGCCTCACGTCCTACCTGCAGAACGGGGCGAACAGCCGACCTGCTTCACACGTGGGCACCATGAGGTCCAAACAAGGTAGCTCACACACCTGGCACAGTTAGCGCCCAGTGCTTCTGGCTGTACCGGTTGAAGCGGGCAGGGTTGGCAGGGATGGGAGGGCAGGGCCTGAGCTGGGAAGGCAGAGGCCGAGGTGGGTACTCACGTAGCCGCAGGCCCGGCAGTGGTGGCGGCGGCGCATCAGGGCGTTGAAGGGCTCCTGGCAGCGCATACACATGGTCACCATCTTGTCACGGACCCACTGCGGCGCCCGGAGGCCCAGCTTCTCGGACTGCAGCTGTGAGGTGGCAGGGTGGGCACTTCAGGACCCCCTGTACCCACCTGCTTGTGGCAGAGATTATGTGTGCTATGTTTCCCAGTGGCTTCCACACGAAGCAGACTGGACGAATAAAGACCACGTAAAGGGGAGGTCAGTTACTATGAGTCCTATTTTACAGGTGAGGAAACTGAGCCCCAGAGAGATCAAGGGACTCAGCAAAGGCACCCAGCAGGCCAGAGTTCAGAGCTCAGATCTGAAATCAAGTCACAGACGCTCTCCATAACTACCACCCCACCTGCCTTCCACCTTCCCTTGGTCTCACATTTTTCAGGCACTTTCAAAACCCAAACCTGGACGTGCGCTCACTCCCTCTTGCAAGAACAACGGAACCACGACTAACTGCTGAACAATCATTGACAGGAAGACAATGGAATTCGCCAAAAAAGATACCCCACATCCAAAGACAAAGGAGAAGCCGCAATGAGACAGTAGGAGGGGTGCAATCACATAAAATCAAATCCCGTTACTGCTGGGTGGTGACTCACAAACTGGAGAACACTTATACCACAGAAGCCCACCCACTGGAGTGAAGGTTCTGAGCCCCACGTCAGGCTTCCCAACCTGGGGGTCTGGCAACAGGAGGAGGAATTCCTAGAGAATCAGAGTTTGAAGGCTAGTGGGATTTGATTGCAGGACTTCGACAGGACTGGGGGAAACAGAGACTCCACTCTTGGAGGGCACACACCAAGTAGTGTGCTCATCAGGACCCAGGAGAAGGAGCAGCGACCCCATAGGAGACTGAACCAGACCTACCTGCTAGTGTTGGAGGGTCTCCTGCAGAGGTGGGGGGTGGCTATAGCTCACCATGAGGACAAGGACACTGGCAGCAGAAGTTCTGGGAAGCACTCCTTGGCATGAGCCCTCCCAGGGTCTGCCATTAGCCCCACCAAATAGTTGGGTAGGCTCCAGTGTTGGGTCGCCTCAGGCCAAACAACCAACAGGGAGGGAACCCAGCCCCACCCATCAGTAGACAAGTGAATTAAAGTTTTACTGAGCTCTGCCCACCAGAGCTCAACACCCAGCTCTACCCACCACCAGTCCCTCCCCTCAGGAAGCTTGCACAAGCCTCTTAGATAGCTTCATCCACCAGAGGGCAGACAGCAGAAGCAAGAAGAACTACAATTCTGCAGCCTGTGGAAGGAAAACCACATTCACAGAAAGATAGACAAAATGAAAAGGCAGAGGACTTTGTACCAGATGAAGGAACAAGATAAAACCCCAGAAAAACAACTAAATAAAGTGCAGATAGGCAACCTTCCAGAAAAAGAATTCAGAATAATGATAGTGAAGATGATCCAGGACCTCGGAAAAAGAATGGAGGCAAAGATCGAGAAGATGCAAGAAATGTTTAACAAAGACCTGGAAGAATTAAAGAACAAACACCTAGAAGAATTAAAGAACAAACAAACAGAGATGAACAATACAATAACTGAAATGAAAAATACACTAGAAGGAATCAATAGCAGAATAACTGAGGCAGAAGAATGGATAAGTGACCTGGAAGACAGAATGGTGGAATTCACTGCTGCAGAACAGAATAAAGAGAAAAGAATGAAAAGAAATGAAGACAGCCTAAGAGACCTCTGGGACAACATTAAACGCAACAACATTTGCATTATAGGGGTCCCAGAAGGAGAAGAGAGAGAGAAAGGTCCTGAGAAAATATTTGAAGAGATTATAGTCGAAACTTCCCTAACATGGGAAAGGAAATAGCCACCCAAGTCCAGGAAGCACAGAGAGTCCCAGGCAGGAAAAACCCAAGCAGAAACACGCCAAGACACATAGTAATCAAACTGACAAAAATTAAAGACAAAGAAAAATTATTGAAAGCAACAAGGGAAAAATGACAAATAACATACAAGGGAACTCCCATAATGTTAATAGTTGATTTCTCAGCAGAAACTCTACAAGCCAGAAGGGAGTGGCATGATATATTTAAAGTGATGAAAGGGAAGAACCTACAACCAAGATTACTCTACCTGGCAAGGATCTCATTCAGATTCAATGGAGAAATCAAAAGCTTTACAGACAAGCAAAAGCTAAGGGAATTCAGCACCACCAAACCAGCTCTACAACAAATGCTAAAGGAACTTCTCTAAGTGGGAAACACAAGAGAAGAAAAGGGCCTACAAAAACAAACCCAAAACAATTAAGAAAATGGTAATAGGAACATACATATCGATAATTACCTTAAACGTGAATGGATTAAATGTTCCAACCAAAAGACACAGGCTCACTGAATGGATACAAAAACAATACCCATATATATCTTGTCTACAAGAGACCCACTTCAGACCTAGGGACACATACAGACTGAAAGTGAGGGGATGGAAAAAGATATTCCATGCAAATGGAAATCAAAAGAAAGCTGGAGTAGCAATACTCATATCAGATAAAATAGACTTTAAAATAAAGAATGTTACAAGAGACAAGGAAGGACACTACATAATGATCAAGGGATCAATCCAAGAAGAAGCTATAGCAATTATAAATATATATGCACACAACATAGGAGCACCTCAATACATAAGGCAACTGCTAACAGCTATAAAAGAGGAAATCAACAGTAACACAATAATAGTGGGGGACTTTAACACCTCACTTACACCAGTGGACAGATCATCCAAACAGAAAATTAATAAGGAAACCCAAGCTTTAAATGACACAATAGACCAGATAGATTTAATTGATATTTATAGCACACTCCATCCAAAAACAGCAGATTACACTTTCTTCTCAAGTGCACAGGGAACATTCTCCAGGATAGATCACATCTTGGGTCACAAATCAAGCCTCGGTAAATTTAAGAAAATTGAAATCATATCAAGCATCTTTTCTGACCACAACGCTATGAGATTAGAAAGCAATTACAGGGAAAAAAACCGTAAAAAACACAAACACATGGAGGCTAAACAATACATTACTAAATAACCAAGAGATCACTGAAGAAATCAAAGAGGAAATCACAAAATACCTAGAGACATATTACAACAAAAACACGACAATCCAAAACCTATGGGATACAGCAAAAGCAGTTCTAAGAAGGAAGTTTATAGCAATACAAGCCTACCTCAAGAAACAAGAAACATCTCAAATAAACAATCTAACCTTACACCTAAAGGAACTAGAGAAAGAAGAACAAACAAAACCCAAAGTTAGTATAAGGAAAGAAATCATAAAGATCAGAGCGGAAATAAATGAAATAGAAACAAAGAAAACAATAGCACAGATCAATAAAACTAAAAGCTGGTTCTTTGAGAAGATGAACAAAATTGATAAACCTTTAGCCAGACTCATCAAGAAAAAGAGGGAGAGGACTCAAATCAATAAAATTAGAAATGAGAAAGGAGAAGTTACAACGGACAGCGCAGAAATACAAAAGCATCATAAGAGACCACTACAAGCAACTCTATGCCAATAAAATGGACAACCTGGAAGAAATGGACAAATTCTTAGAAAGGTATAACCTTCCAAGACCGAACCAGGAAGAAACAGAAAATATGAACAGACCAATCACAAGTAATGAAATTGAAACTGTGATTAAAAATCTTCCAACAAACAGAAGTCCAGGACCAGATGGCTTCACAGGTGAATTCTATCAAACATTTAGAGAAGAGCTAACACCCATCCTTCTCAAACTCTTCCAAAATACTGCAGAGGAAGGAACACTCCCAAACTCATTCTATGAGGCCACCATCACGCTGATACCAAAACCAGACAAAGATACTAACAAAAAAAGAAAATTACAGACCAATATCACTGATGAATATAGATGCAAAAATCCTCAACAAAATACTAGCAAACAGGGCTTCCCTGGTGGCACAGTGGTTAAGAGTCTGCCTGCCGATGCAGGGGACACGGGTTTGTGCCCTGGTCCGGGAAGATCCCACATGCTGTGGAGCGCCTGGGCCCATGAGCCATGGGTGAGCCATGGCCACTGGGCCTGCGTGTCCGGAGCCTGTGCTCTGCAATGGGAGAGGCCACAACAGTGAGAGGCCCACGTACCGCAAAAAAAAAAAAAAAAAAAAAAAAAAATACTAGCAAACAGAATGCAACAACACATTAAAAGGATCATACACCATGATCAAGTGGGATTTATCCCAGGGATGCAAGGATTCTTCAATATATGCAAATCAATCAATGTGATACACCATATTAACAAATTGAAGAAGAAAAACCATATGATCATCTCAATAGATGCAGAAAAAGTTTTTGACAAAATTCAACACCCATTTATGATAAAAATTCTCCAGAAAGTGGACATAGAGGGAAAGTACCTCAACATAATAAAGGCCATATAAGACAAACCCAGAGCAAACATCATTCTCAATGGTGAAAAACTGGAAGCATTTCCTCTAAGATCAGGGACAAGACAAGGATGTCTACTCTCGCCACTATTATTCAACATAGTTTTGGAAGTCCTACCCATGGCAATCAGAGAGGAAAAAGAAATAAAAGGAATACAAATTGGAAAAGAAGAAGTAAATCTGTCACTGTTTGAAGATGACATGATACTATACATAGAGAATCCTAAAGATGCCATCAGAAAACTACTAGAGCCAATCAATGAATCTAGTAAAGTTTCAGGATACAAAGTTAATGCACAGAAATTTCTTGCATTCCTATATACTAACAATGAAAGATCAGAAAGAGAAATTAAGGAAACAATCCCATTCACCATTGCAACAAAAGTAATAAAATACCTAGGAATAAACCTACTTAAGGAGGTAAAAGACCTGTACTCAGAAAACTATAAGACACTGATGAAAGAAATCAAAGATGACACAAACAGATGGAGAGATATACCATGTTCTTGGATTGGAAGAATCAATATTGTGAAAGTGACTATACTACCCAAAGCAATCTACAGATTCAATGCAGTTCCTATCAAATTACCAGTGGCATTTTTTACAGAACTAGAAAAAAAAATCTTAAAATTTGTATGGAGACATAGAAGATCCCAAATAGCCAAAGCAGTTTTGCAGGAAAAAAAACGGAGCTGGAGGAATCAGACTCCCTGACGTCAGAATATACTACAAAGCTACAGTAATCAAGACAATATGGTACTGGCACAAAAACAGAAATATAGATCAATGGAACAGGATAGAAAGCCCAGAGATAAACCCACACACCTATGGTCAACTAATCTATGACAAAGGAGGCAAGGATATACAATGGAGAAAAGACAGGCTCTTCAATAAGTGGTGCTGGGAAAACTGGACAGCTACATGTAAAAGAATGAAATTAGAACACTCCCTAATACCATACACAAAAATAAACTCAAAATGGATTAGAGACCTAAATGTAAGACTGGACACTATAAAACTCTTAGAGGAAAACATAGGAAGAACACTCTTTGACATAAATCACAGCAAGATCTTTTTTGATCCACCTCCTAGAGTAATGGAAATAAAAACAAAAATAAACAAATGGGACCTAATGAAACTTAAAAGCTTTTGCAAAGCAAAGGAAACTACAAACAAGACGAAAAGACAACCCTCAGAATGGGAGAAAATATTTGCAAATGAATCAATGGACAAAGGATTAATCTCCAAAATATATAAACAGCTCATGCCGTTCAATATTAAAAAAACAAACAACACAATCAAAAAATGGGCAGAAGACCTAAATAGACATTTCTACAAAGAAGACATACAGATGGCCAAGAAGCACATGAGAAGCTGCTCAACATCACTAATTATTAGAAAAATGAAAATCAAAACTACAATGAGGGGCTTCCCTGGTGGCGCAGTGGTTGAGAGTCTTCCTGCTGATGCAGGGGACACAGGTTCATGCCCCGGTCCAGGAAGATCCCACATGCTGCAGAGTGGCTGGGCCCGTGAGCCATGGCTGCTGAGCCTGCGCATCCGGAGCCTGTGCTCCACACGGGAGAGGCCACAACAGTGAGAGGCCCGCGTACCGCGAAAAAAAAAAAAAAAAAAAAAACTACAATGAGGTATCACTTCACATCAGTTAGAATGGGTATCATCAGAAAATCTGCAAACAGCAAATGTTGGAGAGGGTGTGTAGAAAAGAGAACCCTCTTGCACTGTTGGTGGGAATGTAAATTGATACAGCCACTATGGAGAACAGTATGAAGGCTCCTTAAAAAACTAAAAATAGAACTATCTTATGACCCAGCAATCCCACTACTGGGCATATACCCAGAGAAAACCATAATTCAAAAAGCCACATGCACCCCAATGTTCATTGCAGCACTATTTACAATAGCCAGGTCATGGAAGCAACCTAAATGCCCACTGACAGACGAATGGATAAAGAAGATGTGGTACATATATACAATGGAATAGTGCTCAGCCATAAAAAGGAACAAAATTGGGTCATTTGTAGAGATGTGGATGGATCTAGAGACTGTCATACAGAGTGAAGTAAGACAGAAAAACAAGTATCGTATATTAATGCATATATGTGGAACCTAGAAAAATGGTACAGATGAACTGGTTTGCAGGGCAGAAATAGAGACACAGATGTAGAGAACAAACATATGGACACCAAGGGGGGAAAGTGGCGGGGGTGGGGGAGTGGTGGTGGGATGAATTAGGAGATTGGGATTGACGTGTATACACTAATATGTATAAAATAGATTAATAAGAACCTGCTGTATAAAAAATAAATAAAATTTAAATTTAAAATTCCCCCCCCCAAAAAAAAGAAATGTTGGGAGATGGTTCTCCTAGGGTCTCTTGTGTTTCCTTTTTTCTGGACTGTCTTTTCAAGAATCTTCCTATAGCAATCAGCCTTGAAAATAGATGTTGTCTCTCTAGAGCATAGGGCAGACATGTTCACTGCACATTACAAAAGATTCAGGGACTGATTTGCTTTTATTTGCTGACATAGTCAATTCTGATTCTTTCAAACTGAGGACCAGTCCCTGCCCTTGGAGCATGAATTAATAGAGATAAATGAAGAACTCTTGGAAGATAGCAAAAAAAAAAAGAAAAAAGAAAAACCCAAACCTGCACACACACCGCCCCCACAGCCCGAGTTATACATATAGATGTAAAATCCTTCCTAGGGGTAGTTGCACATAAAGCCTCCCAAAGGAATTTTTTGCTAATGGGGGAATCTCTGGCATTGAGTTTCTGAGTAGGGTGATGTTGGCGTGTGTGAGCTTCCCCTGATCCCTTCAAATCATTCATGGTGGGTGACACTCTCCAGCCCTCCAAGCTGGCCTAGGTAGAACAAAGAGAGGGAATCATTCCTGTGTAAGGCTGGCGGCTCCAGGAGGGATACAGAACCTTCATTTACCTCCTGCTCCTGGGTGTCTCCCTCAGGGCTCTGGACCGCAGCTTTGAAGGTTTCATTCCGCTTCTCGATTTGGTCAATGGCGGCTTGGCAGGCCTGGGGCAGGTGGCGGAGCACAGGGAGGTGGTTAGGGGGGCGGCAAGAAGGGCTTGCTCATCTGTGAATCCATCTACACATTCCACAAACATTGCTAAAAGCCTACTGGTTGCTAGGCGTTAGATTCTAAGTGTACATTGCCTGATTTAAGGGAGGAGAAAATATTAGACCCAGATTACAGATGTGAAAACTGAGGCTCAGAGACATTAAGTGACTTGCCCCAGGCCACCCAGCTAGGCAGTGAGAGGCAGCAAGATTTGAACCCAGGTCTGACTCCAACTACTACAGAGCAACTTTGAGGAAGAACAGGGAGCAAGCAGGTGGGTGTGCACTCACACACACACACACACACACACACACACACACACAGCATCCCTCTCTCCCCCGCAGCCTGGGTAGGGAGGTCAGAATCCTAGGGGCCCTGGAGCATTCTGATACCTGCAACCAGGAGATCATTTCCTCCTGGGACCTGCTCGGAAAGTGAACACAGGTGTTGAGGAGAGCAGCCCCTCGTAGTTTTCCCATCTCGCCCGGCCCTCAGCCTGCCTGCCTACCGGGCCCGCAACTCCAGGGTGCGCTGCTTCCCAGACACCAGGAAGGAGTGGGGGAACTCGGCGTCAGTCAGCTCCCGCACCTGCTCGGAATGGGAGGGAGAGACTGCTCAGACTCGCCCACCCGCCCCCCAGGCACTGTGGCAGGGAGGTAGGTGAACTGTGCCCCAAGGACAATTCAAATTAGAGACAAGGATAGGGAGCTTGTTCAACTGCTCCCTAATCCCATCAAGTCAAGCAAATGCGCCTGCAACCTGGCCTCGCTCTGTACAGCAAATGAGACTTAGGGCTCCGGGAACTTTAGCAGGTAAGTTGGCCCAGTGTGAGGAAAGCGTGATGGCTCCTGACAAAGGAATCACCCAAAATGGAAACTGGGTCACAAATTGGGTTTGGGGACACAGCTTTTTCAAGACCAAATGTACGGCCTAGAACAAGACCTTTTTACCCCATAGAGTGAATGGAGGAATTGATCACCCAATTCACAGATCCAACAGACCCCCCACTTCCTGTCTTTTACCATCCTTGTCCCAGAACTCCACAGGTCCCGAGTCCGTTATGAAAGCCGCCCATCACAGAGCACCTACTGTGTGACAGCCACTGAGCACCCCACACATGGTCTCATTTAATCAGCACAACTGCTGAACCCACTAATCAATTCTAATGCTTAATGGCCATCATGTGCCCCTGAAGGCAGTGCCTGTCAACAGCTACAGTCCCCTGGCACAGCTGAATTTATGGTTACCTACCAGTTTACAAGAAATATGGGGGACCGAGGGACATGCTGAATGACACCACAGGGGTGCGGTCAGCAAAATCCAGACTGTGAGAAACTCTACCAGAGAAATGATCTGATTTCTTCAACTAATAAATGAGAGAAAAACTAGAAGAGGGAGGTATAATGGATAAAAGGGGATGTAAGAAGCATATTACAAATGATTCAAACAGATCAGCTGTGAGAAGACAATTATGAGACAGTCAAGGAAAACTAAGGGATCTTAATGTTATTAAATAATTATCATTAATTTGTTAGATGTAATAATGGTACTGTTGGCAACTTTTAGGGCAAAAAAAGAGTTCTTATTTCTTAAAGAGACATACTGAAGTATTTATAGGTGAAATGATTATGTGTCTGAGATTTGCTCTTATATAATCCATTGGAAAAGGGGATTAAGAGGGGGATGGCTGAGGAAACCAGTTTTAGCCAGGTGATGAGTATATGGGGGTTCATTGTACCATTTTCTCAGCTTAAAAGTGTCCAGAATAAAAAGTTAAAGAAAATCTTCACAACAGTCTGGACAGGTAGATATTATCACCCTCATTTGGGAGATGAGAAAATGAAGATCAGAGAGGGCAAGAGACCTGCTTGAGGTCACACAGCATCTAAAGAGCATAATGAAGATTCAAATTCAGGTTTTTGGTTCCCAAGGGTAAAGCAGAAGCACATCTATTTCCACCCCACTCCCAGAGCCCAGTAAGCACAGACTTCTCCCAGGCAATGTGGAGACAGAGTCACAAAGGGAAGCTAAGATACAGACCTAGAGCCCAAGGGCCTAGCATGGAGGAACTTTGTTGTCACTGAATCCACCTGACATGTGGGCCCCTCTGCTGGCTCCCTGTCACGAGGTGACCAGGCCTTGGCACACTTTCAGGCGGCCCACCACACCTCAGAGAGCATGACTCTGGGAACATTCTTCCTCATGTTAGACCTAGTCTACCTCTCGGGCCCACAGAACCAGTCCGTTCCCTCTAGAAGGGGCCTGATGTGATTTGCACTTGATACCCTTGACAATGGGGAAGCTCTAAGGGTTTATAAATGGAGAAGCTCATGTGGAGAGAGGTGTTTGGGAAAGCCACTCCAGCAGCTATGTATAAGGGTCGAAGGGCTGGGGAAAATAGGACAAACCAGCAGCCCAGAGGCCGGTAGGGAGGGACACCCTGAATGGTCCATGCCTGCCTGGAGAGAGAAAAGGTTTCTACCTGGGGAACAGTATCGGGAATCTGGCAAGACTCCATGCCTGATTGGGTGAAGGAGAGGGGAGAGAGAAAAGAAGGGAGAAATCTAAGGTCTGGAGTCCACGGCCAGGAAGAAACATGATGCTTTTAATAGAAAAAGGGGAACTGGGAAGAGCCCCTGACCTGAGGGACCACCTCTGCAGAGGGGCAGGATGAAGGTTTCTAGAGGACAATTCCCCGAGCTCCGCAATACCCAGGCTCAACCACCAGACTTGGCCAGTTCAGGCCCCTGCCAGCCCACACAGTGCCTTTGTGCTAATTAGAGAAAGACACCCCTTCCTCAAAACACTTTACTGACATCTGTTGGCAAACTGGCGTAACATTCAGTCAAGTGTCTGGTTTGTTGAACCAGACACTTGACTGCCATCTGCCGGACAGTGAGAACTGTAAATATGCAATCTATGCTGTCGTCTGTGGATGAGGTGTGCTCATCTTAGTTGAGGTGTGCTCGCACAGTGCACAACCTGCACAGTTGTCCATGGAGACGCTGAGTACATATGTACCCTTACCCCTTCCTTCTTCCCAGGCTGGCCCTGTACAGGATGGCACAACGATAGGACCAAGTCAGACCCTGGTGGGGCAAATCAGCTGCTGAGAACTAGGCCTCCTTGACACTCAGGGAGGAGGAGGGAGTGGGAGCCATCATGTTGGTCAAAGTTCAGACCCGCCTCCAAACCTTAGACTCAGGAAATGATTCCTGCACAAATGCGTGTAGGTGGACAGCTCTGCTGCTGCCAGGCCCGTGCCATCCAGGAGTGGGCGCTGTGCGGCCACCAGAGCACCAGACACGCCCTGTAGGGAATATGTTCACTGCGACTGGAGATGCCAGGAACCCAGCACACACTGGGCCCGGGAGCCCTCGGCACATACCCTGAGCATCTGACACTGTCAGGCCCATTTCTATGTATTTTCTCTTTACGATAGTCTGTTGTGGTCTCCATATTTCTTGGCTTTTCTATCTGTCAATTTCTGCCTCTCTTTTTCTATGCCTGGGTCTCTGCCAGTCAGTCCTAAGACAGGGCTGCCTGTCTCCATTTCTCTGTCTTTAACTCTCCATAACTTGCCTTTCTCAGTCTCACTCACCAAGGCTCCCAGACGTACAAGCTTGCACGCACCCTAGCCTCTGGGACATTCTGGCCACTTCAGTTAGGAAAGCTGGATGACGCAAGGTGGGGGGGCTGCACTCCTAGGGGAACTCAGCTGAGATATGGGGGACGGGCTGTGAAGCCCCAGAAGGTGCCCAAGTCCCTCCATCAGCCCTCATCACCCGCAGGCTACACCCCACCCCCAAGTCCTTGATTCAGCCCCAAATGCCAGGCAAGCCCAGTCAGCAGCAGGGGCAAGGCCCTCCTTCTGGGGGCTCTCAGAGGCTCAGGGGTTCTCCAGAGGCGGAGAAGTGTCCTGGTTCGAGTTCTGCCTGCAGCTCCCTCCTGCGGCAGATCCTGGGAGATGGGTGGGGGGAGGGGGAGTCAATAGGGATAGGGAAGGGGGAGAGGGAAGGGTACCAAGATAGAGGCCAGATCTGACCTCTGCTTCTTCCAGCCCCAGCCACCAGGACTCAGGAGCGATCAGAGAGGGGCTGTCAAGAAGTTTCCCCTCCCATTTCCTCCACTATGCCTTCAGTTCCGCCCTATGCTTTATCCTTCCAGGTTGAAGCCTTAGTAGGAGATTGTATAGTATGCTGGTTAGGTACAGAGGCTCTGGACTCTGTTATACCTGAGTTTGATCATGCAAACCAGGATTTGCTGTGTGACCCCCAAGCAAGTTACTTAATCTTTCTGGGCCTTGGGTTTTTTTTATTTTTAAAAAAGACTTTTTTTTTTTTTTTTAAGATCAGTTTTAGGTTCACAGCATAATTAAGAGGAAGGTACAGAGATTTCCCATATACTCCCTGAGCCCACATATGCACAGCCTCCTCCATTAATAACAATCCCCCACCAGAATGGTACATTTGTTAGAATCAATGAATCTACACTGACACATCATTATTACCCAAGGTTCATAGTTTACATCAGGCTTCACTCTTGGTGTTGTACATTCTGTGGGTTTGGATAAATGTGTAATGACTGTTATCTACCAGTATAGTACCATACAAAATAGTTTTACTGCCCTTAAAATCCTCCATGTTCATCCCTCTCTTCCCCCAACTACTGGTAACCACTGATCCTCTTGCTGTCTCCATAGTTTTGCCTTTTCCAGAATGTCATATCATTGGACTCACATAGTATTGTACATAGTATGTATGTATATATGTAGCCTTTTCAGATAGGTGTCTTTCACTTAGTGATATGCATTTAAGTTTCCTCCATGTTTCTTCATGGCTTAATAGTGCATTTCTTTTTATCACTGAATAATATTCCATTGTCTGGATGTACCACTTTATTTCCCTACTTTTAAAAGTGGGATTAACTACAGATATACACACAGGCATACTGTACACAGTTATTCACTGCAGTCTCATTTGCAGACACTGACAACTGAGAACAATCTAAATGTCTGTCAGTAGAGGATTAGCTGAACAAATTACGGTACCTCCACATGCTGGGATGCTATGCAGCTATGCAAAAAGATGAGGAAGCTCCTAACGAACTGACTTCCAAGCACCTCCAGAATTAGTAGTTAGTTAAAAAAGTCAAGTGCAGAATAGTGTATGTGAAAAATAGTCTCACTGTTTATGTGAAACAAAAGTAAGGAAGCCATAATGAATATACTATTAGTTTGTGTATGCAAAGACTACCTCTGGAAAGCCTCACAAGAAGCAAAGGCTGCCTCCAGGAAGGGGAACTAGGGGATGGGGTGCATATATATGCAATATATATTGCATATATTTTTGATATAGTTTGATTTGGGAATGTGTATTATCTATATTTTTAGGTAATAAAGTTATTATTTTTTAAAGATTTTTAAAAACCAAAAAAATGCAGGGGATAATAACAGCCCCTACATCACAGGGCTGTTAAGAGGATCCAGTGGGATGATTTAGGGCCCAACCCAACCCACAGTGACCGCCCAGTCGATGGGCACTACTATGGACGGCTGTGCTGTCTCTGCTCATTTGTGGCCATCTCTGGATGGGGACACACCCAAGTCAGCAGCTGAGCTGAAAGTGGAGACCCTTCCTACTCAAAGTGTGGCCTGGGGAGCTGCAGTACTGGCATCACCCAGGAGCTGGTTAGAAATGCAGAATCTCCGGCCCCTCTCCAGACCTCCTGAATCAGAACCCACATTTTAACAAGACTCCCAGGGGATTCATGCATGTATTAAAGTTTTCAAAATACTGGTGTAGATGGTAGGGAAAGCAGAGCAAAGCTGGAAGCTGGGAAGGGCCCTGGACAGGAAGGCTGGGAAGCCAGGTGGGAGAGATCTAACCCCAAAACTTTTCCACCTTCATGTTGCCCCGGACCTGACACACCTGGGTTCCTGGACTGAGACCCAGGTTGGCCCCTCCTGCTACTCCACATACTCGGTCCCACCCTTGGGGTAAAGCCCGAAGGTGGTTAGGGTGCCTCTTACCTTCATGCTGGCCACATCGATACGGGTCCTGACCTGGAATTGGGCGCCCACCTGGATGACCCTGGGCACACAGTAGAGCATGTTGTTGAACTGCAGGAGACACAAGCATGAGTGTGTGCACAGTGGCAAGGGCAGGAAGGACAATCAGGCAGGCTTCCCTGGGTGTGGGCTGAGCCCCACTGGGTCTCCCTCCCCTCTCGCCACCTGCTGGGCCAGCTCACAGGACCTCACAGGTGTGATGAGGAAGTGGTTGTCTAGCCCCAATCCAACAGGTAGGTCACTGAAGGACTGCCCTACCTGTGGGCATCAAGGAACCACATCAGACCTCAGAAACCTACGAGGCCTTTCTCACAGGGGGCAAGGGTGGCAGGGGCTTATGAGAGATTGTAGCTCCCTCCCCAAAACCTTCAGGTGGGACCAGTTTCCAGATCTCCAGGAGACACCCTGGCTTCTTCAGTGCAAACTAGGGCAGTTCTTCCTAGCAGCCAACCTAATTCCCTCCTGCTGTACACTCTCTAGAGCACAGATTGATACCACAGGCTTTGGAGCCAAACAGACTGGGTTCAAATTCTGACTCTGCTGCTTCCCAGGGCATGTCTGGGAACCCCCTCAGTTAGAAATTCCTGAGGCCTGGAGGTAGCACGTGACGTGTCCCAAGTCACCTGGGTGCCAAAGTAGAGAAGGATAGAGAAGCAGGCTCGTCCCTGTTCGTCCTGCAGTGCCAGCTGGGTAGATGCCAGGCAGGCAGAACCTGGGGCAGAGGGCCCATGGACTTCCCTCTCCAGTGTGAGGCAGGTCCCCCAGCATCCCCCTACCAAGAAAAGGTAGCGCTCCATGGGGCCGATGCGGCGGAAGGAGATCTTGAGGACAGGGCCCTCGCGCAGCAGGGTGTTGGAGGGGTCTACTATGTCGTCCTCCAGGCCCAGGCGCTGGTACACTTCCCACAGTTCCTGCAGCCGCTCCTGGGGACAGGAGGTGCACCTTCAGCCGAGGCCAGGCAGGGCCTGCCTGCTTCTGGAAGGTTTGCCTTGTGTGAACAGGGACAGGGTGTGAGGGGGAGGTGGGCCAGGTGTTGTGAGGAAGGATCAGGGGATGAGGAGATACAGAGACCTGGGTGGGCTGGGGGAGGCTGAGAGCTGCAGAGAGGAGGTGACAGGGCCCCTGAGGATGCCCACTGCTTCTATTCCGAGGGCTGGGATGCTCACCATCTCAGTGATGGCTGCGTTGGAGTGCTGAGCGGCTGAGAAGATCATGTCAAGGGCTTATGAAATGGGGGCAGGGCCAGAGTTACCCCCTGAAAATACGGGGCTTGTGGCTGAGGCAGGAGGTCCTTGAGGCTTAATCAAGTGGCCTCAGGGCCTGCCATGAGCACCCCCAGGAGCAGCCTTCCCCTGTAGCCTGGCACATGAGGTATTTGGATGATGGGGGCCATTTCCCACCCAGAGTGGAGAGACTAGAAGCCACCAAAAAACAGGGCTTAGGCCGTTGGCTTCTGTGACTTTCAATGCCCCCCAGATCCAGAGGGGTGAAGGCATGGTTTCAAATCCCAGCTCTGTTCCTTTTTGGCTGTGTGACCTTGAGCAAGTCACTTAACCTCTCTGGGCCTTAATGTCTATAAAAAAGTGGCTGATGCTATAGACAATGTCTATGAAGTACCAGCGGTCAGTGTTGATGGCTGATGGTCATCATAACCATTTTAGCAGGTGCTCCATAAATTATGGAAGTGGCTCAAACCTCCCCAACCCCCTGGATTCCCTGGGGGTGTCCTCACTCTGGGCATCAGCCAGGTCTGGGGCCTGGGCTGGCAGCTTCTGGACATACTCCTTGAGCAGCAGCTCATAGCGTGGGATTCTCTGCACAGGTTCCAGCATGTGGTGCTGCAGGGTCAGGCTGCCCGAGGCCTCGCTGCTCTTGGGGAGGGAGGGGGGAGGGAGAGCGTGGGGGTGAGAGGGGGAAGGGGTGGGTCAGACTGCCCCTGAGGGTCGGGGGAGCGCGCAGCAACTGAGCCAGGGAGGTGCCCCAAATCACTGGGGAACCTGAGCCACTGCACACTGGGGTGGCAGTGCAGGCTCTGCCCCGCGCCCACCCCAACCTCACCTGAATGCGGGTGATAACCTCCTGGAAGGGTGGAGACTTGTCAGTCCAGGTGGCCAGCAGCTCGGCGGCTCGCTCAAAGTTCTTGACATACTCACTGTACATCTTCAGGAAGGGGGCCAGCTTCTGGATCACGTCGCCAATGCGGGGGGTGGTCGTCCTGCAGGAGGGGCACCAGGTACTGCCCTCAGCCTGGGGACCTCTTCTCTTAACTCCAGACAGGGTCAAGTTAGGTAAGGCTCCCCCCACCCCCCAACACAGCCTTTCTGCGGCACTTCTGGGTGCAGGTATGGGGGGGCGTGTCATCCTCACACATTTGTATGGTTCACTCCCCCTTAGACTGTGAGCCCCCTGAGGGCAGATGCTGTTCTCTCCCATGGATTGGATTCCCCTAAAGGCCCAGTACAGTGTCAGGCCCACAACAGGCGTTCAATAACCACCTGATGCTTGTTCATGTAACAATAACTAGGGCCACATGCCAGGCGCTGCCCAAGATTCGGTGCATGTCTCATCTCATTTAATTCTCACAACACTGCGTGGGGGAAGAGGGACAGTCAGCGGCCCATCTTAGAGACGAGGAAATCCAGGCTCAGAGAGGTAAGAAAAGGTCATTCGACCCAGGAACTGTTACAGCAGAGCAGTAAGGACTGACCATCTGGAGCTGGCCCGCCTGAGTTTGATTTCCAACTGCACCACTTACTCTAGCTGTGTGTTCTTGGGCCAGTCACCTAGCCTCTCTATACCTTAATTTTCCCATCTGAAAAAACTGGGCATGATGGTAGGCAACCTCACAGGGTTGTCTTTTTTTAAAAAATTTATTGCAAAAAATTTTAAGCAATCATAAAATAAAAAGAATATAATAACGAACCCCTATATATCTGTCCCTGCACTTAACAATTACTAAGATTCTTTTTTAACAAAGAATTTTAAAGGACATCCCAGACATCATGGCATTTCTTTGGCAAGATACTAATTTCAGCACTAAATACTTTAGTGGTCATCTCTGAAAACAGAGAGGGGTTCCTGCATAACCACGATGCCATCATCACACAGCAGGCTGATGTGAAGATTAAGCGAGTTAATAGGTGTAAAGCCCAAGTCAGGGCAAGTAGGAAACCCTCAGTTACTGTTGGTTATTTCCACTGCCTCCTAAGTCACTCAGCCTAGTGAGGACCTGATCCATCCCCTTCTCCAGGACACACACACACACACACACACACACACACGCCTCATCCAAGCCCCTCACTGTGCAAACAGAGCAAGCCCAGAGGAGGAGAGTCATGGCCACACAGCAAGGGCAGAGGCATAATAGGCCAAACCCAGTTCCCTGGGGGCTGCAACCAGACCTGACCAGGGCTGTGGTCAGGGGGCCTCAGGGGCTCCTGCTGGACCTCACCAGTCGTCCAGCCGCCGCTGCAGCTCTGGGAGGAAGAACTGTGCATGGAACTGGTAGATGGAGGCAGTGTTGGAGAAGATGAGCCTGACCACATCCTCGGGGAAGGCCTTGCTGCTGCGGGCTTCCTTCAGCAGCTCCTGGAAGAACACCTACAGCCACCGCTGGGTCACTGGGCCTGTGGCAGAGAAGGACCTCCACCCCCAACACAGCCCAGGGGGAGATAAGCACAGTCCCAGGGGCTTTGGGGTCCCTCCCCAGCTTGCTGAATGCTTCCACCTCCTTAATCTCCCATCAATCTCACGAAAACCCTGGGAAGAGAGAGAAGCAGGGAAGATTGTATTCCGGCCACTTTACAGATGCGCAAACCAAGGCCTAGAGACACAGGGACTTGGCCAAAGGCTGGCAGCTGATGAATGTCAGAAATGGGCCTATCTCGTGTCTGTCAAGTCTTGGACTTCGCCAAGCTCAAGATCCCACTGCTGATGTTCAGTGATTTAACCTTCTCGCCTTAGGGCTCCTTAAGAAAGTGTGAAGGGCTAACAATGGTGAGGATGTTGGGAGTTGGAATGACAGATGAGGATGCTGTGTGGGGCCTGGAAGGACTGGCTGGTGTGTTCTCCACTCCTGTGAGACCAGCCCAGGCACCAACGGTGGAACCAGGAGTGGCGCTAATGAGCTAAATCCCGATTTCTGCCTGAACTCCGGCCAATGGAGTTAAAAGACTAAGGCTTCCTAGAATCAAACCCCGAGGTCCTAACTCTCAGCTCGTGTGAGGTGGGTCAGAAGGGAGAGCAGGGGTGGGGTGAGGACACCCAGGTGCTGGGGCTCAGGAGCGGGCATCCTGGCCACTGGCCTGGTCTAGCAGGTGGAGGCGTGCCACATAGGCCTGCTCTGTCTCCAGCAGCTCCTGGACGATCCTCTTCTCCTCAGGCTCCTGCAGGGGAGTTGGGAGGAGAAGGGGGAGAGCTTTGGTCCCCTCTGATGGGAGCAGTATCCAAAGATGCCCCGGTGAAACATACCTCCCGGGATTCATGCCCTCCTGCAACTCATCTGGGCTGGCGCTGGGATCGATTTAACTGAGAGGATGGGGCAGGGTGAGGCTGCGCCAGTTCTGGGCCTAAAGCCTTAAGGGGCCTGGAAGCTTCCACTTGTGCTCTCTTGGGAGCCACGAACTACCCCATCTGGAGGTCTAGCTGCCCTGATGGAGAGGCCACATGGAGAGGAGAGGCCCTGGGACTACAGGGAGAGGGAGCCAGGGGTCCAGCCATGCCAGCATCCCAGCTCAGCACAGCTTTCCAGCTGTCCCTGCCCAGGCACCAGGCTTGGGAGATGAGCTATCTTGGGCATTCCCACCCCAGCCAACATCTGACTTCAGCCACTTGAGAGACCCTGTTATGGACTGAACTGTGTCCCCAAATCAATACATTGAAGCCCTAACCTCCAATGTGACTATATTTTGGAAATAGGGCCTTTAGTAATTAAGTTAATTGAGATAGAAGGGTAGAGCCTAATCCATTAAGACTGGTGTCCTTATAAGAAGAGGGAGGGACACCAGGAGAGCATGTGAACAGAGGAAAGGTCGTGTGAGGACATAGTGAGAAGATGGCCATCTACAAGCCAGGAAGGGAGCCTCCGCAGAAACCAACCCTGCCAGCACCTTGATCTTGGATGTCCAGTCTGCAGAGCTGTGAGAAAATGCACTTCTGCTGTTTAAGTCACCTAGTCTGTGGTATTTTGCTATGGCATCCCGAACTGACTAAGACAAACTCCAAGTGAGACCAACAGAAAAACCATCCAATAGCATTCCAATCAACCCACAAAACTGTCAGAAATAATAAACTATTTGGCCTCTACATTTTGGTGTAGTTTGTTATGCAGCAACTGATAACCAGTATACATAGTATGTACTACTATGATCACCATCACCATTTTATAAATGAGGAAACAAGCACAAAAGGGTTAAAGAGATTTGCCCAAGGTCACATAGTAAGCAGAAGAGCTGGGACGTGTACCCTGGTAGTCCGGCTCCAGGGTTCAGAGCCTCATGCAGCCGAGCCCTTAAATTCCACAGACAAGAAAACTGAAACCCAGAGAAGGGAGGTGACCTGCCCAGGATGAGTCTAAGGGCAGGAATTAGCGCTGACCTCTATTTCTAGTTGACACTGTTGCCTCCTTCAGTGGGTAAATGGAGGCCATCCCTGGGAAAGGTACTAGGTTCCAAGTTGTGTGGCCTTGGACAAGTTCCTTAAGCTGTCTGAGTTTCAATTTCCATGTCTAAAAGACTCCTATAGTGAGGGGTATGAGAAATAATGCCAGCAGTGGGGTGCATAGTAGACACTTAATCAATCACCCGTTAAGGGTGGGGTGGGTGTGAATCTAGCTTTCAGCTGATCTCTGGTCACACAAGACCCCACCTGGGGAAGTGCTGGCTCTGGCTGGGAGAGAATGTGTGGGAAGGAGGTCAGTGGAGGGGCCCCCACCCAGCTCCCCACTTCTACCCCTCGGGCACCTGTGTCCCTGGGCCGGGGCAGGTCCTAGCCTGGCAAGATTTCCTCCAGTCCCTGATGGACAGCTTGTTCTTCAGAGAGCTCAGATACCTCCTGCTGACCGTCCTGGGCCCGGAGTCCATGGCCTCCTCCATGGTGGGCTTATCCCATGGCCCTGTGGGTGAAGGAGGCCTGCACTCAGGGTGGTGATGCCCAGCCTCCAGGCCGTGGACTCTGGGTGCTGCTCCTGGGGTCCTGAGGAGAAGACAGCAGACCTGAGGGTTTCCATCCTGTAGAGTAGGGAGAAGAATAGCACCTCTCTGGTGGGGATTTTGGGGCAATTAATGCAAATCACAGATGTTCACTGGCCTCTGAGTACCTGGTGCACAGGAAGAACTGGCTGAGACTTCTACTTCCCTCCCCTACAACTTTCTTGGAGGGAACTCCAGTCTTCAAAATGAGTCAGCATAGACTGTGTCCTGTTTTCCGGGGAACAACACACTTCCCTGTTTAAAATGCAGCTAGGAACCCTTCTTTTTGCACATAGAGGGTTTTAAGTGCCCTCCCAGATCACCTCGCCTGTGGACCTCACCCCTGGTTTTAAGTCTCTGTAAGCAGGAAATCCCCTAAAATCCCAGTAACTGATATATCGAGGGAAGGTGGGAGCCATGGAACACTCTAAAGGGAGGGCAGAGCTGATAAAGCTGGGGCTTTTCAGTGTGAGCTATGCCCTCCACACCTCTAGTGGTGGGAAAAGCCAGCTTGGGATCAGTTTCCCTCTCCCTCCAGGGATGAGCTTTCGTAGTGTGGCTTTGTTATCCTGCCTATTGGATTTGTAGGCCAGTTAAATTCTTTAGATAACAGAGGCCACCATCAAGGAATATATCCAATGACTTGGGCTGCGACCCATTCCCTTTGGTGTGGAAAGGCTTGTGGTGACAGCACAGGGTGGGCACCCTTATGAGAAAGGCAGGCTGGGAAATGGAGGACCAGACAGGTACAAAATCTTCAAAACTCTGTGAGAAAGTTTCTCATTACCCCTATTCTGCAGCTAGGAAAAGAGAGGATCTTGTAGCAAGAGGGGGGCAGAGGTGGGATTCAGATCAGGCAGGCTGTCTCCCGAGCCTGAGCCTTAAACTGCCCCTCTGCATGTGAGTCAAGGAGAAACAGGTGCAGAGGGTCAATGTGACCTGCCCCACGTCACACCCCGGTTGGTGGCAGAGAGAGGATTGGGACCCAGTCCCCCATGGCTCCTCTCTGGCACTCCAATGCACCATGGTTCCTCAGCACACTGGTCTGGTCTGCAGCTCATGGAATTAGCTGAGTCTCAGGCTTTCTGTTCTACATTTGGTTTCAGCTTCTGCATTTCTCTCCAAGTGCCCAGGCCAGCTTCTGTTTCATCTTCACCCCTCAGTTTCAGATCAGTTAAGGCACTGAAGGGAAGTGCCTCACAAGAAAGCTCAGGGCCAAGGCAGCTGGCATGGGGCCCCTCACACAGTAAGGAGTGACTCTCACCCTCCCGACAAGACCTCCTCTGACCCCATCTGGTCTGAGGGCTGCCTCCTCCTGCTAGGAGTGCTGCCTAGGCAGAGCACACATGCTGAGGGTCTCCACTGGGCATGCCTGGCATGTTGAGTGGGGTGGTGGTCCAGGAAGGTGCTGCCTAGAGCTGTCCTCGGTGCTGAAGAGAATGTGCCCGGCAAAGTCCTCTGGGAGAGGCAGGGTCAGGTCACCTGCTCAGGAAGCTGAACTGCCCTTCTAGGTCCACGTCTATGCTGCCTCCACCGTGAAGCCCACAGGAGACTTTGCCTGCTCTGAGTACACTCAGCAGAGCGTCAAGGCCCCTCCCATGATATCTATTGTCCATGACCTGGCATCATGGTCATTCCATGAGCTTAGCACGAAAGACAGAAGTCCTCCAGGCAGGGATCATTCTTTAGGCTCCTGCATCTGATACAGTTCCTGTGCGATGCTGTGCTATGCCACCCACACCCCCTCAGCACTGAGGCACTCTTCCCCTAGCTTCTGGTGGTATGGTGGCTGACAGGTTATTGACTGGGTCCCTCCCTGGGAATTGCCCTCTCTGGAAGAGAGCTACCTCATCTAAGGTCAAGTCCACATCCAATGACTAGTCCATGTGGGGGTACAAAGACCTAGCCCTTTGCCTCATCTGGAACAGCCTGAGAGGCCTCCAGCTCCAGAGCTCTCTGGGACAGGCTGCAGCCTCTGTGGCAAGTGATCGGCAGTTCAACCTCTCCCTGTGCCCAAAGCTGCCTCCCTCACCCACACAAGTATTGTTCCCAAAAGCCTCCCCAGCAAATTTCCTGAAGCAAATCTCTACCCCGGAGTCTATTTCCAGAGAACCCTACCTACAACAGTCACAATCCCTAACACAGTCCTGGGCTTAAGAAATGCCTGCAGAATGGATTAATGTCACATACAGACACACAATGACCTACCTCTACACATCCGGTCCAGGCTTTTCCCTTCAGATGGAAGCCCCTGCATTGCTCCTTGCCCATGAACTTAAAGCACTTAAAGCCACCCCACCTCTCTGTGCCTCCCCTTTCTCATCTGTAAGATGGGTATAGAGATGGAACCTACCCCCAATAGGCTGTTAGATGATTAAATGAAATAAGTAGCAAATGCACTTAGAACAGTGCCCTATAGGTAGGCTGACCACACATCCCGGTTTGCCTGTGATAGTCTCAACCTTTCCTATTGTCCCCTCCCTCCCACCAAAAAAATTTAATGGCATTCACTTTCAGTTTCCATTGTGTCCTGGTCTGAATGATAAATTGTATGGTTATCCTACTCATAGGGAGTAAGCACTTGATAAGTATTAGCTATTATTTCTGCTGGAGAGACAACGGGTGGAGTTCTGCAGCCCAAATACGGCATCTGGTCCACCCACGCTCACCCATAATTACACACACATCTGGACTCTCCCCAACACATCAACACACACGCTCTCACCCCTGCCCAGGCCTGGTGCCCCAACAACACTCTCCCATGCTCCAAGGAACCCATGGCCGGGGGACGTGGGCACTGCCCAGACAGGAGGAGGTGTGCAGGACAGGGCCCAGAGAGAGAACTGCTCACTGTGAGGGTCCAAGATGGCCCCAGCCCTGCTCCTTAGCCTGGAGACTGGGAGGGTCTGGGCTGCCCAAGGGCCCAGGGGTGGGCAGAGGAGCTCGAGAGAGACTGCCAGTTGGCCATGGTGACCCTTCCCACCTCCACTACCCCGTACCTGCTATTATCAAACACAGTCACCAGATTGGACACAGATGACAGCTTCGCCTTACTCGCCCCCTCCATCCTGCAGGCCTCTAAGGTGGTCCTCAGCTACCCCTGTAGCAGGGAGAGAGGTCTCCAACCAGCACACTCAGCCACCCCCACCTGGGGTCACAGGTGTGCTAAGGCATCCTGGAGTCCCGTTTTTCCTGAGGCCTCAGCAGGCCTGCTCCCTGCTTCAGAGTGAGGAAAGAGGAAGTGGTCCCAGAGCCACAGCCTTGAAGGGGAAAGGCGGGTGCTCCCCACAGAGGGAGGAGCCTGTTTAGGCCCCACCTCACCCCCATGGGGCCTGACCTTTCACTCCTGTAGACCCCCTGTTCCAGAAGCCACCCCAAGAGGGCAACCGGGGTGTAGAGGGAGTTTCTGGAACTGGGCTCTTGGCCTGAGACACTCACCACTCTGGCCAACCACACTTTCTCACAAGGTCCAGTGGATTTTATTTGGTCTTTTCTCTACAACTTCTTTTCTGCATCTGACCCTGACCACCACTGTAAGAAAACAGCTTTTTTAATTAAAAATAAATCACAAACCTATTAGGGGCTGGCAGAGAAGAGTAATACGGTGTTCCCACCTCCCCACTGGGGTTCTCTCATTTTAGTAACTGATGTCTCCACCATCTTGACCCAAGGGAAGGCAACTTCCTCCCTGAAACTCTGATGATAATAATAACTAACACAAACTCTTTTCAGTGGTTTAGAAATATTTTCTCATTTAATACCACAGCAACCTTATGGGGTGGGCCCTATTACGATCCCCATTTTACAGAAGAAGAAACTGAGGATCAGAGGGTTTAAGTAACTTGCCCAAAGTCACCTAGTAAGAACACAAAAAGAAGTCAGATTTCTAAAGCGAAGGTCACTTTCCTACAAATTCCAGCAAAGACTTGGTTGGGAGCCTGGAGGATCACATTCTTGCTGCTCCATCCCCAGGCTTCCCTATTTCTAGCACACTGGGTGGTCTCTGCCTGATGCCTCCTTTTACCACTTGGTCTCCCAGCACTTCCAGAACAATGACAACTGTTTCTGTTCCCCTTATTCAAGTTTCACAGGCCCTTCAGGGCTCTCCCACTGGGTTCTGGTCTCACTTGCCCTGAGCCAGGGCCCTCCATTGAGACTGGTGTTTGTCCTGGAGGGTAGGGACTGAGCCTCAGTCATCTTGGTACCTGAAGCACCTGGCACAGCTTCACGATCCAGCGCCTGTGAAACACTGGGGCCTCACACACCCAAAAGCCTCACTCCCTCAGTCAGAGCTTTGCCTGAGTAATTTCTTCTAGCAGATGCCTGGCTTCTCCCCCCAACCCTAAATCTCAATAATCCTCCTCACTTTTTGTTTTTACTTTTTGTTATGGAGAATTTAGAACATATGCAAAAGTAGACAGAATAATATGATGCACCCCCATGAACTCATAACCCAACAAACAACCATCAACTCATGGTCAGCCCGGCTCCATCTATAGCCACATTCACTTCCCCTTCCCAGACCATTCTGAAGCAAATCAGATGATTTCACCCACAAATATTTTGGTGCATATCTAAAAAATAAGGAGGCTTCCCTCGTGGCACAGTGGTTAAGAATCCGCCTGCCAATGCAGGGGACACGGGTTCAAGCCCTGGTCCAGGAAGATCCCACATGCTGCGGAGCAACTAAGTCCGTGCGCCACAACTACTGAAGCCTGCACGCCTAGAGCCCGTGCTCTGCAACAAGAGAAGCCACCGCAATGAGAAGCCTGCACACCGCAACGAAGAGTAGCTCCCGCTTACCGCAACTAAAGAAAGCCCGCGCACAGCAACAAAGACCCAATACAGCCAAAAATAAAATTAATTAATTAATTAATTAAAAAAATTTTAAATGCACATGCACTTTGATCCAGCGTTCTCATTTCTTCCTGTTGCCTATACAAATATATTTCTTCCTGTGTGCAAAAATGTTAGGTCTACAAAGTATTCAGTGTAGCCTTGGTTATGATATCACATAAATTGGCAGCAACTTAAATGTTACATGAATTTACGGTACGTTTATACAGTAGAGCCATTACACAGTATGAAATTTTTTTTTTTTTTTTGCGGTACGCAGGCCTCTCACTGTTGTGGCCTCTCCCGTTGCGGAGCACAGGCTCCGGATGCGCAGGCCCAGTGGCCATGGCTTACGGGTCCAGCCGCTCGGCAGCATGTGGGATCTTCCGGACCGGGGCACGAACTCGTGTCCCCTGCATCGGCAGGCAGACTCTCAACCACTGCACCACCAGGGAAGCCCCACAGTATGAAATTTTATGTACTAATCTGACATGATTTTAAAGATAAAGTAGAAAAAAGAGAAATAAGATGCACAACAACATTATACACTACCATTTATATTTTACAGAAAAAAAAAAGGAAGGTAGTTTTGCACATACATTCGTGTGTCATGTGTAGAATATCTCCAAAAGGATATGATAGGAGCTAGGAAAAAGGATTGCCCTCCTGAGTGTAAACTGGAGGCTGGGATGGAAAGGAGACCCAATGCAGCCAAAAATAAATAAATAAATAAATAAATAAATAAATATTAAAAATAAGTAAATAAATAATAAGGAAATATATATACTCCTGTGTGCAAAAATGTACACATAATGTACGTATAATGTACTGTGTACATATCACAGTACATATAATGCCAATATTATTCTATACATGCATACACATATATATTTTATACATGTTATATACATGTATGTGTATATATATGAAGCACTGTTACCATTATACCCCAAGAGATATTTAGCAGTAATTCCTCAATATAATAAAATACCCAGTCAGCAAAGTGCCAATGCTTCATAAATGTCATCTGCTATGAACTGAATTGTGTCCCTCCAAATTCACATATTGAAGCCCTAATCTCCATTGTGGCTGAATTTGGAAAAAGGGCCTTTAGGAGGTAATTAAGGCTAAATGAGGTCATGAGAGTGAGGCCCTAATCTGATAGGGTTGGTGGTCTTATAAGACGGGGAAGAGATCTCTCTCTCCACACACCCCCACACACACTCCTGCATACTCCGAGGAAAGGGCACCTGAGACTAAGTGGCCGTCTACAAGCTAGGAGGAGAGTCCTCACCAGAAACAGAACCCTGCCAGACCTTGATCAGGGACTTCAAGCCTCCAGAACTGTGAGAAATAAATTTCTGTTGTTTTTAAGCTTCCCAGTCTATGGCATTTTGTTATGGCAGCCTGAGCAGACTAACCGATCACCATTTTTAAAAAAAATCAGGATCCAAATAAGGTCCACATGTTACAATGGGCTGTTCTTCTATTAACTCTCTTTTCATCCACAGGTTCACCTTGTTCTTTCTGTTTTCCCCCACAATATGGCTATGAGGACACTGGGTTCCTGGCCCTACAGGTCCCACAGTCTGCTGACTGCAGAGCTGGCCCCTGGATTTCCTGTCAGTGTGATTAGATCTAGGGGCTTGATCGGATTCGTCTTTAAATGCCACTTCTTCCTGGATTCCTCCCAAGTCTCAGGAGGCCTCCCTCCTTCGTGCTCCTCTCTTCTCCACTGCAGGGCCCAGTTTCCTCCTCTGCCTCCCACCAGACTGTACGCTAGCTCCCGGCTTGCAGGGCCCAGGTGCCCATGCTTCCTGGGCGCTCCCCAGCCAAGCCCAGTGTCCTGCACCCAGTGGGGCCTCAGAAGGCATGCAGGATGGACAAACATCACAGCCTGAGCCCAGAGGCTTATCTCACCCCTCAGCTGCCAGCACCTTGGGCTTCCAGAGCAGCATCTGGACCTGCCCCTCATGAAGGTGGGGGAGAGTGGGTAGGGGCACCAGCAGGAGGCCACACTAAATGCCCAACTCCAAACCTGGCACAGGCACCATCAGAGCTGCATCTGCCCAAGAAGGAGGGCCAAGATGCCCACACCCAAAAAAAGTCTTCCAGGGCTCTGCTTCCCTGGTCCTCCCACCTCCCTGACCTCGGCCCACACAGTTCTGCCAGCCTTTCTGCCTGACTTGCTTCTCGCTCGTAGGCACCACCCAAGGCTCAGCTTCTGGTTCCCTTATTTACACACAGTCTCTTCTACCCAATTCAGAATCTATCCCAGGGTTCCACAGGCATCTCTTCCTGTCTCCCACCCCAACCTCAATATGCTCAACACCTTCAGGACATCACCAGGGGCATGTCCCACCTTCGCTTCCAACTCAACACACAGTCTCGAAAATCAGCACTGTTATCCCACAGAAGGAATCCCAAATTCCTTGGAGTGCTGCCAAGAGCCCCTGGTTTGGCTCTGATGAACTTCCCAGCCATTTCTTCCTTATACACATGCAGGTCTGGGTTGGGACCTTGAGTGGTAGCTCTGGGCTGTGTCAGCTGAGCTAAGCTGAACCACAGTTCCAGAATTCCCTTTCCTGCAAGCTGACCATGGTGGCAGGGGGGGACGCAGCAGCCGTGCTTGCTCCTGTGGTTGGTGCAGGGCTCCTGTGGTGCTGCAGTTCACGCGTGTTGATGCAGATCTGTGGGTTCTCTACCGACCTCCTTCAGCTTGTCTAGTCCTAGGCTGGGTGTGTGTTTAGCTCCAGGACAAAGGGTGCCAACTTCTTCTGCAGGTCACTTGTGTCACCGAAGTTGTCTCGGCGTGGCTGCCTGTTCATCCTCCAGAGTCCCAGCCCTTCCTCACTGGTTCAGTTCCTTCTTGTTCTCCCCAATTTCACATCCATCTTCCCTTCCTCACTGCCTGCCATGAGGATTTTAGACTCAGAAGCATCAATTCTTTAAGTAGCTGCCCCATTGCATAAGGTCAAATCCCATATTCTGTATCACTTCTGGTTGTTCTGCTTCTCTCATCAAATCTGACCTAAACTCCTTGGGCCAGTAACTGAACTTTACTTTGTTCATCTGTGAAATGGGGATAATTACAGTGACAATCTCCTACGGTTGTTGTGAAGATTAAATAACACCATGTGTAAGGGTTTAGAGTAGGGCCTGGTACAGAGAAGGTGCTCAGTGAATGTTATTCCTGACAGAAGACCTTTTCTATGGCTCCCCTGCACCCCACCCCCGACCAATCAGTTCCTTTTGCCTGGAATGTCTCCACCCTGTCAACAGCTTATTTACTTCCTCCAGGAAGCCTTCCTTGATATCTACTGCTGGCATTCCTTTCCCTCCTCAGCGACCTGGTGTTCTTCTCTGTTTACTTGGATCTCTTCTGCCCCATTCATTAAGTCATGCATTCGGTTGGCAAGTATTTCTTGAGCATCTACTATGTGTCAGCCCTATGGTAGAGGTTATGGATTAAACACTGTCCCCTGCCCCTTAGCTCATAGTCTAAGGAGGAAGATGGGCCTGTTAACAACTGAAATACAATGTGGGAAATGCTTTGAACAGGGAAGCTGTGGACACCCAAAGAAGGGGCACTGAAGTCTGCAGAGAGCAGAGGGTGCTATCAAGGAAGGCTTCCTAGCAGAGGCAGCCTGAAGGATGAAGGATGAGTAAACTCTCCAGGTTGAGAAGGTGGGCAAAGGCATTCAAAGCAGAAGGAAGTGGTGTGGGCTTGAGAGACCAGGGAGAGACTAGGAATAAGGGCAGGGAGTCCAGCACATTGGAGTGTCTAGGGACTGGGGAATGGCAGGACACGGGCTGAGGGGGCCCCAGGAGCCTGTCCCTGGCAGGCTTTGTCTGCTGAGCTGAGGTGCTTTCACATGAACTGAATTTTATTTATGCAGAGTAGGCCCTGATTCAATGGTTGTGAATACATCTCTCTCTGAGTGGGGGCATCCATTTCAGGGCTCTTGGGGTCCTTGGCATAGATAAGCCTCATGCTTTCTCTTCTCTTAGTTCTGCTTTCAAGCCTTAAGGAGGATGGAAGAGCTCAGTTCCTGCAGCCCAGACAGAGGGAAAGAGGGAGGGATGCCCAAGCAGGAACTGTAGGGCTGGGCAGTCACATGGCAGACAAGCTGGCAGGCTGGCAAGAAAGCTCTGCCCTGGGATGCAAATGGGGCTTTGTGTGCAGACTAGGGGCACCCAAAGGGCCTTTCACTGGCAGCCCTGGGGCAACAGAGGGCATTTGGGGGCTGCCAGGGAGGAAATGTCAACATCTGGGACCTGGATGGTGTGTGTGTGTGTGTGTGTGTGTGTGTGTGTGTGTGTGTGTGTGTGTGTGTGTGTGTGTGTGTGTGTGTGTGTGTGTGTGTGTGTGTGTGTGTGTGTGTGTGAGAGAGAGAGAGAGAGAGAGAGAGAGAGAGAGAGAGAGAGAGAGAGAGAGAGAGAGATACGTGTGATCTCCAGGGGTGTGTGAGGGTGTGGCTTTTTCAGGGGAGAGTGAGGACTCCCTGGAGGAGCATGTATCCCCAGTGAGCCAAGGCCCGGAGAGGACAGGCTGGCGTGTTCCCTGGGACCTCCTTGCCCCCAACCTGGCCTGCAGCCTCAGCCAAACATAGCACCTGCCAAGAACTTAATGGCCTGTGGCAGACAGGCCTGTGAGTGAGGGATGACGCAGATCCAGGAGAGATGCCGGCAGCTGGCCGAAACCTGCTCCAGTGTCTGGTGCAGCCCTTGCCGTTCCTCCCCTCGCAGCCTCCCCCTCCCCCTCAGTCTTCTAGCCCCTACGAGGAGGCTCGAGGCTCGGGGAGGCCCTGACAGGGTTGGGGGTGTGGGCTGTCTGGGTAGTCATGTGATGAGCAGAGGCCACACCACCAGTGCCAGTGGAGGGGTGGGCTTTCCTCAGCAGTCCCTGGCTTGGAGGAGGAGGGATGAAAAAAGCTCGCCCCCCTTATAGAGTCTCCTCTGTCCCCTCCTCCAAACAGCCAGAATTTTCCCGTTCAGTCCCTCCGGCATTTATCTTCCTATCTTCTGGGAGAGCTTGGTGCTGCCGGCTGCCCATCAGCAGGCCTGGGTGCCAGGCTCAGGCAGCCCTGCCTCCTGCTGTTCCTGCTCCCATCCCAGGAAGCTTTCCATATTTCCCCTTCTGTGTGCCCCCTGCCCCTTTGTGCTCTGGGTGTTCCTAATTTGTACTGTCAGTCCGTGGGGTGTGATTATTCAGAGCCCATTAGCGCCTTGAGCAACACAGGGCGTTAAAATCAACCTCCCTCCACATGAGCCAGGGGAAGGTCCATTCTAGGGGTGCGGAGGCCTGAAAGACAAGACAGCAAACGTGTCAGTCCTGACGTGGGTGGCCGGGAGGACATCAGTGAAGAACATAAACAACTCTTTCTTCTTCTTCGGCGTGTGAATGATCTAGTTTCAGACTTGGTACTCTCAGGGATTGGGCCAGCCTTGTGCCAGGCCCTGGCCCTGTCCTGCTATTCAAGAAGGCCTCAAGGTCACCAGAGGCTGGCCTCAGGTGGGACCTAGGGTGGTGTCCTGGGAAAGCCGGAATGAGGAGCCAGCCGGGTGGGTGAAGCAGCAGCAGGGCTGGCCAAACAGGGAACATGCAGGAGGCCGAGCTACGCCCACACAACTGGAATGGGGACCGGGCAGGGAGGCGCCAGATGGGAGCCAGCAAGGCAAGGCCCAAGCCCAGGAATGGTGCTAGTCGGCGGCTTCTCAGAGCACACGGCCAGTAGGTGGGGCCTCACACCCTAGGTCAGGCTCTTTTTATCTTCAAACAGCTGTGGGCCTTTCTTGAGACCTGCTGGAGAAACATGAGCAGCTTGGAGAGAATCGACAGGTTTTGAGTGGAGAAAGAACAGATTGTTTCCGCACAGCCAGCTGCCCTGCCCACTGGTGACCTTTGTCCCATGAGCACTTCCCCGCCTGAGCTACTGCTGCCCATCTCCCCACACGCCAGCAGGAGTTATTCTCCACCTGCTGGAGACCCACCATCAGCGCATCTTCTCTGTCACAAAGCTCCACTTTTGCATACTTCTGGGAGAACTGTTACATAACGAACCACTAAAATCCATTTCTCCCATCAAAGAGCTGCATGATTCCTTCTTTCTTCCCACCAGGATTCTCTCTTCCTTCTTTCCTTTCAGCAAATAGCCCCAGTGCTAGGAACGTGGGGAAATGTGACAAATGACACTCTTAAAATCTCGCCAGAGGCTGTAGTCTTTACAAGACCCTGAGGGGACAGGACCTTGGCTTATGTGTCTCTGTGTCCCCAGAAGTTAGCACAGTGCCTGCCACATAGCAGGCCCTCCACAAATCTTTCCTGAATAGGGAGTAGGACACTCTGAGCATGTAGGAAGGGGTCGTGGAAGAGTGTAGGGTTCTCTTTCCTCCATCGTCTGCCCTCCACCTTGACCAGGTTCCATCAAGCCCCAGCCCTGTCCCGCCTCCTCCCCCAGGCCCCGGCCCCTCAGGGTGACACATACATACACCCTGCAGTTTCCCACCCATCTCAGGGTTCAGTGACCCCCCCATCACAGTCCCAGTCCCCTATAAGGCAAATCAGAAAGAAAGCTGACTGAATGTCCGTGACTCTAGCCTCAGTTTCCCCACACTTTTCAAGGGCCACCTTTGTCTGGTCTACCTTAGGGATCTCTCCAATTTATGTGTCATTGGGTGTCATAGCCAAGTCCACAGACAATGGCCTACAAGGCCCAACTCCCTGACCTCATTTCCACCACTATCCCCCCCTCACTCTGCTCTAGGGACTTGACCTCCTCTCTGCCCTCCAACCTGCCAGACAAACTCCCACCTCAGGGTTTTTGCATGTGCCATTCCTTCAATCTAGAACTCTCTTCTGCCATATACCCACCTGGCTCACCCTCTTGCCTCCTTTAAATATTTGCTTAAGTGTTACCTTCTCACCAAGGGCTTTCCTCATCCCCATATATTCCCCAAATTGTAATACCACTACATATTCCCAGTCCCCCTCCTCTGCTTTATTTTTCTCACTTATCTCTTTCTCATATACTGATTTCTTTATTATGTTTATTGTCTCCCCCATTAGAATGCCAGCTCCATGAAGCAGGCATTTTTGTCTATTTTGCTTACTGCTATATCCCCAGTAACTGCAACAGTGCTTGGCACATAGTAGGTGCTCAATAAATATTGGTTGAAGGACTCAAGGGGCATTTTTATTTTCTGTCCCTTCTGAACTCTCACAGGGCACCCAGCTTCACTGAGAGCCAAAGTTCATTCTGCCTCTAGTCCCTGCTGGAACCCCGGCCCTAGTCTTCTGAACGAGATGCAACTTCTACCTGGTCCCGAGCAGCGGTGGGGGTGAGCAAGCCACACCTCTCTCACTGTCCTGCCTCTTTCTTAGACGAAGGACTGAGAACTACAACCTGAGGAGGAAAGAGAACTTAAGTTGGATGCTACCTGTGACTCTTCCTTTGGTCCAAGGAAAAAGCACCTTTAACTGGTGCCTTCATTAAAAGAAAAACAAACAAAAACAAAAAAAAACCAAAAAACATATTGGGATCATCTTTAGAGCTTCCCTAAAACATTTTAATTTCCAGACTCTATCCCCAGAGATTCTTGGTCAACTGCCTAGGCTGAGATTTTTTTTTTTTAAACTCCTTTAGCGATTCTAATGTTCAGCGAGAATTGGGAATCAGGGGTCCAGGCCATGCCCTGGCCAGGTTCTGTTGTCCGTCGGTGTCTCAAGAGCACCCAGAGTGAACGTGAGTACCCTAAGATGCCAAGTCTGGTTCCTCCAACTGGGAGGACTGTAGCTGTGCATGGATATTCTTCAGCTCACCCAGCAAGTAACAGTCTACACACACACACACACACACACACACACACCGTTCTACCAGAACCAAACTAATTCTTAGAGACTGCACAATGTAAACCAGGATTTAGAAACTCAAATTCCAACTAGAGCCATGTAGGCAAACCCCTGGTTGCAGCAGGTGTGTTGTTGAGATGCAGAGATGGGTGGAGAATCCATGCCCTTCTCACGGGGGCAGCTTTTATCCTGTTATGACCTATTCTTGTCAGGAGGGAGTACAGGCCCTCTGGTACTGGATTTTGCTCTTTGTTCTCCCCAAGAAAATTCAGGAATTTTAAATGAAATAACCCATATTTTCACTTGAAAATCCAAATGCTGCCAGCAGACTGCTAACCCCAGTTATACAGCTGCCGAACTGCCGTATCTTGCAAGGCTGACCCCTCTTACAACGGGGTTGTATTTACACGACCACTTGAGGGCAGTGTCCCTTCCTTCCTGCCATCCTTCACGTTCAAGCTAATAGGAAATGGCTGCTCACCCCAGAGCCTCACACCGCTTAACGGCTGCTCCCTCAGCTCCGCCAAGACTCCCCGGAAGCTTTGCAATAAAGGCTTGCCGCAGGGGTGTGCTGGAGCTGGCTCCTACTGGCTTGCGAAAGTCAACTGTACCCATTTCTTCCCAAATCTGTGCTCAGTGACATCTCACTAGCACCATGAAATCAGCCATGGTGAGAATATTTACACCACGTGAATCAGCAAGTGCTACAAATCAGGGCTCTTCTTTTCCTAGAGAGCCAGTTATTAAACACTTAGCAGCACACCACTGCACATAAGGATTCAGACTCTGCCACAGGGTGATAGGGAAGCAGTGGAGAAGGGAATAGTTTTGTTTTTCTAGTTATGTAAGAATTCACACGAATGTGTGCAACATTTTGACCCTTTAAAACCCTTAGATACTCACTAAAAGGAAACAACAAGAATCTTAGTCCTGAAATATTTCTTCCTTAATTAAGGTATAATGGTCTTAGAAGAAAATGCCCAGATTTTAAGAGTACAGTTTGGTGAGCTTTTACTAGTGTACCTACTCACATAACTACCACCCTAGTCAAGATGAAGAATGCTTTTATTCCCCCCAGAAAGTTCCACATGCCTCTTTCCAGTCATTCTTCCACAGGTAACCACTGTTCTGATTTTTATCCCCACAGATTAATTTTGCCTGTTTTACAACTTCATATAAATGGAATCATACAACATGTGCTCTTTTGTGTCTGGATTATTTCACTTAGAATAATGTCTTTGAGACTCACCCATGTCATTGCCCATATCAATAGTCCATGTCTTTTCAGTGCTAAATACTCTTCCACTGAATGAAAAGTCCTGATATTGTCTTAATCCCCAAACTCACCCAGACTCGGGGCAATGGCCCATTAACATTTGATTTTTACTTCAGGAGAAGAAAACTTCTTCCCACCTCTCAGGATAAACAAACATTGGGCACAAGAGATTTAAATGGACTCACCTTTCTCCACCAAGAGGAGGATGATAGAGCAGAATACCAACCAGGCATTTGACCCTTTCTGACCCTGGGGTGAGTACTGTGCTCACTGTGACACACCATGTCTCCCCAGAGTGTAGAGGCCCCATTTCCCCGTCTTCACTCTTGTAGGCTTCATCCCAAGGCTTTGGGACCTATTAGTCCCTTAGCTGTCTTCCATGTTTCTCCCAGAAGGCTTAGGGATCTCGCATGCCAATACATCTGGTGACCTGCACGATATGCCAGAATTCCTGAGATGATGACAGTTATAATGTACCTTCTTTTAGCCTAATTAGGACAAGAGGTGATTCCTGAGTTAAGGTGAGTATAGGACCCCAGGAATTCAGTACAGACGGAAGGCCAGCGCTCCCCACCCCTACCCCAGGCAAGCAGGTGAACAGAGGCAGCAGCCAGAACATTCTTGCTCAGAACTAGTAAACAGGGAGCCTGCATCCAGACAAACCCATCTTCTTTATACCAGGATAAATTCTGACACCTGGGCTTCCCCAGGTGAGGCCTGAACTCTCATGCTGGCTTTGGCATCACCTCAAGTTCCTTCCTGACCTGGTTTGTGTGATGTCAACTTAGTTGCAATAATGGGTACTTACTATTTTGTATTCTCTCTTTTCATTGTAACAGTAGTTCCCCACAGGATCCCGGGGACTGGTGATCTATATACCTGGCAATTCTCAACAGTATTCTTTTTTTCTTTTTTTTTTTCTTTTTTCCTGGCTGCACCGCGAGGCTTGCAGGATCTTAGTTCCACAACCAGGGACCGAACCTGGGCCACGACAGTGAGAGCACCAAGTCCTAACCACTGGAACACCAGGGAATTCCCAAGAGTAATATTTCTTGTTAATTCTCTGTTGTTTGTTTGGTCCTACTTTGGGGCATATGGGTCTTCCTAAAGTTTCCATTCTTTTTTTCCCTTTTTTTCTTTATTTTCTTTATTTATTTTTTTGGCTGTGTTGGGTCTTTGTTGCTGTGCGCAGGGTTTCTCTAGTTGTGGCGAGTGGGGGCTAATCTTCGTTGCGGTGCACGGGCTTCTCATTGTGGTGGCTTCTCTTGTTGCAGAGCACGGACTCTAGGCGCACGGGCTTCAGTGACTGTGGCACATGGGCTCAGTAGTTGTGGCTCGCGGGCTCTAGAGCACAGGCTCAGTAGCTGTGGCGCATGGGCTTAGTTGCTCCGCGGCATGTGGAATCTTCCCAGACCAGGGCTCAAACCTATGTCCCCTGCATTGGCAGGAGGATTCTTAACTGCTGCGCCACCAGGGAAGCCCCCTAAAGTTTTCATTCTTTTTTTTTTTTAATTTATTTTTGGCTGCATTGGATCTTCGTTGCTGCGTGCAGGCTTTCTCTAGTTGCGGTGACCAGGGGCTACTCTTCGTTGCGGTGTGCGGTCTTCTCCTTGCAGTGGCTTCTTCTGTTACGGAGCACGGGCTCTAGGCGCATGGGCTTCAGTAGTTGCAGCAAGTGGGCTCAGTAGTTGTGGCTCGCAGGCTCTAGAGCACAGGCTCAGTAGTTGTGGCGCACGGGCCCAGTTGCTCCACAGCATGTGGGTTCTTCCCGGACCAGGGATCAAACACATGTCACCTGCATTGGCAGGCAGATTCTTAACCACTGCGCCACCATGGAAGTCCAAGTTTTCATTCTTTAAGTGGTGCTACCATAAATAACTTTGTACAACTGTTAAAAGTATATTTGCTCATTCATTTTCTAGCAAATATTTAGTGGGCTCCTACCACGTGCCAGGCACTGTGCCAACCATGAATAGGATAGTCCTGGACTCCAAGAACTTACAGTCTAATGAGGAGACTGACAGGAAAGCAGGCAGCCACAGTGCTGCACGGTAAGCCCTGTGAGGAGGCAGTCACAGAGGGTAATGGGAGGCACACACAGGGAGGCACTAACCAGCCCAGAGCTAACTGCTTCATAGCTCTGAGTACATATTTGCCAGGTTGCTCAGTAGAGGGAATACTGAGCAAGATTTTCTTTCACTCAATCATTTCAGTGAGTACACTTTTCATTTCTAGATGAGCTATTTGATTCCTTTTCAAATATACCTCTTCTTTTTTCACAATGTCCTTTTCTTCTTTTTTTAGCACTTTCTATTCTTTATCTTTGCCTTCATTTGAAAACTACCGTTTTCCCCTTAAAGTTTCTTTCAGATTGCTTATTACGTCAAGTTCCCACGAGTATTAATCCTCCTGTTTTGCGCATTTACTCTTGTAATGGAATGTGTTTTTGAGTGGTTTGTAGTATTTTTATCGTGAGGATTTTTTTTTTCCTTCCTCTTTTTGTCCCTGTGAGCCCTGAGTTGTGGAAACATAGCTACAGGGCAGTTTTGCATTTGCTTCCACTTCGTTCCCTAGGGATCTAACAGCTTTACCTGACCTATTTTTACTTTAATTTCTTGGGCTAAACTGTTCAATTACTTAAAAACAATTCACCGAACATTTACCATATGTATATCACCACAGTTGGTGCAAAGATACAAAACAATGCAACACAATGTAGCTGCTTTACAGGGAACCATTTTGAAAGGACCAAACACACACAAAAAGTAAGGTGACTACGTAAGGCAGAGTAAAAGGGCTAATGGTGGACACACTATGGGGTTCAGAAGGAAAAACAGAGAGCTGCAGAAACATGGGGAGGAAAAGCCCAGAGGAGGAGAAGGTTTGTGTGAGGAAGTTTCAGAAGGAAGGTAACCCCACTCTTCCGGGTGGAGTTAGTAAGGCGCTGTAACGTTAGATGAGGCTGTGGATGAAGCTGACTTTAAGGTCCCTGTTAAGAAAGCTAAATCAGAATCCAGGCAAAAGGAAGTCAATTAAAGTGCTCCTGGGGGTGGGAGGTAGGTTTGATGAAAGCTGTGTTTGAAGAGGCAAACACTGTAACCTGAAAGGGCTAGAAGTCTTTCCAGTGACTCACACCAGAACAAATCTGGGTTAGAGAGGCCAGCGTGGGGGAGAGAGCAAGTGAGGGAGGCGGACTGACAGGATTGAGATGTGGAAAGTGTACGCAGTCTTTGTTGTCAGGAGTAGCCAGCCGGGAGGTGGCTTTTCAGTGGGCGAGGCAGGAAGGGAGGCAGGAAGCGCAGACTTCAAACCCGGATTAAGGGGTCAGAAGGCAGATGTCTATTCTAAAGAACTTTCTCACAATGAACACAGGATAAATACAGACAAAGGGATCGGGTCACCCATTGCTGTGTCCCTGCCGACTCTTGGATACTCGCTTTCTTTCCGTTGAAACAGAAACTTTTAGTGAGCACCTCCACAACTAGCAGGCTTTAGGTGTTCTTGCAGGGGATGGGCACGTGCTGGAATAAACACCTTGCTCACAGGGCTGCTGAGAGGATCATACTTGAGTTATCTTGCTGCAAAGCACTTCAAAAGGTGGCACAAATAAGTGCAATTTAAGAGCCAGTTATTACTCATTTTTATTACCTAACGACTAGACTATCGGCGCCTAGCAGAACGCTTGCGTGTGCTCACACTAAAGGACTAAATAAAACCTTCAGACCCAGTGAAGTAAACAGGGCAAAACACATTTTCTAACCATGAGCTCTAAGGCAGGTTGGTGAAGAAGGGTCAACTGCAAAGGAGGAGGACCACAACCGCCGAGGTGCAACTGGATTTGGTCTGGTGGGGAGGGCAAACGGGTGAGACAAGGCTGGCGAGCGCGAAGGGACTCGGCCTGCAGCGGGAGGCCTCGCAGGCAGCGGGGCCGCAAAAAGGCGGGCCCAGAACTGCGGAGAAAACTCCCGAAGCCTGGGAGGGGGATTGGAAGCGCCTCAGACCATATTGGGGGCATCTGGCTTCCAGAACCTCCGAGCCCCGCCCCTGCCGCTCTCCGGGGCTCCCGGGGGAGCGCCCGGGCCAGCGGCCGCCTTCACAGTCTCCGAACCCACGGCCCGGTCGCCCGCGACCACTGACCCCCGGCTCACAGCCCAGCGCTGAGCCAGGACCCGACCCCGCCCGGGGACCGCATCCGTCGCTTACCGCCCTCCTCGCCTACACTCCTGCACTCCCCCGCGGCCGCGAGTGGTGCGGCCCGGCCCCGCCCCCTGACGCCAGCGAGGGGCAGGGCGCCCGTCCCATCACGTGACGGGGGAGTGACCTCGCCGCCCCTTGCCATGGGGGCTTCCGACCCGGAAGTGGCGCCCTGGGCTCGCGGCGGTGCCGCGGGGATGGCGGGAGCCGGAGCAGGAGCTGGAGCTCGCGGCGGAGCGGCGGCGGGGGTCGAGGCCCGGGCTCGCGATCCGCCGCCTGCACACCGCGCACATCCGCGGCACCCTCGGCCTGCGGCGCAACCCTCGGCCCGCAGGATGGACGGCGCATCCGGTGGCCTGGGCTCCGGGGACAACGCCCCGACCACCGAGGCTCTTTTCGTGGCGCTGGGCGCCGGAGTGACGGCGCTCAGTCACCCGCTGCTCTACGTGAAGCTGCTCATCCAGGTGTGGGACCAGGGGCGCCACAGGGAGGTGGGGGCTGATAAGAAGGTGACAGGCCAGGATCTGGAGGAGGATGGGGGCGGGGAGTCGATGGCGACGGATATGAGGAGAGGGGCGGGGACGGCGGGTTGGTGCGCAGAAGGAGCGGGAGAGGAGAAAAACGGTGAGGGATTTGGGGATGCAGGGGGCATGGGTTTGGGGATGCAGGAGAAGGGGGCAAAGGGGTCAGCGACAGATTTGGGGGAGGGTGGAAGGAACAAGGGATTTGGGGGTGCAGGGGAGGGGGCGATGGAACGGAGAGATAGGTTTGGGAGACGAAAGAATGGAGGCGATGGACTTGGACTAGGAGGGAGGTGGCAGCATTTTGGGGTGAAAGAAGAAACAACAGAATTGGGGGAGGGGTGGGAAGTTTTGGCGATTGGGTGGGGAGGAGGATTGGGGGTCAAGGCAGAATATTCAGAAGATGGGCACATATTTAGGGTGAAGGGGAGCAAGAGCTCTGGATTTGATAGAGATGGATTTAAAGCGGTTTGGGGTGGGGGGAAAAAGGACTGGGGGTCATGGCCAAAAATTTAGGAAAGAAAAAGGGGCATCAGACTCCGGGGAGGAGGGGACCGGGGCACTGGATTTAACGGTGACGGAATTTGGTGGGAGAGGCGGAGGCGAATCGGTTTACCGGAGATGGGGGCTCTGGATTTGATGGCGACGACAGATTTGATGGGAGGAGGGGACAGGATGACGTGCTTTGGGGGAGGGGAACAGATAGGGCGACGCAGTGGGGGAGGGGTAGTGGCGATTTATCTGGAATGGGGAGCCAGGAGGCTTTTAGGGGGAAAGGGATGACGCATTTGGAGGAGAACACTGAATTCACGATTGGGGGTGGGAGCTGTATGGGGGGATGGGCTGAGGAGTATGGGCGTAGTGGAATTGGGCAGAAGGGCCAGTTGGAACACAGGGTAGCAGGATGTGTAGGGGCTGGCAGAAAATGAGGCCAAGGTAGGATGTCTCTGGAATCGAGGCATGCAGGGGCACTTGGCATATTTGGTGGGACCAGCAGTGCCTTACAGATGAATTGGGCTGCTTGAGAAAGGGAGAGATGGAGCTGGAAGGGGGCGCCCGAGCTGAGGTGGAGGGAGTGCATTTAGCAGAATTAGGTGGGCATGACTGAGATGAGCACAATGTAGATGTGGATGGTTTGGGCTTGGACTAATATCTGAAGATTTAGCCTAGAATTTTCAGTTAAATTGGGGGGCGGGGTTTGAGATGGAGACCTAACCAAGACTTGAGATTTGATTTGAGTTGAGGCAAATGGGTATCAGATTTACTGTCCTGATAATGGACTGAGAATGGGAGATACAGTTGGAATGAGAGGGACTTGAGAATAGGAGTAATTGAAATCTGGGGTCTGAGGAATGGGGGCAGTGGATTTTGGCGTGTGACAAGGAATGTGACAACGAGGAGATTCCTTCAGGGACATTACGATGCCTGACTAGAATCTAATCGTGACTGAGATTTGGAAATGGCTGATGGAAGGTCGAGACTGGCGTTTGGTTGTGATTTGGGAGTGAGGGCTCCTTATAAAAATTCAGGTTGTATTTGCAGCAATAGAGATTCCAGCTTTGGGAGAGAAACTGAGGCTTTGGAACTAGCTGGTGGTACTTTAGATGAGAAGCAAGGATGATGGAGTGAGATTGGGTGAGGGCTGGGACTTCAGGGTGGCTGATAGGAGTGTCTGTGGAATGGAGGATGTTGAAGTAAAAGGAATGGGGGGGGTGCTCCATGTGAAGGAACCTGGAAGTGGCTCCATCATTTGGACCTTGGTAGGTTTGGTTTACAGGAGAAGAAAATTGAAATAAGGGTCACTTGGAAAGGCAGTTAAGGAATGAGAGAGAATGGAGAATGAAGGAGGATAGGGAATTGGGGAATGAGGAAGTCCAGAGGGTGGAAGAACTGTATGGGGGGTGGATACGGATGGGTGAGCCCAGTTGGGGTGGCAGGTGGTCTACCCAATGTGAACGCAGCTGGTGCTGAGTGTAACATATTTGAGGATGAAGTCTTTTTTAAAATTAATTTATTTATTTTTGGCTGTGTTGGGTCTTCATCGCTGCACGCGGGCTTTCTCTAGTTGTGGTGAGCGGGGGCTACTCGTCGTTGCGGTGCGCGGGCTTCTCACTGCAGTGGCTTCTCTTGCTGCGGAGCGCGGGCTCAGTAGTTGTGGCGCACGGGCTTGGTTGCTCCACAGCATGTGAGATCTTCCTGGACCAGGGATTGAACCCGTGTCCCCTGCATTGGCACGCAGATTCTTAACCACTGTGCCACCAGGGAAGTCCTTGAGGGTGAAATCTTAATGGGTATAGCTTGGGAATCAGAGATAACATCTTGCAAAAAGGAAGATCCCAGTTTGGGGGTGGATGGCAGGATTGGATTGGCAGATCTGAGGGCTGTCCCGATTAAGTGAGTAAGAATGCAGTGCCTGAGATCAGGGCTCATGGGTGTTAGAGATTTGAGGGACTGGCTCTGTCGGTATATGGTATAGAACCACAGCTTTGGCTGTGGTTAGGACTGGGTTAACAGATTTGGGGATGAAATTGGGTGAGTAGACTTGGGAACAGATAATTAGAACTTGAGAGTGAAGGGAATAGGAGTGAGATAGGGTCAGCGTGCCTTTGATAACACAGGTAGAAGTTAAGAAAATAGACTCAACAGATTTGGGAGCCATGGGGATACAGGATGAAGGGAACAAGCAGGTTTAAGGGTGAAATTGGAATCGATGGGCCTCCCCAGTTGTTGTGACTGGAGTGGATAAGGCAGCAAAAGAACGTTGGCTCAGACTTGGAGTTGAGGGTGTAAATGGAATGCTGCCTGTATGAGAGAACAAAATCAAAGCAAAACTAACCTCAGAACCTTCGAGCTTTTAACCCAGAAGGGGAAAGGTCTGGAAGGGGAGGGCTAACTGCTTGGTTCACCTGGCCATCCCTTTCCTTCAACTCTCCTGGGCTAGATGTTTTTCTTTTAAGAAGTTCTCCATCTTGGAGGGGGTTTCTTAATTTATGATCAGTAATCTGTCATGTAGCTCAGAATCCCATCCATAAGGGACAGCCTGAACTTCAAAACACTTGACTAAGGTGAGGAAGAAAGGAAATTGAGCCCAGAAAACGCTGGAAGCATACCTAGTTCTATTTAAGGCAGAGCTTCCCAACCCTGCTGTTTCTACGCCCTTCCACATCCAAGAGGCGCTCCTCTGGTCCATGGATTTGTCTGGCCTGCTCTGAGGGACAGGGCTACGGCCCTGGTCCCCTGCCAGGGAAAGGCCTTCTCACACCCCACTAAGGCGCTGGTCTCCTAGACACCTTGCCCCTTGCCTGGCAGCAGAGAATCTTCTCATTAATTGGCAGCATAACAAATGGCCTCACCCCTCAGGAGAAACCTCTCCTCCTCACAGAGGTTTGGGTGGCTTGGTCCTTCACCCACCCATGAGTTTAACACATACCTTAATTATAACCAGCATCTATACAGCAAGAATTATGATAACCCTGCAGAAATGAGGGTGTCATTCTGTCACAGGGATACGGGGTGATCAAGATTAGATCACAGTTGAGGAATTGTTTGAGGAGCAGCTGGGATTCGAGGTGGCTGGGAGTGAGAGGGACAGATTTGTCGACATCTGCAGTGGGTACAGTAAGAAATTTGAGTGTGGGGTGAATGAGCTATCTGAAGTTTGGGGCTGAGATTTGGGTGTGATGTGTTTTGGTGTTGCCACATTTGAGATTGAGACTAGACTGATGTTTTAACCTGGCGATGAGAATTAACTGAGATTTTTTTCTGAGGTGAGCGTGGGGTTTAGTGTACATAAACATGGCGGGGGTTTCTGCACTGGAAATATCTGGAATTGGAAGGTAAGAATGTTGAGGGATGGGGTGACTTGGATTATGGTAAGGGTGGTATCTGGGACTGGACATTTCTGTGCATTGGGAGATTACACGATGTTGATAATAATAGACATTGATGAAATTTTGGGTATGTTTTGATGGGGAAAACATCAACAGAAATAGCATTTGACTTTGTGGGAGAAGAGTTAGAGGCCTGGGAAAGGTGAGAAGTAGTGAGACTGAATCAACAGTAGAATCTGACTTTCCCTTTGTATTTGTTGATTCTGAAGGTAGGTCATGAGCCGATGCCCCCCACCATTGGGACCAATGTGCTGGGGAGGAAGGTCCTCTACCTGCCGAGCTTCTTCACCTACGGTGAGTGTGCTTCCCAGGCAGGAAAGCCCACACCGAGAGAGACAAAAAAGAAGCATCAAATAGGGAACAGGCCCAGGTGGCCCTGGGGAGCACACCGGGCAGCATCGGGCACCCAGAGTCAGAGCCGGCATGGAAGGGGGGTCAGGCAGCAGGGTGTCAGGATGGGAGCAGGTGACCAACACAGCTTTGGTCCATCTCCTCTGTGTGAGCTGCCAGCTGTCAGCCCAGGCAGCAGGATAGGGAGACAGGTGCCTGAGAGAGGGCAGTCCAGGACAATGGTCCCTGTCATCCTGGCCACCCGAGGCTGTGCCTGGAAGCGGGGGTAGGGGGTGGGTTTCCATTTTTTGTTTTTTGTGTTTTTTTTGCCTTCTGAGCAGTCTGGCTGCCCTTTTAGCAGTTCTTTTGCTTTCCTGCTCCTCCAGCAGGAGGCCCATTGGGGCCTCCTGGGTTCTTTTCCTTTGTCCTGTTCCCCTGCATTCCTCAGGCAGTGGTGCCTACTCACTCAGGCATCTCCATCCCCTGGGTGTAGAACAGTACATGGTGGGTCTCGGCTTCACCCCTGGTGTGCCCTCGTGAGCTGCTCGAGCTCAGGAAGGCTGCTAACTGCTCTGGCCCCATACTCCGTATCAGCTTCTTCATGCCCAGGCCCTCCATCCAAGCACCCGCCCCCTCTGCCCCCTGCAGCCTTGCCTGCCAGAGGGTCTCTCCATCAGGAAGCCCACCACGGTGGAGCTTCCCTGATGCCAGCAAAGCCCACTGGCTGCCTGTGCAGCTCATCCCCTGACCCCCAGCTGGCCAAGGCCGTTTCAAATCCACCATCCCTGTCCCTCTCCCAGTCCCCACCCTTCCCAGACTTCTTTATTTTTTTTATTTTTTTGGTCACACCACACGGCTTGCAGGATCTCAGTTCCCCGACCAGGGATTGAACCCCGGTCACGTCAGTGAAAGCCTGGAATCCTAACTGCTAGCCACCAGGGAACTCCCCAGACTTTTTAAAATGTGCCTTTGCTCTCTGTGTTCACAGCCAGGCTGACCCTCTCGTGCTCCCTCCACCTCTGCTCATCTTATCTGTTTAGTCAGTCTAGCATCTTCTCTGAAAATCTTTCTTTCTGCCAAATAACTTGGGGCCTCGCCTCCTGTCACCCTTTTTTCACTTCACACCCTGCTGGCAGAATCTGATGTCATGTTTCTCTTCTAGTTTTGCCATCTCATTGTTGAGTACAGTATAGAGCCAGGTGGAACATGTCATTTTGCGGGGAAATCTGTTCGTATTTGTTTCACTTAAAAGTTGTCAACGTGGGGAAGGAGGACGTCACAGAATCAGGGAGGCACCCCCCACCGTAGTGCAACGAAGCCGGTATGCAGAGCGACGCTGGATTTGCGGGAGGCCGGGGTGGCGGGCTGCCAGCCCCTACGTGTGATTCCTCCATACACCACTATGCAGGCTCTAGCCATAGAGAGGTTGGAACCCAGATCATCTCTGTTCATGTCACACAGTCATTCCCGAAAGGACTCAGGGCAGAGGGGTCTTGACAATCACCTTACTGCCTCTTGCAAAGATGAGCAGAGTTCTGAGGTGCTCCCCCTGTCCCCCACCATTTATATAAACGTTGTTTCAGTGCAGATGGTGTAAGCAGACTCCTTGTGTTGGGGAGGGGCTCAGCTGTCTGGCTGTCTAGCGACTGTCTGGATGGGGTCTACTACTCCCCCTCAGCTATGAAAAGTGCCACAGCTGCCATGACATTCTTTGGTGTTCTCCCGGAAAGAACTTCCTGGAGAGTTTTCAGGGACTACAGAGAAACCATGGAATGATGGAGCCCCTTGCGAGCCAGGGGACCCTTTGGGCCCACAAAGACCTCTGTTTCTGCATACCTTTGTCTGTTCTCACTTGTTCGTGATTCAGCTCTGAGATGGGGAGAAATAGGGGTCCTTACTCCCTTTTTTTCTGGCTAGGAAATTGGATGGAAAGAGGCTAAGTGTCCTGCTGGAGACCACACTCAGGCTTTATCCCGCCAGCTCTCCCTTCTGCTGACTGGCACTCCCCTCCCTCAAAATAAACCTTCCTTCTGCCTGTTCACTCCGTGAAGCAGGACGTCCTGGCCACGTCGCCCAGTGTCCTCTCTCCTCCTACTCCTCTCTTTCCAGCACCACCCCAATCTCAGGAAGCCAAACATGCAGGTACCAGGTGCTCTCAGGACCAGGGGAAGCCCATACAGCTGCCACATGGAATTGCTGTTGGCAGACATGTGGCAGAGGAGAGAACGGCACCCTCCCTTGCTGGTTCCCGCCACTGTGCGGTGCTGGAGAGCTAAAGTCTTGGCTCAAGGGGAGCACATTGTCTGAGGGAATGTTCTGCCAGCTTCCAGGTATGCAGGTTTATAAAAATACGTCTCCTTTTTGAACATCATTTAAAAGCTGATATTGAATAAAACAGCAAAACATTAAGAAAGATCCTTTTAGAGACCCAAACAAAAAAACACTGACTCAAACAGGGTCAGGGTCCAGCTTCCCTGACCACTTAAGTGTTTTTCTATAGAATAGTTCATTGGTGCCTCTGTTTTAGTTACTTCTCCACTGGCTTTCCCCCCTGTAATTAATAAATGCCAGTAGGTGCCAGGTGGGATCCTGGATGCAGCACAGTGACGAGGTGGGAATGGCCCTCTCTGTGGCATGCTCAAAGGACACTCTTGAGCCTTTCCCCTGGGAGCCCTTCCTTTTCCTTTTTCCCTACCTTAGGTTGCAAACTTCATCACTGCTTGTGGTTGCCTTTTTCCATTTTTTCTTTTCCCAGAGAAAAACATTTTTTATAAGCAACAGAATTGGTTCCTAGGTTGCAGCACTTAAGTTGCTGAGTTGAGAAACTGTAGTTAAGTTTGCCAAGTAGATTTTCCAAACTACAAAAAGAAAAACGTATGAACTTGTTTGTCAGAAAAATATGTTTTGAAGGTTTTACAAAAAGAAATGGGCTAGAGAAGATGTTTGGGGGCGGGTCCCGATTGCTTCCGTGGCCCTGGACAGTGCTCCCTTCCGTGACTGAAGTCAGCAGGTACTGAAGAAGGACAAGCTGCGTCTGGTCTGGGTGTGAATGTGACCCAGGAGTGGGTGCGTCTGGGCTGAACGTGACGCTGCCACCTCTGCTTTCTTGTAGCCAAGTACATTGTGCAAGTGGATGGGAAGATAGGGCTGTTCCGAGGCCTGAGCCCCCGGCTGATGTCCAACGCCCTCTCCACCATGACCCGGGGCAGCATGAAGAAGGTGAGCCCGGGGTGAAACCAGGACCGGTTGCCCGAGGTTCCCCTGAGCCCCCTGCCACCCCTGGAGGCAGCCATGCGCACCAGTCCTGCTTCTCGGTTCCCACACTGGTCAGGGCTCCACCCCAGCACCAAAGCCAGACTCCAAGCCCTGGTGGTCCAACGCCGAGTCTCCTCAGTTGGAAAGGCCCCTGCCTCACCATCTGCCTGCTTTCTTACAAATGTGACACTAGGCAGGGACTTTCTCCCCCTCTAGCTCCAGCCCCAGGGTGTTACCCAAGGTGGGCCCAGCTAATGGACATGGCCAAGAAAATAGTAGGAGCTGTTTCCTGCCCTCTCTATCCCTTCAAAGTTACATCGAAGAGGCGCACCTGTATTTTGCTTTTGATCCACCTTTGTTCTTTGCATCTCAGGTTTTCCCTCCAGATGAGATTGAGCAGGTTGCCAACAAAGATGACATGAAGACTTCTCTGAAGAAAGTGGTGAAGGAGGTAGGTACCTGGAATTGGAGAGGAGAGCCTGATTATCTCTCACTGCCCAGTTGGGCAGGTCACTGAAGAGTCACAGTTGGGGCCTGCTGTGTGCACAGTGGGGTGGGATGTGGAAGGAGCCCCAGCAGGGCCACTGCAGGGAATCACAGAAAGCCTCTCAGCCGCCACGGGACCTGGCCTGGGACCTGGCAGCAGTCCTGGTTAGAGGGAATTTTGTGTGGGTGACCAGGGGGGCCATCTGAGGTAGACCGACCCCACATGGGTGCTGCAGGATCCCAGTTTTTCCCCCATAAGTGCTTATAGCTCCCAGTGAGCACCCGTTCCAAAGACAGGCCAGACCAAGTCCCTGCCCTCTGCTCTCTTGCAGACCTCCTATGAGATGATGATGCAGTGCGTGTCCCGCATGCTGGCCCACCCCCTGCATGGTGAGCCGCCCCATTGGAGACTGCATGTCAGCCGTGGGGTGACCCCTCATGGGCTGTAGACGGGCAGCCGTAGAATTACTGGGAAGTAGTATCACTGGAATTGGCCGGGAGTTCAGTCCAAAGGGAGCTGGGGCTTTTCCCAGTCAGAAGAAAGGGGATGCCATGGTCATGGGGTGTGATGGGGAATCCCAGGGGCCCTCCTCCCCTCCCGCGCTCTGACACAGGCCGTGTTGTGCAGTGGCCACTGTGCCGGGCACCCCACCCACAGCTGGGGAGTCTTGGACTTTGGCCACCATGTCACCTGTGTGTGTTTTCTCTTTCCTCAGTCATCTCAATGCGCTGCATGGTCCAGTTTGTGGGACGGGAGGCCAAGTACAGGTGGGTAATCCTTAGGGTTGGCAGGAGTGGCCCTGTCACTATTCAGAGTGTGCCAGGACAGGCCATACTGTGGTCAGCTCCTGCCCCTTTTCTGCCCTATTTCTTATGTGCCAGCTTCAGAGGAATGGGGTAGTGGCTTCCGTAGTCTGGGTCCAGGGGTATTTTCTCCCTGTCTTGTCTGGGGCAGCCCTGGATGAGCCTAGATGCCCTGCAGAGCGGTGAGTGGGATTGGAGTCTGGTTGGATTAGGAGTCCTGGCGGGGTTCCCTCCTAGACCCCCTAGGTTATGCCCTAGCCCTTTTTCCAGCTGTCACAGAAGCCAGCTTAGAGTTCGTTTCATCCTCTCCTAAGCAGCTGTCCACCCCATGGCCCTGGGGCTTGGCCTTCCATTGTTTACCAAATATTTACCAGCACCTGCCATGCCTGGCACTGAGCTGGATCTGTAGGGGCATAGGTGTGTTGACACAGTCTTTCCCTGTGGCACTTGTGCCCTCCCTGCCCCTCTGAGGCTCAGTGCAGGACAGGAAGTGGGTCCTGGAGGCTCGTGGCAGGAGTACATGCATCTGTTATCCTTCCTCGCTCAGATTCTTATTTCCTGGGTTCAGTTGTTTTCTGCTGCTGTCCTTGGGGCCACTGCCCCAGGAAGCTTGGCTGCCATGGTGCCTCATTTTGAGTTCACTAATGGGAAATTGGCCCATTCCCCCCGTGGGCTTAGAACCCAGTGGGCTGAGCCACTGTCCTGAGAGGAAGGGTAGTGGGGCCTGGCAGGGCTCTGGCTCCCACCGTCTTTCTCCTAGGCTACCCTGGCCCTCTCGGCTTCGCAGAACCTCTGTGCAGAACAGGTCACCTGGCATTGTCACAGGTCACAGAGGTTGCACTTGAGCCTCCTTTGCATTTCACACCTAAGACATCCCAGCCTGTCCTGTGATCTCTAACAGGTTGCAGCGGGCAGGGTGTGCATCCCCAAGTTCCCTACTGGGGAGGGCCAGATGCCTTTTCCCAAGCTGCATCTGTGCAGTCTGATTGCAGGGCCTCCTGCTTCAGGGCCCTGTATTCCTTCTCTGCCCTCTGGGAAGGTGCTTCTCTCCACTCGCCACCTCTCCTCCTCTCTCTGTGATACATGCAGGCTTCTTTGCCAAAAGGTTGTTCAGCCAGAAGTAAGCACTAGAGCCAGGCAGGAGAAGGTCCCGTCGCCTCTGCAGCAGCCCAGGCTAGAAGATTCATTCCTACATTCCAGATCCATAGAAAAAAGCAGTAGAGAACTAGGGTTCTGCCCCTGTGGGTGGTTGGGTTTCCCCAGTCTCCATAAACTGCGTAGACGCCCTGTCACTCCCCATCAAGAGCTGTAATCATCTACACTTGGGTTCTGCCTGGTGACAGAGAATGCCCCCTCCCCATCCCGGCCAGGGCATGGGCTTCTCCAAGGTGCCCGGGTGACGTTGTATCCCTATGTTCTCCACAGCGGCGTGCTGAGCTCCATTGGGAAGATTTTCAAAGAAGAGGGGCTGCTGGGATTCTTTGTGTACGTGAGTTTATACACCCCATAACTGGCCACGGAGCATGGCTCTACTAACAAGCGCATTCTCAGCCCTCAGGCCACAGCTGTTGGCCTCAGACTAACCACAGGGCTCTGTCCCTGCCTGAGCAGCTGCACCTTGGCCCGTAGAGCTCCATGGCCTATGCGAGCTACGGATCATCGGGAACAAAACTACCCAGCCCTGTCCACATCGCGGCTTACACAGAAATGGTACTGTTTGTCCAGCACGCTTGGGGTGGGGATGGCCAAAACCGCACCCCCGACCCCACTGTCCCCGTCCATGTGCTGCAGGGCTGGAGGTGGGCACGAGGCTGGTCTTCAGGGCTTCCATCGTCCTTGGTTTCACTGCTGAAAAGTCACTGAAAATCTGTGACTTGGGCTGAAGGTCAAGCTCTGGCAGCTCACAGGCTGACTCCAGCTGATGGATCCTGTTTGACATAGCACTTCTGAGAAATTAGTTCTTCATATTCAACATTTAGGATGTTTCACAAAACAATCCCTATTTCTGCCTTCTCTTAAAAAGTCAAGACCTGGCCGTGCTGGGCCTGTGTTTCTGCAGAGCAGAGGTCTTCAGGGCATACAATCTCCTGAGGGCCCCGGACCCCCTGCCCTCCTTGGTGTCTCACACCCGTCTTACTCCACCTGTAAAGAAAGCTCACACCGAAAAGACTGTAAACTACAAACAGAACCCCAAATCCAGGCCTGACAAATATTTTTTGTTTTGCTTTTTTAAGGTCTAGGCAGAGACATACATACTGTTAAATACACAGTACACTAGATGTGGGGCTCTCTTTTAACTCATCTTGTGGTTTCATCATCGGCCAGGTGTTCTGTGTGTAGGGGTGTGTGTGTATGTATGTGTATGTGGTTCTCACTAGGAGGTGATTTTGCCCCAGGGGACATCCGTAATGTCTGGAGACATCTTTTGATGGTCACAGCTGGGATCTAGTGGGTGGAGACCAGGGATGCTGCTAAACATCCTGCAGTGCAGAGGTCAGCCCCCATGACAGAATCATCCAGACCTAAAGGTCAATAGTGTCAAGGTTGATAAACCTTGATTTATATATGCACATATTCATATGTATATTCATATCTATGTATATGTACACATATGTATGGGTGTGCATATATATGTGTGTAAATAAATAGTTGCTTGTGTGACTGGTGCTTCAGACCCTAAAACACTACATATCACCACCTCTGGTGTTTTTCACACTCATTGTATACATTCTTTTCTGGTGTGTGAGTAGGATTCCTACACAACAGATACCTTACCCATTGGGTTCTTTTTTTTTTCTTCACGTGTTTGTAGAACAGGTGATGTATGTACTCAGAAAGCACTGAGTGTACCTGTGAAAAGTCAGTCTGAGCACAGGTGGAAGCAACAGGATTGGAAATTGCATTCATGAAGGTTCACTTTATATCTCTCATATCATAGATGTGTTACAGGTATTTTGAACTTTCAAATATTTTGAAATAAGATTTTTGAAAATTCAAAAATCATAATTCTGTGTCCTCTCTCCAAGAGATAGCTGTTCTCCTGGAGATCTTTCCATGTCCTTCTATATCTAAACAAGCGAATAAACACATTCAAAAAAAAAAAACCCACAAGGGCTTCCCTGGTGGCGCAGTGGTTAAGAATCCACCTGCCAATGCAGGGGACACAGGTTCGAGCCCTGCTCCGGGAAGATCCCACATGCCGCAGAGCAACTAAGCCCGTGCACCACAACTACTGAAGCCTGCGCGCCTAGAGTCCGTGCTCTGCAACAAGAGAAGCCACTGCAACGAGAAGCCCATGCACTGCAACGAAGAGTAGCCCCCGCTCGCCGCAACTAGAGAAAAACTCGCACAAAGCAATGAAGACCCAATGCAGCCAAAAATAAATAAAAAGAAAAAAAACCCAAAACCCACAAGTATCACACAGGACCCACTGGTCTCGATCTGGCTTTTTGCCCTCAGCACTGTATCTTAGGGAAACTTCACATTAGTGTGTAGAGATGTGCATTCTAAAGGCCATCACTTTATTTTTATTTATTTTTTTTATTAGTTTCTGCTTTATAACAAAGTGAATCAGTCATACATATACATCTGTTCCCACATCCCTTCCCTCACTTTAAAAGTCAGCCCTCCTTGTAAAAGCTTGTATGGAATGTTTTTAGTGGAACATTCCAGGGGTGAATACAGGTGCACTGAGCAAAGTGTTTTGTGAGAGTGGATTGGGTAAAAAGGCCAGGAGAAGACTGCTAACGTGTAGGTACTCTTTCATAACCTACATTGGAAAATCCCGGATTTTGCACCATTTACATCTTAAGGCCCAGCTTCTGTGGTTTGAACACCGCTTGTGAGACCATAAGCTTAACTTGTGCTGTCAGATGTAGCATATAACACACATACCACCCCCCACTCCCCGTGGAGAAAGGAACACTGCTTTCCTGCTGTGGATAGCTGCTGGCCCATGTGGCCCCTGCGGGCTTCCTTCCCGAGGTGGTGCTGGTGGATATGCTGAAGTTTTGAGCTTGGAACATCCTTGTCTGCTTCCTGGGTGTGGAGCCCCCAGGAATTGTTCTCTTCCCTCCCCTGCTCATCTTTGCTCACCTTGTTTTTTAGCGGCTTAATCCCTCACCTCCTGGGAGATGTGGTTTTCTTGTGGGGCTGTAACCTGCTGGCCCACTTCATCAATGCCTACCTGGTGGATGACAGCGTGAGTGACACCCCAGGGGGGCTGGGGAACGACCAGAATCCAGGTTCCCAGGTTGGTTGGAACAAGGACTTGTCCATCTTTCCATGTACTGCTGATGCCCAGGGTCTGGGGCAGACTTGAGGACTCTGGGATTCTGAGTACTGGGCCCCTAGGGCTGGAGAGGGCCTCTGGGGAGGGGTCTGAGGAGAAGACTGGTTGTCCCTGGGTCAGCTTTGTCTCCGAGGAGAACGGCCTCGAGGGAGGAGATTGCTAACAAGACGTAGAGGGGTTTATGGAATGCCCGTCCCTGGGCAGCTTTAGGTCAAACAGACCCTAGCTTATCCACGGCTAGTTTGAGGCAGTGACCCATACCAAACTAGGGATCCCTGGTAAATCAGGACGTAGACCAGCTAATAATAACCCTTGAACTTATGCTCACTGTTTTAGGCTTTTTCAAGCCCTTTAGTGAACATTGTGACATTTGATCCTGACAGCACCTCAGTTGTGAAAGGAACAGAGCAGGTATAACATCCTGTTTTACAGACAGATGAGACCCAGAGATTGAAGGGCTCTCCTGGGGCCCTTGCCTGCGAATTGACAGGGCTGGGACTAGGTCTTTCCCTGGGCCAGGCTGAGGGTGCTTCAGTCAGCTAGGAAGTGTACCATGCAGGTGCACCCCACTCTTGTTAGCAGTGGTCTACACAGCCTGGTATGCACAGACCTCTCGGCAGATTGGGTCAGGCATGGGGAGGCCTTGGTCCTTCTAAAAGGCACTTGTTGAAGAAAGGATTCTAGGGATCTGATAGGTCAGCTGGTTCGGCCTGACCCAAGATAAGAGTTGGGGAGCAGTGATAGGCAGGGGTTCCTGGGAGCCAGACATTCTAACAGCGGGAATCACCCACCCTTGGAGGCTGGGTGAGGGATTGGGGACCTGTCTGCCAGAATCACCTTGTTGGGGTGGGCGGGGTTCATAGTCTCCGTGTGTCTGTGTCTGGGCCCCAGAATGGCAGTTCCGGGGTGGGGGTGGTCTGGGAAAGAGTCTGTGGTGAGGGGTGCCTCTGAGAGCTCACAGCTGGGGCAGAGGGAAACTGGCCATATGAATTGGGTAGGTGAGTCTTACTGGCCTTTTAATGTGAGCAGATTCCAGTTGCTCCATAGAGAGCAGCTCCCACCTGCAATTACAGTAGCACAACAATGCCCCTTTCTCAGGGGCGTTATGGGTGGGTCAGCTGCTGCCTTCACATACAGAACAAGCCTGGGACAGCTGGGGTGCCTTGAGGGGGAGGGGTGTCCCACAGCTGATTGGTTCCTCCAGTCCAGGTGGGCAGGTGTTTGACCAGGGGCTGCTGCACTTACCTCACTGAGAACAGCAGTCGACACTTCACTGAAAGTATTTTTCACGTGCTTTTCTGGCTTAAAGGCTAAGATGAGGCTGCTCAGGCAGAGGGCTGAGCAAATCTCCGCCCAGGGTTGCAGGGCATCCATCGGGTGGGATGGCCATGTCACAGGAAGCTGAGGGATAGGTAGTCACCCTTTGTAGTTTGGGGCTGTTTCATGGGCAAAGTTGACTTCAGGAGTTGGGTCCTGAAGGGGATGAGAGTTTGGTGAGGTAGGGTGGCGGTAAGCCCAGGGCTGCCCTTCACCCTTTGCTACAGGACCCAGGATTCTGTGTGCAGTTCAGATGGGTGCCTGACTTTCCATTCAGTAAGCACTTTGCGCTGAGCCCCGGGCAGGCACTGATCAAGGCAAACAAAGGCCCAGCCCTGGCAGCTTACAGCTCGGAGGAGGTTACGTAGGCCACAGCCCGTGATCCCACCTACCTCGTCTCTTCCACTCACCATCCCTGGCTGGGTCACAGAAGGCCCTCCAGTCTGGATATCCCACTTCTGCCTCCCAGATCTTCTCTTGGCTCTGACTGCCAGGCCACAGAAGCTGCTGGCAGGCCCTGAAAGGGAGCGCAGCATGTGCCACGGGCGTGTGAGGAGCTGAGTGCAGAGGGGGTGTGAGGCCAGTGCGGAGGGTGAGGTGAAGGGGCTGCAGACCAGGCAGCGCAGACGGGGCCGGGGCCTGCATGTTTGAAGTCTGCATCCCGAGGTACCTGGGGCAAACCAGTCTCCCTTTTTGTCTTTTCAGTTCAGCCAGGCTCTGGCCATCCGGAGCTACACTAAATTTGTGATGGGGGTAAGTCTGGCCAGCTGCTCTTCCCACTGAGCTGGGGGCCTGGGCGGGGCTTCGGAGGCCAGCTCTGGAGATGGCTGGAGGCAGGCCTCAGTCTAGGGTGTGCCTGCTCCTGGAGCCCGGGTCGGGGGCTGGTGGTAGGTGGGCTCACTGACCCTCAGGTCTCCCTGCAGATCGCAGTGAGCATGCTGACCTACCCCTTCCTGCTGGTCGGTGATCTCATGGCCGTGAATAACTGCGGGTAGGTGTGTGCCCCTCCTCACGCACCCTGCCAAGGCTGCTGGGGGGACCTGGCTGAGCCCGTCCAGTGCCCTGCCCCCTCCCACCTGCTCTATGTGTGGGCTCGGCCCACCAGGCCCCTGGCTTCCTCTGGGATTCATCGCACCCCTTTGGGAGGAATCTGTGGTTCGGTATGGGGGTGGTGGCAGCCCCAAGCCATTCCTTCATGAGGGCTCCTTTTCCTTAGCTGATCCATCTCCCGCTGTTCTCTGGATCTAACATGTTCTCCTTCCCTGCAGGCTGCAGGCCGGGCTACCCCCTTATTCCCCAGTGTTCAAATCCTGGATCCACTGCTGGAAGTACCTGAGTGTGCAGGTAAGCCTGCTCTCCAGGGAGGTTTTTCTCACTTTTCCACCACATCAGTCAGATGGAAAGGTTTTGTGGACTCTTCATTACATGGAAAGTTAAGGGGTTGTCGTGGAATCTGATGTTGTAAGGAGGATAAAGAGGATGTAGACTTTTGGTTTGAGGCATTTAAATTAAATTTTCAATTTATTTTATTGGACTGGCCAAAAAGTTCATTCGGTTTTTTTCCATAACCTGTAGAAGGGGTTTGAGGTGGTCAGATCTGAATTTACTTAAGAATTACACATCAGACAAGGTCTTCTTTTCTTCAACTCCCAAAGACTCTTAGAACAAGTATGAGGGAGCCCACAGGGTAGGTGGTGAAGCCCAAGAACTTCTTATACCTCAAGTAACCTGGGATGAAAACACATCTGGCATGTTGGAGGCCGGCCCCTCCCTCCACCCGTGCAGGATGCCCCAGGTGCCCAGGAGAGCCTGAGGGTGGAGCTGGGCCATGTGGTGAGCTTGGCAAGGGTGCCAGTCTTGAAGTCTTTGTGTTCTGTGCCCAAGCACGGTCCTGCTGGCTGGAGCTCTGGGTCAAGGATCCAGGTGGCTGGCCCAGGACAGATCCCTGACTTTTCCTGACCATGGTTGGCTTCAGAGTAAAATGGGGCAGTGGCCTGGGCAGGAGGAGCTAGCACACTGACTGGCCTCAAGGTTGAGAAAAGGACGGATAGGAGGAAAGCAGGGAGGCCAGAGACAGACGCAGGCCTTCCAGCGAATACAGTTGATCCTACATGCATCACGTCCTCTAGTATTGGAGGAGCCCCAGTCCACTTGGGCTCTGAAGCCAGAGGGCAGTGAGTCTCCTCTGGGGGTTTCCTACTCAGTAGCCCGGTGAATACTGGACACCCGGGACTTCCCTGGTGGCGCAGTCGTTGAGAATCCGCCTGCCAATGCAGGGGACACGGGTTCGAGCCCTGGTCCAGGAAGATCCCACATGCTGCGGAGCAACTAAGCCTGTGTGCCACAACTACTGAGCCCGTGCGCCTAGAGCCTGTGGTTCGCAACAAGAGGAGCCACCGCAGTGACAAGCCCGCGCACCGCAACGAAGAGTAGCCCCCACTCGCCACAACCAGAGAAAAGGCCGTGCTCAGCAACGAAGACACAACATAGCCAAAAATAAATAAATAAATAAATAAATAAAATACTGGACACCCTGTGGCATGAAGTAAACTGCTCCCTTGTGCTTCAGCACAGAGTAGATTCTGACCTTGCCCTCAGGAATGCAAACCTAGGCCCTCTATTTCTGACTCGGGGGTCTCTGAGCTACTGGACTCTTTGTCTTTCGCTGGCCTGGCTCTGGGGTGGGATGAGAAGCATGGCCTCCCTTTCACTGACCCTACTGCTCCTTCCAATCCAGGGCCAGCTCTTTCGAGGCTCTAGCCTGCTTTTCCGCCGGGTGTCATCAGGATCGTGCTTTGCCCTGGAGTAACCTGAATCACCTAAAAAAAACCACGCTGTCTCAGCCTGGCCACCGTGGGTGAGGCCTGATCATCTCGGGGCACCTGTAAGACAACCAACCCAGCAGCACCTAGATGTGCTCCAGCACAGCTGGGCTTCGGTTTCCATATATGCCTTGTGTCTGTCCAGAAGTAGGGGTTGGGTGGGGGTGAGGCTGCGTCCAGTGGATTGGTCACTGTTAGAACTGGGGAAGGTGGGGTGGGGCTGGGGAATTGGGGCAGAATCCCCTTACTTTGCAGATTTCCTGAGTCTGCCTTGTGCAGGGGGCCAAAGAATGGCTTGTGGAGGCCCACGTTGGATGGGCAAAGGCTCATGAAGTCAGGTCCCAACCCCCATTCACACCCCTCGAGTCAGCCCCAGCTCTCATCCTGCAGCTCAGCTGGGAGTTTCACTCTCTTGCTTTGTAAATAAGGTGTGATCCCCTTTCACGAGGCCGCCGTCATGTCCAGGCCTTTGCTAGGAGACTGTCTTCGGTTTTCTCAACACTACTTTTCTGATGAGGCAGCACCTTCTGAAAGGGAAATCATGTGACTGCTCAGAACGTGTCCTTCTCGTCAAATGTTCATTGGTTTAATGGTGATGCCTTACGTGCAGGATATGGTTACCCGTGCACTTGTGAACACCCAGATGTTAGGCAGATCAGTGTCTAGTCCTATTCAGTTTAAAGTTTCTAATAAGATTTGACCCTTTCTCCCTCAAATAAATTCATTGGTGGTGATTTGGAGCTTTGTGGGGAGTCTCTTATTTTTATGAGCTTAACTGTCTGCAGGGTCTTTCTCAGTCCTTTGTGGTTGTGTGAGAAGGGTTGTGTGTAAAGTGACAGGACTGGGGGCAGCCTGGCCTGGGCATGAGAAGTGCCCGGGCTTGGTGTAGATCAGCCGGGCAGCAGGCTGGGGGGGTGTTGGCGGGGCAGGGCGAAGGCTCGGGTCATTGGGTGGTTTTCTGAATTAGACAAGCCGAGACTCCAGTTCACAGAGCAACAGCTAGTGCCTAGACCTCTTCCCAGGGAGACAGGAGCTCTAAAGGTCCTCCCAGCTTCAGAAAATGTTCCACCCAAACCCCCAGCTGTCCTCTCAGACTGTTTGCAGATGATATTGTTGGGTTTTACCAAGTCGGTTGGTGTAGCAGTCCCATGGTTACAGCAGGAGTGGACACAGGCCCAGCTGAAGCACTGAGCTTGGCCTTCTCTGGAAAAGGCAAAGCTCCCTTCATTTGCTTCTGCCCAACATTTGCTTTTGCCTATAAACAGGCAGAACTGACAAATGGAATATGCTGGCCCCTAGAGACCGTGGGCTTCCAGCTGATGGGGTTTTAATACCAGTTGAGGGCCAGCTTGGTTCCCCAAATGTTTCTCTGCCCTTGCTCTAGGGGAGATGGCTTCGGGGAGCTGGGATTTGGGACTTTGGTCATACTTCCTCACAGGTATGGGCTGGGTCATGCCCAGGGAAGGCCCTGGGATGCTTTTGCAGAACTGGTTTTCCCCATTGGCCTAGTAACAGTTGCCCCAGTTTACCTTATGTATCCTTGTTCCCCAGGAACACAGGAGCATGCCTGTGCAGGTATCCTGTAAATGTACATTGGTGGGGGTTACTAAGATCTCACACTCACTTCAGACAGCTGAAGTGGCAGGGAGGGAAAGCACATGGCAAGGTGAGCAGGCCAGGCCTCGCTGGCACCAATTCTGTAGAGGAGGAAGGCCCTTTAGAGGTGTGTCTGCCACACAGCACATGACCTTTCTCTAGCCCAGTGTGGTTTCCCATGGCACTGACCACTGCCCTGGGGTAACTTTTCTTCCCATTGCTCCACCCTCAAGTCCTGTTTTTGCAGAAATTCCTTCCTGTGGTCCCCCAGATTCAGGAGTCTGAGCTGAGCTGGTCCTGAAGAGCCCCTCCCTCTGACAGCCATCTCCTCCTAGGTGTCTGGAGAAGCCACCAAGGTAAAGAGCCAGCCTGGGTGGGCCTGTCAAGTCACTTTGAGGAGAAGCAGTGCCATTCCCAGGTAATACCCTGGGATTTCTGAATTTCAGGGTCTTGACTACATTTCCCAGGTTATCTTCCACCCAGAAACAGCAAGAAAATCACCTTTGATGCTCTGTCTCGGTTTTTAGTTGAGCAAAGTACAGGTTTTTATTCCTAACCATATTCAGTTCAGTATTAAGGTGTGTGTGTTGTGTATGGTAAATGCTCCCTTTGTCTCCTGAACCTTTCATTCTTTGAGGGCTGAAGCCTCACCTGCTCCCCTCCCCCAACCCCCCCAGCACCTGGCATGTTTCCTCTCAGTCCTGGAAACTAGAGTGACAGAGTCCTTATCTGAGAAAGGAGATCGGGTTGAATTGGCGGGGGAGGGGTGTGGAGGATTTGGGGGGTAGATGGGGGGAGCTGAGCTGTCAGCAAAAGGAGGGGTGACAGGAGTGGGAATGTCCCTGTGGGGACCCAGTTACCTCCCTCCCCTCCTGGAAAACCTAATTCCAATGGACAAAGCTGGAATGTCCTCTGACAGACCTTTTGGGACCCCCTGTGACGAAGCCCGAGGTGGCAGTGGTGGTCTTTGCAGGGCCCTACTGTAGCCCTTGTTGCTGCGCCAGTGCCCAGATGCCTGGGAGTCACGCAGCAGAGTGCAGGAGCAGACCTGCCCTACTCTGGTCCTCGAGGCCTCAGAGTGCCAGCCCCCTGCCCTCCTTTTGAACCTGTCCTCCCATTCTCCTCCCCTCCCTGACTACTATGGGATACCATGTCTTGGCTTCTGTTATTTACCCCAAAAAATTTCCAAAGAGATTCCTGCTGCTGGTCTTAGTAGGTTTTCTCATATGACAGGTTGGGCTGGAACCTGAGTGCTGGAAACAGGTGTTCTTGCTTTGCAGGAGGCTGGTACATCCCACCCCAAAACTGAGAAAGATGGGTTTGGGCCTCCACAGTCTGGCTCTGCCCAGAGGCTACCTCACCTGACCACCTCATAGAACTTGGGACTAGCTTGCGAAGACAGGCCCACAAAGGGAGGGACGCCCTTCCCCCCTCAGGAAGGCAAGCAGGGTCAGCATCTGAAAATCAATTAATGTAATACATTCTGTCCATAGGAGGAACAAAACCATACAGTCATCTCAATAGACACAGGAGAAGTGTTTAACAAAATTCAACATCCCTTCATAATGAACGCATTCAAAAACCTAAAAAGAGAAGGGAGCTTCCTCAACCTAGTAAATGGCATCTATGAAAAACCCGTAATTAATATTATACCAAATGGTGAAACACCTAATGTTTTTCCCCTGAGATCAGGAACAAGACAAGGCTCTGCTCTTGCCATTAGTCAACATTGTACTGGAGGGTCTAGCCCGGGCAACTGGGAAAGAAAATGAAATATTATCTGTGTTAGAAAGGCAGAAGCAAAACTGTCTCTGCAGATGACATGATATTGTATTGAAAATCCTAAAGAATCCACTAAAAATACTGTTATAACTAATAAATGAATTCAACAAGGTTGCAGGATATAAAATTGATGTACAAAAATCAATTGTATTTCTATACACTTGCAAAGTGAAAATGAAATTAGTGAAACAATTTCATGTACAATAGCATAAAAATTAATAAAATACAAATTTAACAAAAGAATTACAAAACTTATATTTTGAAAATTATAACACATTGTTGAAAGAAAGTAAAGAAGACCTAAATAAGTGGAAAGACATCCCATGTTCGTGGATCGGAAGCCTTAACATTGCTAAAATAGTGGATTACATAATCCCTATCAAAATCTCAGTTGACTTCTTTGCAGAAATTTGACAAGCTGATCCTAAAATTTATATGGAAATTCAAGGGATGATAGCCTACACAGTCTTGAAAAAAAACAAAGTTGGAGGACTTGCACTTCCCAATTTCAAAACTTAACTACAATGCTACAGTAATCAAGATGGTGTGGCATTAGCGTAAAGATAGATACATAAATCAATGGAATATGATTGGGAGTCCAGAAAGAAACATTCACATTTTAATTCACACAATTAACGTAAAAATTTTAAAACACAGGCACAAATCTTCATGACCTTGGATTAGGCAGTGGTTTCTTAGATGTAACACCAAAAGCACAAGCAACAAAAGAAAAAAGTCAGAAGTCCTCAAAATTAACAGCTTTTGTGTTTGAAGGATATCAAGAAAAATTGAAAAGACAGCCCACAGAATGAGAGAAAATGTTTGCAAATCATATATCTGATAAGGGACTTGTATCTAGAATATGTAAAGAATTCCTACAACTCAATAATAAAAAGACAAATACCCCAATTAAAAAATGGGCAAAAGACTTGAGTAGATATTTCTCCAAAGAAGATATACGGATGGCCACTAAGCACATGGAGAGATGTTCAACATCATTAGCCATCAGGGAAATGAAAGTCAAAACCACAGCAAGATACTACTTCACACTCGCTAGAATGACTATAATCAAAAAAGACAGTAACAAGTGTTCGTAGTGTGGAGAAATTGAAACCCTTGTACATTGCTGGTGGGAATGTAAAACAGTGCAGCCACTTTGGAAAGTAGTCTGGCAGTTCCTGAAAAAGTTAAACATAGAGTTACTATATGATCAGAGTAGCCATATGATACCACTCCTAGTATGTACCCAAGAGAAATGAAGACATTGCCACACAAAAACTTTTACATGAATGTTTGTAGCAGTATTATTTATAATAGCCAAAATGTGGAAACAAGCCAAGTGCCCAACAATTGATGAATGGATAAATATATTCCATACAAAGGAATATTACTTGGTAATAAAAAGGAATAAAGTACTATCTCATGTTACAACATGGATGAACCTGAAAATATGCTAAGTGAAAGAAGCCGGACACAAAAGGCCACATATTGTATGATTCTATTTATATAAAATGTCAGAATAGACAAACCCATAGAGACAATAGATTAGTGATTGCTTAGGGCAGGGGCTGGGGGCCGTGGAGGGAAAATGGGAAGTGACTGCTGAGGGGTGCGGGGTTTCTGTTTGGGGTGATAAAAATGTTCCCAAATTGTGGTGATGGTTGCACAACCCTGTGAATACACTAAAAACCATTGAGTGGTACACTTTAAATGAGTGAATTTTATGTTATATGAGTTATACCTTAATGGAGATACAGTCTATCATCTCATACACACACACACAGCATTCAGCCCTGGACTATTTGGATGCTTCCTGTTTAGCTGCCCCTCCCCACCAACCCAAGCTGGGTCCCAGGCTGCCCTCATCACCTACCATTGCTAGCCCTACTCACACACTTGTGCTTTCCTGCCCCACAGCACTTCGGGACAATTCTGTGCTTCCCTGGAGGGTGTCTGGGACTCCAGAGCCCTTTCTCAGGACTCCTCTAAGCACCAAGGGTTGGCAAAACCATGCTGAGGTACATTTCAGACCTTGTGTCCTGGGTGGGCGTGGGCAGCAGGACCCCTGTGAAGAGGTCGTATGCCACTCCTTGATCCTGGGTCACGAACCCAGCTAGGCTCCACTAGTGACTCCCAGGGCTGGGAGAGTCAGCCCAGCACCCTTCGCCAACCCTTGGTCCTAGCCCCTTTCCGCCGGCTACCTGAAGATTTGGGGGCGGGGGTTAGGAAGGAAAGGAAAAGTGCCTCAAAGAACTAAATGGAGTGTTTGGGGGAGAGGGCGTGTGAAGGAAAAGGAACAGTTGCCATGAGTCAGTAGGGGAAGAGGTGAGCCTCTCAGGGCCTCCTGCCCAAGAGCCCTCCCTTACCCCCTCTGTTGCTTGCAAGCACGGCAACTGGTCCTCTTACACGGGCTTTTATTCAGGAGTCAGGGGCTGCCTCCCTTCCCTGGTCCCTGCCTGCCCGACCCATAGAGCCCCTCTCAGATGGGGCTTGTCCTTCATCTGCCCCTCATGACACCCGCTGCCTGCTAAACAGGAAAGTTAGGGGACCAGATACTCAGGGAGAACCCTTACCTTGCCTAGGCAGACAACCCAAGGCCAGGCAGGCAGGGGCCTCCCCAGAGTCCTCACTCACCACCACCTCCACCCCCTAGACTGAGATGGGAGGAACAGAAGGGGTCCAGACACATGCAGTCAGTGGGCAGCAACCTGAGCTCGCAGTAGTCAGGCCCCATGCCCCCAAAGATGTCTGTGGATGAGGCACATGCCCTGCAGCCTTTCCCTTCCAGAGGGACTTCAGCCAAGAAACGTCTTGTTTGGCGGGCTGGGGACAGGGTGGGGGAGTTGGCAGGAGGACAGCTGACTTCTTCACCCTGGGAAGGCAGGAAGCACTCCTGGGAACAGCCCTAGACTCCAGTGGCTCAAGGAAGAGGCCAGGGGACTGGAAGGGGCTGAGGGGTTCCTGGGAAGCCCTGAGATCTTCTGTCCCTGGGAGAGCAGGACTGTGGCCACAGGACAGCTGGAGAGTGGGCATAGGCCACAGGAACACTGCTCAGAACAATCTGCAGCTGGCTGAGGGGTGGACCTCCCCAAAGGCAGAGGCATCCTGGGGCAGTGCCAAGGGTTGTCCCTGTCGAGGCCTCCTGAGGGCACAAGGCCTCTGGCCTGGAGTCTGGCTAGGGTGAAGGGGGGCTGCTGGGCCACAGAGAGGACCTTCCAGGAAGCTGTGGTCTCTTATTGGAGAAAGACAATCCAGAGTGGGCATGAGGCTAGGGTCCCCCCCATGAGGCCTTGCCTTTAAGTGGTGACCCCTTCAGAAGATTCCAGCCAGCACCAGGGGAGGCAGTAGCAGCAGTCCCAGGAGGAGGCCCCAGCCGTGCCCAGGGCTCGAGTTCAACCCTGACTTGATGACATGCTTTTCAGGGCCCTCTGCACCTGCAGGAAGGGAGAGGCTTTGCCTTAGCCTGGAGACAGCTCTGCCTGACCTCCCACCCACCCTACCAAGGCATGCACGTGGGGCCCAGCAGCCAGGGAGGAAGCTCCTACTCGGAGGGTGCATGCCCCGCCGTGCCTATATCATCTATACTAGAGGCAGGGTGCTGACATTCTGGAGCCAGGAGGGAAGGTAGGATGGGCGCTACAGGCCTTACCTGGCAAGAAGGACTGCAGGGCCAGGATACGCCCACCCATGGCATTAGCGGTGGCAGAGGCACTGGGGGAGTTGGACAGGGACTTGGAGGAGGTGTGTCCCTTGTGCTCCAGTGTGGCCTGCGGCTCACCTGGCTTGTCCTGCGCTGGAAAAACTGAGGCCAAGATCTCACTGGAATGAGGCGACTCGGCCTCAGCCTCGCCCTCCTCCTGGGAGTGGGGTAGCGGCTCCCATGTCCCCGTCAAGGACATCTTGGGCTGCAGAGAACTCTCTGGGCTCCTGGAGGGCATTCTTGTACTGCTGGCCTCTTTGTCTGCTGATTTGGGGGTAGGATCATGGGTTGATTTGGGGAGGGTAGCCGGTCTCTCATCCAAGTAGAGTAGCCTGTGAGTTGCCAATAAGGAAGGGACCTCAGTTGCTAAGGAAGGTGGAGCCTCTGTTGCCATGGAAGGGGAGTCTTCCGTTACTAAGGAAGATGGGGCCTTGGTTTCTACAGCAGGTAGAGCGTTTGTTGCCAGGGAGCCTGAGACCTCTGTTACCAAGGATGGAGTTTCCGTTGCTAAGGAAGAAGTGATACCCTCTTTCCTAGAGCCTGAGGCTTCTGTTGCCAGGGAAGATGGGGCCTCAGTTACTAGGTAAGGCAAATTCTGAGCCTCTTCCGGGCCTCTGATGGGTTCTGATAAGAGAGACAAGGCCTGGCATTAGTGCTGCAAGCAGGACTCCGCATCCCTCACCCCACCACAATCAAGGTGAGGTGATCAAATGTCCTATGAAGACACACAAACACACATGCACACACCCTGTCCAGCAAATATGTCCCTCATTGATAATACATGTTATTTCTTGTGACTGACAGTTGCCCCTCCATCCACCTCCTTGTCCAAGTCTTCCCCTCTCTACACACGCACTTCCACTTTTTCAGGGGATTTCTCCCGCTGGATTCCTGTTCCTGAAACACCCATCGCATTGCAGGCCTGGCCTTTGGAGTCCCTCTGACCACCCATCTGGCCACGCCCCCCACCTCCACCCCCCCACCCCCTGTGCTCAGGAGCCCCCAACTCTCCTCTACCCTCTGCTTGGAGGGTAGAAAGCTGTTCACTTGGAATGCCAGGGCGCCAAAGTGGTGCACAAGGAGGGCAAAGCAGGTAAAGCGGGCTTGGGAACCTGGATGGGGTGGGGCCGCTGAGGGTTCCTCCCCTGGCCCACGCACCACTCTGGAGCCTTGGAAGACACCAGACCATCCAGTAGGCATCCCCTGCCTCACCTGCCTCCCCCCACGCCACCCCACCCCGGACTCACCACACAGGGAGTGTTCGCAGTGGTAGCCCAAGGGACATTGGGAGCACGGAGTTCCCTCCTGGTAGGGCCTTTGCCCCTTCACGTTCCCCCTGCAGGAGGCGAGGAGGATGCTGGGGGAAGGGGGGTCCCTGCCAACCCCTGTCCCTACCCCTCATACACACACCTAGTCTGGAAGCGCTCCCTGGGTCTTACTTGTCCTACCCTAACTTGCTGGGCCAGTAAGAGCAGACTCCCATGGGTGCCCTTGCAGCTCCTCCAAGGGTAGAGGGTATGGACCCCAGGTTGGCCCCCTTCCTCCTCCTCAGACTGTGTCCAGCTCAGCCCTCCCCTTGGCTCTGCCCACCCCCTTCCCCCAGGGCTCCCTCCCCACTCACGGGGGCTCATAGTTGCAAACCAGCAAGTGGATATTGGTCTCCTCAACACCCTGGAGCTTCTCACAGAAGTGGGCACCACAGCCAATCCTCTCTGTCTTGGCCCAGACCACCTGAAGGAGGGCAAACCCAACAGTTTAGCCTGGGCAAGATGGCTCCTAGCTGGTGTCTCTCTACATCAGCCTTCTATGAGTGAGGAGAGGAGGAACCCTATATGTAAGATCCAAGTCCCTGAGGACACACAGCTTCAGGACAAAACTCTGAACAGGGGGCTTGGGGGGAAATTTGTCCCAAGCAGCCTACTCTCCTCTACCAACCACACACACTATTTCACTAGGACTCTCTCCCTCTGAAAACCTTCCCCTTTGATAGACCCTCATGAATTCTTCCTGTGGGCTCCTCCTAGAGGCCCTTGCATTTTAAAAGAGGGATATAACAAAGGAATGAATCTCAAATGGGAGAATCTTAAACATCAACAACAAGCAAAGGCCAAGGAAGGGAACAGGAGGAGCCATTTTGGAAGTAAAACTTCCCCCCAAATCACAAGTAAGCAGGGACCTGCCCTGCCATTTCTAAGTGTGGGTCTCCTAACTGGAAGAAGGCATTCTGTCTTAAGTATAAATTTTAAAAAGTCAAAACAACCTTTGTGCCCTGCCATCGGCTGAGACAAGCCAATATAGCCTCCCTTTGCTATTTCTAGGCTTAGTCTGCCCAGGAGTCACTCAAACTGAGGCCCGTTTTTTGTTGTGAGATCTGGCTCTCGCTGTTAATTCTGCACAACTCCCCAGGATTGGGGTCTTGCTGCTTGAATCAGCTGAGAGTTCCCGAGGGACCACTGTCGAGCATCTCCCAGGCAGGAATGACCCCAGAATGCACATGCACTCAGCCTTAGAGAACACAGGGGTGGAGATGGGGCAGCCCGACTCCTGCTGGACACTGACAGCAATTCCTACAGGATGTTTGTATGGGGAGTGTGAGAAGTGGCAGGGAACAGAGAGAAGGGGGCAGGGAGGGCTGGGGCCTCACAACTTCCTGATCTGGGTGGGTGATGTTGGGATTTCCTTCTCTAAAGATCAGCACTAAAAATACCACCCAAAAGAAACACTGGAAAATGGAATTGGTGGATATGGGTGGGAAGATGGTTGGTTCATTTCCTTTTTCTTTTTAAAAAATTTGTCATGTTATTGTTTGAACAACAAATAAGCATTGGGAGGACAAAAAAAAGAATTCAATAACACTAATGTTAATTCTCCTACACACACCCCTATGCCCCTTGTCTGCAAACTCAAACTTTCAAAATGCAGTAAAACCCTGACATAGCAAAGAGTGACTGCACGAGGCAGGAAATGCTCTCAGAAGGCTCTCCGAAACGTTCACTTGGTGACAGCTTGCTCTCTTATTTTGCATGTAGTGTTCCAAGGCAGAAGAAAGATTGTGTATTTGCTTTATCAGTCCCTGGCAGATTAGAAGCAGCAACTTAGACACGCTGAGAAATGACAAGAGGGACAGTGAGAGAGACAAGACCGAAGGCGGGGGGAAGCGCTTCACTGCTGGGGCAAACAGCCGTTGTGTAACCTCGGCCAGAGGACGAGACTGCTTAGAGCTCCATCAGGATCGCCTGGCACAGTAACTACCCTCCAGGAAAAAGGCTCTGGGACACCTAATTCAGGTCTGTTCAGGACCAGGAGGCCGAGAGGGGCCGCCTAGGTTTTCAGAAGATTGTGGCTTTTAAAGAGACAACTGAAAATGGTTTAGACAGTCTGAGAAGCAGACTTCGTTGGGGGCCTGGACAACACATGAATTGCTGTGGAGAGATGACTTTTATGAAGGATGCAATCGGGACTTACGGGCTCTGAAGGGAGAGGTGGCCCCGCCCGGCCCCGCCCCGCCCGGCCTCGCCTATTTCCTGTGGCCCCGCCCGCCCGTCCAGCTTCTCACCTGCGTGTAGTGGCCGCACATCTGGCCTGTGGCGCAGGTGGCGGCGCTGAGGTTGTAGTGCTCGCGCTCGTGGTGCCACTCCTCCATGGCCAGCGGCACGTCCAGGCCCTCGTCCGTGATGGCGAACAGGTTCTCGCCGCGACGCCCGCGCTCCTTGTTGTGGCCCCACACGCACTGCTGCGCATAGGCCTTGGCGAAGGCGGCCAGCTCCTCGTCCCACCTCTGCGGGTCAGGTTGTGAGGGGGAGGTGAGGACCCCTCGGGCTCAGTGGAGGCGGGAAAGGAGGGTGGGAGAGGGAGGTAAGGATGTCCAAATTGGGTGAGGATCAGAAAAGAAGGTGGAGGGTATTCTGGGGGGCCCTCTGGAGGCCAAAGACCCTCCCCTCCTTGCGGGGTGACTCGTGGCCATGATCTGGAACACAGCTGTGCTGATGGGGAGCTTCTGTGGGGAGGTGGGAGGGTGTCATCCCAGGCCATGGAGTTAGGCAAACTTGGGACCATTCACCAGCTGTGTGGTTTTAGACAGATTGCCTAACTTTCTGAACTCTCATAGGACTTTGGGAAGAAAAAATGAGATGATGTTTTTGATAATGGGATTATTAATTAATACTAATATCATTCTATTTGCAAGGTGAGTGGTGATGCCCCTGCCAGGGCTGCCTGAACTGTTCTGAAGCCCACACGATGTCCAGTGAGATGTTCCGGGGCTGGGTTGTTTATTCAGCCATTCCACTCCCTCTACCCACCCACCAGAAATCTGACTTGAGGGGCCAGCACCCCCTTTAACCTCTCACTCTCCCCTTGGGATAGCCCAGCCTCTACGGCTTTACCAGCTCTGGGCTTCCCTCCCAATTGCTCTCTTGTCAACTGGACCACCCCTTTCCCCAAGAAAATTAAGTGTGTGTGTGAGACCCTCGCTGAGAGGCCTATTTTCAGAGCCTTGGTGGCCCAAAGAGCTGTCAGGTCCCAAAGGCAGTGTTCTCCACGGAGGACCTCAGGTGAGATGGGGGGGCATTTCAGATTAGAGGGCCTCTGAGGTTCTGTGTCCCAGGCTGGAAGGACGGGCCCAGTGTGGGTGGGAAGACAGATTAACAAGGCATCTGACCAAGGGATTGAGGAGGGAGGCCTGGATCCCATTAAACTGTCCTTGGCCTCTCCTAGAAATGGATGGCCTGGCAGCAACTCTTGCTCCACCCTCTGGGGGCCTGCCAGCTGTGGGAGCCAGACAGCCCATAAAGTGCCAAGAGCTTGGGTGACCCTGAGGGGAGGGGGCTGTGTGGCCACAGGGTTCTCAGGAGCAGCTGCCTGGGGTGCGGATGGGAGCACTGGGCTGGGATAGTAAAATGCTGTAAATTCAGGTGAATCCCTTTCCCTCTGTGGGCATTTTTGTCCCAAGTCACTGGTCCCTGAGGCTCTCTCAAACTGGTAGTAGTGGAGGATAGGGAGCGGGAAAGGGGCAGGGTGCTGGGGACCAGGCTCAGGGTGTCTGGGATGACCTTCAGGGCTCCAGACTAGACTGTAAGCTCCTTCAGCGTGTCTGACACAGTGCTGGCCCAGAGCAAGTGCTCAACAGACATTTCTCAGCTGTTGATAACTGAGACACAACCCTGCTTAAAGCAGTCTCTCCTACAGAGCTCGGCTGTAATTTCCATCCTGACTGGATGCCTGGAGTCCCACCATTAGAGAGTCATTCCTGTGAGTCTTAAGGCTTATCAGTTGTCCAGAGACCCCTGTGGAGGTTCAAGAGTCAAGGTACCCACCCTCACTGGCCACTTGGTCACCATATGAAAGCAAGTCCATTCATTCATCCACTCACTCATTCATTCAACAGTCCTGAGCACTATGCCAGCCCTGGGGTAACAGCAAGGACTAAGAAGCCCAAGTTCCCAGTGTCATAAACCATTAACTGGGCCACCATGTGGTAACTGACAGATATGCGATGGGTAGTATAGGGGCACCAAAAGAGGGCCATTTAGTGCAACCTGAGGATGGAGAAGGAGACATTAAGCTAAGTGTTAAAAGATGAGGCATTGGCCAGGTGGAGAGGGGAAAGGCATCCTGAGAAGAGGGCAAACATCAATAAAGGCATGGAGATGGGAAACGTTTTGGTGGTGGAAAGATGAGCTGCTCGGGTTACTCAAGGAGAAAGTGTGAAGGAGAGGAGGCTGGAGAGGTAGACAAGGCCAGACACACAGAGTGGGGCTTCTGAGGAGCTGGACCTTTATCTGGAGGCAGCAGGGAGCCAATGGGAGCCATGGACGGGTTTTGAAAAGAGTCAGGCCAGAGTGTTGGATCATTCATTCTGGTAGTAGAAGCCAGAGGCTGAGAAAGCAGGTAGAGGCTGTTCTAGAATTCTGTGGGAAAAGAAATGAAAGACTGAACCAGGGTTGTGTCAAAGAGATGGTGGAGGGGTGGGGGGAGATGGGATTCAAGAAAAATTGAACCTTCTGGGAGGTAAAAGTGGTGATGCTTAGACTTGGAGGCTGAGGGAGAGAGAAGAATCTGTGATAACCCCCACCTGCCTCACCCTGGATCCATTCCCTCTTTTGTTATCAAACACTTATTGCGCACTTACTGTGTGCCAGGCCGTGTTCTAAATGCTTTACACATAGTCACTCATTTCATCCTTTCAACCACTCTACAAGAGAGTTATTATAGTGTTATCATCCCCGATTTACAGTTGGGGCACAGAGAGGTTAAGTAACTTGGCTGAGGTCACATAGCTAATGAATGGCAAAGTCAAGATTTGAACCCAGGCCATCTGACTTCAGAGTCTCTGTATTTACCACTGCTGAAGCTGAGCCTAAGCCTTGTCCCAAATTTATCCTAGTGTCCCAGTCCAGCCTTATCTCCCCCTCCTCAGATCACTTCTTACCAGGCAGCAGCATATCCCATCAATATCTAAACTGCTTCCTAGAATGTTGCCCCACTCCTGAGGTCCACCTCTGTCTACAAAGCAGCTTGCAGCCTGTGTAGCCCCCAGCCTCAGCCAGCAAGACTCTAGGGCATCAGGGACCTACAGATGGGGAAACTGAGGCCCAACAATGTGTTCCAGGCCTCAACTAGGGAACTGTTGGCAGAGCTGGTAACAGAATCGGGAGCTCCTAGTTTGTTGTCTGCAATTTCTGGTTGCCAAGGCCCGACAGGGCTGTGAAGGGCGGTGCTGTGTGCATCTCTGGAGCCCTTCCTAGATCTTTTTCATAGGTCATCCTGTCTGACCCTCAAGGCAGGGACTGCCCGCACCATGTGATCAGGAAACAGACGCCTTTGAAGGTAAAGGGTCCACCCAGAGTCACTTCAGCCGATTGGACAGAGCTGTTAGAACTCTGGTCTTGGACCCCTGGTGCAACCTTGCTCTCAGGCACCAGCTAGGGGGTCCCTGGACACTGCCCCTCACCTAAGGGTGACTGGAGAAGAAGGGCCAGTGTAGCCCTCAGGGAGGGCAGGAAGGGGGTGAATTTCTCACTTTATCTCTTTCATGTAAATATACCCTACTAGACCAAAAATACATGTATGCATATTTTTTTTAGATTTCATTTTCCCCCACTCAATATTATATCTGTGAGATTCTGTCCATGTTGATATTTATGTAGCTCTAATTATGACATCATTTTACAGATGGGAAACTGAGGGTCCTTACTAGGTTAAGGGACTCACCCCAAATCACAGGCCTTGTGAGTGGTCGAGACAGATTTTGATCTGTGTGATTCAGAGCCCTGTCTACTTCTGGTTCCTGTTCTCACCCCACCTCCTTAGTACATCCCTCCTACCCTGGGTGCTGGGACTCATCCTGCTGCTCTATTTTTTCTTCTCATCTTCTTGGGAGGTATCTGAAAGATCATTTCACCAAGGTGTTAGGAACTTCCTGTGTTCCCCCTCTCAGGGGCACATGCATTTTAGGAAGTGCTGGGAAGGGGTCACTGGATCAGGGAGCAGGGCTTCCAGGCCTGGCTCTACCAGCTATGGGACATGCAAGCCCCCTGGGGGAGCCTCAGTTTCCTCATCTGTATAATGAGGCTGCTTATGGGGGCCTGTGAATTCTACAATGTCAGGGACTCTGTTCCTGCCAGAGAGATGAATCCCTGAGATAGCTTCCACTCACGCCGTGAAAGGGTTTGGTGGGGGCCCTGGCCACACTTACCATTTGCAGCATGTTGGCGGCCGGCGGGGACACCTGGGCTCGGTAGAGATTGTGCAGCTCCACCATCACGTGTTTTTCATCGTCACTGAGGGCTCCGGCAGGGCCCATGGCAGCCCCCAGCAGTAGCAGCGGCAGCAGCAGAAGGGCCAGGAGGCTGCGGAAGTTGTGCATGTTGGCCAGTCCTCTCTGCCTCTCCCGTTCAGGGGTCTGGCAGCTGGAGTTAAAGTCCTTCCCACACAAGCACCACCCTGGCTGGGGCGGGCGGGAGGGGCTGTGTCTGGTGGCCTGGCCCAGTTCAAACAATGTCTCGGGGAGGGCTGGGTGCTTGGGTCCCGACCAGAGTTGAGTCCACTCCCAGCATTTATCTCCCCTCAGAGTCCTTGACTAAAGCCTCCTTTCGCTTGGTAACAGGGGCTCAGGCCAAGAGCTGTGTGAGTTCTGCAGTCCCTCCTGAGTTGTGGACAGGTCATCCAGGGGCAAAATCACAGTAACCTCTGCAACGACTGCTTGCACCCCAGGTCTCACCCACTGGGTGCTGAGGACAGGTAACAAGAAGGGAGTCACATGGATCCTACCCCCAGAGGACTGGGCAAGGTGAGGAAGCAACAGGCGGCGTGTGGCAGGATGGAGGAAGACAAGATGTATTTGGCAAAGGTTGGGCCAACCTAAGTCTGAATCCTGGTTCTGTTCCTTTTCTAGCTGTGTTTTTGGCAGTTTTCTCAACTGAACCAGTGATAGTAATAGTAGCTACCTAATGGAACTGGAAGGAGGATTAAATGAGATCAAATATATAAAAAGCATCCAGTACAGTAACTGGCACATAATAGGCTCTCAGTAACAGTAGACAACAACCACCCAGCCTTGGAATAGGCTTTTCACTATGGATACAATTGTGGCTTCCATGTGCCCTCTGTGAATGCATGTGCTTGAGGTGCTCATTTGGAAGTGGGATGCTGGGACCCTTCCTGCTCTGAATATGTAGAAAATAGAATGTGTCTGTTTTTGACATCAAGAGAGAGCAGAAAAGCAGAGTGGTGAGTGAGTTGATACAGCAGGAGCTCTGAGGTGGGTGTATTGGAAGGGAAATCGGCCCAGTGGCCAAGCACTTGCATTGTAATGACCATGCAAGGGCAGGGACCAAGGTCTTGGCCTTGGTCCCTGCCCTTGCATGAGGTAGGAAGTGGGAACCAGTACTCTGGAGGTTAGCTGGGATCCTTGAAGCCTGCACTTTCAGTGAACTATACACATAAAACTGGTTAAGATAGCACAATGAGCAGCATTTATTCACCCATTCATTCATTTGTTCATTCAACAAAGATTTACAAGAGCTTCTCCATTGTGCCAGGCACTGAGCTGGGTGAATAAGACAGATCTGGTCCCCACCATCATGAAGCACGAAAACTGCTAGGAAACATGTATAGCATCCATATAGAAACATGTGGATAAGTGCATGGGGCTTATCATCTGGGTGGCCTTGGGCAAGCTATTTCCCTACTTGCTGGCCTCAGTTTCTGTAAATTGGGCTTAGAACAGAACCTACCTCATAGAATGGTCATGAGCATTAAATGAGTTAGTACACTGATAGGGCTTGGGATAGTGCCTGGCACATACTAAGTGCTCATTGAGTTAGCCAGTATGAATGTATTCATTATTATTATTATTATTACAGGTGGGAGAAATTACAGGGCCTCAAGTTGTAGTAGAGAAAAAAATACAGCAGCCTGGCCTGGCTTTTCCTCTGGGGAAGAACCCCCTTGGCCTGGGGGATCTCACAGCTGGACGGGGAGGACAAGCACCCTTGGAGGGCAGAGGATGCAGACCGAGGAGGTGGAGAAGGAGCCTGGTTTGCCTGAGAGGGGAGGGTGAGATGGAACAAGACTGGGAGGCCGACCAGAGCTGGCCCGGGTGTTTGCGGACAGCTGCACGCAGCCAGAGGACCCTACATGCACATTCCCACACAGTGCTCAGAGTCCTTGCTGTGTGGGTGACCTCATTTACTCCTCATATGACAGCTCTGAGGTGGGTCTCATAATCACCACACACGAGGAAACTGATGCTCAGAGAGGTGAAGTGATTTCCTCAATGTTGGGGGCTGGGGAGGGGTGCACCAGAGCCTGGGACCTGCCACTGGGGAGAGAGGGAGGTTGAGGGCAAGCAGACTGGGGAGAGAGAGGAATGGAGGACAGGAGGTGAAGTTAGGGGAGGAGGAGAGGGAGGGGTGGTGACAGATTTAAGCACATGCAGGGTTGGCTGTGGTTTACATCAACTGTGTTTTTCTCTTTAACCAGAACTTGGGGGAAATTTATTTTCTGTGTTACTATCTATACATGTCTTAAATTGTTTTTTTTTTTGGCTGCACCGTGGGGCTTGCAGGATCTTAGTTCCGCAACCAGGGATTGAACCTGGGCCCCCACAGCGAAAGTGCAGAATACTAAACACTGGACTGCCAGGGAAATCCTTAAATTGTTTCATTTTGATTGGCAATATAATTCCACAACAAAAAATTAAGCCAAAGAGGGGAAAAAAAATTCCACCTCTAGTATTTGCTTCTCGTCTTTGAGCAGGTGCTACTCAAAGTGTGGTCAACGGCCCGGTGCCATTCTGCCAGATGTTTGCTACTGCTTCTCAGCACAACAGGTGCAGAAAACAAGAGTGGGCATTGAGGAACTCTTACGGCAATTTGACACAGTTGTTTCATGTCTGTTGAACATCTTATTCAAAAATTGAGGCTTGCATCTTGTATATCTAGTTTTCATTTTGTTTTTCTAATAATAATAATTTTTTTTAATGTTTTATGTTGTTGTTTTAAGCTGCCCAGTTTGTGGTAATTTGTTATGCAGCCCTAGGAAACTGATGTGGTCATTCTAATCGGTGTGCAGTGAGATCTCATTGTGGTTTTACTCTGCATATCCTAGTGGATAATGATAGTGAACATCTTTTCATGTGCTTATTTGCCATCCTCTTTGGTGAAGTGTCTGTTCATGTCTTTTGTTCACTTCGAATTGGATTGTTTTGTGTGTTTTTTTACTGTTTAGTTTTGCAAGTTTTTAAAAAAGTATCATTTTAGGGCTTCCTTGGTGGCGCAGTGGTTGAGAGTCCGCCTGCTGATGCAGGGGACACGGGTTCGTGCCCCGGTCCGGGAGGATCCCACATGCCGCAGAGCGGCTGGGCCTGTGAGCCACGGCCGCTGAGCCTGCACGTCCGGAGCCTGTAGTCCGCAACGGGAGAGGCCACAACAGTGAGAGGGCCGTGTACTGCAAAAACAAAACAAAACAAAAAAAAGTATAATTTTAGATGCTCGTCCTTTTTTTTTTTTTTTTTTTTTTTTTTTTGCGGTACGCGGGCCTCTCACTGTTGTGGCCTCTCCCGTTGCGGAGCACAGGCTCCGGACGCACAGGCTCAGCGGCCATGGCTCACGGGCCCAGCCGCTCCGTGGCATGTGGGATCTTCCCGGCCCAGGGAACGAACCCGTGTCCCCTGCATCGGCAGGCGGACTCCCAACCACTGCGCCACCAGGGAAGCCCTAGATGCTCGTCCTTTGATGCATACATGTTTGTCGTTTATTTTTATGGTATTTTACAAAACTGTTGGTTGTAATGGACTGGAAATTTTACAAACACAAACTCATCCTTTACCACTGACAATTTGAGAAGCACAGACTAGTATGTTTCCTTTTTCTTTCCTTAATGAAGGAATAGCATATGTACAATGTTGGGTTGTGACTTTTTTTTTCTAGGTAGTTATAAATAATTTCTCCAACTTGCTCATATCTAACTACCACTTTGCAATGTTTGCAAAATATTCCACAGAGTAGCTATGGTGTAACTTATCCCGTTCTCAAAGTTAGACTTCAGGTGAATCATTTGCCTTTGGGCGCAAGGCTTTTTCTTATATTGTGGATATTATTTTCTTAGTTCCTATTCTCACCATTGTAGCTCAGCTTGCTCTTTTATTAGAATTTACACGTCAGGCTCAGGTCAGATTGCTGGATGCCACATTCCGTGTTCTCATGAAAACAAAAGGTTACCGGCACTGAATCCAAACCCTGGAAGCCTGGTTTTGCAGTCCCAGCCACTTGATGGTACACAATTCACTGTATAGTGAATTATCTTTGTGTTTCTGGGTCAGGGAAGGAGAGCAAGTAGGGGAGATGGGAAATGGGGCAAAGAGAAAGGAGCAGAGGAGGGAGTCACACAGAGGTTCAGAGAAAGGCTGGGGAGGAAGAGACAGACTGAAGGGCAGGGAGGCAAGGTGAGTGCCAGAGGAAGGGAGAGGAAAAGGGGGTCAAGAGAGTTCAGAGGTGAAAGCAGGTCAGACACATCCACACTCTAAGCATGACTGTCATACATTAGCTGGGCAAATCATTTACCCCCCAAACCTCACTTTGTTCATATGTAAAATGGGATAATACCACCTTCCTCAGAGACTTGCGGGGAAGATTCAATAAAATTAATGTCAAATACGTAGCACTTGATAAATGGTAGCTGTTTTGAATCAGTGGAAAGAGGCAGGAGGTCCCCAGGTGCCTCAACAGGGGCAGAATGGGATCTGCTAACTAATTTCCTGGTCTAGGGTTTCTTGGCTTTGGGAATAGGGACTAGGGGCTCTGAGGAGAGGGCATCCCCACCACAGTGGGGGCCACAACAAATGGCTCCAAAGAGGAGAGCCTAGCTGACCCAGCCAGCCCCGAATCATGACCAGGTCCCGGCGCCCAGCCCACTGGGGTCGGAGTCTCCCTCTCTCCCCTGAAATACCAAGCTCAGCTAAGGCCCAAAGCCTGCATCCAGGAGACTCTTGGCCTCAGCAGGGCTGGGCGCCTGGCCCAGACCTCCCCTGGGCCACTGGCTTCCTGGTGCAAATTCCTGACAGAGCACAGCTGTCCCAGGCCTTGCTGGGACACTAATGGGACATGAATGGCCCTCTGTAGGTGTGGGCCGGCTTGGTTTTGGAGCTGGGGTGAAGGAGCCTGTGGTCAGAATTGTGGGGGCTAAGTCTGGGCCAGCAGGAGGGCCACCTGGAGGTGTGTGTGTGACCAGCAGGGGGCCAGCCTCTACAGGTGTTTGTGCCTGCCCCCGTCACAGCTGTCTGGAGGCCAGGTAACCAGGGCAACGAGGACCGGAGAAGAGTGTCTATGAGGATGGAGGATGGTGATGGCAACAAGGGAGTGGCTGAATGGTACACGTGGGACAGTGTGGATACCAGGATGAGGAAGGTCAGATATTCCTGCAGGCAGCACCACCCCCTTCCTCCTGCCATTTCCCAGGCAAAAAATTCAAGCCATTTTGGTCTCCTGCCTGGCCTGTACGCAGTCTCCATCACATTGTCCTTCAGGTCCAGTCCAATCTTCTCTTTTTTCTTTCTTTTTGGCTGCATTGGGTCTTCGTTGCTGCACTCGGGCTTTCTCTAGCTGTGGCGAGCAGGGGCTACTCTTCGTTGTGTGTGGGCTTCTCATTGCGGTGGCTTCTCTTATTTCGGAGCATGGGCTCTTAGGCACACGAGCTTCAGTAGTTGCAGCACGCGGGCTCTAGAGCACAGGCTCAGTAGTTGTGGCACACGGGCTTAGTTGCTCCATGGCATGTGGGATCTTCCCGGACCAGGGATCAAACCCGTGTTCCCTGCGTTGGCAGGCGGATTCTTAACCACTGCACCACCAGGGAAGTCCCAGTCCATCTTCTTTAAAAATGTTTTTATTATGAAATGCTTAAGGCATAGAAAAGTATAGAGGATAATATAATGAGCAGTCATCTAACCACCACCTGGCTTCAGAGATAAAACGTGGAAGCCCCTAGTGTCCCTTCTCTGATCCTGAACACTCGCCTTCCCAGGCATACCGCTGTCTGAATTTGACATTTGCATGATCTCCATTGTACTTTTACTATACATTCCTTATCCAGGCACAATATGTAATATTGTTTTGTATGTTTTAAAAGGTCAGCGCTGTCCAAAGGAACTCTCTGTGATGGTGGAAATGTTCTTTATCTGCACCATCCAGTATGGTAGCCACTAATTGCATGTGGTTATCAAGCACTTGAAATTTGGCTAGTGGGGCTAAGGAATTGCATTTTTAATTAATTTAAGCTTAAACAGCCACGTGTAGCTTGTGGCTACTGCATTGGACAGCATGGGTTAGATCCTTCTAAAACCTGTTTTTCCCTTCTTTCCCTCCTCCCTCCTTCCTTCCTAAGATTTCTTGACATCAAGGCATGTAGAGCTACCTGATCATTTTCCCTGCTGTACAGTGTTCTATTGTATGAATACACAGCCATCTACCTATCTGTTTTCCTACTGATGGACATTTGGGTTGTTTCCTTTTTGTTTTGTTTTGTTTTCAATAATACAGATGATGCTGTAGCAATGCTTTTTGTACATATCCCTGCCGGTCTTTCCCAACTTTATTTCTAGTGCCTGCTGTGGCAAACAGTCCCATGACCCTGATCTGGGTTATTCCACAGCCTCCTAGCTAACTGCCTGGCCCCCGGTCTCTGCCCCCCACATTCCCATTCCTCTCCTGGCACCTGTCAGCCGCCCAGCCAGGCTGATGATTCTCAAACACCACTTTCATCCTGTGTCATTCCTTCTGAGGAACTCAGTGGCTCCCACTGCATTGCATCTGATCTCACAACCTGGCCCTACCCTAGGACTCGCTGTTTGCCAGCCTCCTTCTGGTCCTCTGCATACATCGTGCTCTTCCTACCTCTGTGCCTTCATTTTCCATGCAAAGCACCCATTCTGGAATATCTATTTTCCTGCCCCTTGTCCACATACCTAAGTCCTTTAACACCTTTGAGGGTCCAGCTCAGGCCTCACGTTCTCTGGGGTAGTTTTCATCATGCAGCATTCATTCAGGAATTGCTCGTGAAGAGCAGTGTCCTCATGGAGCTCACAGCCTGGCTTTCACCAGCGACTCCAGTCCACCCCTCCCCCCCCACCCTGCTCCCAGCTTTCTTCACTCCCCTGGCAGCTTAGCATGGATGAAGCTTTGGAATCCAGGGAGGTGTGGGTGAGGCCAGTTATGCCAACCACCTGGGGGGCACTGTCTCCCCAGTCAGATGGGCACCACCAGCCTCTGCCTCCAAGGCTCTCCCTTTTCTGGGTTTCCACCGGTGGCCACTCTCTCCATCTTCTGATGGGCACAGTCTTTCCATTAATGTTTCTCTGTGTTATATCTCCATTCTGATTTCAGTCAAGTCTGGAAACCATTCCTTCAGGTGGCTTTGCATCTAATTCATCTTGTATTGATACGGTTTAATTCTCAGAGAGCATCTTACTTCCCAGTATTTAGTTCTTAAAGTGCACTTTACACTTGATCCCCACGTCTCCACAACAAGATTGTATCAAGGGGCTGGGACCATGTTCTCTTCTGTAACCCCAGGGATATCTAGACTAAAACGTAACACGGTCAGCCGGCCCTTGGTGCTCTGCACAGCTTGACTCAAGATGCCTGGAGACTGGCAGAGGACAGACCTGCCAGGCACTGGGGGTTGGGCAGGAGTTGGGGAGCCTGAGGGCCAAGAAGTATCTTCTGGGCCAAGACAGTTCTCTCCGAAGCCTCCGGAGTATGCTGTTGGCTGCACATCTGTGTAGAGTTTTGTCCTCAGCCAGGAAGGGATCTGTGTGGGTGGAAGGAGAATGTGGCTGCCTCTGTCCACATGAACCACCTTAGGGAACCAGAGGGCAGGAGAGAAGCACGGGGCCTCTGACAGAACACTGAAGGACCCAGCCTCTAGAAGGAGCTGGTGATGAATTCAGCTGAAAAGAACGAGCTTTGTCCTTGTTCCACAAACCCGGGCCAGACAGGGTGGGAGCCAGCAAAGAGGATGAAGGCTGAGCTTGGTGGGAGGCTGTGAGGTGATATCTTCAGATGATTTTTACCGAGGGTTCAGGATGGAACTGGGCTAAGGGGAGCCAAGGAGAGGACTATGCAGGGTAGCGGGGAACAGAAAGACAGTATTTCCATCAACCTAAGAGGATTGGTGGTCGGGAGCACTGGGTGGGTTCTTCCACTCTTGATTCAGCCACCAACTACAGGCCTCAGCTTTACCTATTCATAAAAAGGGAGGGGGTGATTAGAGAACCTTTGGGGTCTGGTCTAGCTCTGCCTGTGATTTCAAGGATGGCTCTTGAGGCTGGAGGACTGTCCACAGTGGAGGGCAGAAGCTAACTGTGAGAGAGGACACAGGCTGAGGATGAGAGGAAAGTGGGAGAACACACCGAGTCCCTGATCTGTGCAGGGACAGAGCTGGGCCCTTCACATACCTGGTCTCAGGTAGCTTTATACTGATGCTCGGAAGACAGGATTAGCTGCATTGATTTAGGGATTAGGAAACCAAAACCAGAGAGGTCAGTGGAACTCCTCAAGGTCAGCGTCCCAGCAAGCCACAAGTGGGATTCCTACTGAGGCCTTTGGCTCCTGAGTCCCTGGCCCTTCCACCTCAAGGGGAGGCTCCTGAGGGGCAAGGAGGCCCTGTGTGTGGGTATGTGCCTGGGTGGCTGAAAAGGAAGGGACTACTGAGTTGGCTTTTAGACTAATGCTGTAGTTTCTTACATTTACAAGGTTTTCATTAACTTAGTTTTCAGTACTTTCACTTGGTGGGGATGGAAAATAAGGATTTTTTTTTTTTAAAACGAGAAGATGGAATATGGTAGGAAGCTGAGAAAATACGAGTTCCTGATCAGGACAGAGTGAAGACAGAGAAAGTCGACTCGAGGTCAGGAAGACAGAGAGAGAGAGTCTCAGCTGTCTACCTGGTGAGGAGGATCCTCAGGTAAGAAAGTGCAAAGATGGGGCTTTTGTGGCAAGTGCTAAATGGGTTGCATAAGTCAATACTTCGTTAATATGGTAAAACGTTAGCATTTGTAAAATCTTAGTGGTGGGTACAGACGCTGTTAGAGTTGAGAATGTACCCAAATTATACAGAAACAAACAAAAGGTTTGGCCAGAGCTGCCATGTTAAGCATGAGACATTGAAAAGAAATGGCAGGGTAGCTACAGAAATATATGAAAGAAAGGGGTATGTATGTGATCGATGAAAACCAAGTCTAGAAAAAAATGTAACCCAAGGAACAGAAAAAAATTTTCCTACAGCATTTTGAACTACAGAAAAATTTAACGGGACTTCCCTGGTGGCGCAGTGGTTGAGAATCCGCCTGCCAATGCAGGAGACACGGGTTCAATCCCTGGGCTGGGAAGATCCCACATGCCAAGGAGCAACTAAGCCCGTGCGCCACAACTACTGAGCCTGCACTCTAGAGCCCGCGAGCCACAACTACTGAGCCCACAAGCCGCAACTACTGAAGCCCTCGCACTCTAGGGCCCACGTGCTGCAACTACTGAAGCCCATGCGCCTACAGCCTGTGCTCCACAAGAGAAGCCACCGCAACGAGAAGCCCTCGCACCACAATGAAGAGTAGCCACTGCTCACCACAACTAGAGAAAGCCCGTGCACAGCAATGAAGACCCAACGCAATCAAAAATAATAAAATAAAATTAAAAAAAATTTAACAACAACATGAATTCAAGAAGTAAGCAAAGGGCTTCCCTGGTGGCGCAGTGGTTGAGAGTCTGCCTGCCGATGCAGGGGAAGCGGGTTCGTGCCCCGGTCCGGGAAGATCCCACATGCCGTGGAGCGGCTAGGCCCATGAGCCATGGCCGCTGAGCCTGCGTGTCCGGAGCCTGTGGTCCACAACGGGAGAAGCCACAACAGTGAGAGGCCCGCGTACCGCAAAAAAAAAAAAAAAAATTATTGTTAAACTGTATCAAGTAAATATAATTGTATATGCTAATACACAAAATGTCCAGTTCTAGATTCAGCATAAGATAGTATACCTCCACAGAGAGGCAAAAAGCTAGATGCTATTTTTACATATTTATAAGGCCCGAACAGATTAATGTACATTCTTGACATCACAGATTTATTTCTATGTTAATTCACTTTCAGAAAGCATGTATAACCATAATATACATGGTGAGAAAGTAATTTTATTCATATGTTTGGACATAAAAAATATCATTATGCAGTGTAATAATCCCAGTTGACAGTCAGAATCATTAAAAAAAAAAAAACATATATTAAGAAAGAATTCAAGAAAAGCAACAACCAAGCCCTGATTGGGCTCCTCTGTTTTGCCGGGTGGCACTGATTTATACCAGCTGTGTACAGTCATTTGTGAGTTCATTTCATGATCAATGCCTGGCCAAGTTTGCTTTTTTTTTTTTTTTTTTTTTTTTTGCGGTATGTGGGCCTCTCACTGTTGTGGCCTCTCCCGTTGCGGAGCACAGGCTCCGGACGCACAGGCCCAGCGGCCATGGCTCACGGGCCCAGCCGCTCCGCGGCATGTGGGATCCTCCCAGACCGGGGCACGAACCCGTTTCCCCTGCACCGGCAGGCGGACTCTCAACCACTGCGCCACCAGGGAAGCCCCAAGTTTGCTTTTATACATTACGGAAAGTCATCTCAACATTTGCATTTGTGCAAGCAGGCCTGCTAAAGAACTCTGCCTCTGCTTTGCAGGCAACTGAGAAAGCAGTTCATCTTTTTTTTTTTTTCCCCGTTTTATTTACATACTGAATATTTTTTTTACCCTGTGATGACAGCGCAGGTACTGATCTCTGGAGAGACACCGAAGTTCTACTATACACCATTTCAAAAGCTTAAATGGGGTTATTTTAGATGTCAGTGCAAATCTTTCCCCAAAATAAGAAAGGACATTTTTATTCTGTTTGGGTAACTCTGAGATTTTTCTAAAGAGATTTAACCTAGAAGGCGTGAAAGTCAGTCAGGGAATGCAGCTCTTCACTATCTTTGCCAAGAGTGGGGCCCCAAGGTCAGGCCAGCCTCCAGCCAGCCCACAGGCTGTGGGTAAATCATGCGCTTCTCGGGCAGAGCTGAGCCCCTACACTTCCCTCCGCCCACGATGAACACAGAGAGAAAATGGCTCTATTCTTTGGAACCACAGACCACTGAGAGAACTTCATAAGATGGCTTTTTTTTTCTTCCTTTTGAGAAAAAAGGTAAGTATTAAAAAAGAGAAGACACTAGTCATAAAAGATCAAGACAATGAAGCAAAGGAATAAATATAGACTCTGAAACAGAGAACCTAACAACTGGAAAAGAAAAAGTAGTCATTTTAAAGAAAATACAAACCACCTTCCCCAGAATGAAGAATGGAATTGCAACTCAAAAGAGCACACCTTGGGAATTCCCTGGCAGTCCAGTGGTTAAGACTCGGCGCTTTCACTGCAGGGGCCCGGGTTCAGTCCCTGGTCGGGGAACGAAGATCCTCCAAGCCACACACAGTGTGGCCAAAAAAAAAAACAAAACAAAAAACACACCTTTTTCCAGGAAAAACTGATAAAGAACAAGAAAAAAAGAATTCTTCAGGCACATAGATGAAGAAGAAGAAGGAGGAAAGGAGAGGAAGAAGAAAGAGGAGCAGGGAGGGAGGGGAGGAAGAATAAGAAAAAAAGAAAGGCACCTTCATTTTAAAGGGGAATCTTAGGCTGGCCTGTCTTGTCCCTACCAACAGTCAATGCTGCCAAATGACAATGGAGAAATGCCTCCAAAGTTCTGAGCAAAAGGAAATGTGATGCAAGAATACTTTACTCAGCCAAGTCGTATTCAAGCATAAAGACCACAGAAACATTCTCAAACACAGAAAACACAGCGTTGATGAGCCATCCTTGAAAAACTTAGTGATGATTCAGCCAACTGAGAGTTTAAAAACAACTCAGGAATGAAGAAGTGATGGTAAAAGTACTGGTGATGAATCACAAATCATTTTAAATATAAAATGAAGGCTAAATAACTCTGAGAATTATGGTTTCAGAGCAGAAGGAAATGCAATAGACCCTGATAATGTCAATGTAGTTATAATTCACACAAATTGGGAAGTAGAGGAAGAGATAAGGTTGGAAAAAGAGCAGCCTATTTCCTTATCTTCAGAGCCTTGAACCATGCCATCTAAAAAGGAAACCTTATTAAGAACAGCTGTAGTTTCTCAATGTTTCTCATCATCTTAACTTCACAGAGATCTTTTAGGAATTATTTTTGTGTGTGTGGGAAAGAAATGTCTACTTCACTTTCTTTTTCTTCTGTTACATTCACATAAAATTGATGTAGTGTTTTTATTCTTTAAATGGCATGACTGGGCCCATTTTAATAAAAGCATTTCTATCTAGCCTTCTAACTAGAAATACCCTCGAGATACATAGAATGCTGTTCACCTAAAGTCAGTAGTTATTGCTGGGTGGAGGTTTTCGTAAGATCACTCAAACTGTCTTCAATTCTTTATAAGATGAATCATTTTTATAGAAATAATAAAATCATTATGAAAAAATAAGATTGGTGAAATATCTATCTTCACCATGGTACCTAGAGGCTTGTCAGTTTGATTTATTAAGAAAGCCTAAAGTACATGTGTCATGTTGAAGGAATGTGCCCTAATACAATGGAATTCAAACTGAGCAAAAGGACATATTGGAGTGTAAAAATATTATCATGGGATAGGAATTATAACTTCTAATTTAAAACAACCTGGATGCAACTAGATCTGCAGAGTCAACACAATCTCAATCGAAATTCCAGCAAGTTATTTTGTGAAATTCGACAAACTGATCCTGAAGTTTACGAAAGGCAAAGGACCCAGAATAGCCAACTCAATATTGGAGAAGAATAAAGTCAGATAACTGACAATACTGGACCTCAAGACTTACTATAAAGCTACAGTAATCAAAACAATGTGGTATTGGAAAAAGAAGAGACAAAGTATCAATAGAGCAGAGTAGGGAGCCCAGAAATAGATCCATATAAATATGGCAAATTGACATTTGATGAAGGAGCAAAGGCAATACAATGAAGCAAAGATAGTATTTTCAACAAATGGTGCTGAAACAACAGGACACCCACATGCAAAAAAATGAATCTAGACCGAGACCTTATACCCTTCATAAAAATTAACTCAAAATGGGTTATGGACCTAAATGTAAAATGCAAAACTATAAAACTCCTAGAAGATAACATAGGTGAAAACCTAGGTGACCTTGGGTATGGGGATGACTTTTTGGATACAACACTAGATCCATGAAAGAAACAATTGATAGGCTGGACTTCATTAAAATTTTGAATTTCTGCACTATGAAAGAGAATGTCAAGAGAATGAGAAAACAAGCCACCAACTGGGAGAAAATATTTACAAAACATACATCTGATCAAGGACTATTATCCAAAATATACATAGTCTTAAAACTCAACAATAAAAAAATGAACTACCTGATTACAAAATGGGCCCAGGTCTGAACAGACACCTCACTGAAGAAGATACACAGATGGCAAGTAAGCATATGAAAAGATGTTCAACATCATGTTACAGGGAATTGCAAATTAAAACAATGAGGTATCACTATACAACTATTAAACTGGCCAAAATCCAGAACGCTGACAACACCTAATGCTGGTGAGGATGAAGAGCACAGGAGCTCTCATTCATTACCAGTGGAAATGCAAAATGGTACAGCCATTTTATAAGAGCTTGGCAGTTTCTTACAAAACTAAACATTACTCTTATCATATGACCCAGCAATTGTGCTTTTTGGGTATTAACCAAAGGACTTGAAAACTTATGTCCCCACAAAAAACTGCACATGGATGTTCACAGAAGCTTTACTCATAATTGCCAAAACTTGGAAGCAACCAAGTAGGTGAATGGATAAACTGTGGTACATTCAATGGAGTATCATTCAGCGCTAAAAAGAAATGAGCTTTCAAGCTATGAAAAGACATGGAGAAAACTCAAATGCATATTTCTAAGTGAAAGAAGCCAATCTGAAAAGGCTACATATTGTGTGACTGATGTCAACCATATGACACTCTGGAAAAGGCAGAACTATGGAGACAGTAAAAAGATCAGTGGTGGCCAGGGGTTAACAGGGAGGGAGGGTTGAAGTGGCAGAGCACAGAGTATTTTTTAGGGCCGTGAAACTATTCTATGATATTATATTCTGTATGATACTATAATGATGGATACATGTCAGTATACATTTGTCCAAACCCACAGAATGTAGAACACCAAGTGTGACCCCTAATGCAAATGGACTATGGATTCTGGGTGACGATGTGTCAGTGTAGGTTCACTGACTGTGACAGATGTACCACTGTGGTGCAGGAAGTCAGTGGTGGGGAAGCTGTGCCTGTGTGGGATCGGGGGTATACAGGAACTCTCTGAACTTTTTGTTCAGTTTTGCTATGAACCTAAAACTGCTCTAAACACACACACACACACACACACACAACACACACATAGCCTGGATGCTTCCAGGAATTATGGATGGTCTAGTAGAGGTGGGGCACAGGAGATGAGGAGGGGAGGCAAAGGCAAGAAGTGGAATGAGGCTGGAGGGGCCAGCCAGGACTCCTTGTCTTGTGGGTAAGGGAGAGCCATTGAGGAGTGCTAAGCACGGAAGTGAAGTGACACGTGCTTTAGAAAGATCACTGCGGCAGCTAAGTGGACGGTGAATTGGGATGGTAGGATGTGCATGAGAAACAAATGAGGTGGGAAGTGGGGGGGGGCGTGGGAGGGAGGTCCAAGGGGGAGGGGATATAGGTATACAAACAGCTGATTCACTTCACTGTACAGCAGAAACACAACATGGTAAAACAATTATACTCCAATTCTGGAAAAAAAATAAAGTCATGAATTCACAGCCAAAAAAAAAAAAAAAAGAGAGAAACATATTAGGCAATTACTGGCAAAGCCTAGGAGTGAAACAGCAAGGTTCTAAACTGAGGCAGCAGCCAGGGGGTTGGACATATGACAAGGAGGCAGACGCTCCAGAGCTTGGTCCTGACCAGAAGTAGAGGTGCTTTGGGAGACAGCTGATGGAGATGAGCTCCCGACACTTGGATTTACAGGACTAGAGCGCAGGTGAGAAGCGGGCCGGGCACGGAGGTTGCCCATGGGTGGAAGGTAAAGCACAGAGTTGAGATCTCTCCCAGGGAGAAAAAAAAGAGGAGAACCCAAGGGCAGACTGGTAGGGGAGACCAGTGTTTCAGAGACAGGCAGAAGATCCTACAGCAGAGACAAGTGGAAAGAGGAGGTTCAGGAGGGGTGTAGTGAGTTTCACAGAAGCCGAGGGAAGGAGGTGTTTTCCACAGGTCAGTGTCAAGGGCTATAGAGGGATTGAGAAAGAAGAGGACTGAAAACAGGCAACTCTGCCACCTTTTTACCTGGAATCAAGCCTTACTTTTATACCTTTTTTTTTTTTTTTGCGGTACGCGGGCCTCTCACTGTTGTGGCCTCTCCCGTTGCGGAGCACAGGCTCCGGACACACAGGCTCAGCGGCCGTGGCTCACGGACCTTGCCGCTCTGCGGCATGCGGGATCTTCCCGGACCGGGGCACGAACCCATGTCCCCTGCATCGGCAGGCAAGCCTTACTTCTATTTATTTATCTATCTACCTATTTATTTATGTTGAAGTGCAGTTTTCAAGCAGGTAAATGAATAGCACTGTGGAATGGGATAATTTTTGAAGAACCTACATGAGACTTGGAGCAAATGAGAAGGAATATACATTTTGTAAAAACAAGTATTTTAAAAATTAACTCCAGACTTCTTGACTTATAATCCAGATAATCATTTAACAGGATGTGATTTACCACATGGTTGAATTCATACCATGGAATATTAGCCATTAAAAAGAATGGATTAGAGAGCTATGCCGGCTGACTTGAAGAGAACTCTGTGGGGTATTGAGTAAGAAAAGCAAGAAACATCAAGTGCCTGTAATATGATCCCAATATTGGCAAAGCAATGACAAAAATCTTATGATTTCTGATTGTCATTAGAGAACAAGGAAGAAAGTGTGGAAAGATACATGGCAGGGTATAGCTGTGTATATATTACATTTACCTGACATGGGAAGGGGGAGGGATAAGGTGGAGGAGAGGGAGAAGGGTGCAGCAAGTAATAAAAGAAAATAAAACAGGACACTAAACACTATATAAGAAATGGCCATATTTATGCATTTATATAAAACTATGCATATATTAAAAAAATTATAAAAAAATGAACACACAAAAATGACTTAAATCAAATCTCGATTGAGTTGAGTGCTGAGAGGGGCCCTAATCTTGTGGCAGTGGGGGTGAGCCAGCAAGGGGGACTGGCTGTCCTCCTGCAAGGACCAAGGACATCCACGGATGAGGTAACACTGTGAGGGCACCTGGGCCGTGTGCAGCCGTCTGGGAGAAGGAAAATGGCATTGAGGGTCTCATTTGAATTTTGGGCAAAGTGCAAGAACAGGGGAGAGTATTAACAGGAGGACTGAGATTTGAGAACTCATGGAACAGGAGATCAGAAGTCATTGTGGGCAAAGGGTTAGAACAGGGATAACAGAAGAATCTGTGAACGCAGGCGAGTACAAAGCCGGGTGCAGGTGTTAGAAGGACCAAGGCCCATGTGGACAGGTAACCCGGAGGCCCACAGAAGAGCCTCGAGGCCTGCCTCATGAGTAGGATGTGGCTACAAGTCTCTGAGTTACAGGCGAAGAGAAAACTGGAAACCAAAGAATGACATCAAGTACAGGAAAGTTCTTATCAACCAACGTACACACTTTTAATTGCAAAAAGTAAAAATTTTTGTTACATAAAACTTTAATTTACATACATTCTTTACAAGTTTGCAGTACATTAACTTACGGTCAATATTCCACACTGAACACAGAGTAAGAGCTTAGACCATTTGGAGCACTCGTGGTGGGACAGGTGTCCCCCTTCCTCTGTTCACTGGGACCACCCAGGCCCACCACCCTGGTTCCCTGAAGACGAGCTGCAGCCGTCCTGGCTCCCGTCCCTGATGGCGGCGGCGAAGAGGCTGAGCACTGAGTTCCTGCTTCCCTTTGCCTCTGCAGTGTTCTCCCCCAGCCTAGGCGTCTGTTACTGACCTTTCCCCAGGAGGGAGGGGGAGGAAGAGACCACAGCCAGCACTTTTCTGAGGGTGAAACTATGGAGAGAAGTTTGGAGGGAAAGTCGCCTATGAGGCTGGGGCTTCTCTGGGAATGCCACAGGTCTGTCCGTTTCCGTCACCAATTCTCATAGGTTAAGTGAGAGTTTGTTCCTTGAAAGGTTGGAAGTGCTCTGAGGGGCTGAAGTTTGAAGGGTAGGACACTGCTGACCTCACCTACCCCACAGAGCCGTTGTTAGGAATAATAAGGACGGCTATGCCTGGCACAAAGCAGGTGTCCCGACACCCCAATTTCTGTCTGAAACTCTAAATCGGTTTCCCTCCTCAGCACGGGTGCTTGCAGCTGTGGCTCACTCTTGGATTGATGCGGGCTGACGGACAGAGTTCAGCTGCATGAAGACAGGAGGAATGGCCTGTGGGCAGCCCCACCATGTCTGGACAGTTCCAGGCCTCTGCTTGCAGTTATGTTAACATTTCTTCTCTCTACTATTCTGAAGAGGGCTGGACATTTCACAGTCTCCAGAGAGGGAGAAATGACAGATTTAGCTCTAATGCTTAAATTATGCAGGACAGGGAAACCAGACACTAGAGGACCTGGACCATAGACGAGGTGGCTGGAGGGTTTCTCACCAAGGCCAGCACTTAAAGCCACATTGCGCCCGGTGGGTGGACTCGGATGTGGTGCACAAGGGAGACTGCCCGTCCATCTTCTCTGAGATGCTTTTGCAGAAGAAGCTGCTGGAGATATGGGGAGGCTGATGGCGACACAGCACGTTCCCAGAGCCTCCCATTTTTCATTTGTGACAAGGCTCTCTCCATAAGCACCTGACCTTTATAGCCTCCTGGCTCAGACATGCGTCTGCTCTGGACCCAATATACGCAGGTCCAAATGTGGAGAGACTCTCAAACCAAAATGCTATTTTAAAGCACATCTCTGGCACTCCCGTCCTTCAACCAATTTTAGTGGGTGAAAAAGTTTAAAAATGAAAGTTAATGAGTGTGGAACTTCTGACTCAGGAGAGTTTTTCTTCCATCAACAGGAGAACTCAAAAGCCTAAGAGATTCCTGTTTAATAATTGATTCTCAAAAGGTAGACAAGAGCGTCTTTCTCCTTGCAACCAGACTTCACTTTCCCCTACGACCTGGCCTGCTGGACAAGGATTAGATGAGAAGCAAACATCTGCTTTGAGGTTTTGAATTTTCACAATGGAAGGCACTGGTTAATGAGCAAAATATCATCTAGACTGTATTAAAATGATTGAGGCCATCACCTGCAGCTGAGGAACTATTTTGTTTTAAAATAATTGTTCCTACTCTGAGGTCTATGCTGGGTTTTGGAAGAAGGGAATAGAAAACGGAGAACTCAAAAACAAGTGATGTAAACTCCAAGGGGACCCACAACCGGAACTGGGCAGAGTCTTTCTTCTGGTCACACATCTGGAAACTTGTGGTGATGGGAAGATGGCTGGACATGGTTGTGTTCCAGCCACATTCACTCTTAAAAGAGTTTTCAGATGGGGAGGGAAAAAGTGAAAGGCTTTTTATAAAAGTCATCTGTTAGATTCTCTCCATTTCTGGCCAAAACAGTTTTGAAAACAAACCCTGGAGTTCCTGGCTTGCTGACCCTGCCCCTAGGTTCTCCTACCTGGCTGGGCACACCTGAGTCAATTAAACCCACAGCTTCATTCCTGGGCACCATACTTGCAGTAGCAGGAAAATAATGTGGAACCATTATTGGTGGAACCAGCCATCTACAGGACAGTCCTCAGCCCCAGTTTCTTTAGTTGTAAAATGAGGATCTAATACCTGCTTTACAGGACTGACAAAAGATCAGAGATCATGTATATCGAGACACTTTTTTTTAAAATTAATTGTTTGGTTTTTTTTTTGGCTGTGTTGGGTCTTCATTGCTGCACGCAGGCTGTGTCTAGTTGTAGCGAGCAGGGGCTACTTTTCTCTGTGGTGCACGGGCTTCTCATTGCGGTGGCTTCTCCTTGTTGCAGAGCACGGGCTCAGTAGTTGTGGCGCACGGGCTTAGTTGCTCTGTGGCATGTGGGATCTTCCCGGACCAGGGCTCGAACCCATGACCCCTGCATTGGCAGGCAGATTCCTAACCACTGCACCACGAGGGAAGCCATTCGAGACACTCAAGCTGGAATGGACTGGACAAATGTTACTATTTCTTTCTCTCAGAAAATGACCCCAAATTTGTCCACTTCATAGACGTTTTGTATTTTGCCGAACAGGCAGATTCTGTTTTCATAAACCAGTTATTTCACTCTCTCCCTTCCTTGAAAAATTGAGAGTGGGGAGAGGATAGGTTCTACCTCTCTTCATAAGCCAGGACAGGTGTAGTGTCTGTTCAACACCTGATTCCTGGGGACCTCAGGACACTGGATATAATACTTCAAACTGGTGCCAAAGCAGCCTTTCTCCTCTGAGAGCTGAATTCTGGGGACACAAGCCTCTGCTCTGGGAACTGACAAGAAAGGGAACCTAACCCATGCGCGGAGGTCACCGCCACGTGACCTCTTTAAACAACTCAAATTCACGAGAGCAAGTCCCTCTGTTTAAAGCAAGCTCTGCAGTTTTGCTCTTACTGTGGTGGTAGAGATGGGGAGTTATGTGGTCCCACCAGCCCCCGACCCTGTTTCCTCATCTTTATGACCCTTTTCCCACACCGGGAAACGTGGAGGGACTTTTGCTGCTTCAATGGAGGAGCTGAGAGCTAGGTGAGCAGGGGAGATCCTGCGGCACCCTCACACAAAGACTTGGATAACTAGAAAGGAATTGGCCGGCAACCCATTGATCATTGACTGGTCAGTGGTAGATTCTGCTTTTCAGAATTACCTTGAGAAGAAGGTGAATTACTTCTCAGTATCCAGTAATTAAAAGCGGAAAACCTCTTTGGAGAACTTCTCCCCTAACATAAATCTATATTCAATTCTGAACTGGACAGATTTTTAAATGATTTTTAAAAGTCTCTACTCATCTGCTGCCATACCATTCTTTGTTGAACTGTAGACAGCTCAGGGGACCTCCCAGAGGATGCCTCAGAACACTAACACATACAAGGGTTTTTCAGTTTTGAGCTGAAGAGGGTATTTTATGAACATTTAAGGTGTAAAGGGCTGGAGTAAAATGGAAAGGGCTGGAGTAAAATGAGGAAGGAACACAAGGTAATTCATAAAAACAGAAATTTCCATCAACAAAACAGTTGCTTTGCTCCTAAGGAACCCTGTCTTCTGTTAACCCAGAGGACCTGATTTAAGAAAAACGCTGAGAGGCCTCTCAAGAACTTGTTTACATATAAATCTTCCCCGTATGCAGCAGGGGTAAGGACACTGAAAAGGCTCAAAAAGCTTGCACAAAGCTGGCCTCCAAATGATCTCTCTGATCTAAAACCTCTTAAATTGTAACTGCTTAGCAGCATGACTTTCATATGGACACAAAGTTTTGTTTTTCCAGTATCAATTCACACACGCCTGATTCTTTTAAGGAAAAATTCCCTCAGGTACAATTCATCCTAGTTTCACTCAAGACCGTGGAGGAGGCTCTGAGCTTTTCCACCCTGGACTCTGTGAACCCTCCTTGTCCTCTACAAGCCCACACACAGGCCACTCAAGCACCTGATGATCCTCACTGCTGCTTGTGAGATGTGTAGAGAAAGAGGGCCTGGGGACAAGGTGCAGGGGTGCCTCCAAGGATAAAGAAGACCCCATAAGGAGTCACACCCACCCTCTTCCCTCACCACTGTCTGCCTCTGGTCTGTAACTCGACACAGACACCTCCAGTATCTGTTTGATTTCTGCAGTTCAGAACCAGGGCTGCAGTGTGGTTTGCTTTTTCTTCAACTGGGCAATGGCATGATCAGAAGCCAGATTTTTTTTTTTTTTTTCGGTACGCGGGCCTCTCACTGTTGTGGCCTCTCCCGCTGCGGAGCACAGGCTCCGGACGCGCAGGCTCAGCGGCCATGGCTCACGGGCCCAGCTGCTCTGCGGCATGTGGGATCTTCCCGGACTGGGGCATGAACCCGCGTCCCCTGCATCGGCAGGCGGACTCTCAACCACTGCACCACCAGGGAAGCCCCAGAAGCCAGATTTTTAAGAGTCGATAAAGGGATAATAAAGGGAAAAAGGAAACAAGAGTGTCCTTCTTTACACACTTAAGACACGCTAAAAGCACTTGGGGAAAACAATGAGCATAGTGAATCATCCAATCAAAAGAACATAATTTTATATTTTCACAAAAAATAAAAACACCTCACCTTGGCTCCCAGTACAGAGAGAGAAATCATTTCAAGACAGAGAGTCACACAGTCGTACGCCCAGCTGGCCAACACTCTGGGTCTGGAGTTCCTTCCCCAACCACATTACAACATCAGCTTGACACGTCTGTAAAACATCTTTCCTGCAGAAAGTTGGACCCTAAAGATCAAACCCAGGGAGGCACCCTATCCCCCTCCAAAGACATTTGGTAAAAGCAACATAGTTGACAAGAACAGTGCTGCCTCAGCAGTAAAGGGCGATGGCCCATCCAAGGGAGGCGGACCAGGAGCCCAACTTCTGAGAAGCCATCCAGATAGGCAAGGGAGAAGGGAAAGGAGGGGAGAGGCATAAGAACTGATAGAATGGAGACAAGTATTACCTTAGGAATTACCATTTCAATTACAATCAGACTCCGACCTGGCATTGCTGATACTCCCAAGAGCCATGGACACTGGGAAAGAAGTGTACTTCTTGAGTGCAGTTTGAGGTTATTTGATCCTTTTTCACCGGTTCTAGATTCCATTCTGCTTGGGAAGCTGCAATGACTTCTTTAATCATCCATGGCTTTCCATAAAAAAGTACAGGGTGTTGTGACCAGGAAGAGAGGACAGGCAGGCCCACCTGGTAGAGGATGGCTCCAAAGTCAGGACCTGGTGACTGCCCTCTCGTGGCCAGGGAGCCAGCAGAGGGGATCATATCATGCAAGTGAGGGAAGGTATCAACTGTGCTCCCTGCCTGAAGGGCAGCCTCAAGGCTTTGGTGCCAAAAGGCCTGGAAGAGGCCAGTCTCTCACAGATGGGTATTGGCAAAGTCCTGGCCAAGCAGCTGGTCTGGAAGAGTTGGGAGGGCTGGGCTCTGGCCTTTGCTTCCAACACACAACTGGCTCACACACACATGCACAGGGCAGGTAACTAAGCAACCAACCCCTGGAAAGTGGTTTCATCGTTTTTTGTTTTTATTTTCCCCCTTTCGATCCGGTCTTCAGCTCTCAAACCTGTTCCTTTAGTTCTGTTTCCTACAGTTCTGAGAGGGTGGTTCCATCACAAATGACCAAAGGCTGGACCCCTCTGGCTATAATGTGGACCTTCCAGTGGGTGACGCCAGCATAGCCTTGAAGGGAGACACGAACAAGGAAAGCATGTGAATGTCAAGCCTACCCATGGGCACGAGCAAGGCAGGTCCGCCAAAGCTGCCCTCAGATTCACCTACAGACTCAGAGGCAATGCTTGCTCTGGAGGTCTTTTAGCTCTTCCTGGCCTAAGTATCCCCAGTTATTATCAGTCCTCTCTGTAACCTGACAGCCAATGGGAGCCACTATGAACCAAAGTGCTTCATCACCAGCCCTCACCTGGGTAACTGTGAATCACCATTCAGCAGGTTTACAAAAGCAGGATGCTCTAGATAAGGCTGATATGGGACATCAATTCTCAGGTCTCATTTTTTTCAGCAAGAAGATAGAACGGGTTCTGAGGGGCGCCAGGACCCCCTATCCAATTCTCCTGAGGTTATACATAATATGGTCTCATTACAGAACATCCAGATTAACCCAAACCAGTATTTCCTAAATTGTATTCTGCAGACAGTAGCATCCCATAAAATAGTCCAAGGAAAAAGGGTTCCCTGGTCAAGTAAGTTTGAAAAACACTGGATTTCTCCAAGGCTTTTCAGAGCCTTTTGTACACTAATGTATACTATGTTTCAACAAGAGAGGCATTTCCCAAAGTCAATGACTCAAGAGCCCTATTTGCCAAGGGTCTTTCCAAGGGGCTCCTGTTTGCCCCCTAGGGTCATGAGTGATCTGAAGAATCGATTAGGAAACACCGACCTATATCATTTGAGCAATAGGAATAGGCTAGGAAGGTAAAGTTAAACAATTTTAACACTTCAATAACTTCCTGATGGAAAAATTTCTAAAGAATGATATATACTACCCATCTTTAAACTGAGAGCACTGAACGGATGTGCCCTCTACTTCGTGACTCCAGAAAGGTTACTACGAGCCAGGACTGTACCATCATGGCAGGTGTGTGGGCTCACCAGCATCAGCCTCTGATGCCTGACACCCACGTCATTCTTGAAAACGCCGCCCGTCACAGGTTTTCTGGTGATCCCCTGCCCCTCAGCTTTCACAGGATAATGCTTATTTTGTCAAAAAACACAGAACCTGCTTGTCACAGTGCTATTCTTAAGGGTCTCTTAGGTGCAGGAGCTGCCACCTGTCCTACAGCCACTAAATTAGTCTCCTCCACTGTCACGGTCTCCTGCCCTCATTTTTCACTGTGGCAGCTGTAGCCACTGCTTCTATTTCTGCCGCTGCTTCAAGTGTCCACTGTCCTCCTCCGCCCTCTCCACCTCCACTCTTCTCCTGACTTGCCCGCTTCCCCTTGCTCTGGTCAGTCTCCATTAGTTCTCGACGTTCCTGTCATGTGCTGGCCTTCATGGACACTGCCAACCACAGGGCTCCTTCCCCTCTGGTCAGCAATCTGCCAGTCACAGCATGATAAGCATCAGGCTCTGGATTTTAAGCTGTTCTGGACCAGCCACAGCAGCCTTTGAGGCACAAAGCTTCTTTGACCACTGCCACTCACCCATCTTTTTTTCTTTTTCCCTAATTCTATAATTGGCATTCTGAATGCTTGTGGGAGCCGAAAACATGGAATTTGGATAACTAAAGTGTTTCTGTAGTTGTCTGAACTGTCAGGCATCTGTAGAACATAAGACAGAAACTTTTTCAAGCACAACTACACATTCCAAACTCAGAATGCTATACAGACTTGTGCAGCGTCACTCCACTAAAGGAAGATGGTTTCGGAATAATTTCCACATAAGAATCCTCTTTTCTGCAGTAATTCTCAAGGGCCAGACCAGCTGTGCTCCATTATTGGTTAATGCTTAATTTGTGCATTATTTTTATTTTTTCATTTTTAAATTGAACTAAAAGTTATATAACTTGGTTGGGTTAAAGTTTGGCAGTTCGCAGTCTGCATCCGACCTCCAAATGAGGTGAGAGGTTTCTAGGGATTGGGGTCTTCCGAATAGATAAAATTAAAAGAAATCAACTGGAAAACCAGTCTGGGCTCTGCCAGGAACTCCAGGGCTCCCCTAGGTTTTGTGAGGCAAGAAAAGGAGGGCCAATGGTGATGCTTGCTGATTTATGTGCTTCTGCCAAGAAAATTCCACTGTCAAACTGATGGCTACTGACAGCAGTTGATTCAAGGCTGTTTCTTTGGAATGGATTTTTAGAGTATCAGGTACAGAACAAGTCACAGCGGGAAATCATGGAGCCAAGGGTGAGTGATGACTGTGAGGCTGTGACCTGGCTGTGGGACCCACACGGAAGGTAGTATTTCCTTGGGTGGCTGCTGCCCTTACATACTGCCTGCATTGTTTTATTAGCAAAACAGGCACAGAAAGGGTTTCCTCAAATCTGAACTGTACCTCCTCTGGCCTGACTCAGTGAAAGGAGTCACTTAACACTGATGCTTTGCCTAACTGATGGTGGGGCCTTGAGGTGGTCACCTCTCCTCCCTGGATCTCAATCTCCTTATCCGTAAAATAAAGGATCACTCTAAATACTCCCCATAATAATTCTTTCTAAATTGAAATCTCTAAAGCCAATGGAGGGAATTCCCTGGCAGTCCAGTGGTTAGGACCCCATGCTCTCACTGCTGAGGAACTGGGTTCGATCCCTGGTCGGGGAACTAAAATCCCACAAGCCACGTGGTGTGGCCAAAAAAATAAATAAATAAAGCCAGTGGACACATACATTCTAAATGTGCATACAAGACATTTCTCTCTGCTACATTTTCTCATTACTTCTCATTACATCTAAGCATAAATATTGACCTTTTTAATAAAAGAATGCTATTTTTGACTCTACTTAATGAATCTTTGTGAAGGCAATATTTAATTTTTAGAATGTTTTTTGAGTTAAAAAGTAAAAAGACCCTCCAGTGACCTTCCCCGCCGGGGGCTCCACCTACCAATATCCCCTGGCTCTAGTGGCATCGCCATGGACTGGCAATGTCTTCGGCACTGGAAGGGAGGGATGAGTTGCAACATGGCCTCGCCGCTGCCAATGGTAAACAGGTCATGCATCCTATGCATCTGGAGGAGAAGACATGGGGGAAGAAAAGGAAGGAAAGGAAAACAAAATAAAACCCCGGAGCATGGGACAGTAATACACAAAAACTCTTACACATATGGCTCTGAGCTTCCTCGCAGCCTAAGCAGAGGAAAACAGTACCAAGAACACAATTCACAGTTACGTCCAAAAGACAAAAACAAACTAGTTTCTCCTAAGTATGGCATCTCCTGGTACTGAGACCAGGGTAAGATTTCTTCTATGGTTTTTCCTAAAGAGACATCGTGTAGTTTTGTGGGCAGCATCCTCAATGACAGTCCTGTAGCAGAAATGGCACGAGCTTCATAATTCACAACTATTTCTAGCCACAGTTTCAAAGTAGGTCAAAGGCAAAATATCTAATTGTATTTTAACAAAAGTCTAGCAGAGGCCAACATGTGGTGATCTAAACAGGCAATCTTCTGAGGGTCTGGTTTGACCCAGACAGATAGTTTGCATATCCTTCGGACAATGGTCCATGGAACATTATCACTTACTGTTAGGGTTTTGACAGCAGCAAGTTCAAGTTTATACTTTTTGGCAAGACTCAAGTGAGCAGATACATGATGCTACTGATTAAAAACTAATGACAGTAAGATCAGCCTCTGATTTTGAAAGCTAAGGAGATAACCAGGATATACACCTACACAGGTAACTACTGCACTGCTGAGGGCATAATACTGCTACCAACAGGCATTAAGTGCAACCTGCTGTGTACCAGGTAGAGCTGTGAACCCTGGGGTTGGGGAGGGGCAGGGAGTAGAGAAAAAGGGAGAGGTTGGTCTTGCTCAGGCTTCTCTTCCTTTCTAGATGGTGAGAGAAAACCCCTAGGGTCTCCCCTTCCCTCCCCTCTTCCCCCTCCTCCCAGCCCCTGCCCTCTAGGGAAGCTCTTTATATGCCCTTATAAAGCAGGGGTAAGAAGTCTGACTCCCTGGGCCACATCCTGGTTTTTCTGCTTGGGTCCTCTAGAGCCTTGGGATGTGGCCCTATCTTCTCCTGCTCCCCAACCCTGGTCTCTCGGTTGCTCCCACAGGTCCTGGCTATGACTCTGTGTCCATGGAAACGCTAGAGCCATTTCAACTGCTGCTATAGTGACAGAAGGAGGACTAGTGTCTTGAGCTGGCCTGTGACTGACTGGTAGTAACACTGGCAGAAGCCCTGACATATGCAGTCTTGAAAAAATCCCAGAAGACAAAAATGAGCGGATGTACCTCTGTTTCATATAGGCCTGAGAGGGGGTGGGACCATGTTCCTTCACATTCAGGATGAGGAGAAACTGACAACAGGATGGAGTGGGCCAGCCCTAGGCAACACCATGGGGTGGGTAAAGTGGGCCTTGGAGCCCCTCACCTCTTCCCCCAGGGCCTCTCAACAATCAGCTCCCACTGCTTATCTTCTATCCCAAGGCTGCCTCTTGGATTCTGGGCCCACAGACATGTGACTTTACCAGGGTCCAGGACACAGGGATGTGGACCAAGGGCGGAGTAACAAGGCTGTGGAGGAAGGACAGCCTGGGCCAGGATGGGGAACAGATGCTCTAAGAAATCAGACTCTCAGGATTTTTGCCTATTTGGGCCACTCCCCTTCCCAAAACATCCTTGAGAACTGCAACAAGATGACTCTGACAGGCGTCTGTGTAACTGTGTATTTAACCCTTTGGCTGGGCTCCTTGGTGTCCCTGTTAAGCAGACTGGTGAAATTAACTTAAGGTTCAAGTGGGAAAACCCAAGATAAAGATCAAGGCCCTCACCCAGAATTATATCATAATTATGCAGATGAAATCATACTAGGGCCCCGAGTTCTAGCCGAAGACAGAAGGATAAAATTCTTTAAAATCTGAGGCAACAGCCCAGCACCTCCACCCTACAGCTGGCAGACAGAAGTTCTTTCTTCTAGATGAAATGATTGTTTTCAAAGGCTTTGAAATTCCTTTAACACGATTCAGCAAATTGGAGCCAAACAATAGTGTCAGGAGGTTAAAGACACAACCCAGAGTTGGTAGGGGTCACAGTTCAGCAAATTTAATTTTTTAATAAAAGAAAATTCATCCTTTTAATTATTCCAAACCAATCCAGGCTCAAAAACCTTCTTCAGGAATGAGACTCAAAAAAAGAGCAATTCAGAGAAAAGTAAACAGACACAAGCACAGAACAGCTCTGCCCAGTCCGCTGGCCCCAGAGACGGTAAATGTGGGCTCTGGGTACTTGGCCACGGACTGAGGTGAGAACCACTGCCACACACACTGGGCTGCCTGCCTCAGGCACAGGCTTGTCAGCCTTTTTGTTCCCAAACCTCTCCATGCTCCCAAGCTTTTTGCTTTCCCGGTTCTCTATCTGAAGTTTCTCATTTGTTTTTTTCTGGGGAAAGCCAACCTGGGAGTGGAGGGTGAGGAGAGACCTCTTATTAACTTGCTGTGTCCTTGGGCAAATGACTTTATCTCTCTGGGGCTGTTTCCTTCTCTATAAAATGAGTAAGCTGGACTATTCATTTACATGCTATTCATTCATAGTCTGCCTGCTTTCTACTTGGAAGTAGGGAAGTCAGACTAATGGGATGCTCAGGACCCTTCAAATTTTAGGATATTACTTCCTTTAATATAGAAAAGTAACTTGCCCCCAGGTGTTAAGGGCAGGAAATACATCTGCAAGGTAACTAGACTTTCTGTAAGCGTGTCTTCAGTAAAAAGTCAGGTCTGTTGGCAAGCAGCAGGAGGAGAGAACTTTAGATTACGTGGGTGACCCCTCAATTCACCCCCTAAGTTGACATGCAGGGAAGGCTTTATGACATCAGCCCAGGTACCAAATGAGAAAAATTCTAGAGCCAAGTCCTCTCAAAATTTCCTACCTTACTCCCCACAATAGGTTCTGGTTGAAGAAGGAAGCACTTTTTCAGGGAGGCTTCTTTTGGAAATGGCAGGTAGGTGAATACAGGAAAAAGCTCACGTAAAAGGTGTGATCTGTTCAGAGGTCTTCTCCTGTAAAATGTGTAAAAGAGAAAAATGTAGTTAAACTGGGCAAGCCAGCCTAACTCCGTGACTAACAGAGAGCTCGGCAAGGGTGGGAAAACTGTGGGCGGTGGGTGAAGAGGGAAAAATGTCAGGACAATATCTGAAGTATTAGGTCCATGAAGAACAGTCATGCCAAACCAATTAATAGTAAAACGCACACACACACACAAACTCTACTGCCATGATTTGTCTGTGTGGGTGGGGTGTTTATAAAATCCAGCTAAAACAACATATAGAGGGAGAAAAGAACACTCCATTCATCCTCCCTTGGCAAAGAGACTGAAGTAACAGCAGACAGGGCAAGAGAGAAGGGAGGAGGAGGAGGCAAAAATCGTGAACCGGGGCTTCCCTGGTGGCACAGTGGTTGGGAATCTGCCTGCCAATGCAGGGGACACGGGTTCGAGCCCTGGTCTGGGAGGATCCCACATGCTGCGGAGCAACTAAGCCCGTGCACCACAGCTACTGAGCCTGCGCGTCTGGAGCCTGTGCTCCGCAACAAGAGAGGCCGCCACAGTGAGAGGCCCGCGCACCGCAATGAAGAGTGGTCCCCGCTTGCCGCAGCTGGAGAAAGCCCTCGCACAGAAACGAAGCCCTAACACAGCCAAAAATAAATTAATTAATTAAAAAGAAAAATCAAAAAAAAAAATCGTGAACCTTCTGAGGTGGAGCAGCATGAAGTAGGAAGCCTGTATCAGCTCGTTACACCGAGTATTTGATCATGTAAATAAACGACAAATTTAAAGAAAGGCAGAAACACAGAAATCATCTGACAAAAGGCCTGAAAAAGCAGTTTTAATTCTCTTTGGAATGGTTCTAGAAGTAAACTGGCCTTCCTTTTCTTCTAGAAAGCAACTTTCACGTGAAGAAACAGACCATGTCTTCTATAGGACACAGCAAGGAACAAGGAGATAGACCTGGGTTTCAATTCTGGCTGCGTGACCTTAAGCAAGGTACTTAACCTCTCTGATTCCCACTTTTCTGATCTGAAAAACGACAGTGATAATTCCTACTTCCCAGAGCTATTATGAGCATCACCAACGAGTAACAGATACTCAGTACCAAGGCACACAGCCTGGCTGCCAAGAAATAACTTTCCCTTTTATTCTCTGTGCTCTCTCTGCAGTCTTCAATGCTCAGGGCCCACTCAGCATGAACACAAATGCTAAACACATACTTAGAAGTAAATTATGAGTCTATTAGGCAATCTTGGTGTCCACCACAGTGGTGCCCCTCTTGACACACCTCTTTGGACTCACCCACTTTCTCTCTCATCAAGTTTGCAACAGTGCCCTCCTGAGTATCATTTGACTTGAAGGGTGTATTGTAAAGTGCTTGCACAGTGCTGGGCATAGCAGCGTCTTGGCAGTAACTATCCATAGTACCATTTTGACATTTGGTCTGCCCCCTCTCTACACACATGCACGCTGAGCGGCCCTTTCCACACTCACCATGGGTAAGGAAACGGGAACCACCGTTCAGGAAAGCAGCGCCACCACTTGGTGAAAAACCCTTCAGTGAAGCCTTCTGTCACCTCAGGGTACTGGCACAAAAAATGCTGAAGCCCCTCAGATGACAGGGGTTGTCCGGTCTTGGCAAGGCAGAAAACAAAAGTGCAACAAGACAACACGGAATTACTAATCACAAATGTCACAGCGCTTGATGTTTCCTAGCCATTAAATGGGTAATCGATCAGTGGGAGAATCTGCCTTCTTGCTCACCTTGATCACCAGAGGATGGAGTCTCTCAAATTTCCTTGGGGTGTCTTCCAGGAGCATCACCTTGAGGGGTAATTTCTGGGTACAGCCGGTGCAGTTGGCAGGGATGGGGTCCGACTCATTCTGCTCACACTCATTTGTCCACCAGGGGTCAAAGTCTGAGAGAGGAAGGGATATGGAGAAAGCAGATAGAGCAGGTAAATCTAGGCGCCACAGCAATAGAAGCAGAAAGACGTAAGAATAATTTTAAAAGCTAACAGTGATAAGTGCATGTGACCTCTGAAAAGGTACATATCAAATACATTAACCCCAGAGAAGGGAACAGATGGCTTAGGGGCCAGAGGTGGAAAGGAGAGGTACTTTTCTCTGTATCCTCCTCTAGGCTTTGTGGAAAATATTTTTTAACACATACAAGTATCTCCTAAGTCAAATCAACAACTGAAGTCAAACACTTTGAGGAGCTATATTCGGAGACATGGGGTTGGAGATGCAGTTCTTCCACCGTTTTCTAACCTGCAACCCATAGGTCTGACCCGGCTACAGCACATGGGGGAGGGGCAGGCAGGAAGGGTGGCCCCATCGTCAGTGATGAGCCCCTCTGCATGCATGTCTTCTCTGACACCCTAGGCCCTGGGTTCACAAGTTCAAGTGGACGCCAGGACGGCTCTGGGAAGGAAAACTGAGAAAAGGGCACAGACAGTAGGGATGGAAAGGAGAGACAGGACTTTTCAGGGGCCCATCTTTGGAGTAGAGTGAACTGCATCTGCCCGTTAGCACTCTGTCCGAGCTCAGGGTGGGTAGGGGCTACTAACCATGGTTTCTAGCCCCAAGGACTGCAGGTTGGTCAGAACTAGAAGAATGCCCCACCCAGACCCGGATGTCACAGCTTGCTGGCTCCCCACACCTTTCTCTGGTCCTTCTCTGAAGGGTTGGCTCTGTTTCTATGCAGCTCTTCTCGGTTTCTCTGCGTCCCTTCCCTCTGAGACTATTCTGTTCATAATATTATTACATTATTTCTTGTTTGCTTTCTGTTCCGTTCTGGGTTTCACCTGTGTTCTCTGAGATAGATGTTTCTTTCTTTTTTTTTTTAAGATGAATTTTCCCCCAATTATGAAAGATTTCCAGAATACAGTAAAGTTGAAAGAATTTTACAGTAGATATCAGTATATCCACTACCTAGGTTCTACCATTAACATTTTACTATGCTAGTTTTATCATATATCTATCACTGTTACTTTATTGCTTACAGAAGGGATTTAGAGAGACAAGTAGTAGCTTTCTAACCAACAACTTCCTATTCTGAGTCATACATAAAAGTTAAAGTACTGTATTGGTCAAGAAAGAGTTCTAACTGTTCACATGTGTTTCAAACAAGTGGGGCTTTTCAAATACCTCAACTAACAAATCACCATCTCCCTTTAGTTCATTTAAATGTTCATATTTTTACTCATTTGATTAGTAGTAAAAGAACTGAAGTATTTAATGTTAAATTGCTTTATATTAAATCATTACATATAATTGAGTTTGTGATTGACTTTATTCACAACTAATCCTAAGGGACCAGATACAACATAACCATATAGCACTTTAATTTTAGTATTTGAAGCATACATGCTGGGAGGCTAATGTAACATAGCAGGTCTTTTGAGTGGCCATTGCTGACTGCCCAGAATCCCAACATCTCAGTTTTGTTGAATCTTTTATAGTTAATAGAGAACATTTCATGTAAAAAAAATATGCTAGAGAATTGAGATAGATGTTTCTGATAAACTCTAATTTGAATCCAAAATGTTTCACAGATGGTTTCTGATTAAAACCCAATGGAAACCAAATCAGGAGACAGCCTACAACAAAAGACAACAGACGACCAAATGTGGCCGAAACCAAGTCAGTTCTTTAAACCAATAAACACACGTGGAAACCGACTCTTAACCACAAAACATTCTCTGTAGTCAGCAGAAGGCAGCAGTCGTGCAGTATAAGAAATCCTCATCGGGGGAGGGCTGTGTTTGTTCTCAGCACGTCTCCTGAGCATCCTCCATCTCCTGCAGACAGAACCTGTGTTTCCCTGAGGCAGCTGCCACCCACTCTTCTTATCCAGGGGACTACGCACACCTTGGCACACACAGTGTTCACCATGAGCCTCCAGGGGCAGCAGAAAACCCTTTCGTGGAACCTGTTTCAGTGGCACACTGAGGCTGCAGTCACACTTTTTTTTTCCAGTGGCATACTCAGGCTGCAATTAAACTTTTTTTTTTCCCTTCTGGAATATTTTCAAATGTTCCTTATTAGAGGTCAAATATGATGAATTCTTGCCAAAATACAAGAACTCTGGGTAATGGACATAAAATGAGGCATAAATAATCATAACAACATGTTACAATTATACAGCATTTCCATTTCCAAAGTACTTGTGAGGGAGGGGGTAGGAAGGGGAAAGAAAACTAACGTGCTCAGCGTCAAGCCCAATACGAGTCATTTTTGCAGGTAATATATCGTTTACTGTTTACCACATAATTACTGAGGAGGCATTGCTATTCTCATTTTACAGATGAGCAAACTGAGACTGACAGGCAAGAGGAATTACCGAGGCACCTGGGTGCAGTGGGAAGAGCACAGAGGATGCGGTGGGGCGGGGATAAGAGGACAGAGGCTGCTGAGGAAGACTGTGATGAGGACTTCTAGGGCTTCCTTCTAGGAAGGTTATTCTGGATTGTGGATTGTGGATTGTGACTAGGGTGTCCTGGAAGAGAGAGGCTGGGAAGAGGAAGACCCGGTTATACTTTGTTTTTGTCCTTTTTTGGGGGAGGGAGGGGTTGTATTGTGATGAGAGGTGAAATACGAATCTTTTTTTTTTTTTTTTTTTTTTTTTTGGCCGCAACCTGCAGCATGTGGAATCTTAGTTCCCCAACCAGGGATCAAACCCACACGCCCCTACACTGGAAGCACGGAGTCTTAACCACTGGACTGCCAGGGAAGTCCCTATAACAAGAGTCTTAACTGAGGCAGTGGGCTTGGGAAGAAAGGGGTGATTCCAGAGGCAGTGATAACACAATCTATGGCTCTAAGCAGCACTATGGAGAATGTCTGTGCAGGCTGAGATGGCGCAAGAGCTCCTCATCTAAGGGAGACACTGGAGAGCTGCATATATTTATCATCACATTTTTCTGTAGTAATGTGTCATATTCCAAATGAATCAATTAATTATGACAATCTTCCCAGGAGATAAGAGTAAAGTGTCAGGAGAAATTCTTCTAATTTATACAAAGGTGCTTCATGGGCTAGTAGCAGGCAGTTCTGAACCTAAGGGTATCAAGAGATTATTTTAACTGTAACTTATATTAGTTTTATTCTGAGCTTTAGATATTCTTGGGATTAACAGGTATAGATATGTGAAAAGCAGGTGGAGGAAGAAAACCCAAAGAAAATCAAGAAAGGAAAAGAAAACAATAACAGATAATTTAACAAGGTAGAAGAACACAAGACAGAGATCTCTAGACATGTAAACATCAATAGTGTTCTTACACTGCTGACCATAATCATTTAAAAATGGAAATGGAAAATGATCTCACTCATAAAAACTGGCAATAAATTTAACAAGAAAGGTAAAACTAGAAAATTTTACTGAAGGATATAAAATAAGACCTAAATAAACATATCATACCATGATCCTCGATGGGAAGACTAAATATCATAAAGATGTCAAGTCTACTCAAAAAATACATATATGAACCTTAATACAACTTGGATAGAATCCCATCAGAGTCTCTTATTGGTGAAGGTGGAGATGAGGTGGGGCTGTGACCACGGCATTCTAAAGTTCATCTAGAAGAGAAAATGTGTGAGAATAGCAACAGGCAACAACCCGCCCCCTGACAAATTAACTCTGGGAAATATTTAAGTGCCAGAAGGCATGCTGGGGTAATACAAATGAATCACGAAATATGGTCACTGCTTAAAATCTACAGAGGATACTCCCCTCAGGCACAGATAGAGTCAGAGACTGTATTAAGAGCCTCATGTGACAGACACTGGGCAGACTGTGGACCTGAGGACCCTCACCTCTGACTGCTCATGGGTCACTGGAGAGCTCGAGCCTCTCTTTGTGCCACACATGAGGAGGGCAGGACTAGAGGGAAAGGGCATTGCTTTGCTCTCTCTGTGTAGATAATATGAACAAGTAATTCACGAAAAATAAACACAAATGGCCTAAAAGAAACACATGAAAAGACATCCAACTCCACTAAAAGGTGAGACTTAAAGTGAGATACCACTTTTCAGTTTCTTGACTGGCAAAACAACGGCAATATCCAGTGTTGATGATCTACATATGCTGTTAATGAAAGTTACACATTGGTGTAAGTTTATGTAGATAATTTGTTAGTATTTATTAAAGTGTAAAATGTGAATGCTCTTTGACCCAGCTATTCTACTTCCGAGAATCTGTCTTACAGAAATAATAGTATATGTATATAAAAGTGTGTGTATATGAATGTCCCAAGTGTTTTTTTTTTATAATAGTAAAAAATCTAGAAACTGTTCAATTATGGAATACTCACAGAATGGAGTAATATAAAATCCTGAAAAATGTGTATACTGGGTTGAATAGCGTCTCCCTTAAAATTCAAGTCCTTCTGGAACCTCAGAAGATGACCATATTTGAAAATAGGGTCCTTGCAGATGTAATTAAACATGAGGTGATACTGAAGTAGGGTTGGTCCTAAATTCAATCTAAATGGTGTCCTTATTAGAAGAGGAGAGGATGCACAATGACACACAGTAGGAAGATGGCCCTGCAGAGATGGGGACTGGAGTTATGCTACCACAGCTAAGGAATGCCAAGGATTGATGGCAACCACCAGAACCTGGAAGAGGCAAAGAAGGCTTCTTCCCTAGAGCCTTTGAGAAGGAGAAGAGCCCTAAAACACCTTGATTTTGGACTTCTAGCCTCCAGAACTGTGAGAAAATTAATTTCTATTGTTTTAACCCACCTGGCCTTTGGTACTTTGTTACGACAGCCTTGGAAACTAATACAATGTGTCTAGCCAAAAATATGGACATAAGCCCTTTCTTGCATGTGTGAATCAAAAACTATTTTATATTTATAGATATTAAGTATAGCTATCTGTACAGCCATGGAAAAATTCAGAAAGATGTATATCAAATTATTACCAGTGGTTGCTTGGGTGGAAGAGTTAGAGGGATAGAGGTGAGAAAATTCACTTCATTAAAAGTATATTTTTAAAAATCAAAAATCTCACACCTCTTTTTTTTGTTTTCGTTATGTAAGCGTTTTTTTTTTTTTGGTTGAGCCGCGCAGCATGTGGGATCCTAGTTCCCTGCTAGGGATTGAGCCCTCGCTCCCTGCACTGGAAGCACAGAGTCTTAACCACTGGACCGCCAGGGAAGTCCCTGTATGTAAATGTTTTATGTATTTTCCAAATAAAAATGTCTTTGGAGGGAATTCCCTGATGGTCCAGTGGTTAGGACTCCACATTTTAACTGCCATGGGCCCGGGTTCAATCCCTGGTCAGGGAACTAAGATCCTGCAAGCCGTGCGGCATGGCGGGGGAGAGGGGCGGAATAGATACATGTATATGTATAACTGAATCACTTTGCTGTACACCTGAAACTAACACAACATTGTTAACAACTATGCTTCAACATAAACTAAATTAACAAACAAAAAAGGTCTTTGGAGACCATGAAAACTCAAGCTGAGATTGTTAACTTTTAATGTAAAGTTCAGTCATCTTGGAAGGCAGGCCCCTGGAGAGGTACCCGACAGGAGAAGAGGCACTGTGGCTAGGCTGGCGGCCAGCCAAGGAAGAGGGGAGTGATGAGGAAAAAGGATCACTGGAAAGGGGTAGTTTATACCATCCATCTGAATTAGGGGAGCACACTGCAAGAGGAAGAGCTACTTTTGATTTCTCTGCAGGCTTCGTCCTCAAGGTGGATAAAGAATGTGCTTATATTTGGTCTGAGGGACTAACGAATGGCCAGGCAGTGAGTAGGGGGCAGTGTACAGTTGGGGCTCTTTCTCCCCTTCTCATAGAATTTCCAAAAACAAGGAGAAGTGCCCAGACTTCAACTTGGTCTCCATCTATCTGAAAAGGTTTTATCTGATGTGTGCACTATACAACTGGCTGAAGCCAACATACCACAGAGTGATCAAAGTCCCATGCTAGAAAACAGCCAGTAGCACATAGCAGACCATCCCATGCCACCCCAGGCCACAACTTTTCTTCAATTACCTAACATGCTGCATCTCACTTCTCTGCAGCCCTCCTCTGCTTCTATCCACTCCGCCAGCACCAGACAGAAAGGCCAGTGGAAGTTGGATAGTGACTTCCTAACTTTCTTTTTATTTCCAAGGCTCCTTTATGCAAGATAGCCTTCTTATACTAGCTATTTCATACTAAAAAAAAGGTGTGACAAAGAAGTGAAACTCCACGTCTAAGAGTTCAATAAAACGCCATGGTCTGTATTCCAAATTCTCACCGTGATTATGGAATCATTTTGTTGTCTGAGGTGTCAAAAATGGTCTTGCAGACAAAACACAGCCTTGAAGTTAAGAAAGGCAGAAACTGTAACCGCCCAGCCTTCTCTGCAAGTTGGGCACTCTGCAGAACAATGGTGAGCCAAGACTGTCAGGAGGCTTCCTGGTGCCTGAGAGTTGTTTTCAAAGAAAACGCACTCAGGCTGGCTCGCTGTGGACAACCATAACATACTCTGGAATTCTAAGTGGAGAGAGTCCTTTTACACAGACTATTAATCTGGTGAAAAGCAAAAAGCAAAAAAATAAAAAACAGCTTTCTTTCCAGGACCAAAAAAACCTCCCTCTGGGTAAAAACGATAGAGAAGAAGAAAGGCACAAAGCCAAGACTAGCTCCGCAAGAGCAGGGGGACTGTTTTGTTCACTGCTCTGTTGAGAACAGTTGCTGGTGTACAGTAGGGTCTGAATACACACTCACTGAATGAATGAATGAATGAAACCTTGACTTTTCAGAAGCTTTAACAATAGGATTAAGTCCATGGGGAGAAAAATCAAACAAGTAATCTGAACTTGGAGAAACCTCAAAATAAGGATTAAATAAATATAACCTCATGATTTCTTAGATTTCTCATATTAGAAACGTATCCAAGAAAACCCTGCAAAAGTCCATGACAAAGTCTCTGTGACTTTCACTGGTACGTGCTCAGGCTACTCTCCAGCAGCTTGTTTTGCTTAGCACTTCTAGCATCCTGGGCATGAGGCAGGGGTGAAGTCTCGACCTTGGCCAGGCCCCCTGCATGGATGGTAACAGGCCCAGAGCCACTTTTGTACACCGTAGGGATGGAAGGAACCCAAGAAATCATCTCGCCAACAGCTTTGCCTTCAGGAAGCAACACGTTTCAACCATTCCAAACCAGAGAGTCCATCTATTTTTTTTGTTTGTTTGTTTGTTTTTTTTGCAGTACGCGGGCCTCTCACTGTTGTGGCCTCTTCCGCTGCGGAGCACAGGCTCCGGATGCGCAGGCTCAGAGGCCATGGCTCACGGGCCTAGCCGCTCCCCGGCATGTGGGATCTTCCCAGACCGGGACACGAACCTGTGTTCCCTGCAACGGCAGGCGGACTCTCAACCACTGCGCCACCAGGGAAGCCCTCCATCTATTTTTATAAGTTCTCCTTGTATAAAAATTTGTCTCTAAATGTGAGACTTCTGGCAAGTTAGTCAACCCCCTTGCTCATCAGCTTCCTCATCTTTGAAATGGACATAAAAATATTAACTACCTTACGTGACCGCTGTAAAGACTGAGGAATACACGGCACAGTATACAGCACAGTGCCAAGTATACTGTAAGTGCCCAAAAGAGCTGTTACCACTTTACTCTTTTATTTGTAAATAAACAGGTTCTAGCATTTCACGTAGCACTGGCCTGGACTCTAATTCTGATTAGGTCCTTACCTTAGTTCTAAGTCAGTGAATGACCTGCTATTCCCCAAACTCCTTGATATTGGTAGATCCACTTCAACCTTCCCTTGAAAGTTCATGGGTACATAAAGTTCCAATTATGCAGTACAGATACAGGATGCAGCTTCTCATTGTATGTGAGAACTGTCCCAGGCCTCCTCAGTATATATGGATGTTACAATTACAAATTATAAATGCCCCAAGTAAACAAAATAGTTGGGCCTAACATTCTGGAACCTGGCTTGAATGAGGGCAGAGGCAGCAGGCAGTAAATGTAATGTGCTAGACTAAAGAAACTAAGGTTCAAGTGCTAGTCTGTCACATTTAGCTGGGTAAGCAGGCTATTTCACCTCTCCTGGTTTCAATTTCCTCTTTACAAAACAGGGGTATGTACCAGATCAACTCTATAAAGTTCCTTTTGAGCTCTAAAACTCAATGATTCCACGGAAGGGTGAAAGCCAAGAGGGTGGCTGGCAGGGTCAAAGCAGATATAAAGATATGAGGCCAGGGGCGGGGGTGGGTAAGAAGTAAGAATGTGAATGTGAAGAGAAAACTGCAGGTTAATAAGAGAAAGGACTTTGTCAAACAGTAAGTCAAACCTTACCTATAAGGGTGCAGACTGGGAGGATGAGCTGGGCTGAATGCCTAGGAAAAGACTAGTTCAGGAAAATGCTAAAGGGCCAATGGCTTGGAGGACCATTTATTTTTGGACGTGCAGTACCAGCCATAAAGAACCTTATTTCTTCGGGGACTAGGGAGCTGAGAGAGAAGGCATCTGGTGACCTGAAAGAAAGGGTTGAACTCCAAAATCAAACTTAAAGCTAGACTCTTCAGGTATACCATGTAGCTACAAACTACTCATATCAGAGGTTAAGAGCTCAGACTCTGAAGATGGGCAGCCTAGGTTCAAATCATGGTTCAATGACTAACTAGCCTTATTAGATCAGGCAAGTGAGCTAATCTCACTCTACTTCAGTGTCTTCATCTGTAAAACAGACATAAAACCAGAACCTACTGCATAGGGATATTGTAAAGATCAAATGAAAGGCAGCTGAAAGACCTAACTGAAAGGCAGCTGCTTTGGGGTATGCTTTAGGCGGGAGCTTTAGGCCAGCCCTTAAGGAAACAATTCGCTGAAGGGCTTTCCCATGGGAGCTACATTCACTTTACATCCTCCCTCGACATTTACTTTAAAGGTATTGCTAAGTAGTCCTAACTGAAAGGCAGCTGCTTTGGGGTACCATGACAATAGGAATGATTTATATATTTTTTACTTTTCTGGCCCTCTTTCAGGCCCAGCAGTTTGCCCTTCTTATACCTAGTTCTCCCCAATATGTTTCTATTCACCACTTACATTATTATGCATTAAGTTTCCTTCCAAGTGTTATGCAAAATGCTGTTAGTTTTACATGTCTACAGCTTCCCAGAATTATCACACATAGGAAAATAGGGTGCAGTATCTCCATTTACAAGTAAAAGCAGCACTTTAATAGAATCAACAACATTAAAGACCTAAAACCACACCCTTCCAATGCTCTCTCTTTACAAGTGAGCTCTAAGGACTCATTTTTATTTCCATCTGCAAGGCAAAATATTCATTTGGAGTGGCCAAACAACCTGGTTTGTTGACAAGACACCTATGTTTCTTGACTTTTTAAACTCCGATACACAGAATGAGCAATCACTGTCCATTGACTATTATTGCTTAACTTAACAGTCTGTGGAGATGTACTTTATAAGATGGGAAGAGAGTAGGTGCCATCAACCTGGTCCTAAAAATTGTTGACTTCATCTCATGTGCCAAAGAGTAGAAAATGACTTTAGGGAGGCTGTGAGGGGAGGACAGGAAAGGAGGCTGATGCATCCGAGGCAGCAGCACAGGCTGGCCTAACTGACACGTTTCTCTGGCTCTTTCCCCTACATGCTCTGGACCTTCCTGATAGGAGTTGGAAACTTCATTTTTTTGAGCTTTGTTGTTTCAAAAACAACCTCCCCAGTAAATACAAGGAAGTTATATATTTGGAATTTAAACGTTTAAATACATAAGTTGATTTTTTAAAACAACTTACGAGACTGGGTTTTTGTTTTACAATGTTCCCTTCCTCTGATTTTGATATAATTCTCGAAATCTTTCCATGATTTTCTCAAGTGTATAAAAATAGCTTTCAAAGGAGACCCAAACCAAGTGAAGATTTTTATGACTGATTAGGTCTTGGCTTAAAGAGTAGCATTATGATTATAAAGCTTAGTTTCAACTGCTAAATATTTTTTGAAAACACTGAAGAGAAAACATACTTCCTCAACAGTTATGCTGAAGCCTAAAGGTTTCAGAACACAGTTACACAGAAAGTTCTATAATCCATTTGTGATATTAACTTACATATTCCTTCATACAGGCAAATAAGATAAACACTAAAATAAAACAATAATAAATGAATAAAATAATATCCCCTTATTCTTTCTCAAAAGTAAATTTTGAATCTTACTACATTACACTATTCTCAAAAGGGAACTCCTCAAATGGTCTATCGGACCAGGAATTCCTATGCTACCATTGATGCATTGTTACTAAATTTCAGTGCTTCTTAAATTCAACTTATTGGCAAAATTGCATACTTAGGAGCACTACATAGTGAACTGTGAAACAGAGAAAAGACTCAGTTGAAAGAGAGGGATATACCTAGAAGAAAACCTAGCCAACAGGCTAAGGACTATTAGAGGATATGGACTCAGATGCTTTCAATAAACCAACAGCTATTTATTAAAATATCTATTATGGATAGGGATCACAGGAGAGAAAACAGTAGAGTAAGATACACTCAAATCCCTCCTATGAGCAAAAACACTCATCCCCATCACATATGTTTTATAATCAGGGGGCTTGAATTTGGCTCCACCTGGTGTGTTTCTCTGACAAGCTTCTTAATCCTGAGCCTCAGTTTCTCAATCTGCAAAATGGGGTAATAAAACCCATCCCATAGAGTTTCACTGAGGATTGAATTAAATGAGACAACATAGGGAAAGTGTCTCTCATTAGATGTCAGTAAATGTTATTTCCTTTCTCATGATATACTGCCAAGAAAGCCGTATCTAATAAATAACAAATGCAGTATTCTACCTGGAAAGGGTCTGTCTGCATCACCCCCATGCAGAGGAACTCCCTTATTTTCTGGCATATACTTCTTGGTAATGGGCAAAGACATCAGCCGGATGTGATGGATGAGTGAGCGCCAGGTATGAGCTCCAGAAAGCACTGGTTCAGGTGGTAATGGGCTGAAAGGTTGAATCACAAAGTAGGCAGTGAGCAAGATTAATCCCAGGGTTACGAGGACCTACAAGGAAAGACAGGAAATGGATTAATAATTGTCACAGCAAACAAAATACTTTTAGGCCAAGGAAAAAAAACAGGCATCTTCTACTATTTCCAGTGTGCTTTAAGAACTAATCCATTTTCATAAACAAGCCATTGACATTCACTTCTGAAAGCATTTAAAGCTTGAGAACTGTGAGGACTGCAAGGCTCACCAAACTTATATCATACAGACCAGGGGCTATGCCCATCATTTAAAAATATACACAGAGGGCTTCCCTGGTGGCGCAGCGGTTGAGAGTCCGCCTGCGGATGCAGGGGACGCGGGTTCGTGCCCCGGTCCGGGAAGATCCCACATGCCATGGAACGGCTGGGCCCGTGAGCCATGGCTGCTTAGCCTGCGCGTCTGGAGCCTGTGCTCCGCAACGGGAGAGGCCACAGCAGTGAGGGGCCCACGTACCGCAAAAAAAAAAAAAAAAAAAAAAAAAAAAAAAAAATATATATATATATATATATATATATATACACACACACACACACACAGATACAGTTAATGATAAATACATAGCTTTCATCTAGAACATTTAACAAAGTAGTCAAATTTGCTAATAACACATCGTAACAAAGAGTAAAGGCCAACTTATTCATAGAAAAACCAAGTTTCAGTGGTGGAATCAGTCAACATTAATATTTGGGGAGAATGTTGAAGAGTTTGTGCTCTAAGCTATTTCCAAGTCAGAACACATTTTTACCTTGTACACAGCTAGAAGGAGGGGATACTGGGGTGGCCCCCTCTGAGGTTCATTCTTTTCCAGCAGCTGTCTGATAAATTTTTCAATTGCTTTCTCTGACATGCCACACTGATGGCCCGTCTGTCTTACCAAATCAACAGTCTCTGAAAGTTTGTCATAAATGCTGAGCTCATTAGCAGCAAGATCCATGTCTTCTAATACAAAATCCCTGAGAGAGAAAGAAAATGAATACAAAAAGAAAGATGGTTTCTTTAAACTACTTCCTCCACAAAGTTACTTCCTTTAGAACAGTGCTTATTGACCAGCTTTTTGACCACCTGTGGGGAAGGAACAATTCTTCTGTAAAACACAATGAATACATTGAGACAATGTCAAGATGCAATACAAGTTTTTAAGTGTTTTTTAATTGTGGGCTAGTAATAAATGGTTCACAGGCCAGCACTGGTTCCCAAACACTTTGAGGAATACCTGTCCAGAGCACAATAAATCCCTAATGGGACTCAGAAACACTAGTTCCATCCAAAATGATTTCTAAAACCAGTCACAGGAGATCTGCTACTGGTAATTTACGAAAATAAAAAGAAATGGAATATGGAAAGTGTTGCTGATCAATTATTTCTTTCCTTTCACGTAAGATGAACCTTTTAGCAACACAAGGGGAGGAACTTATCACTGAAGGCAAGGTTTACTGAGGAACACATTGATATGCTTTGTTCCTGACAGACCAAGAATTTCAGACAACACAAAACCATAGCATGGTAGTGCTTCAGACTTAGCAGGTTGCAGTCCTCATGCTTTTCTGCAAATACAATCTCAGACAATAAAGAGCATTCTGTTTCTATTTTACATACTTAAAGGTCTAAGATCTATAACTCATTTCAAAATTCAATTTGCATTCTCACAGTTATTTTAAAGCCAGATTGTTTCACAGTGGCCATAGAATTAAAGGCAAAAACTAAAGGCAAAATAGAATTCTCTGTATCATGTTTCACAGTGGCCACAGAATAAAAGACAAAAACTAAAAGCAAAATAGAATTCTCTGTATCATTTGTAAAATGAAATTAAAAAGTTCTTTTTAAAAAGTGCTGTGCTACAGAACAATGTTCTTCTTCATTTATAGGAGGAAAAGCGGTGCTTGGGATCTATGCTCTCTTCTGTTGGTTGGGTTTTGTTGTTGTTGTTGTTATTTTCTTGCTTTTACATTGCAGAGGGTCCTCTTATTTCACATATTTCATCCCCAAGGTGTTGCTAAGATCAAAAAGCACTGACAAGGTACAACTATTTCCTCAGTAAGGAGATGCTGCCCCCTGTAGAACAGAGGACAACAGTCATGAAGCTCCAGCAGAGGAAGAGGTCTGCACTGCCACAAACCAGCACACATGGCACAGCTCCTCTTCTAACAATGCCTCCTCTAATGACTCCTTCCCTTTGGTCCTCTTTCTGACTATTAACCTTTTACTTCACTAGTTCTTAACTGTGCCTGCACATTAGAATCACCTAGAGGGCTTTTAATGAATGCTCATACCAGGGCCCCAACCCAAGACCAACTAAATCAGAATCAGACTTCTAATTGTGGATTAACAGGCAGGTAATCTAGACTTTGGGGATTGGGGGAGGGAGGGAGGAACCCCACATTAAAGGGGACACAACCTTTCTCCAAACTCTCTGCCGTTGCTCAAACTGTTTTTTTAAGACCACAAAGGCCTTCATTTCAAGGTTCAGGTAAAAGGATGGTGAAAACTCTATTTTAAAATGTGTAGTTTTGGGAATTCCCTGGCGGTCCAGTGGTTGGGACTCAGCACTTTCACTGCCAAGGGCCCAGGTTCAATCCCTGGTCGGGGAATGAGATCCCACAAGCTGTGTGGCGTGGCCAAATAAAATAAAATGTGTATTTTCCACAAATGGTGCTGGGACAACTGCATATCCACACACAAAAGAATGAAGTTGGATGCTTCCTTATACCACAGAAATTAACTCAAAATGGATAAAAGACCTAAACTTAAGAGTTAAACTGTAAAACTCTTAGAAGAAAACAAAGGGGGAAATTTTTATAACACTAGATTAGGCGATGGCTTCTTAGCTATGACACCAAAAGCACAAGTAGCAAAAGAAAAATAAATTGGACTACATCAAAATTAACAATTTTTGTGCTTCAGACGATACCATCAAGAAAGTAAAATGACAACCTACAGAATGGGGGGGCAATATTTGCAAATCATATATCTGTTAAGGGACAGGTATTCAGAGTTCATAAAGAATTCTTACAACTCAATTATAAAAAGACAAATACCCAATTAAAAACGGGCAAAGTATTTGAATAGATATTTCTCCACAGAAGATATACAAATGGCCAAAAAACTCATGAAAAGATGTTTAACATCATTAGCCTTCAAGGAAGTGTAAATCAAAACCACAATGAGATACCACTTCTCACCCACTGGGGTGACTATAATCAAAAAGTCAGATAATAACAAGTGCTGGCAGTGGAACTCTTGTACACTGTGGCTGGGAATGTAAAATGATGCAGCTGCTTTGGAAAACAGTTTGGCAGTTCCTCAAAATCTCAAATGTAGAGTTACCATATGACCCAGGAATTCCACTTGTATGTACCCAGGATAATTTAAAACAAATATCCATACAAAAACTTGTACGTGAACGTTTAAGCAGCATTATTCATAATAGCTCAAAAATGGAAGCAACCCAAATGTCCATAAATGGATACACAAAATGGATATTAATAATATCATACATCAATAATATTCATACCATGGAATATTATTGGACAATAAAAAGGAATAAAGTACTGATACATGCTACAACATGGACGAACCTTGAAAACATTATGCTAAGTGAAGGAAGACAGTAAAAAAAGACTACGTATTACATGACTGCATTTATATGAAAAGTCAAGGATAGGCAAATCTATAGAGACAGAAAATAGATTAATTAGGGGTTGCCTAGGGGAGGGGGTGGGGAGGAATGGGGAGTGACTGTTAATATAGGGTTTCTTCCTGGAGTGACAAAAATGTTCAAAACAAATTGTGGTGATGGTTGCACAACTTTGTGAATATATAAAAACCACTGAATTGTACATTTTATAATGAATTTCACGGTGAATTTCATGGCATAGAAATTATATCTCAATAAAGATGTTGTAAAATGTGTACTTATAGAATCTGAACTTACCCCGTTGTGGCATTTATTACATTCACTGCTATGATTTTGGCTAAGTCACTTGGTCTATTTCCTCATCCAAAAGATAACAGGATTGAACCAGAAAAATTTTCAAGTTTCCTCTAGCTCTAAAATTCTAGGAGTGTATGAATATTTCAGGAAGCAGAAAAAATTCAATACATTAGAAGTTAAAGCCTTATGTCCAATTGCATTCCTATATTACCATTTCTTGTTATGCCATCTGATATGCCAGGTGTTGTGCTAAGCACTGCAGAAACATTATCTCAGTAAATCGTCACAGCAATCCCATAAGGTAAGTGTGATTAATCCCATTTCACGGATGTGGAAACTAAGGCTCAGAAAGGTTTCATAACTCGCCAGGATGTGAACACAAGTGTGCCTGACTTCAGGGCTGGTGCTTTTAATCTTTATGCACACTGCCTCCCTTACCAAGTATGTTCCTATTCTGAGCAGGCAGTTCCAAAACCACAACACCGTGTCCCTTGATTATCACAAATGAGTGGTTGAAAACTGGAAAGTGATCGACTACAATGATTCCTGGAAAAAGAATAAAGCAATAACTTATTACAATATTTTTCATATCTTGCTTTTGTGACCAGTGATTCCAGAGACACAGCATTTTCCTGTTTATATGAACAAAGATATTCCAAGCAAGCAAGCAAGCTACAATAAATTATCTGACAATACCCAGTCAAAATCCATTAAAACTCAGTAGAGGACCAGAAAAGGAAAGCTGTGGGAATTCTAGAAAAAAATTCCAGTAAAAAACTTTAAAGATTTGAGAGATGGGGGCACCTGTAGGTATCCTCAGGGAGAAGAGAATGTCACATTGGTGTGCACTTAGGGGCGCCGTGAAGGGGAAAGAAGTGCAGGTGAGGCTAAAAGGAGAACCAACTATCATAGGTTTTGAAGACTGTTTCACAATCTTTGTAAACCTCTGCCCACTTCTGATACACATAAAAATCTCATTAAACTCCCAGTTTGTGTTGCAAATAGGTTTTTTTTTAAATTCAAGTACACAATGATAACATGATACTGAATACATACATTTTTGCAAGCTGTACATCCTTCTTCTCCGAGATTCTGACACATTTCTCAAGTTATCAGAAGGGTAGTTACTAATAATTTAGTGAAGTTTTCAAGAGCACATGGAGGTCTTGATAATAAGCCTTCCTTTCGCCTTTGGTAAGATCAGTGGTTCTCAACTGGGGGCAACTCTGCCCCTGAGGGGATATTTGGAAAGTCTGGAGACATTTGTGATTGTCACACTTGAGGGTACTACTGGCATCTAGTGGCTATGATGTTAATTAAACGACAAAAAAAATCTTGTCCCTTTAGGTCAGACTATAGAGCAGCTCCCTTGCTGCAATCTGCTGAAAGTCAACCCTCAACATGACAGTTTGTATTAAAAACAAAAACAAAAACCTTGTCCCTTAAAAAAAAACAAAACAAAGTCATAGCTAAGCATCAAGTATATTCATTTAGACTGAGTGAAATCAGCTGAAGCTTGATGGCAACCCCTTTACCTCCAGAAAGAAGGTCCAACTCTGGCAGAAATGAGCTTTGCCACAGAGGGAAGTTCCGATGAGCGAGCTTGACTCTTAACAGTGGCTTATACCTGCAAGGGCACAGGCAGAATCACTTGCAGAGCTGCAAAAATCAAGGTATCATGCACCACCTTGGATATACTGAATTGCCAGAACCTTGGGAATGGGACCCAGGTGCAGAAGATTTCAAACCTCTTCCCTGCTGATTACAAACACACCCCACAATTAGGAGACATTGCTGTGGAACAGTGGAATCTCAACTGGGATGATTCTGTTCCAGAATCATAGCTATTAAAATGAATAATTCTCTAACATCACCTAATATCTAGTCCACAGTCAAATTTCCCCAAAGGTCCAAAAAAAGAAAGAAAGAAAGAAAGAAAGAAAGAAAGAAAGAAAGAAAGGCAAGCCATATAACTTTTTAGAAGTCTAGGATCCAACCAATGATCACATTATCACAGTGAGCTGTCATGTCTCTTTGGTCTACTTAAATCTACAATAGATGCTGGTGTGGTTTGTTTGGTTTTTTTCTGGCCTTTTATGACATTGACATATTTGAAGCAGGAATCCCCACATCTTTAAACATATTTCTACTTATTCCTATCTTCACCACTTCTAGTTTCTACCATGAAAAAAAAAATCCTTCCTCTTCAGATTTCCAGAGCTCATACTCTTCCTCCCTTCAGAGTCAAGCTCCCTTAAAAAAAAAAAAGTAACGGGCTTCCCTGGTGGCACAGTGGTTGAGAGTCCGCCTGCCGATGCAGGGGACACGGGTTCGTGCCCCGGTGCGGGAAGATCCCACCTGTCGCGGAGTGGCTGGGCTCGTGAGCCGTGGTCGCTGAGCCTGCGCGTCCGGAGCCTATGCTCCGCAACGGGAGAGGCCACAACAGTGAGAGGCCCGCGTAACGCAAAAAAAAAAAAAAAAAGTATCACTTCACCTTCTTGTTTCTCAGGTCACCATTCATTTCTGACCCCCTCATGCCACTGATACTGCTCTCACTAAGGTCACCAAAGGCTTTCTACACATGCCAAGTCCAAAGGACGTTTTTTCAGTTAACACCTTATCTGACCTCTCTGCAGCAGCTGCCATTGCTACCCATTATCTCCCTCAAGGGCTCTCAAACCTTGGCATAATTCTCTTGTTCTCTTCTGAGTCTATGTCCCAGAATGTTGGTATTCATCACGGTTGTCCTTGACCATCTCATTCCCTCCATGGCTTTAACCACCAGCTATTAGTGATTTCCAAATCTCTTCTCCAGTCTAGAACTCTTTCCAAAACTCAAGACCCATCTATCTAACTACCTACCAGACACCCTGGCCCAAATTTCCTATAGTCCCCTATATGTAATGTGTTCCTAACTGACTTATTGTTTTCCCCTGCAAACCATTTCTCCTATTACATTCCTTTTCTTAATTAATGGAAACACCAGTTCTCCAAATTTAAAACCTCTCCTCCTGCTTCTTCATCCCCACTAATGAACCAATCACCAAATCCTCAATTCTACATCCTGTATAGCTCTCACATTCATCACCTCCTCTTCAGCTCTACCTAAGCGGCAGTCAAGGCCCTCAACATCTCTCCCACAGACCATCACAAAGATATATTTAATCTCTATATTTCCAATCCTCTTTCTCCTTTCTGATCCATCCTCTACAAGTTATTTTTCTAAAACACAAATTGGTGCACATTGCTCATCTATTTAAAGCACCCTCCTTGACTTCCCATGCCCTGCTAGGGAACAATTTAGCATGGTGGTTAAGAACACAGGCACCAGAGTTAGAAAAAGCTGAATGCAAATACTGGATTCTCCATCTACTGCATAGCCATGAGTCACTGTTTACCCTCTTTAAGCCTCAGAGTTTTCATTTATAAAATGAGGATAATTGTGTCTTTCCAACCATGTTGTTAAGGAATTATAAGGTGATGTATTGAAAACATCTGTCTCAATACCCAAATTAAATACTTAATAATTATTATAAGATGAACTCCAAATTACTTAGCATGGCCCTTTATGATCTGGTTACTGCCTACCTGTTCAGTCTCATTTCCCATTCCTCCCCACAGTTTTCATTGCCATACTATTTCACATCTTTTTGCTCTTGTACACGTAATTTACTTTGCTTACAAAACCTAGCCCCCAGTGCTTTGTCCAATGACTGAACGCTATCCCAACCTTCATTTTTGCCCTATGAACCTTAAACACAACTCTATCATTTTGTGTTACATCTACTTCCTTGTCTTCCTCTCACACTAAATTGTTTCTTGAAAGCAGAGATAAGTGGAGAAAATAACAACACAAATAACAGACATGGAAATTCACCTCAGAGACACGGAACCGTATCAGTGTCTGTTGAACAAATTTATAGAAAGGACCTAAAGTGACCATTCTGTTCTCAAACTAATTTGATGTAAGTAATGGTTCATTTATTTTACTTTTTCTTCTTATTTTTAAAAAATACATCAGCCTAATGAGAGTTTAGGTGAGCAAGTTAGGAACTTTACACTTGGATATTTTTTGTGGAGTTTTAGAGCAGCTGTGGAAGAATAGGGATTCAAACTGGGTCTTGAAAATTGTTTTGGTCCAAAGCAGAAAGGGCAAACAGGGCCTGTGGTATTCAAGCTGGGCGATGTGAACTTCAGTCAAAACTTCAATGTAGCAAAGCTAAATTTGGTTAAGTCATGTTGTTCCTTAGAGGGAAACTGTGACAACTCAAACTCAAATAAGCAAACTTATTAAGGGAGAGATGCCCAAAGAACATTTTACCATGGGAACAACTAAGTGAGCAAACAGAAAAAGACAGAATAATAAGTATCTGGGAATAGTCTCTATTATAAGGAGACGACCAAATACTTTAAAAGAAGTATACTGGTGAATACCAAGGCTATGCAGGCTCTTAGACCAGAAAAAGTGTAGCTTGCAGGGTTAATGGTCTTAAAATACTACGCGGAACACGAGGCAGGCAAATTTCCTTGTTCTAAAAGGAGATTACAAACAGCTCATTTACTTGGGTTAATAAAACAAGTCATATTCCTTTCTGAAATCCGAGATGCCATGTTTACCATATACCAAGATCACACTTTAAAAAAACATTCTCTCCCTAACAATTATTAGAAAAAGATGTTTCGGAGGGGGGTGGGGAATCTACTCTCAACCTACCAAAAAGAAAAAAAATAAGAGATCTGTCAAAAGGGCAGTGAAATCTGGACTTCGCTAGCACCACTGTGTTGGACATTGCTGTGACGCCCGCGAAACAAGTTCAATTAGCGTAGAACTCGCTTTGCTCTCCCCGGCAGAACCAAGGAAAAAAAGAGGAAAAGTCACAAGGGAATCGACTCCGGGGGAGTTGCAGGAGGATGCCGTCAGTCTGCAAAACGCCAAAGGCTCAGAAAAGGGGTCAGCGCAGGGGCAGGAGTGGCAGTGGCCCCGAAAAGTGGGCTGCGCGAGGATGCCATAGACGGGTGCGGTGACGAGGCTGTCACGAAGCTGCCTCCCCCCTCCCGGCCTCGGGCCCCAGTCACTCACATGCGGAGCCCGCGCCCCCTCGGGCTCCTCCCGCCTCGGGGACAGAAAACTGCCGGGCGTGGAGTATAGGCCGACAACTTCCTGCTTCCGGGCGCGCAACCCGGAAGCAACTCCTACGCCAAAGGCGAGGCAGCGCTCTTTTTTCCCGCCCCACGCTTCCGCCAGAAGCCGAAAGCACAAAGACTCGGAGCGCTAGGGAACTCTCGCGAGATCCGGAGAGAACGGGTTCTTGCTCCCTCTGGCGTCGTTTCTTCCTCCTCGGTCCTCTTCAGTTCTTGCCAGGGTTTCTCCTCTTCGTGGGCTACCACAGACTTCATAGCTGAACTGATTCATTCAGTGAGCGTTTGTTGAGCCTCCTACTACGTGCCAGGCAGCGTGTTAGGCATTAAGGGGTGGGAGTGGGAGGGATAACGTAAATGGTGGGCAGGCCCTTACCCTTGGGATCTAAAAGAAAGGCAGGCAAACAAATCACTCAGATTTACACACGGCCCACTCATTAATGTTAATTGAGAGTTTACTCTTTGCCAGACATTACAAAGGACTTTACATTCGAGAAACTGCTTCAACAACCTCCATTTACCCTCATACCAACCAAGCTGAAGTTTATGGAAAGGTTAAATTGCTCGAGATTACACTGGAAGCTCCCTCTGTTCAGGTTCTGGTTTGGAACAGGCCGTGTGAATGTTGAACTGAACAGAATTAGGACATGGTCCCTAACATGGGCTGTTAACAATCTCGGTGAGAAGAAAATCTGACACAAGCAGTTAGACAACGATGGAAGGTGGCACTGAATTAAAGACCAAGAAGAGAGAAGGGGAGAGAGTCTACTGTAGACAGGAAGAGTAGAGAGGTTTTCTGAAGGAGCTGGAACAAGGACATGGGCGAAGTTTGGAAAAGCATTGCAAGGAAAAAGACTAGCTTGGGCAGAGGTCTGGAAGTGGGAATGCTGGTGCCACATTTAAGGCTTGGATAATAAAATAATAAGAAATCAGGCTGGAGAAGTCAGTGAGTGGTCAATGATGAAGGGCCTTCAAGCCCAGGCCAAGTGATTTGGGACTTTAATGGGCAAAGTGAAGCCATTTAATACTTCATGGCAATATCTTGTAATATTTTGGGAGGAGGGCTTTGGCTGCTGTGTGTAAGATGTATTAGTGGGGCAAAGCCAAAAGGCAGGGAACCCAGCAAAGGGGCTTCTGAAATAATCCTGGTGTTAAAGGTCTGAAACAGCAGTGGGAATGGGAAGGAAGGGATATAATTTGGGGATCTTTGGAAAAACGAACTGACACGTCTTGATGTGTCACTTATAGGGAGCAGAGAGAAAGAGGATGATCTTCAGGTTTCCAGCTCAAAAAATGATGTTTCTGTAAAAGTTTATAATTTTGTTTTTAATAAGGGACATTTATTCAGAAGACACATTAAGCTTAGATACAGAATAAATGAAGTATTATATAAGCTACAATTTAATAGTGAATTTAGAAAAGGAATCTACGCCTCTTTGTCAACTCTGTCCTGAAGTCACTGACACCTAATGTTCTCTTGGGGACAAAAAGGCCAACAAATACTGAGCCTCTTGAGAAAGGATTTGGAATGAGCAAGCAAGACGCTGTCTTATTCTTGTGTCAAACCCCAATACATCCTCATTGTACCCTAAGCCTCCCAAGATATACGGTAAGGAACTACATAAAGTCCAAAGAAAGGAAACTCAGATAACAGACAGAAAGGACCAATGATGAAAACTTTTCCATCCAGCTCAAGGGTCATAACACAAAACTGCAGGAAGTGTAAAATTAATTATACCTTACATTAGCACAACACTCATCAGTCTAAAACGTTATTTTCTGTCCATTAGTCAATGAAACCTGAGCATCCTATGTTCAGTTCTCTGCCAAGAGAGCACAAAGATGAAGGAGGCACAGTTATTCTTTCAAGGAGCTCACTGTCTACTTTGACCTTTTCAACCTTGTATACCCTTATTCCTGCTTGGCAATTAAGGAAACTAGGATTGAACTGTGGTCAAGAGCACAGGCTCACAGCTGTGGTACTTTGAGCAAATTATTTAATCTCTGTAAGCCTCGGTTTCCTCAAAGTAAAAAGGGAATAGTGATATCTACCTCCTGTGGGTTTGAAGATTAAGTGTTGTCAAAAGTTCAGAAATAAGCTACAAGGATATACTGCATAGCACAGGGAATAGAGCCAATATTTTATAATAACTATAAATGGAGTAAAACTTTTAAATATTGTGAATCACTAGGTTATACACCTGAAACTTACAAAATATTGTAAATCTACTGTACCTCAGGTTTTTAAAAAATTTTTAATTAATTAATTTATTTATTTATTTATTTTTGGCTGTGTTCGGTTTTCGTTTCTGTGCGAGGGCTTTCTCTAGTTGCGGCGAGCGGTGGCGGGGGGCACTCTTCATCGCAGTGCGCGGGCCTCTCATTGTCACGGCCTCTCTTGTTGAGGAGCACAGGCTCCAGACGCGCAGGCTCAGTAGTTGTGGCTCACGGGCCTAGTTGCTCCGCGGCATGTGGGATCTTCCCAGACCAGGGCTCGACCCGTGTCCCCTGCATTAGCAGGCAGATTCTCAACCACTGCGCCACCAGGGAAGCCCTGTACCTCAGTTAAAAAAAATTTTTTTTTTAATTTTTGGCTGCGTTGGGTCTTCATTGCTGCACATGGGCTTTCTCTAGTTGCGGCAAGAGGGGGCTACTCTTCGTTGCGGTGCGTGGGCTTCTCATTGCTGTGGCTTCTCTTGTTGCGGAGCACGGGCTCTAGGCGCAGGGGTTTCAGTAGTTGTGGCACGTGGGCTTAGTTGCTCTGTGGCATGTGGGATCTTCACAGACGAGGGATCGAACCCGTGTCCCCTGCATTGGCAGGCAGATTCTTAACCACTGCGCCAGCAGGGAAGTCCCTGTACCTCAGTTTTTAAAAATGTTCAGAAATAGCAGAAGTAAAACACTGAATCACTGGAATAGTAGTTAGTAAAAGTTTATTGCACACACACAATCACACACACACACACACACAAAACAGTTTGCAAACTGGGGGCACTCAGAACATGGAAAGAGGCTCAAAGGTATATTTTTATAAAGCAGCTTATACAGTGAGGAGGCAGTGGTTGTTTATTCTTCACAGTGGTTGGTTATACTACTAAGAGTTTTCCTAGTGATAGGGAATGGGTTAAAAGTGGTTACCTCACATTAATTTTGGGGAAGTTTAAGTTTTGTTTATGATTTTCAGGGGCATTAACAAGAAGTGGCCCAAGTTAAGTTTTGCTTGTTTTACAGAATAAGCTAAATTAAGTTTTACTTGTATGACTAAACTGATTTGTCTGCTCAGGGAATTTCCAAGTCTGGGCTCCATCTGTGTTTGATTTTTAACAATGTGAAAGTACACAATAGTCCTTAGTTGGATGCCAGGCACAAAGTAAGCATTCATTTAGCCATCATTATTAAGTGGTGTGCAAAGCATTTACTATATGTTTATTTACCCCATTTCTTTTTTGTCCTCCCTCCAAACCTCGTCTCATTGCCTCTACTTTGCTTCTCTTTGATCCTGAGCAAACTTTAACAACCTTGGGGCATCATCTATCCCAGCTACAGTCACTCTAAGCCTTGCTCTAGCCCTGATCTATTTGATCTTCATTCTCCTGTCTCTTCCTTTCCTTATCTCTCATTTTCTTCCCTGTCCTTCCCTCTCCCCTCTTTCCAGACTCTGCCTTTGGAGTCTAGAAGCTCTGATTTGCTGTATGGCTATGGACAAATAAGTCATTTAATTGCTGAGTCTCAGTTTTCACATCTGAAAAATGGGAATAACAACATCTACTTTATATGATTGTTTTGCGCAGTGGATTATAATGTTCAAGTGCTCTGTAAATACGCAGCGCCTTACAAGCGTTAGTTACTGTCGTCTCTCATCTCTATTCCCTTCCACTCTTCCTCTCCTTAGACTGTGGGACTAGGGAATTCTTCCAAATGAAAGGTTAGGCTTTAACGCCAATAGAAGTGCAGCTTTGCTGGTTGGTCACGCCTTCCACGCCTAAAAGAACCAATCAGAGCGTCCGGAGAGTGGCGCGGCATCTCTCCACTTGGAGGCCCCCTTTTATAGAGCTTGCACTTTTCTCCGTCCTTGCGGGCAGCTTGCTTTCGCCTTGCACCCAAGATTCTCGTCCTTGGAGATGGGGGTCCTTCCCCTTCCTCGTCTCAAGCACCCAAACTTTGGCATCGCTAGAGTTGAATGGCGGGAACCGGAAGTGCGTGCAGCGGCGGCGGGTCCCCGGCGAGTCGGGTCCCAGGCGAATCGCCGGAAGTAGCAATTGCTACGGGAGGTTTCCGCTAGCTTCGCTATGGCGGCGATCCCTCCAGACTCTTGGCAGCCGCCCAACGTGTACTTGGAGACCAGGTGAGGGTCCGGCTTCTGGGCCTGGGCTGGCGGAGGCGACGCGGAGCCCAGGCTTAGCCGCAGGGCTGGGTTCCCGGCGCGCTCCTTCGGGAGGCCGACCTCCTCGTGGAGCCGCGGTCGTGGGGGCGGCCTGAGGGCTGAGTGGGGACCGCCACTGCCCGCGTCCGAGCTCCGCACCGACTCGCGCTGAGACTTTAGCGACAGAGGCCCGATTGCTTTCCTCTCACCCCTCCGTTCATTCATCCTTTCATTCAACTAACGTGTATTGAATCTACAGGTCGGGGACGTAGGATCTGAGGGTCAGAGGTGCATAAAACACAGCCTTGCCTTTAGAAGCTTACAGTAAAGTGAAGGAGACAGATTTGTAAATATTAAGGTTGTAAGTAAAACAGTTGTATAAACAGATTTTAGGAGAACACAGGAAGAAGCACATTTATTCTCTCCTATCAAAGAGTGATAATATTGAGCAGAAACAGCTAGTGCCATGCCCCTGATGTGTAGCATCACATTTAGTTTAATCCTCTTAGCAACTCAGATCATGTAGGTACAATTCCAACTTCTCTCCAGTTTTAGCAGGAGAAATGTCAAAATTTGCAGAGTAAATGGCTTGATTAAACCCATGTAGCTAGTAAGTAGGGGAACCTCATTTGGAGCCTGGTCTGTCTGCCTCACGTGCTAGGTTCTTTAGCCCCATTCATTCCATTGCCTCCTTGGAAGAAGTTAAAAGTGATCTTTCCAAAGTAGGACAAATAACCTTAAGTAACTTCTTACTACTACAGCAGTATAAAATTGAAATTTTGTAGTCTGACCTTCATCCTGACCTTTGCCTACCTCTCTCCCTACATCTGCTGTTCTCACATCAGCAGCCAAGATCCAGCCATCGTCTTTCCATCTTTCTATTCTTGCCCATGCTGCTTTTCCATCAGAGTACAGTTGTCTCAGATGCTGCTCTTGCCCCTTGGCCATTTTCCCCACCTTCTTAATGAGAAAATTCTACTTTTTCTGGCCTCAACTTGAAAGTATGTTATTTCTGAACTCACCTGTTAGTTTTTTAAATTACAACATAAATCAGAATTTAAATCCAAGCAGTTGTAGAAGTGTGTAGAATAAGAAGTGAAAGCCACTCCTCTCTGTAAAAACACCATTAATAGTTTGTTGGATGACGATCCAGATCTTTTTCTCTGTACACATAGGCATCTCTTTTATGTTCTGTTTTTTTATTTTTTATTTTTTTAAAGGAATTTTGCCTTTTTAAAAATTTATTTATTTATTTATGGCTGTGTTGGCTCTTCGTTTCTGTGCGGGGGCTTTCTCTAATTGCGGCAAGTGGGGGCCACTCCTTATCCTGGTGCGCGGGCCTCTCACTATCGCGGCCTCTCTTGCGGAGCACAGGCTCCAGACGCGCAGGCTCAGTAATTGTGGCTCACGAGACTAGTTGCTCCGCGGCATGTGGGATCTTCCAAGACCAGGGCTTGAACCCGCGTCCCCTACATCGGCAGGCGGACTCAACCACTGCGCCACCAGGGAAGCCCTCTTTTATGTTCTATTTTTAAACAATAAGATTGTATGATCATATTATATATATATTTTTTCTGTAATTTGCTTTTCTTTCGCACACTAGTACATGCAGCCTTCTGTAGTATGGATATTTCATATTTTAGTCATTCCCTCTTTGAAGACTTAAATTGCTTCTCATATTTTTTTTTGTTAGGACAAATACTGGCATAAACATCCTTGCACATATTGTATCCTTAAGCATTTTTGTAAGTTTCTCCATAGAATAGAAACTTAGAAGTTGAAATTGCTGTCAAAAGGTATGGGGCTTCCCTGGTGGCGCAGTGGTTGAGAGTCCGCCTGCCGATGCAGGGGACACGGGTTCGTGCCCCGGTCTGGGAAGATCCCACATGCCGCGGAGCGGCTAGGCCCGTGAGCCATGGCTGCTGGGCCTGCGCGTCCAGAGCCTGTGCTCCGCAACGGGAGAGGCCACAGCAGTGAGAAGCCCACGTAATGCAAAAAAAAAAAAAAAAAAAAAAAAAAAAGGTATGCACATTTCAAATTTGTATAGGTATTTTCTGATTGCCATTCCAAAAAGTTATTCCCTGTATTTTACAAATATCCACCAGAATGTTGCTCCCTGAGAGGAAAAGCACTTAGAACTGTATCTTGCACAGAGTAGTTGTTAACCCGTGTTGAATGTTAGGAGTGTGAAGGATGAATAGCAAGTAGAAAGGCTTTTAGAAAGCTATGTTCTAGCACATAGTACATTTATTAATAGAGTGCTTACACTGTGCTTGGCACTGGGTATTCAGGCTATACAGAGTTGACTCAGTTCACACATTCTTGGAGCTTAAAGTCTAGGTGAGTGATGAAATGGAGGGGAAGGCACCTAAGTCTTACTTCTTCCTTTTCCTTAGCACTACTTCAAGGGGAAAAGCACTCATCACATTGGGCAGGTATAAAGCTTTGAAGTAATCAGATTTTGCCTTTGTTGTACCCTTCCTAAATACACACAAACTGTCCCTTTTTTTTCCCCATTAAAATTTTTAATGAATAGGTAGTAATTTACATAGCTCAAAAATACAAAAGCTTAAAAAAGATATTCACTGGGGCCTCCCTGGTGGCGCAGTGGTTGAGAGTCCGCCTGCCGATGCAGGGGATACGGGTTCGTGCCCCGGTCTGGGAGGATCCCATATGCCGCGGAGCGGCTGGGCCCGTGGGCCATGGCCGCTGAGCCTGCGCGTCCGGAGCCTGTGCTCCGCAACGGGAGAGGCCACAGCAGTGAGAGGCCCGCGTACCGCAAAAAAAAAAAAAAAAAAAAAAAAAAAAGATATTCACTGAAAACCTTCCTGTCTCCCATTTACCCACTTTCCACCCCCACCCAGAAACTTATGTATGTATAAATAAATTTGAATTCCCTTTTTTTTTTTTTTTTTTGGCGGTACGCGGGCCTCTCACTGTTGTGGCCTCTCCCGTTGCGGAGCACAGGCTCTGGACGCGCAGGCTCAGTGGCCATGGCTCACAGGCCTAGCCGCTCCATGGCATGTGGGATCCTCCCAGACTGGGGCATGAACCCGTGTCCCCTGCATCGGCAGGCGGACTCTCAACCACTGCGCCACCAGGGAAGCCCGAATTCCCAATTTTTTAATGTCCAACTTAAAAAAAAATGACAAATTAAATGTAAGATTTTTTCTCCTAATTCAGGGGTTGGTTATATTGGTTTACAATGATCAGTGATTTCTTGTATACAAGGTGTTAGAATTTTTAGTTGTCCATGGTTATTTTGCTTAGAAGAAGTTCCAGAAGCCCCTGCATGTTTTACTCAAAGAAGGTATCTGTGTTTATGTTATTTGCATTGTGTTGTTTTCCTTTGCTGAGCATGAAATCTGATATTTATCATAATTTCATGATTTATAAGCTTGAAAAGGAAGAGTCTTGGAGCAGTCCCATAATGTTTCTGTCTGCTGTGACCTTGTTCTTGACTGGAGCTCTACTGTCCTCTCCCCCTGCAGCATGGGGATCATCGTGCTGGAGCTGTACTGGAAGCATGCTCCAAAGACTTGTAAGAACTTTGCTGAATTGGCTCGTCGAGGTTACTACAATGGCACCAAATTCCACAGAATCATCAAAGACTTTATGATCCAGGGAGGTGACCCAACAGGGACAGGTACAGTTAAGTCAACGTTAGTTTCTGAAGCCTCATGCTGTTATAACTGGGTAGAAGGTAGCCAGGGCTCTCTTCCACATACCAGGGACTGGGTTAGTTGATTCTGGTGACTACTCCTGCCCTTGCTAGCACACCCCCTTCCCCAAACACACACAAGTGGAATTGACCAGAAACCAATCTTGACTCCCGGATTTTATAGAGTCTCTCATATATTCCGTGTATTGCTTACTAAGAGCAAATAATGTTTTGCCTGAATTATAGTAATGCATAGAGTAGTCTGGATAATCAGGAGTAAATAAGGACATTTGCAGTGTTTTGAGGAAAAGAAAATAGTGGGTTCTTAGATTGATTCATTCATTTAACAAATACTGAACACCTGCCTTGTGTCATATATTTTTCTGAGCTCTGGGATATGGCTGTGCCTAGAGAAAAAAAAAAAAACAACAACTTCCTGCTCTCAATAAAGCAGGAAAAGGATGTGGGGATGGGATTTTAGTAGAAAGGTCAGGGAAGTCCTGTCTGAAAGATGTGATTGGAACAGAGATCTGAAGGAAGTGAAGGAATGAACCTTGTGTCTGAGAGAAGAACATTCCCATGGAGGGAAGAGTAGACCCAGAGGCTGTGAGGCAGGAGATAGGAGATCATGTAGGACCTTGTAGGGCATAGTAGAGACTTTGGGTTTTATTCTGAATAAGGTGGGAGCCATTAGAAGGTTTTGAGCAAAGGAGTGACATGATCTGACTTATTCTTTAAAAAGATCACTCTGGGAATTCCCTGGCGGTCCAGTGGTTAGGGGTCTGTGCTTCCACTGCAGGGGGCACGGGTTCGATCACTGGTCATCAGGGAACTAAGATCCCACATGCTGTGCGGCACAGCCAAAATAAAAAGATCACTGACTGCTGTTTGGAGAATAGATGATGTGGGGCAAGAGTGAGAGCTGGGAACCAGTTAGAAAGCTGCTGTAGTCATCCAGGCTAGATGTATGTGGTTGGACTAGCCTAATAGTAGAGACAGTGGTGAGAAGTGACTGGATTCAGGTTATGTTTTGATAGAAATGGAGCCAGTGGGATTTGCTGAGGTTGAAAGCTGGGAAGGACAGGCGTGTGAGAGAAAGAGATGGTCAAGGATGACTTCAAGGGTTTTAACTGCAGTTTAGTGAAATGTGAAGGGGGAGAGAGGAGCATGTTTGGAGGGGGAACATCAAAAATTTGGTTTTGGTTCTGGACACACTACGTTTGAAATGCTTGTCAGATCTTCTGGTGGAAATGTTGATTAATGGGAGATGAGTGTGGAGTTCATGGAAAGGTCGAGGATGGAGGTATGAATTTGGGAGTTATCATCGTTTAGTCGGGATTTATTAGTGAAATTGGTAGATGCCAACATTTATAAGTTTCAAGGGCCCTTGCTTCCCAGTCTGCATTTTCTCTCTGCTAATTCCTATTCCTGCTCTTTTGCCTTTAAATAAGCTTGGTTCTCTCTGACAGTTTTTTCTCAGACTTTTTCTTCCTTGTCATTCTCAGTTGTCCTTTATCCTTTATGATGAAGAGGCATTCTATTTTTTCAATATATATGGACACATTTCAAAATATAGAATATAGAGGAAAATAGAAAAAAGAACGAAAAAATCACTCATAAGAGGGAATTTCCTTGTGGTCCAGTGGTTAGGACTCCCTGGTTGGGGAGCTAAGATCCCGTAAGCCGCGCGGCGTGGCCAAAAAAGAAAAGAAAAGAAAAAAGAAACCACTCATAAGTTTAGCTCCTGAAGATTCCTAACCACCATTAGCTATTCCCCCAATGTCCCACCTCTCAGAAATGATGAACGTTAACTTTTGGTGGCCATTATTCTAGACATCTTTCGTTTCAGATACCTAGTTAAAAGGATGGATAACTAGCTAGATGGAAATAATTTCAAGAGAATAGGCTATGTCATGCATGCTATTGTTTTTAAAACAAAAAGTATTTTATTTAATTTTGTATATACTTAACAGAAAAATTGACTTCCTGCTATGAAAGATGAGACAATTAGTACTTAAATTTCTACCCATTCCTATTGTTTAGGAAAAACTTAGTTTTACTTGCTTCCTGTGTTGGGAAAAACTCAGTTCTTCCCTCCTGGGTTTTTCCTTTACTTTTATATGCTCGCACAGAACACTTCACTGACACTTCTGGTCATCAACTGTATGGAATTTTTTCCCCACAATAAGCAGTTCCCTGTGACACCAGCTGTGTTTGATTAATTTGCTAGAGCAGGTCAGAGAACTCAGGGAAACCTAAGTGCTTACTTACATTTACCAGTTTATTAAAGGATATTGTAAGGGATACAGATGAACAGAGATACTTCAGGTGAGGTCTGGGAAGGTTCTGAGAATGGGAAATTCTGTCCCCATGGAGTTGGGGTGCATTACCCTCCCAGGGTGGATGTGTTCGTCTGCTTTGAAACTCTATAAACCGTGTACTATTGGGATTTTATGGAGGCTTCCTCATGTAGGCATGATCAATTAATAGCTCCATTTCTAGCCTTTCTCCCCTCCTTCCCTCTCTGGAGAAGGGGGTGGGGCAGGCACTGAAAATTCCAAGCTTCTAATCATGACTTGGTCTTTCTGGTGACCAGCCCCCATCCAGGATTCTACCCAGAGTCACCTCATTAGAACAAAAGATGGTCCTAGTGCTCTAATCACTTAGGAATTTATAAGGGTTTCAGGAGCCCTGTGTCAGGGATAGGGTCAAAGACCAATATTAGAACAAGAGATGCTCCTAGTGTTCTTACCACTTAGGAATTTACAAGGGTTTTAGAGGCTCTGTGCCAGGAACCAGGGGCAGGTATCTGTATGTCTATATATATATATATACACATATATATATATATGTATATACACACATATATATATATGTATATATGTATATATAGATATATCTTTTTTTCTATTATCTCACACCTGTCCTCCCTCCCTTACTCCCACTCTTTTGTTGTTAGTTTTATTTTTCCTTATCAAAGTTTACAGCATTTTCCATTCTGCACCCGTGAGTCCCTCAGTTACAGTGTGGGTTCTACATTTCAGAGGGTTCAGTGCTCACCACTAGGCTTTTCTATTCACAAGTGGTAGAAGGCAGAATTTATTGTTGAGTGGTTTTTATTGCAAGGGCTGGAGGGTGTTATATTTTCAAACTCAATCATGTTTGAGAATTTCTGCCAGTTATGCTTATAGTTGAAAAAGATCATGACTTGTTTACTATTCTTGGGCCAGACTAATTCTCTCAGATCTTTTTAGACAATTCTGCTCCATTGCCTTCTGGTTTTGAACATGGCTTTGGAGAATACTGAGGCCAGATTTACTCCTTCCTTCAGTTCAGGGAAATTTTTTTATTCATGTTTCTGAATATTTTCTCTGTTACACTTACTGGATTTTCTATTTCAGGAAACTAGTTATTCTTTATTTCATTGCCTTTGCCTTCCATATCTGTCACATTTCTCCTGAGTAAGTGAGGTGATGTTTTTTCTATTTTTTCCTGCATCCACTGAAATAATCTCAGACCTTTACTCTGTGCCTTATTCAGTTTTCAGCCCTGTCTATTTCATTCTTTACTGCTCTAATTTATTTATTAGAGCTGTCTTGGTGTCATTTGGCTCTCAGTCTGTTTCCTCAGCTCTGCACTCTTTTCACCTTATTCTGTTGATTTGTTATCTTGTCTATGAGCTCTTGTTTTCTTGGATTCTTATTTTTGTTGAAGCATCTGTAGCTGAGACAACCATGGAGAAGCCCTTCTTGGATTATATTTTCTCCCTTCTTTCTCTCCTTCCATTTGTTGTGTATGTTTGCATAGTCTCCGTGCCATTTCTTGTTGTCAAATCCACGCTTAATGTCGGAACCTGCATTGACCTTACCTTTTATTTGCTTGGGTACAGTGTAAGTGGATTCTCTTTGTCACTCTCCCTACCTTTGTGGGACCAGTCATCTTCCCCATCCCAAATGCTAGGTTGCTTTCTTTCCATTTTATTCTAGCCTGCTGAGGGTGTGGGAGGGAACACCAGCTCAGCTCGTGCTGAGTGAGCCCCTGTGGGAGGGCTGACTTTGTTCTGTCTTCCCAGACTCCATGCCGGTGGTGTCCCACTACCCCCACCCCAGGCCCTGGGTAGCCCCTGAGTATAGCTATAGCAGAGGAAAAAGAGGCCTCATACCTTTTTTTCGTTTTCAGCTGGGTTTCTATAACAGAAGACATATTAGCGAGAGAAAAGCATACAAATTTATTTAATACAAGTTCTGCATGACATTTCCTTTATAGGGAAATGAAGACCTGAAGAAGGGGTTACCTTGAGCGTTTTTAGGCTAGGTTTGATAAAGAGTGGAAAGTTGTGGGAAAATGTGAGCGGACAAAAGGGGTATGAGTATAAGCTCAGTGTAGTAAACTAGGGGAGACTTAGCAAGGCTTGTTCTTTCAGATTCCTCTTGGGTGTCCCTCTTTCATGAAAGTAGGTATGTTCCTTTCCTCCAAGTATACGGAGGAGACCTCTCACTTGAGAGTCTTATGACCCTTCAGAGGAATGTTAGAAAGTCCTTCCTGCACCTGCTGTTTCTCACATTCCTTCAACTTGAAATACTCATTATGCCTGGGTGCCTTATTTTGGAGTAGTATGTCCTGATCCCTGTCATGGTCCTGTGTTTCTCCACCTAACTAAGGCGGTCGTTGCTATTACCCTGACCTGCCACTCCTGAGTGCCTGTGGTGTGTGGGCTTCTGTCTTCAAGGGCTTCTCCTTAACTTCTTCAGGGTTGTTCACCCACTCCCCTTGTTGGCTTCTCAAAATTGGAGGGTATTTGTGAGAATTCTCTGGGTGACACTCCTCCTTTCCTGATTACTACTTTTCAGGAGTGCAGGCAGAAGGATCTCTTATTTCTTTCCCTGACTGACTCTTTTCAGAATCTTTGGAATAAGTTTGTCTCCCTTTTCTTATTTGGTTGTTGCTGGTGAATTTTTGGCTTTGAAAGAAATTGAATTTTTTGTGTTTGCTTCATCAGTTATTGGGGAAGGCTGAGTCTAATTCTGCTTCAGTCCACTTTCTTTATCTGAAAATGTCCTGTCAACACTTTGTTGTACTTCTTTCCTGTCTTCTTCCTCTTTCTTGTTGTCATGAGATAAAATTTTAATTCATAACACCAGTGAACTGAGAGTTCTTGATTAGTGTACAAGAATTGGAAGTGACTCAGATGTGAGTGCTCTTGTCAGAGCTTCCCTGTATTTCTGTAATTAGTTCGCAATCCTTCATAATGTCACATTTCCATGAGGTGATTTTAATGAAATTGAATCACTCAAAAGATTTCCAAATAATTGCGTCCAGCCTCAAGTATAGTGAGTGGTTGAGCAGGCTTATGGTGGAAGGCAAACAGGAGTTAGGCCCTCCTGGGTCACTAGTATGGACTGCTGGCTGACTAGGTAACATAATTTTTGCTGAACATCTCAGATGACCAGCATGTGGCATTCTGGGCTCTTCAGCAGGTCGATGTAGCTTTTCTATCCCCGATGTATCCTTTTTTTTTTTTTTTTTTTAATTTATTTATTTTTGGCTGCACTGGGTCTTCGTTGCTGCGTGCAGGCTTTTCTAGTTGCGGCGAGCATGGGCTACTCTTCATTGTGGTGTGTGGGTTTCTCATTGTGGCGGCTTCTCTTTTTGTGGAGCACAGGCTCTAGGCGCGAGGGCTTCAGTAGTTGTGGCACATCAGCTCAGTAGTTGTGGCTTGCGGACTCTAGAGCACGGGCTCAGTAGTTGTGGTTCACGGGCTTAGTTGCTCCGTGGCATGTGGGATCTTCCCAGACCAGGGATCAAACCCGTGTCCACTTCATTGGCAGGTGGATTCTTAACCACTGTGCCACCAGGGAAGTCCTCCAGGGTCTTTCTGATACACCTTTGCCAGATGTTTTCTCAATTCAGATGTCTTTGACTTTGACCTCCTGCTTCATTTTAAACCATTTTTCTTCTTTTAAATTTCCTTTATTGTAATAACTCTATGCTGGCTCTTCTCTTAGCCCTCTGAATGTCTTTTCTCTGTTTTCTACTAACTTCTTCTCTTTCTCCTCTCCCTGTAAGACATGGCATCCTATCAAGCTCTTCCTTTCACGTTTCCAGCTCTGCACTTAGCCTCACAGTGCTCACCAGCTGCCGTGATTACAGTGATTAATTACATACTGATTATGCTGTGTGTCACCCTCACTCTGATTTCATCTCGCCTCTTAGTAGCTCCAGGAACACATGAAATTTAACGTGTTGAACAGCAAGCTCTTGTTAATTTTATTCATTTGATGAATATTTGCTAAGAGTCTGTGGGGTATGCTGTACTATTCTAAGGCCTGTGAGGAGTATTTAAGCATTAGAAGCCAAGGCATTTTTCTCTTCCTTGCAGAGTACCCTGCCCTGCCAAGAAGACAGTGTATTCATTATAAGAAACAACTAGAAAGTAATAATATGATAAATATGCAAATGCATGGTGGTATGCTATGGATTATGTATAGAACATTTGTTGGAATAATTCATAATGAGAGAAAAAGTACAGTGGAATGGGGTTAGAATGGGATGGAGTAATATTTTGAGGTGGGCCTCGAAGGAAATGTAGAATTTTAACTTTTGAGGGGACAGGGAAGGGCATTTTATTGATAGATTTAGGAAGAAGAGTGAATACAGAATGGAGGCACAAGTGACACGCATGTAGGGTGTGAAGGAGAACCCACCACCCCAGGTGTCGCATCTCATGCTGGACTGGCTCTGTGACGGGACCCAGCCACCTCTCCACGCCCTGGACAGATGCATAAAATGTGATTTTTAAGACCCCCGAACTGCATGCTTAGGGGAGAGTAAGGGAGGAGCAGTTCAGGGCAGAGTGCACAGAGTAGTAGGAGACAGCATGGGGGTTAAGATCAGGCCAGTTCATGGAGACTCCCAGACGGGAGTTCAGATTTGAATTAGCATCATTTGGGGACCATATGGGACTCTTGATAAGAAAAATGTGTGAGGACATTTAATCCAGCCATGATATACGGCAAGGTAGTGTAGTGTGGGGGTGAACAGAGGGTGGTGGAGCTCACTGGGCTTGGGGTCGAATCTTGGCTTCACACGAACACTTACTAAGTGTTATGTTAGACAACTTATGTGACCTTGCTGAGCCGCCTTATATATAAATGGGGAGTGTGGTTACATGTACCTCATGAAGGTTGTTGTGAGTAGTAAACGAGCAGATGTTTATAAAATGGTTAGCACAGGTTCAATACAAAATAGGAGGTCAAAAAAGTATGGGTGTTTATTATTTATTTTGGTTGTTAATTCATTTAACAAATGTCTGTTGGACTCCAGGCATTATTCTAAGAGCTGGGGATACAATAATGAATAATAAAGCCCTCATGGAACTCTCATTCTGGTGGGAGAGACAGTGAACAAATAAGTACGTAGTACACTGTGAGGTTGTGCATGACAAATGATATGGAAAAAATGATGTACAAGGGGATAGAGCAGGGGTTCTCAGGCTTGGCAGTACTGACATTTTAAGCTGGATAATTCTTTGTGGTGGGGGCCGTCCTGTGTATTGTAGAATGTTTAGCTGCATCCCTGACCTCTACCCCCTAGATGCCAATAGAAGTCCTTGGTGTGACAGCCAAAAACGTCTCCACGCATTGGTCAGTGTCCCCAGGGGGCAGAGTCACCCCTGGTTGAGAACCACTGGGATAGTGAGGGAGGTGCTACTTTGAATAGTGTGATTAGGGAAGACCTCTCTGATAAGAAGGAATTTGAGCAGCGCTCTGGATAAAATAAAGTAATGAACCATGAGAATGTCAGGGACAAGGACAATCCAGAGGGAACGGCAGTCAGAGGTCTTAGAACCAGAATGTGCCCTGCAAGAAACAGCACAGAGGCCACTGGCTGGAGCAGGTGAGTGAGGGGGAGAGTGGCAGGAGGTATCAGAGAACCAGATCATGGAAAGTCTTGTAAGTTGTGATGAAGACTTTGGACTTTGTCTGAAGTGTGATGAAATGTCACTGGAGGATTTTGAGCAGAGGACTGCCATGATGAGACTTGTTTTAAAAGGATCCCCTGACTTCCACATGCAGAATAGACTGGTGTGGAAAGCAGGAGTCAAGGCCAGAAGCAGGGAGATGAATTAGAAACTTTCATTGTTGTCAAAGCTAAAGCTTATAGTTTGCACTATGGTGATAGGGGTTCTGTTGGTTCTGGTCCTCTGGGAAGCACATGCCAAGACAGAGTGAGAAATTCAAGAGATTTAATGGGGTAACACTTGTGAAAGGTAAAGGGGGGAGGGAGCAAGTGTTGGAAGGAGAAGTCTTCACATATCAGTGCAGGTCTAACATCTGTGAAAGGAGAGAGGGAAGTGGAGAAGGAGCCAGTAGAGGAAAATGAAGAGCTGCCAGTAAGGTGGGATTTCAAGAAAGGTGACATCAACTGTCCGATGCTGCTGTTGGATCAGGCAGGGTGAGGCCTGAGGATTGACCAGTGGATTTAATGACAACGTGGTGGTACTGATGACCTTGACAAGAGCAGTTTCAGGGAAGTGGTGAGGGCCAACATCTGAATGGAGAGCGTTCAAGAGGCTGGAGAAGAAGTGGGATGGGGTTTTTCTGGAAATTGATACAGAGAAATGGGGAGATACTTGGAAGATAGTGTTGTCGTCGTTTTTCCAAAATGTGAAATAGTAATACCATGTTTTTATGCTGATAGGAATGATCTATCAGAAAGAAAAACTGATACAGGAGAAGGGAAAATTGTAGCTGCAAAGTTCCTTAAAGGTGAATGGGATTGATTAGTATGTGCTGGTGGGATAGTCATTTGAACAATTTATTTATACAGTGTATTAATAATGGATGAAGCAAGGTAAATGGGTAGAGATGTAGGAAGGAAAGTGGATTTGGTGATGAGAACATGTGAAAGTTCTCTTCCTTTTTCTCAGTGAAATAAGAAGCAAAGTTATCCACAAAGAGCAAGGAGCAGATCGGGAATGGTGGAGGTTTGAAGACAGAGGAACTGGCATAAACTTGGGCAGACTGCCTCCCAAGGTGGACTGTTGGTCACAACCTACAGTCGTCTCTCAAAGAAAATGCTCAGACTATCTCAGTTAAAGGAGGCTCATCATCACTGATACTATTGTGTTTGCTTCATGTTATATACTACATGGTTTCCATGCATTGTCTTATTTAATTCTCATAACAGTCCTATGAGACATAAGTACTACTGCTGTTCCTATTTTTTGGACAAGGAAACTGGGGCTTAGAGAAGGTAAGTATATTGCTTAAGGTTACACAGCTAATAAGTGGTGGATTGGGAACTGAAATCTAGATCTCTCTGACCCCAAAGGCAAGTGAGGAAGAGAGGACTCTATCTTAAGAGCTAAAGCTTCTTGGAGAACTGTAGTATTGTTTGCTGTGTTAGATCTGGTATCTGGCATTTGCCCTGGTAATTCAATAGTAGCTCCACTAGTCAGTTCCCCCTTCCTACTGTTACTAACAAAGTGATTGTATCAATTTAGGATGCTTCTGGCTGCAAGTAACAGAAAACTCAACCACAGAGGCTTAAACAAAGAGAGCTTTTGTTTTTCTCACATAACAAAATGTCTGGAGGTAAGCAGTTGCAGGCACTGGTTCATCTGCTCAGCAGAGTTGTCAGGGACCCAGGCTTGCTGTGTCCTTCCACTCCACCATTCTCAGTGTGTTGCCCTTTGATCTCAAACTTGTCTTATGGTTGCCAGGTGGCTGCTGCTGCTCCTGACATCACCTCTGCTTTCAAAGAAGGAAGATGAGGAAAGAGCTATGGGTGAAAGACAGGAGTGTGTTGTCCTTTTTTAATCAGGAAAGCTATAGCTTTCCTAGAAGCTCTACTCAATGGCTTCTGTTTATGTCAGTAAGTCAGAACTGGGTCATCTGGCTACCCCTAGCTGCAAACGGGACTGGTCCGTACCTGCCTTTTTTGTCTCTGAGGTTGAGGCAGGCCATGGAGAAGGGGTTGGAAATGCTCAGAGGACATCTGCGGTATCTGTTAGAGGCTCTCTTGCTGGAAGAGAGGCTTTGATTGGTTTGGTTAGTTGCCTTCTTGTGTCGAATGCCCCAGGCAGAGCTTTCACGTGGGCCTCCTAATGGCTAACTGGCTGACCTGTGGCTGCTTTAGGGCTGGATATTAATCCGTGATTCCATCAGCTGTGGCATGGGAGTGGTAGGCACAGGTAGCACCAAGTATGGTAATCTTTGTGTAAGAGACCTCTCTCGATGTCTTAGATGCCACTCTAGTTCATCTTGAGAGGTTTCTACAGTCAGTCAGCAGGGGAAGGAAGAAGCACATCAGAGCAGTCTTGGGGATAAGACAGGTTTTTTCGTTTTTGTTTTTTAAAGAAACAGAAAGCACAGATCATAAAGAAAAAGATTGAGGAATTTCAACTGCAAAGAATTCTTTGCATGAGAAGATCCCATTAAAAGAGTGAAAAAAGTAAACTGGAAAAAAGTATTTGCAAAAGCATTAACTGACAAAGAATTAGTATCTAGAATAATCCTACTAATAAAGTATATATAAATTTTAAAATGTGAAACCACTCGGTAGAAATGTGGCTGTTGACAGAGGAGGGAAGCTAAATAGCCAGTAAACAGGAAATTACGCACAGCTTCAGGGAAACGCAGTTTAAAACACCACAAGAGATCTGACACCTTTCAGACTGACAAACATTAGAAAAAGCCTGGCAAAAGGACCTCGAGCAGTAAGGGTAAGAGTGAGAGCACTGTGGGTGGGGTGCACATTGGGGCCACTTCTGGCAAGATAGTTGGGGAAATCTAGTAATGGTGAAATGTTGATACACTGTGAGCCTGCATATCCCCCATGAGGTATAGTCCCTGAGAGCTCCTGCACTTGTGTTTGGGAGACAGTATAAGAATGGTTATTGCAGTGTGGCTTATGATAGCAAAAACATTGGAAAGATCCTAACTATCCATCACCGTGAGAAAAGATTGTGTTGTAATCATTCAGTGGAACGAATGCTACAGAGAGCTGCATGGAACAAAATGGATGAATATCACTTACAGTGGTGACCCAAAAAAAGCTAACTGCAGAAGAATATGTGGAGTCTAATACCATTTATATAAACCTAAAAACATGCAAACAACAGTACATTTGTTTAGGGATGCATACAATATGTAGTAGAAAAGAAAATGCATGGAAATAACAAACTCCTGGTCAGAAAGAGTAGTGGTGACCTGAGAGGAAAATGAGATCCTTCACAGCAGTTGTTAGCTCTTGGGGGAGTGGTGGAATTGGGGTAGGGAAACAGGGTGTGTGTGCCTGGGATCTTCGTCTGGATTGGCCACACTTTATTTCTTGAGGGGAGGCTGCACAGTTGTTTGTTGTATTATTCTTTGTATTGTTTTATGTCTGAAATATTAAATACATTGAATAAATGTTTAAAGGAGAGGGCAGAAGAGTGGAAGAACTTTGAGGGCATAGAGTTTGGAAAACAGGCCTGTGCCTGTCTCCCTTGTATCTGTACTAGAGGAGGCACACAGCACGTTTTTAACCACAGAGCTTCCTGATTTTTGGCTTTATATGTGATCATTGACATCTGTTGCCTGCTGTGCACCGGAGAACTCTTTAATCACTCCCTGTCCATTTCTCCACTATTCCGCATGCCCAAAGGAATGTTTTGATTGGAATTATTTGTCTTTATGACAATTTGCTGCAAACCCTACTGAGTTGAACTAGGTTACGAAAAGATAACATATTATGATTAAATGGTGCCTTCGAGGCCCAAACTACTTGCAGTTGGTCAAACTATGCCTAGTGAGTGAAGTGGGGCTTCCATGCCCTTTCCTCTCATCTCCTTCTGATTGCTTAACCCCCCAGGCTTTATCTGTGACTCTTGACTGGCCTATCCTGTTTGTGGTACCATTCATATGTTCGGTTTCAGTTCCTTGAGAGTGGGGCCCTGAGGTTCGGGCAGTCCTTGGCTTGCAGAGATCACACTTCCAGGGCTCAGCCTGCGGACAGACAGCACACTGCTGAACTTCATCCTCATCATGCTCATTCAAGCCCTGGAGGCAGGGCTTGACCTTAGTTTGTCCCCATAGCCCTCTTTCTCCTCTCTCGTCTTCAGCCCGAGCACTTCTACTAACCAACCCCCCACCCCAAGCTCAAGCAGGAACCTTGACTCTAGTCAGAGGGAACATACTGGTTATATAATTGCTGTTTGGAGGTATACTGGCATGTTGGAATTTTTGGAATGAATTTTTACATAGTTTGGTAGTTCAGTAATTTTCCAGAAGCATGGGTAGCCTGGGCCAGGTGGGAGGTTTCCCCAACTCTAACGTTCACCCCCATTCCTCTTTGCATGAGAACAGCATTTTCTTCCTGAACCGGGGGCTGTGACAGGCTCCCTGTGGTGGAGCATCCTAAAAGACACAGCAAAGGATTTTTTTACCATGGAAACACCTTACCAGGGCCCAGGGGCCTCTGGGGGTGGACATGGTGCTTTAACATGCTACTTTCACAGCAGGCTGTAAAAGGAAGTGAGCTCCTTGCCTCTGGCCTGTTTCCTGGCTGCCAGGCAAGCAGAGTAAGCTGATAAATCTGCTGTTCACTTTGTTTCAGGCTATTTTGTCTTGACTGGTCAACTTGGAGAATCCAAAGTAGTTCAACAAGACATATGGTTGACTAAATAATTGATTAAGAAAGCTGTCTCCTATTAGGACATTTTTCCCTATGGAAAAATCTTATTTAACATATCATTTTTCTCTAACAACAAAACCTGGGTGCCCAGAACAGCAAGGGTATGGACTCTTGTGGATATATAAATAACCTGTGATGTTGCTAGCAAATCATTCCCAATGCCATGTTTCTTCATATTCTCCTTACAGCATACCGCTTCTCCTCCCAATGAATTCTCCCTACTGTAACATTATTCTTTTCTGCCACGTTGCCACTCAGCACTGTCCTTGTTTCTCCTTAAGCTAGTTATCTCTGACTTAAATGAATTTTATTTTCCTTCATCTAGTTTAAGGATGACAAATAGGTTTCAATTCTTATGCCATCTCTGATCCATTAAAAATGGCTGCCTGGATTTCTGGGTTGGTGAGGATTCAGAGGCCAGTCTAAGCTCAGCAGGGAAGAATGCTGATTGATTAGCAATGTCTGTGATGGGCATAGGGTTAGGGCTTGGAGCACTCCTGTCTAAAGTACCCATAAAAATGTAAAAAATTAGGAAACCTCTTAACACATCAAACCACGAATGGTGGTTATTTGTAGATGGTTAGATCACAGGGGACTTTAATGTTCCTTTGATAATGATCTATGTTTTCTACATTTTGACAGTGAAAATGTATTACTTTCATAAGCAGGAAAAAAGCACTCAGTGTTATTTTGAAAAGAAACGTCTTACCTAAATGAAACCAGTGATTTGAATGTGCTGTGCCAATGCTTGATTCTTCTGCTGGGCTGTGTATTTGCAGTGTACTTAGCACAGTGCTAGGCATGCTTACTGATTTTCCTTGCCTGTACTCCAAAAGTCATTTAATCCTGGACCGTAGTTCTTGGTGTGAGGTAGAATGTGGGCTGATTGGTTTCCTGTCTTCTAACTGGCAGGTCGAGGTGGTGCGTCTATCTATGGCAAGCAGTTTGAAGATGAACTTCATCCAGACTTGAAATTCACAGGTAGGTATATGACCTGTCTGGACTGGGTAGGAAGAAGGAGTGGATTTTAAAAGGTCACTCTTTTGGCTGTGATTCAAGGTGAATGCCTGACACCATGGCCTGGTGCCATGTAGCTGCCCAGCTGCAGAGCCACAAAGAGCTCTGGTGGATTACAGAAAGCGGCCTCAAGAGTCCTGAGCGATTCAGAGTGCCGATCTGAGTGATCTTGATTCCAACTGCTTGTTGGATGTTGCTGTTATAAGCTTCCTCAAAGAAGCAGGAGACCTTCCTGAATTTTTGAGGGGAATTGAGAACATGGTCCAGAGCTTAGCAGGGATCATGATGTATAGAGGCTAGGGAGTAGGTGAAGACAAGGAAGATGAGGCCATCGGGTAGTGCAGTTGTTAGCCCTTGTGCAAGGGCAGAGAGCCTGCCCTGAGGGGAAGGTTGTCTGGTCGGGTGGTTGGTCTGGCTTCTTTTTATCCCTAGGCTGGTGTTGCAGATCCAGGCTGGAGCTATGGGGGTTATTCATACTCTTTCCTCTCTTCCTGTTTTCCCACCAGGGGCTGGAATTCTCGCAATGGCCAATGCCGGGCCAGACACCAACGGCAGCCAGTTCTTTGTGACCCTGGCTCCCACCCAGTGGCTTGACGGCAAACACACCATTTTTGGCCGTGTGTGCCAGGGTATAGGAATGGTGAATCGAGTAGGAATGGTGGAAACAAACTCCCAGGACCGTCCTGTGGACGATGTGAAGATTGTTAAGGCATACCCTTCTGGGTAGACTTGCTGCACTCTTGGGCACACCCAGGTCTTCTGAGATGGCCCCAGTGAACCAGTTTCCAGATGACCTAGAATGACACGTAACTCTAAACTGCGTTTTGGTCTTGCAAATCTGAGTCGCTGAGGAGGCCTGGGGTCTTGGGTGAGTTAGAGATGGAAGTATATTTTAATAGGATGCTTCTTTTCTCTTCCCCAGTGCCTGTGTTGACAGAGCATTTGCAGAAATGCCCATGCGTGATTGTTCACAGGTTACTGCTCACTGCAGATGACCCATACTGCTCCTTCTTGTGTGTATCTGCTCTATACACTTGCAATGAAATGAAGCCAACTCTGTCATTTTACAGTGCCTAACCACCTTCTTCTTGCAGAAATTTATATTCTGGGCTACACTGCAGTCTTTGGTGGCTGACACCATAGAATTCAAAACCAAGTAGTGTCTATCAGCCTTCTTAACTGTGTGCACCCCCTATTTCAGTCTCTTGCTTTTGTTCTTCCAGGGATTGTATGCATCTCTATGTATATTTTCCCTCTCAAAACCAGAACATCAACACTGCTGTTTCCGACACTTAGACATCCCACGCAAAGCCACATTGAATTTTTGCCAAGTGAAAAATGCATCCAACAATCAAGTTTCTAAGAATGTGTCAAGTGGGGAATGATAATGTGTAATAATCAAGAAATTAATTTATTAAAAAGAAGCAGAAGCATTGACCATTTTTTCCCCAGGAAGGAGTAGAAATCTATAGTGAGCATACGGAAAGACTATGAATTCTCCTTAAAAAGCAGTATCCTCATAAAGGAGAAGCACCGCTTAAGTTTTTTAACCTAAGACTTTAGAGAAACTAGATAAGAGATTTTATATATTTTTTTTTAATCTTTCTGATTTTTTTAGGGAGGGGGCGGTGAGACAAAGGAAGTTAATACCTATGGAATACATAGAACTTCCAAAATAAAATGCCATTGATGGTTGAAATCACTGCTGTAGTTTGATTTTAAATATTGTATGAGGTTCTAACAGCCATTTGGACCTCTGAACCCTTTCAAGTAGTATTGCAGGACTGATATTCAAGTTTTCATATCATTTTAGGTTTTTGGATCTCTAGTAGACTTCTCCCATCCAAGAGTAGGTTTGACTTTAAAAAAGCAGTACCAAAGAAAGAAGTAAGTGATGTTGATTAGCATGTCTGAGTGAGGGGGAATCCCCTGTAGATTAACCAAGTGGATGTGCTGAGAGACCTGAACCATTTCATTCCCTGAACTTGGAAGAGATACACCTGCATGTCATCACAGGCCCAGAGGCAAAATGTGTTGTGGTGTTTGTTTTCTTAAATGGGTAGTTTCTTGATTGAAAAGGGGATTATAGCTTAACTATTCATCCTTATCACTCTACATATTTTGGAAATGGTGATTTACTTTATGGAATGGCCAAACAAGGTTCTGTTCCCCAAGCCTTCCCCATGTTCAGCCTCTTTCTCCATCTTTCTGTCTCTTTTCTCTCAAAAACAAAAAAGCAAAACTCATCAACAAACTATGTAAATGACTTTGTAACCTCCCAGAGATGGTTTTGGGGTATAGAGTACTATTCTGGGAAAATAGAAATACATTTCTTTCAGCCTGGACTGGGTGGACATAATTAGACCCACCTCTAGGAGCAAGGAATAAGACACTCAACCACTGACCTTCCAGAATTATAATCCTGAAAATCCCTGCTTTCACCCAGGTCATGAGAGTGGTGGAAACATATTATCGCTGCTTTGAGAAGTAAAGAAGGTTGTGATTACACTGGGAAGAGAGCTACACAGGCACAGTTCCTTGTTTCTGGATAAGTATACCAAATGTATGCCGAGGTGATCACACATGCAACATATGCCAGTTTTCATAAAGGATGTGACCTCAAAGAGTAAAACTTGAACTGTTTCAGTTTCCAGTGATTCTGCTAGTTAGCCAGAGATGTAGAAATTCCTGACTCTGTGTAAAGGGAGCTTGTGTAAAAGGAATCCTGGTTGATCCCTTTGTCATACGAGTGTCCACACCCTCTCTGGAAAAGTACAGTTACGACAAGTCTTGTGGAAGTGGGGTGTGCTAGGGCACAGATAGCTCATTTCAGTCACAGCTTAAATAGATCAAGGTGAAGGTAGGTTATGCAGAGAATGCAGGATGAGTTTGTAACTTAGATGGAGATTAATGAAGATAGGTTGTGGGACTGTGAGATCTAATCAAGGGACAGGACATACATAGCTTTGGTGGGAAGGGTAGGAGATTCCAGACTTTTTAGAGAAGGCTTGAAGTTGGGAGTAGATAAGCCAACGAAAGAAGCCTTCAAACAAGTGCCCATGGGATGGGTTAGAAGTTTGGTACCCAGACTGGAAAGTGCGTGGCCCCCAAGGGTCTTAGCCCAGGGCTTCTCACTCTTTGCCACACTCAAGAATCACTGGGGAGCCTGCTAGAAAGCAGATCCGGATTCAGCATCCGGCTAGAGATTCTGCGTTTCTAACCAGCTCCCAGGAGATGGTGACTGCTGGTCCAGATACTACACTTTGAGTGGTGAGAGCCTAAAGGTCATGTTTGTCAACATGAAATTGGGGTGGGGAGTGGTTCCTAGAGCATGGAGCAATCAGGACAATAACCTTTTCTTCTGCCTCCTAGACCAGTAGTGGTCTTAGAAAACTGAAGGGATTCAAAGCTCTTGGCTTTGACTGCTAAGATTGAGCTTTAAGAAACAATGCTCTTCCACCTTCCGTTCCCATTTAGTACACCGCGGACGTCAGACCATGTGTGACACTAAGATCCTGTGAGGGCACCAGAGTGGGTGAGATGGTGTGGTTCAGTAGACATCACAGAAATTCAGGGGAGAGGTCATCAGCAATTATGACATTGAGGGTAAAGGGCTCTGGAACCAGACTGCCAGAGTTCAGAGCCCAGCTTCACTGCTTAGCAGCAGTGTGATGACTATTAATAGTTTCTTAATCTCTCTGTGCCTTCGTTTCCTCAACTATAAAATGAGGATAATGGTCATAACCTCATAAGGCTATTGTGAAGATTAAATGAGCTAGAGCAGGTACTTAGAACAGGGACCAGCATTTAGGAAACAGCTGTCCTTATTACCAGCGGCCCTTGAAGCCACCACATACTTCTGCCTTTTCACACCAACGTTGCAGCAGCCTGACCTTGCACACCTCTCCCTCCCGCTGGGCTAACCTCTGAGAGCAAAAGCCCTTGTCTTATTCCCCTCTGGGAGTTCTCTTAGCACCTTATGCAATTCTTTGAGGTTATTGCTGAATACATCAAATTAAAAATTGTTCTCTGTCAGGAAAAGATTGAGATCCATTTGCAGAAATAATAGCATTACCCCAAGTCTCCAAACCCAGGCTTTAGCTGGTATGGTAGCAAAGCCTTTCCACTAAGCCCTGTGGAAGTCCTCAGCTTGATTTATTTTTGGACTGTGTCTCCAGAATATGTCAAAATAGCTTTCCCTGCACAAGGAAAACGATTCCTACCCTCAGATCCTCGAGCCAATCTGAGCTGTCACCGTGGCCCCTTCTGGCACTACATTCTTGCAACGTGTGGAGGAGGAAACATTGAAGAGCACATTTGTTTAAGTGGCAGAGTTTACTGCCTACAAAGCACTTCGTGGCCTCAGAGCCCTGTTGCCTGTAGGGTAGATTACTATTTTTCAGGTAAATATCAGATAGGGATCTTCCAGCAACATTTTTTTTACAGATAAAAGAGGGGAGAAAAACAACAACAAAAAAGAAGCAAAGTATAGGGGAAGAAAACATGTTAGGGTCTCACTCTAAGGCCAGGTTGGTCTGATTTTGAAAAATGGGTCCTTATTTGTCCTTCCAAGTAGGTAATCCATGATCCCTAACTGAAACCACAGATGGCCAGTTTTGGGTCAGGTTTGTGGACAGTGAGATGTGAGGCTTTTGTGTGACCTTGGGCGAATCACTTTACCTCTGAAACTTGGTTTTCTCATTCATCAAACGAAGATCAGAGCAAGGCCCCTATTAGCCCTAAATTTCTGAATCTAGGTCATTCTGAGAAGATTCCTTCAGCTGCCGAATTTCCATTTAGAATGCTGTTTTGGAAATTTGCCACTAGAGGCCAGTGTGAATACAGTTTAGCCTTGCAGCTTCTTCAAAAGACAGATGCCTACCAATGCCTTTTCATGATTCTAAGCCAGGCCTGGCACCCCTTGGGTGTGGAAAACCAGCAGCTGCTCAGACTGAGTGGGGCCAGAATTGAGACATCAGCCTGGCATTGAACAGGCCTGGGAAGGCTCTCTGTCGGCACAGGCCCACCAGCCCTCTTTCCTGTCTACTGGACTAGATGGAGGAGAAGCCCTCCGTGTATGGTGAGGGTGGTTGAGCCCCTGTGCCCGGGGCCTGGTTCTGTAGCATGCCTCATTGTAAAGAGCCAGTTCCCTCTTAGCCACTTAATATTGCACTTTACAGTTGAAGCCATTCATTCAGCAAGTAATCTTGGAGCCCCTCTTTTGGGCCCAGCAATAGCAAATATTTTCAGAGTCAACCAGAAGGAACCTTAGAGGACTTCCCTGGTGACGCAGTGGGTAAGAATCCACCCGCCTGCCAGTGCAGGGGACACAGGTTCGAGCCCTGGTCTGGGAAGATCCCACATGCCGCGGAGCAACTAAGCCCATGCGCCACAACTGCTGAGCCCACGTGCCACAACTACTGAAGCCCATGCGCCTAGAGCCTGTGCTCAGTAACGAGAAGCCACCACAATGAGAAGCCCGCGCACCGCAACGAAGAGTAGCCCCCGCTTGCCGCAACTAGAGAAAGCCCGCGCACAGCAACAAAGACCAAATGCAACCAAAAATAAATAAATGAATAAATTTATTTAAAAAAAAAAAAACCTTAGAAGAAAAGAAATTATTGCCCTTTCTCTGTTCCATGGTCTATGGAAGCTTCTTATATGTATTTTTCTCTTAATCCCCAAAGCCATCCTCTGAGGTAGGCATTATTATGCCCATTTGCAGGTGAGCAGACTGAGGACCAAAGACAAGTAGCACTGAGCCTTGTACAAAGTGAATGAATGTATGGAATAACAGGCCCAGTGTTGCAGGGCTAGTAAAAGGCATGTCTAGGACTTGAACTTGAGAACTTCTGATCCCAAGTTTAGCCCTTTTATCTCTACCTTTGACATACAGAGGAGGAAGATGAGGTGCAGAAAAAGAGAATGATCTGGTGGCAGGGCAGGCATTAGGACCCGAAACTCGTGCCTTGCAGGCCATCCATCCTAGAGCATCCTCAGCCCAAGCTGGCTGGGAGGCTCCAGCCTTCGCTATCTCCAAGACCCTTCTAAGCAGAGCCTGCACTAGGCCTGCCAAGGCACAGCAGGAGGGGGAGAAGGAGGGAGGGAGGAAAGGAGCACAAATGACCCTAATCAGTGTGTTTATTGGATCATAAATGTATTAGCCTCACCACTCAGCTAATCTCATAGACTCACTTTCCTCTTTGTGAGGATCTGGCCACAGCTCCATTAAAAGCTGCTGGCCCGAGTACCTGTGAGGAAGCCCTTGTACAGCAGAGGTGGTGGGGAAGGAGGGAGAAAGCAATATTTCTACTTCCTCGTCCTGCTGACGGGGAAAATGGCCATTTCACATTCACTGTATAAGGAAAGCCCCCAAGGAAAGGGAGTCCAAGGTTCACAACTGTCTTTGGAAACATTCAGCTCTAAGAGAAAATGTTACCTTTGTGCCTCCCCTTTTTGAAAGCATTTGTGATACTTTAAGAGAAAACAAGAGAAGGGAAGAAACTCATGTTTGGGGAACATACCACATGCCAGGTGCTTTACATGTATTATTCCATTTAATCCTCTGAAGGCCTGTGAACAAGACATCATAATGTCCGTTTCATAGATGAATCCATTTCATGGATGAAGCTCCATGTCAGATGGCTGGCTCTTGGCAGAGCTGAGCTTCAGGCTTGGTTATACCTGAAACTCCCACAGGAATGGTTTCCTTACCATTCTCTGCCCCCTCCTCCCTCCAGCTCAGAAAATATGGAAGCTGATTTTCCAGCCAGGTCATTGTGTAACCTTGGCAACTTCCTTGAGCCATAGTTTTTCCATCTATGGAATGAGAGGGCCAGACTTGGTTTCTCTGGTCTAAACCTGGGCAGTTTTATGATGGTATTTTCTTGTAGCACATTCTCATCTAATTGGACTCTCATACCAATTCGGAGGGGATGGGCGTATGGGTATCATCGTCCCCGTTTTTTAAGCTAGGGGAACCTGAGAAGCAGAGATAGAATGAGGGGTTCAAGGTCATAACATGAATCGTTGGAATGGAGACAACCCAGCACTGCCTCTTGCCCCCAGGCAGGCGGGCAGGCGGCCTCTGAGAGGCTGTCAGCAGCAGCTCCCAAAGCCTGACACCTGAGCCTCACCCTGGCTCCTGATAGAATTATCAGAGAACTGGGGAACACATACTTCCTGTAATCAGGGCAACTTTTCTTAGCCAGGGGTGGAGGAGGCAAGATGTGAAGTGTGTCTGATGAGCTCCTCTCTCAGTGCAGGTCCCAGAGTTAATAAAACTCAGGGAAATCACATCAGGCAGCTGGAGATGCAAGCAGACGGGCTCCAGGGGCAGGGCCACTGGGACTTCAGCTTCCACACAAAGCCAGGCTCGTGGGATTTTGTGCACATTTCAGTTTTCTTCAGCAGCCAGGCAGGCAGATACAAGCAGCTTGGCATGAAAATGAATTTAGAGCTTGGGGAAAAAAAACAAGAATGTTTCACCCTTGATGGCTTTTCAGACTGCCCAGTGCAGGTACAGCCAGGGGACATGCTAAGGAGCAGCAGTGTAGGGAAAATCTGAGGGTGGGGGGGGTGAAATAGCCCCCCGCCCGACCCCATCAGCCTGAGGTGGGGAGGGGCACAGAGTCCTGAGGCCTAGGCAGACCCTCAAGCAACTGTGGCAGGGGAGAAATGGGAGGGATTTGGGGGAATAGACTCGATCAAGCCTTTCCAGTTGAAAGTCCAGCTGTTTCATCCCTCACCCAGGCCAATCAGAAAATCATCAAGTGTGTTGGTGGGAGGCTGTGACTCAAGCAACCGTGGCAGGGGAGAAATGGGAGGGATTTGGGGGAATAGACTCGATCAAGCCTTTCCAGTTGAAAGTCCAGCTCTTTCATCTCTCACCCAGGCCAATCAGGAAATCATCAAGTGTGTTGATGGGAGGCTGGGACTTCAGGGAGGGACATAGGCTGCTTTTAAGCTTTTGAAGATTGAAATGCGAGGATTCATTCTCCAGTTCCCAAGATGCAAAAATAAGAGGAAATGGGCTGATATCAAGTGGAGAGAGAGTTCAGGAGGCCCAAGAGCAGACTGGCTGACTGGGGGGTAATATATTCAAATGTAATTAAATCCAGCAAAAAGGAAGAGAGGGAGGCTGAGGCCTGGGAAAGGCTAGGCTGTGGAGGACCAAGATCCAAGACCAAGACCTTCAGGGCACGCCCCCTCCTAGGCAGGAGAAGAGAGAAGTATCTACCTAAGAGAAGTGTTTTGGGGGTTCAATGGAAGGAGAAACTCGATGACCTTGGGTGAATCCAGGCTAGCTTTCTGGAAGAGACTGTACCTGAAAGAAGGATAGAATGTGGGCCTGGTGGAGAGGAAATGGCAGGAAGAAAGGCCAGGGGCAACCATGTGGCTGGTCCTGGTTGGGTGTAAAAGGCTGATGGTGGGGGTGGGGAGATGGAGGTTCACATTGGCCCTTATCGCAAAAGGCCCAGAGATGGCACACTTGCATTTATAAATAAAGTCGGGGGGACCCATCCCTTCTTGAAGGAGCTGAGGTGAGAAAAGAAAAGATCTAGGAGTTGATTCTAATCTGAACTCCTGTTAGTTTTTACCTTCAGTTGCTGCTTATTAGCAAAACAACCTTGGGCCAATTTCTTTCCCTCTCTAGGACTCAGTCTTCAGATTTGTAAAATCGAAGTGAGTTGCATTATCTTAAAAGTTCTTTGCAGCACTGAGGTTTCCAATACCGCAACTAACAATACTGAGCTAAATACTGGGTTAAATGTGTGTGTGTGGCCGGGGGGAGGGCGCATAGTGACACGCTGTGATGTCTCTGCTGGACAGGGTAAAAAGTGGAAGGGACAAGGCTCTGAGCACAGATCACATGGTGCTGGACTAGGCCCCATGGACATGCGAGGGGCTGTGTTGCAGACAGAGTCACCTAGACAAGCCCTGAGTGAAGACTGGAACAAGAGAGCCTGGTGTCAGGCAAAGACAGGGGCTTTGGTCTCACACAGTCCTGGATTTGCATCCTGTCTCTGCCACTTATCTGTGTGAGCTTGGGCAAGTTAAGGCCCATATTCTACAGATTCCTACAGCATAACTCAAAACGAGTGCTCCAACTCCACTGGACAGAGCTTCTGAGGAGACTGGGTCTCCCTCATCTCTCTATCCCTGGCAGTGAACTAGCCCAGCTCACTCCACAGAGGAGTAAAGTTTTATCAAACAAGACAATAGCATCATAGAGTTATTGTGAGGATTCAGTGTGTGATGGATGTTAACTTCTTATTGCTAAGCTTATTACATGGTAGGTTCTCAGTAAACAAAATAAATAGATAAGAATCCCTTCCCGGGCTTCCCTGGTGGCGCAGTGGTTGAGAGTCCGCCTGCCGATGCAGGGGACACGGGTTAGTGCCCCGGACTGGGAAGATCCCACATGCCACGGAGCGGCTAGGCCCGTGAGCCATGGCTGCTGAGCCTGCGCGTCCGGAGCCTGTGGTCCGCAACGGGAGAGGCCACAACAGTGAGAGGCCCGCGTACCACACACACAAAAAAAGAATCCCTTCCCTTCTCTGTGCTACTGGTCAAGGAGCCCAGAGATTCTCAATCTGATAGTTGTCAATTCAACAACTGAATTCGTAATAGATGCTCAATAAATGCTTGCTCAATAAATGGAAGGCTAGATGTGAGATGTATGCGGTAGTGAAGACTGGGGCCCTGTTTGGGACTGCTAGTTGGAAGCCAAGGGTCCTCATGAAGGAGTCAGTGTTTCAGAGGGGAGAGATGAACTTTTCATGTAGTCATACGATCAACTGAGCACCTATTACGTGCTAGGCACTGTCTTTGGAGATGGGAGTGTAACCATGGACAAGGCAAAGCTCTTGCTTGCATAAAACTTGTATTCTAGTGGGGTAAACAGACAAGGGTACTGCTCTGAGGAAAAATAAAGGAGGGTCAGGGGGCTGAGTGTAACAGGGTACTGTGTTAGGTAGTGTGGCCAAGGAAAGCCCCCTGCAGGGAGGGCATTTGGGCAGAGACCTGGGTGACCCGGGACAAGTGTTCTAGGCTGAAGGAACAGCAGGTACAAAGGCCCTGAGACAGGGGCCTGCAGGGCCAATAAGGAGGCCAGTGTGGCTGGAGTGAGGACTGTGAGGGGGAGAGAAAGACGAGATGAAGTCAGAGAGGTTGCAGAGCCCATGGCCCATCAAGTCCTTTTACCACAGAGAGAGATGGAAGCCAGGGCAGGGTCTGAAGCAGAGGAGTGACACAAGCCGACTCTGGTTTCAAGTGGATCCCCTGTCTGGTGTGAAGATTCTAGTAGCTAGACTGTAAAGGCAGGGCGGCTTCCCTCACTTGGAAAAGCAGGAGAGGCTGGAAGGAGAAGCACAAGAGAAGTGAGAGAGGAAGCCCAGGGGTGGGAGTGGGGGGCACAGGTGGGATCCTAGGGGCAGGAAAGGCTGCTGCACCAGCAGCTGGAAGGCCCTGGGGCTTCCCTTTGCCCAGATGACTGATCTAGCCATGCTGTGATGTGGGGAGAGGCAGAAAGGAGGGGCAGGGTGGGGTTCCAGGTGGGATGGTGGGGCATCTCCAGGAGGAATGGGGGCTGGAGGCGTGGAGAGCCCTGTGGCCAGCTTGTGCCTCTTCCTCCACCCCAGCAGAACATGGCTGCTCCCCAGACCTTCTCAGGCAGGTCCGCACTGCACTTGGGTGCCTGACCTTGCTGTTATTAGTGGAGTTTCTTACTGAGGGAAGAGTCAGGTGACCTTGAGTCCTTTACTCCCCCTCTCTAAACTTTTTAGTGAAAGAAGGGGTTTAACCTAGATGGTCTCCAACCAAGCCCCTTCTAGCATTTCTATTAATGGATGGAATCAGACACTGCATCTCCCCTACCTCTCTACTGCCACGGTGGTTTCAGGTTCCTGTCACGCCCTCTGTCTTTCCATCTCCCCAGGGCTCCCATGTACAGTGGTGCAGGGCATTCACCTCACAGGGGCACCCAGCCAAGGGAGTAAGTCGAGGCTCAAATCAAGCCCATAGTCTGCTCCACAAGCCATGTTCCCTGGCTAGCTCAGGGTTACATTTACCCAAAGTAAAGAAGGCCTTTTTCCAGCTTGTTCTGAGGTGCAGTGTGGACAGCCCCCACTCCCCTGTCCCACGCTCACTCCATCTTCTGCTCCTCTGTGTTCCTTTTGTCTTACCGTCCCCAGCCTCAAACAGGGCAGATCTGAGGGCAGCATTTACACAGCAGGCTTGGGGGAGGGCGGAAGGCAGCAGCTGCCTCATCTGTGAGCTCTGCCTCCCAAGCCCTGTGGTGCTTTTCCTCTCCTTATCAATGCTGCGGGTTGCCTCTCGAAATTGCTCTGCCGTCATTAACACCACGGATTAGGTTAGATGAGAGTGTGTTTGCAGTCTTGGATGGCAAAGGCAAAACGCTGATGCTGATTATTCCAGATCTTCTGGACATGGCCCATTCTGTGCTCACAGTTTGTAATCAGAGGAACAAGCATTGGTTACATGGTGGGGTGGGCAGAGCTGTGGTTGGCTCTAATCTGGTTGCCAGGCCCAGACAACACGTCTGCAGCACCTGATGCCCTGCCGGCTGGCTTGCCTGAATATCACAGGTGACCTCAGTTACTTGACACTGTCATATCCCTCTAAGAAGAAATGACCTCTCCAATGTCAACACCCATAGACTGCTTTTGAACCATCAGCAATTCATTTGCGCGAGCACTGTGAGCATTTTGCTCTGGGCCTGATCAGCAAGTTTTGTGTTCTGCGGTCACTGGTTAGCTATGTAGCTATGGGGTGTCTTTCAGAGCACCCCTCCTTCAGTGTCCCCTTCTGAAAAGCCTCTGTGCCCAGAGGAGGCCAAGGCCCATGGCCTTGCATCATGGCCCCTCACCTTCTGGCCTCATATTCTATTTCTGCCACTTTCATCCTGTGCTCCAGACACACTAGGGTCCCCAAACACATCTCTCTGGCCCTTAATCATGCTGGTCCCCTGCCAGAAGCACCTGTTCAGCCTTGTCTTCCAGGCAGAAGTTAGTTCATCATCCGTAGCAGCCACTGTCCTGTCTGTACCCTCACCTTTACCACTTCAGTGCACTCCAGCCCCATATCCAACTGTCAGCACCTGTACTTCTTTGCCTGATGCTTTCTCTGGCTTCTGGAACCTGCATTGCCACTTTGTGCTGGTCAGGCTAGACGTGTCAGGGAATTAAAGCCCTCCAGAAGCGGCCCTCAGCCACTGAGCCAGTGACTGATAAAAGTTGGTGTATACATACCCCTGCTCCCTCACCCCTCTGGTGGGCTAAGTGTGAGGTGTGTTTTGTATGGTCTCCTAGAGCACCTCAGTGGGAATGAGCCTTAGTTGCCCACAGTGATAACTGGTTTGATAAACCACCCTTATAGACTGCCTTCCTTACCTCACCTCCACACTCCCCACATAGCATTTCCTTAACCTCCCAAATAAACTGTTCACATTTAAATCTTTTTCTCGGGGTCTGTTTCTGAGGGAACCAAACAGACATCATCAATGTCCATCTCAGTGTCACCTCCTTTTTGCAGTTGCTCCTGACCCTCCCTTGTGCCCATTCCTGGGGTAGAGCTGTTGGTCACTCTTCTCTACTCTCTGGGCCCTTTATACCTACCTCAACAGCACTCCTCATGCTGCACTGTCATTTATTTTCTGCATGTCCTGGGGTCCCCACTGGCCTGGAACTCTTTGGGGACAGATACTATGTCCTTTTCACCTCTCTATTCTCTAAGCCTAACACAGCACCTGGCACAGAGATGGTGCCCAGTATAATTTTTTTCCCCCAAAGAGCCAGCCATGGAAATGCAATGACTAAGAGGGAATGGAGAGAAACAGACAAGTTTCAGAATTTTTCTAGAAAGAGAATCAGGCGCTGCTATGCCAGATGCTGTCACATTACAAGGTTATGTGGTAGAACTTCAGTCTCACCACTCACCTGCTTAATAACCTACAGTGGCTCCCACTTCTTGTCCTCCTCAACTGGGCCTAATTTCATGGATGACTTTTAAGACCCTCCATCATCTGGCCCCGTCCTAAGAGGCAGTCAAGATTTGTTCAGTCAGGCTTTGGTCTCAATGGCCGGGGTTCAAATTCTCACTCTGCCAGTTCCCAGCTGGGTGATCATGGGCGAGTTACTTAGCTTCCCTGGGATAATAATACCTCATGCCTGTACCTATTTTGAGAATTTATAATCGTGCATAGTCCTTGTGAATAGATTTAAAACCACTGAATTGTACACAAAATGGTGGAATTTTGTCATATGCAAATAATATCTTAAAAAAAAAAATTAAGCATGGTGTCTGGCCCAGGATAGTCTCTTCGAAAATGGAATGGTGGTTATCACTGTTACCAAGGAAGTTTTCCAAGGGGCCCTAGCACCTGGCCAGACACAGGGCAGGTACTCTGTAAATACTGGTAGAATGAATGGATAACATATTCCACAAGTATGTCTGGAACATGTCTAGGACAAGTATGGGGTGGGGGGAGGGAACAGAGTCCAAGCCCAGTTTTGCATCCCTCAGAAAAGGAGGCCCAACTTATTATCCTGCAGAGAGGGTCTTAAACCCAAACCAGAGAGTGGAGCCTTCTGACACAGCAGGCCCCCACTGCCCTGGGCATCCCAGCGCCTTTGTTCTTGTTGTCGGGTCCCAGGTTGCAGAACACAGTGCAGCCAATCCTGAGCCATGGGTAAAAGGGAAACACTTAACCCAGGCCGATGAACGTGTTCTTATTTATCTTTGACTCTGGCTGTATCTGATGTTCCGGGAATTGACTTCAAACAGAATCTCGAGGCGCCTGTTAAGGCCCAGCTGCCAAAGCCAGGCCCGCGGGGCGTGGCTTTTCCGGGGCCAGCCTCAGGCTCTAGGCCTCGCCAGGACCCCTCCCCGGGGCACAGAGGCGCGTCGCGTCCAAACGCAGGGTGGTGGGCGCGGAGGAGGTTTTCAGCTCCGCAAGGGTGAGACTGAGGCTGAGGAGGGGTCGCTGGAGATTTCCTGGAGAGAAGCCACAGCGCAGCAAACCCAGAAGGGCGAAACTGGGGCAGGGTGGGGCCGCAACGGGCCTGGCTGGGAGGGGGGGCCGCCTGAGAGGTGCCTCAACTCTCTCCTCGCTCCCACGGCTGGGATCAGAGCCCTGCACACAGCAGGCGCCTACTTGGTACAGGTTGCAGAGAACCCCCGGGGATCTCGGGCCGCCCTCTGTCTGGCTGGAGGAAGCTTCTAGACCTGGGGGCTGGTTAAGCCGTGTGGTCACGACGGGCCGGGAATGGGGAGGGCGCTGTCGCGTGGCTTAGGTGGCTGACTCCGCATGGCCAGGCCCGGCGGGAACCAGAGGCGGATGGGGGAGCGCCCATACACCCACTCTGCCTAGGCCTAAGGACCCTCACTGGGAAACCGAGGCGGGCCCTCCGGGCACCGGGGTCGGCCCCACATGCTTCCCCAGGAGATGTGTAATCTGTTTCTGGACTGAGACCTGCCCTCCGTTGGGGCGCACCCTCAGCAAAGATCCCCGCCTCCAAACCTCTGGTTGGGGGTTGCTGTCTCTTTTGCACAGGTCCCTCCCCACCCCCGCTCCGCATAGACCCTTCTCATACAGATGCCCCTTGGTTCACACATCCCTTTCCCTCCCCGGAGATGGAGACCCCTCAGGGAGGTGGGGAGTGGAGGGCGGGCGCAGACGGAGACGCGCACGGCCGAGACCATCTCTAGCTGTCACTCCCCAGGCTCCCAGCATCTGGAGCCGCGTCTCCACGCCCGCCACACGCACAGAGATTCACACGCTCGCACGGACACACTCACACTAGCGCGCAGACCCCGCCCGCGGCCCCGCCCCGGCCCCTGCGGGCGCCCCCTCCGGCGCTCGCGGACTCGGCGCGCAGCCCGCCCCGGGTGGCGGGAGGCGGCGGCTTCGGGCAGATTTGATTTTCCCGCAGCCCGGGAGCCCCGGAGCCAGAGCCGGAGCCGAGGAGGTGGCGCTCGCAGCCGCGTCCCCAACCCCGCCGCGGAGACCCAGCGAGAGGCGCCGCAGCCCCTGCGCTCCGGGCTCGCTCCGCGCTGCCTGAGTCCGGCCACCCCCGCAGCTCGCGCCCCATCCTGCCCCCCACACCCCTCTTCCTCTCCTGCACCCTTTCTGTCCCCGCCCCAAGCTCCCCGCCCCTCTCCCGGTGCCCCCTCCACGACTCCGCGCGTCCCTCCCGGTGCCCTCTCCCCGCGCCCCTCCGCCTCTCCCGGCTGCGCCTCAGCTCCCTGTGCTCTTTGCGTCTCTCCGCTGGGCCCCCAGCCTCCTCGTCGCGTCACCCGCGCCCCCTCCTGTATCCTCGGCCCCCGCTCCCTCCGCCCCGCTTCCCTCTCTCACTTCCCACGCCCCCTCTTCGCTCTCCTCTTTCCTCCCTTTGCCGCCCAGCCCCGGCTCCGGAGTTGGGGGAGAGCCCAGGGTTTCGGTTGCTCCGGAGGAGGCGTGAATCGCGCAGGGATTTACTAATTTGGGGTGGAGGGCGCGGTGGGCTATGGAGCAGCCCGAGGACATGGCGTCGCTGAGCGAGTTCGACTCCTTGGCGGGCAGCATCCCGGCCACCAAGGTGGAGATCACCGTGTCCTGCAGGTGAGCCGCCCGCTGGCCCTGGCCCCCGGCCCCGCCCCTGGCCCCAGAGCCCCTGCGCCCCTTTGGCTCCGACCATCTACCTCCGTGCGCCCCCTTCCAGAGTGTCCTCTTCTCCAGGACGCCCCTTTGCCTGTCCTGCAAGAGCCCCTGCCCAGCCACGGGTGGCGACCGCGGAAGGGGAAGCCAGGCTTAGGGTCGTATCCCAGAAAGTTTGCACTCTGGACTGTTGTTGCAAGGAGAGAAGAAGACACAGGAACGGGGGTCCACACGCCCGTGTGGGGAGAGGGAGATAGTGAAAGGACATAGCAGGGTCTTCACAGCAGTCTATTTCTGATCATCCCCTCCCCAAATCCAGAAGAGAATGATTTGCCTTATCCCTCCCAGGCGTGCCCAGCCTCTGCCTTCTGTGCCCTCCTTCCCTCTCTTCTCCCCCCTCCTTTGCCCCAACACCCTCATCCTCTCCTCCCTTACCCACCCACCATTCTAGACCCCAGGATTTGAAAGCCTTTCTTCACCTCCAACAACAAAACTGACTCTCAGGAAAGGATCAGATTGACTCATTCATACTGCGATGTGGAGAATTGATAACTTAAAGTTGCACCATTAAAAAAACAATAACTGGGGGTACAAAATCTTAAGCCAAAGGACTAGAACGATGAGTGTGGAATTTTAGAGTCCAGCAGGGGAGGGGGAGGAGAGTTTTTGTGGGCTACCACCCCCAAATCCTCAGTCGTGTCACACAGGCTTTGGGAGTCACTTCTCCATCTAAGCTGGGTCTCCCCCAGGTTCTCCTATCTGAGAGGAAGGCTGCCCCAGGCAGTAAGGGATACAAGTGGGGAAGGGGGAATTTATCCCTAGTGCAGTCACCCTGTGGCTGGCCTAGGGTCACTGCCTTGCTGGGATTGTGAGGGGGCACTGTGGCCTACACAGAACCCACCTCTTGAGTTTCCGCTGGAAATGCCATTCCCCTGCCCCAAGTGACCAACAGCATTTCCGGGATCCTGGGTGTGCACTTGTTCCAAATCGCCCAGGCCTCTCTTTGGTCAGACCTTTCACCCACCCTCATGGCACCCCAACCCTGTGTTCCCAAGTTGTGGCATTGGGGAGGTGTAGATGGAGCCAGGGGAACTGGGCTGGGATGTGAAAGAGGGAAGGACTTGGCCGGGGGGCTGCGGTTTAGGGTGAGTGGGAGTGAGGGTTGATGGAGTTGAACATAGCTGGCCCCTGCATCAGGCCCTTCTGGGGGCTCCTGTGATAACCCCACATGTCTCCCCTATGGTTCCACATACGGTTTTGTCAGAATTATCTCCCAAGGCCATTTGCATCTTGCCATTACTCTGCTGGGAGATTCCTGACTGCCCATTAGCTCCAGTCTCACCTCCTCAGCCATCCACAGCTGCCCCAGCCTGTCCTCCCTTCTGTGCTGGTGCATAGCCCTGCACCTGATGCTCCTTCCCAGCCTTCAGTCATGCCTGTGTCGGAGCTGTCTCGGGAGGCTTTTCACCTCAGAGCCTCTGAACAGCACATTCTCCATCCATATCTCACCCTGCCTTCATCTCTGCCAGTTCGTGTCCCCCATCCTGAAAAGCCTGGCCTCGTGCTCCCCACTTCCAGCCATCCTTCTCACCCTTGAGAGACACGCAGCCCAAATCACTGCCTTCTGTGTTCCCTGGGTCCTGAGCACTCAGCCTGGGCCACCGGGTCTCTCACATACTGAGCACACAACCTCTGAAGACATCTCAGGTGTGTAGACTTCATTCCTCTTCCCCCAAAGCAACTTTGTAAGCATTTGAGGGCAGCGATCCCCACCCTGACTCAGACCCACGAACCCAGAGGAGGCAGAGGGCACAGGGCATTGTGGCTTTGGAATCAGACACTTCAAAATGGAATCTGCTCCACCACTTGGGGCAAACTTTTAGCCTCGCTTTCCCCCATTTGTCAAGTGCAAACAACGAACCTGTTATTCGTGGAGAAACCTTATTCACAGAGGTACCCCTCATGCTTGGAAGCATGGCTGGCATGTAGCAGGTCCTCACCGAATACTGTTGGAGGAATTAATTTACAGGAGTAGGGGATCGTGAAGCATCCAGCATGCAGCTTTGCACTTGCTTCGCACACAGTAGGTGCTCAATAAATAACTACAATGATTACTGTAAGGCAGTAGCACTTGGCCCCTCCTGTTTGCTCTCTGGAAGCAGAGGTGTCCAAAGACTCAAACCTTTTGCCTAAGCAGTACCTAGGGATGCAGTTGAGTTCCTGGGGGATGTGGTTCTGGGATCAACTCTGGTGTTCATTCCCTTTCATGGGACATCAACCTGAGAGGGCATGACCCAGGCTCTGCTCCTACCCTCCCAAAAGCCAGAGAGTGCGGAATAATGAGTTTTGGTAGGAAGGGGTGAGGAGGGAGGAGTCACCTGGAACAGAAGGGAGGCAAGAAAACAATGTGGGTAAACTTGAAATTGTAAATCCATCTCTGTGCCTCAACCAGGTCTAACTATCCAGTTTCTAGAACAGATCGAGAAAGGGAGAGAGAGAAAAGGAAAAGGAGGCAAGGAGGAGGAGGATGGGGAGGAGGGAGAGCTGCACAGAATGGCTTTCTCCAGCATATTCTATACTCCATGGCCACCAGTTAATGAGAGCCAAGGCCTCCTCCCCTGCATCTCATGGTCAGCATTGACTGAGCCCGGGGGAGGAGGCTACAGGGTGCCCCTGCCCTGAGCATCTGGGTGACACCTGCTGGTGGGCAAGGAATAGTAGGGCAGGCAGAGGGGTTGGTGGACTGAGAGCTCCAGGGGGCTTCAGAATGGGCAGCTGGGGATGAGGGGGCCAGTGTTTCAAAGGAACTGGAAACTAGCATTCCTGTGAGCTAGTTCCCTTCCCTTCTGCTCCTTAGGAAGGTCCCTGCCATCCCCTGCAGCCCTAGGAGGTCTCTGCTGTTGCCTAGGGGAGGACATGACCCCCACCATGCCTATCCTAGGACACTCCTAGCTGAGCAAAGCTGCCTGGCACAGGGGCATGTCTGAGCCCCAGCACAGGACCACTGCAGAGGCCCATCCAAGCCTCTGCTGAAGGCAGGTGACACTGTGGGATGGACATGTTTGGGCCCCTACTTCTTTGTGTTGGGTATCTCCTGGGCTAATCTATAGTCTACTCCCAAACAATTGTTTTCACTGATTTTGGTAAACTCGGGCCAAAGATTTTAAAGCTTCTGGTTGTCTGACTCAATGCTTGTAAGAACATGAGTCTATGGGGTCTGTCTACCTGGGTTCAAATCCCTGTGATTTTGGGTAAAGCACTTAACTTGGGCCGTGGTTTCCTCACCTGTAAAGTAAGTGTAATAATCCTTATCACAGTAGAAGGATTAAATGGATCCTTAAGCCATGAATAGTAATTTATGTTGCCTATTATTTGACACCTGAAAGTAAATAAAAATCTTTCTCTATAGGTGGTTTGTGTGGGTCCTGGAGATCTGATCCATCTAGAAAGTTCTATTTCCCCCCACCCCCAGCTTTATTGACATATATTTGACATACTGTGTACATTTAGAGATTCTGAGGGGTTGTTTTGGGAGTAAGGTAGATGGTTTGTGACACCAGATTCCAGCAGACATCATAGAAAGTGTGAGCCACGAGCTTCTCTTTCCTCTGATGGTCTGTTCCAGACCTTTCCTGACTTTATTAGCCTCCCTGCAGACCCAGTCAAAACTCACCTGTCCAGTGTCCTGTTCCCAAGGGCCCCACTATTTCTCTATGCCCCGTCTGATGCCGGGATCCAGACCAGCGTGTTGGTTAGAAAGAGCAATTTGCATTTTTTATGTAACAGGAAACCTGTGCACTTCCGCGGGGTCTTGCTGGCAGAACCACTGAACGATTCTACCTGGCGGGGCTCCCGAGACCCACAGGGAAGGCAAGGAGGGGAGAGTCCAGAGGCAGGTGGTGGCTTAGCCCTGCTGGGATCTCTCAAGCAGTTGCCCTCCCCCTCCAGCTGACGTGGGGCTGGTGGGCAGCTGTTGCCTCTGACCCAGAGATGTTGTTTTCTGCTGTCTGTTCAGGTTGGCATTTTGGAGAGGCAGCCTAGCTCAAGAGCTGTGCCCTTAGCCTCTCAGAAGGGGTGTGAATGGGCTCAGAACACTGTCTTCTGACAGGCAGAGGGAGGGTGGCTTTGGGGGAAGGAGGAGCCTGGGGGCAGTGTGGCAGCTGTTAGAGCCATTGCTAGGAAAAAGAGGTCCATTCAGCCACTGACTACATTAAGATACTGTTTAGTGGAGCCAGAGGAATAAAAACAGTGGGATTTATTGAGTGCTTACTACATGCCAGGCACTTAACATCTGTACTAGGCTGAACCATATGCAATTGCCTGTACTCAGCTACTAACCTACTCAAATAGCGATTTGGTACAAACTCAGACTATTATATTAGTTTTCAATTGCTGCATAACAAATCACCATAGTCCTAGAGCTTAAAACAACAGCCATTTATTATCTCACAGTTTCTGTAGGTCAGAAGCCCAGGCACAGCACAGCTGACTTGTCTGCTCTGGGTCTCTCCAGGCTGAAATCAAGGTGCCTGCAGGGTCTATGATCTCATCTAAGGCTTAGGGTCTAAGCCAAGCTCACTTAGGTTGCTGGCAGAGTTTAATTCCTTGCAGCTGTAAGATTAAAGTCCTGTGTTTTTTTTGGTTGCTGGTTTGGGGCTCTTAGCTCCTACAGGCTGCCCTCAGGTCCAGCCCTGTGGGCCTCTTACAACATGGCAGCTTCCCTCTTCAAAGCCAGCGGGATAATCTCTCCAGAGTCTGCTACTTGATATAAAGTAACAGAAGTGAGTATCCTATCATATTCCCAGGTCCCACTCACACTCAAGGGGAAGGGATTGTGCAGGCTTGTATACCAGGGGGTGGGAATCGCAGGGACCATCTTAGATTTCTGCCTACCACAATTACTGCATCTTTTTTAACGCTACAACAATCCTATGAACTAGAAAAATACTAGTAGTATTTTTCCCTTTTTGCTGATTAGGAAATCGGGGCTCAGGTTAAGGAACCGGCCCAAGGCTGTACAGTTAGTGTGTTTTGGAGAGGGGGATCCAAATCCAGTTTCCTCAGACTTCAAAACCTTGAGAGCCTCTTGAGTTTGAGGATTGGGGTCTCCAAGGATGAGAATCACGGTAGGGCCTGGGTACCAACCATGGTAGATGTAGCCAAGAAGTAGGTACTCTATCTCCAAGGATGAGAGAGGCCTTCCTTGCTCAGGGATGCCAGGCAAACCCAGAACCAGAGGAATCCCTAGGGAGAAGAGACCAGAGGGAGTCATGGGATTGCAGCTGGCCTTCCCTGGCATCTAGACCATATGGTAGTAGCTTACCATCTGTCCTCTCCCAGCCCACAGGTCTCCCTGCTCAGACCTAAGGCCATTGCTGGAGATGACCTACCATTGGCAAGACAGGGTGGGGAGGAGGTGAGGGGAATAAGGCTGGAACAAGCTTTGGGGCACAGAGGAATCAGATTCAGTTAGGAATGCTTTGGCTGTAGGTAACAGAAAATCTGATAGTAGGTCAAACCCAAAATACATTTATTTTTCTCAGATCACAGGGAGTCTCTACGTAGGTTATCTCAGTTCCGGTTTGTCAGCTCACTTTGCCATCAAGGATGCAGCTATCTTTCTATTCTGCCATCATCCAAATGGGCCTCACTGTTATAAAATGACTGCCTCTTTTCTAGGTATCACAACCACATCCAAAGACAGGAAGCAAGACATTGGACCAAAGGCCTCTCTCTGAAAATTTCTTTTTATCTAGAAAGCACAGTCACTCCCAAAATCTCTCAGCAGACTTCCCCTTCTATTTCAGTGGCCAAAGGCAGGTCTCATGTCCACCCCAGGCCAGTATATTAGTCAGTTTGGCTGGCAAAACAAAATACCATAGACTGGGTGACTTAAACAAGAGAAAGAAGAATTTATTTCTCACAGTTTTCAAGGATGGAGGTCCAAGATCAGGGTGTCACATTCTGGTGAGCACTCTTTCCTGGCCTCAGGTGGCCACCTTCTCACTGTGCTCGCATGGCAGAGAGAGAAGGTGAGAGCAGAGAGCAAGCTCTTCTTATAAGGGCACTAATCCCATCGTGAAGGACCCACCCTCATGACCTCAAATAACCCTAGTTACCTCCCACAGACCTCATCTCCAATACCAGCACATTGGGGGTTATTGTTTCAATGTATAAATTTGGGGGGTTACACAACCAGTCAACAGCAACAAAGGACAGGAGCCTACCTTCTCTGACTTCAGGCCATCTGCATCAGATAACTGAACCAGCATGGATTCTATTAGGAAGGGAGTGAGGAATGCTTGCTGGGTGGACAGCCATGGCCTCTGCCACAAGGAGACTTTCCAGGTGACCCACAGACTACCTGAGATCCCTGGGGCTACAAGGGGCCTCGAGTTTGGTGTCTTTGAGGACTGACTCCTCAGATTTTCCTGCAGTCAGTGGACAGCCAGTGTTAAGTGACTGGGGACTGATTTTCCAAGCACAGCTTGGCTGGACCCCTGACAACCTCTTTTCCTGCTAGTTTCCTGGTCAAGAAAAAAAGACTTAGTGTGATTCCAAAACATTGCAAGGTGCCTCTGTCTCCTAATGTCACTCACCTCTGCTGGCCTAGCATAGTGCCTGAAGTTCCCAGTAGGAGAAATTTTAAAACTTGATGAATGGAATGGGGGAGTGGGCATGAGGGAGAGAAAAATCGAGCACACTTCCTACATTTCTGTTGTAAGCTATTGGCTTCACAACTGCACAAGGCAGGTATGTGACTGCGTGCACAGATGAGGAAACTGAGGTTAACTAGCTTGTGCAGGGTCACAGAATTACCATGTGGCTGTGTGGAGATTCTAGTTTGAATGGATCTGAGGCCAGAGCTCAGGCTCTTTTCCCTCGGTCACGTAGCTTAAGAGGGACAGTTATTACAATAATTAATAATAACAAAAATGCAAATAGCTCCAGGAAGGAGAGCTCTTTAAGCCACGTGAAAATTGCCTTTTAGACCTTGGTGAGGTTGCCTGGCAGGGAGACAGTGCACGGGGGTGAGGAACAGGGTTTGAAAGGGGAGATGGGTGAGTGCCAGGGGCTGGATGCCAAGGTCCCTCTCCTCCCCGGCTCCCTCCTCACCTTTCCTGGGATTACTTCTGCCTGTTAGGACAGGGAGCAGGGCAGGGAGAGATGGGAAGCCCTCCAGTCCTCTTCAGCTGTTCCTTTGAGAGCACCCCTGATGAAGCTGGTGGTAGGAAACGGGAGAGTGAGGATGTGAGGGGCACTGCTGGTGGGGATTTGGGAGACCCTGGATTTTGGTAATGCAGGCGCCTCTGAATGTCTCCGGCTTCAGAGTTCAGTCTCGGTGCTCCTGGCAAGCTGGGTGACACTGGCATACCTCAGCCCCAGCTGTCTTGCCTGTACAATGAGGCCAATGTCTACCTCCCAGCATTGATACGTAGGGTGAACAGGGTGTCACAACAAAGGATTTGGTGCTGATTATATCCATGGTTAATGTGGCCCCCTCCCACCCTCTTTGCCTGCTTGGGGTTAACCAGATGTTTGGTGTTAAATTGCTCCATGGAGAAATAGGGTGCATCTGGAGGGCCCCTCAAGCTTCGGGGTCTCTCCAGCCTCTTCAGGATTCCTGTTTCTCCCTGATGGTGGTTTACCTGTCCCCAGTCTGCTCTCCTCAATGAAGGCTGTACAACAGCCAGATGGACCCTGATGGGCGAGGACATGAAGGTGCTCGAAGTCCTGATCAAGCCCAGCAGTAGGGAGCAGGGAGGGGAGAACGTGGGGATTCCCTAGAAGCCACCTTATTCTCCACAGGGCTTTTGTGAGCATTTATTGTATGCCAGGCACTTAAATGCAAGTTAGTATGTGCCAGACACTGTTCTGTTTTGCATATATGAACTCCATTAATTCTCAGAAAACCTGTAGGAGAGAGGGACTATTATTACTCCCACTTTACAGATGGGGATACTGATGCATAGAGAGGCTAAGTGAGGTCATACAGCTAAGGGGTAGAGCTGGGTTTTGGACCCAGCATTGAAGATCCAAGCTATGTGCTCATCACCACCAACTTTTTGCCAGAGGTTGGAGGGATGCTTAGGGAAAGAAGTTAAACCATATTTTCGGGGACTTCCCTGGTGGTCCAGCGGTTAAGACTCCACCTTCCAATGCAGGGGACACGGGTTCCATCCCTGGTTGGAGAACTAAGATCCCACGTGCCCCGGGGCAACTAATCCTTTGCGCCACAACTGCTGAGCCCGCACACCACAACTAGAGAGCCCACGCATCGCAACGAAGAGCCCTCACGCTCTGAGTCCGTGCACCACAACTAGAGAGAAGCCCGTGTGCCGCAACTAAGACCCGACGCAGCCAAAAATAAATAAATTAATTAAATAAAAATTAAAAAAACCCCAAAACAAACCAAAAAAACCCCCCATATTTCCTTAGCCTTTGAACCTAAGGAAGCTCTTTGGGAATATGATGAAAATTCTGCAAAAAAAGAATGCATCCATATGCACCAATATGCCACATTTTGCTTATAGTTTCAGAGGGGTCCATGGACCTCTATTAGGGACCACCAGTCCAGGAAAAGCTGAGATGAGTGTTCTTGGTGTGTTTCCTTTTATTCTATAGCTAGAGTCATTTGCTAGTAAATCCACGGAGCATGTATGGGCTTCGTTTAGAGACAACCTGAATGTGTGATAATCAGTTCACTGAGCAATTTAGCACAGGAGGGACTGTGTCTCCCCGCTCGGACTTCCTGAGGCACGGCTGTGTCTCTTCTCAGACTGGGGCTCCCTGAGGGCGGGGCTGTGTCTCCCCTCAGACTGGGGCTCCCCGAGGGCGGGGCTGTGTCTCCCCTCAGACCGGGGCTCCCCGAGGACGGGGCTGTGTCTCCCCTCAGACCGGGGCTCCCCGAGGACGGGGCTGTGCCTCCCCTCAGACCGGGGCTCCCTGGGGACGGGGCTGTGTCTCCCCTCAGACCGGGGCTCCCCGAGGACGGGGCTGTGTCTCCCCTCAGACCGGGGCTCCCCGAGGACGGGGCTGTGCCTCCCCTCAGACTGAGACTCCCTGAGGAGAAGGCTGTGTCTCCCCTCAGACCGGGGCTCCCTGGGGGCGGGGCTGTGGCCCTCCTCAGACCGGGGCTCCCTGAGGGCGGGGCTGTGTCTCCCCTCAGACTTTTGCTCCCTGAAGTGAGGGCTGTATTTCCCCTCAGAGTAGGCCTCCTAAAGGCAAGGCTGTTTTCTCCCTCTCAGACTGAGGCTCCCTGAGGGTAGGATTGTGTTTCCACAGGCTGGGGCTCCATAAGGGTCTGGCTGTGTCTCCCCTCAAAGTGGGGCTCCCTGAGGCAGGACAGCGTCTCCCTCAGACCGGGGCTCCCTGGGGGCGGGGCTGTGTCTCCCCTCAGACTGAGACTCCCTGAGGAGAAGGCTGTGTCTCCCCTCAGACCGGGGCTCCCCGGGGGCGGGGCTGTGTCTCCCCTCAGACCTGGGCTCCCTGGGGGCGGGGCTGTGTCTCCCCTCAGACCGGGGCTCCCCGAGGACGGGGCTGTGTCTCCCCTCAGACCGGGGCTCCCCGAGGACTGGGCTGTGTCTTCCCTCAGACCGGGGCTCCCCGAGGACAGGGCTGTGTCTCCCCTCAGACCGGGGCTCCCTGGGGGCGGGGCTGTGTCTCCCCTCAGGCTGCAGCTCCCTGATGGCATTGCTGTTTTTCCTCTGACAAGGCTCCCTGAGCGGAGGGCTGCATCTCTTCCTCTTTCTGACTGGAGAGCCCCAGCTTCTATCTGACTCTTTTTTTTTTTTTGCGGTACGCGGGCCTCTCACCGTTGTGGCCTCTCCCGTTGCGGAGCACACGCTCTGGACACGCAGGCTCAGCGGCCATGGCTCACAGGCCTAGCCGCTCCGTGGCATGTGGGATCTTCCCGTACCGGGGCACGAACCCGTGTCTCCTGTAACGGCAGGCGGACTCTCAACCACTGCGCCACCAGGGAAACCCTATTCTGACTCTTTTAAGCTTCTCATTGCAAAGGTGTCACCCTCAGGCCCTGCCCTTTAGCACCAGGCAGTTCTCATTTCAGCCTTTCCAGTGCTTTCTGTCTTTGCTGGGGTCTTCTCAACGCCCAGTGTATGGTCATTCTTCCTGCAAATGTTTTTGAAGTGATTTTTTGGGGGAGAGCAGTGAGGAAAAGAGCATTTTTCTCTGCTCCCTGATCTTGATTTAAGGAACAAAAGAAGCCAAGCTTTAGGCTGTCACTTGGACATCTGAAGAATTTCATGCTTTTTTGGGGGGAAAACTACATGTGCCTGTTGGAAAAAAGTCTCTTTGAGCTCTCCGAAGAAAGATAGTGGAGAAAAGCACTTATGATCTGCTCTCTCTGTGTCCTTGCCGTTTGAGCCCTGCTTCGCGTTGGAAGACCTGGTTTTTTACCCCTTGGCTTCTTACTGGCTCTGTGCCTGTGGGCAAGTCACTCACCATCTCTGAGCCTTGGAGTCCTCAGTGGATCAACCTCAACAGAGCACTGGGAGTGTATGTGATGGGATGGGCTTCCTGGGACCTGTAAGTAGAAGTGGCTTGTGTCACCCGTCCCGTCTCTCCTTTGTCACCAAGTGAGCCTGAGCACCCACCAGGAGAATGACCGCCCCGCTCAGCACCAGGCCGATGATGAAGACTAACCTGTCTGATGAGCCTCACTCTGTCCAAGTGCTCCACAGCAGTCCTAAGGGAGGAACTGTTTCTTAACTCCACTTTACAGGTGGGGAAACTGAGGCACAAGGAAGGCAAGTAACTTGTCCAGCGGTGGGATGTGAACCCAGCTTGTCTGACTGCAGTCCATATACTTAACCATTAGGCTCTACAGCTAAGAGGAAGTATAGGGACCGGCCCTGAGCATGACCATGTTGGGAGACAAGAGCCTTGCTCACCCATTGGCCATTCCTTTTGGTTTTCCTTCATCCATCCAATTTGCCAGGACCCTGCTCTGAGTCAGGTGCTAGGCTGGCCTGGAGCAGAGTTGGGGTCCCTGCCCAGTCTGAGAGATAGAGGCACCCCTGATTTTGCAGTCCTGGGTGTGCTGAGTATGGTAATGGGTCCTATAAGTCAGAGGATGGCACAGTACAGGCCAGAGAGAGCTCAAAGGAAATGGTTGTTGGTCAGTGTCTGTCCAAGGAATGCAGAATTGAGGAGAATGAACAGGAATGGTTCTGGAAGGATGGTAAGGATAATCTCAGCAGAGAGGGGGAAGAGGGTTTGCATTATCTTCAGGTGCCACGGCCAGGATGACCCATGCCACAGGGCTCAGTGAGAGTCCGGAGGTCACTGGGCAGGGAGCCACTGAAGCTAGGTAGCTGGGTTCTATTTCTTAGTCCAGCTGTGTGCCTCTCACCCAGGCAGGTCCCATCTGCTTCTCTTTGAAGATAAGACCCCATATCTGTATCTCTCTCTCTTTCTGTCAATCTCTCCCTCTCTCTCCCTCTCTCTCTCTCACACACACACACACACACACACACGGTCTCACTCTCTTTCTCACTAGCTTAGACATGACGGAACCTGAGTTCCAGAGCTAAACTTGGAGGAGGCACAGACCTTGGAGAAGTCAATTGCCTTCTCTCCGAGTCTCACATTCCTGATTTATAAAGGAATTAGAAAAGGTGACCTCTGAGGTCCCTTCCAGATTGAACATTCTAGAATTTTATGTAATTATAGAATTTCCTTACAGAATTCAAAGATAAACCTCAGCACTTGCTTTAGTAGGAGTCCCCCTCACCCCACCCCCTCTTCCCCCATCCCCCAACCCTCTTTATTACTTTCCAGCTCCTCACTGCATCTCAAGTTCCACCACTGTAGAGTCATCTTTGGAATTTAGGCATTTTGTCCTTTGTTTAAATCAAGACAGACACTCCTGCCCCGAATCCTAGCACACTACAGGAGGGGAGGGTCAGCCCAGGTCCAGGTCAGCCCATCTCGGTGTGGATGAGCATATATCAAAGTGGTATCTTACCTGTAGCTCCTGCTGCATATTTTTCAGAGCTGCCTGTGTGTCATTTCATCTGATGCTCACTGCAGTGGGCTGGGAGGTTTATCAGAAGGTTTCCAAAGGGACAGCCGCTAGGAGCAGGTCTGGGAGAGGGGTGATGGAGGCCAGCAGAAGGGTCCTGTGCCTTTGGGTCACGGAGGGCTAGCAGGGTAGCTGCCCTTGGGGAGAGGACCCTGAATGAAGAGACTGGAGCAGAGGACGGGAATCTGGTCGGGGACCAGAGCTGGTATGACTGATGAGCACCATCTGGGACCTCCCCGGGTAGCAGAGGATGCCGTATCCTGGCACCAGGCTGCTGTTGCATCTATCTGTCTGTTGATTGGTCTTTAGCTCCCACCTCAGAGTGGGGAGCATGGGAGGTGGGGTTGACTGTGGGTCAAGTTGTCCAGACAGGCTGTCACTGCTGATGGCTTCAGTGATGGTGACTTAGGGTGAGGTCTCCTTCTAGACCTTTCTGGCTCTGCCACTGCTTGTGCAGCATGGCTACTCCCTGCCCCTCCCTGGGCCTCAGTTTCCCCCTCCTCAAGGAGAAGGTGGAAGAGATGATCCTGAGGGGCCCATCCAGCTCTGATATTTGGAGTTGGCTGGCAGGAAGCCACATAGCCTAGTGTTTCTCCTCTCTGGGGAAAGGGTGCAAGGGACCGTGGGGCCCGTGGGGGAGTAGGGGAGTGGAGGCGGAGAGGAGAAGACCCCCGGGGACATCTGGGAGGGAAGTGGGACATGGGTAAGATGGTTGGCAAGGGCAGAGCTTGACTTTAGGACAGTGTAGGAAGGAGTCAGTAGCTCCAACAGGTGGGAGGGCTCACAGGAAGCCCCTTCAGCAATAGAACCCTTGCCCGAGTCAACAAGGGTCTTCAATGAGCAGGTCTCCCGGTGGGCACCTCTGGGAGGCTGTGTGAAGCACAGCTCAGAGCTGTCCCGGGGGAAGTCAGGAAGCCGGGCATTTATCCTCCAACTTCTGCCCATCATTGGCTGCCTTGGGGAGTGTAAACTTCCTGGTATTTGCAGCCCTGCCTCCCCGAGAAAGCCCTTGGAAGAGAAGTAGGAGGAAACTGTGGGTGTGTACAGGAACTAGGAGGGCTGAAGTGGGTAGGGCTGAGCATCAGCAACCTTCAGAGCTGGCACTCTTCTCTCTATTGTACAGATGAGGAAACAGGCTCAGTGAGGTTGAGTCACTTCCCAGCCAGAGACCAAGTTTTCTTCGAGCCATGTTGCTTCCTGACAGCAGTGGGTCACCGTGGAGTGAGGGACACCAGATGTGCAGGACATGCCCTTGCCTGATCTCCCTGTGATCTCCCATCTGTAAGATGGGATAATGCTTAACCAGTACTGATCTTGCAGGACAGAGTGAGAATTGGGAGCTAATATTTGAAGAACGCTTAGTGCAGTGCCTGGGTAGGAGCACCATAGTGAGTAGGAGCCATGATTGCATAGAGGCAGGGCAGGAGGGGCTCCACTCCTGTTGTGAGAGCTCTCTGCCTCCAAACATTGTGTCCATCATTTTTTGTTTGTTTGTTTTTTTGGTCACGCTGTGCGGCTTGCGAAATCTTAGTTCCCCAACCAGGGATTGAACCTGGGACCCTGGGAATGAGAGCGCGGAGCCCTAGCCACTGGACCACCAGGGAATTCCCAGTCATCTTGCTGCATGAGTTCAAGTCTAATTGTTAGGACCATGTGTTAGCTCTGGCCTTGACCACAAAAGGACCCTGTTCAAATGAGTCTGCATCTCCTGGGAGGTATCATTAATTAATCCACTGGCACAGGTGAGATGATTGAATAAACTGGCTGTAAGTAGAGTCCTGAGAGAATGGTACATTGGTGGCTTGATTTCACTTTATTTTTTCAGAGACAGAGAAGTGGTAAAAGAAGAATTTCTAGAACAATTTCTACAACATTGGGAAGATTGTGTTTCGGCCCAAGAGCAAGGGGCTGTGGGTTCCAGGGCACCAGGGTCCACAGGAGTGTGTGTTGGTGGCGGGGGTGAGAGGCAGGACGCACCACACACCCTAGGAGCTCAGCTGAGGAACCTCTGGGGCCCAGCCAGCTCCAATGAGCCCTAATAAACTGTGCTGAAGGAGCTCCTGCTTCCCGTTTGCCTGAAGCCAGGCTCAAGACAGCCTCCGGATCTCAGTAACAGCCTGAATCCCCTGAGATCCTTGGGCTGTGCTAACTCCTGCTCTCTCCCCCTCTTTCAGGAACCTTTTGGACAAAGACATGTTCTCCAAGTCTGACCCATGTAAGTCCTGCACTGACAGTAATAACAGTAACAACAACAGCAACGGCATTATGTTTTATTTTTTTCTTTTCCATGATAGTTTATTCCAAGATATTGAATATACTTCCCTGTGCTATACAGTAGGACCTTGTTGTTTAACTATTTCATATATAGTATTAATTCCAAACTTCTAATTTATCCCTGCCCCCGCCTTTCCCCTTTGGTAACCATAAGTTTGTTTTCTATATCTGTGAGTCTATTTCTGCTTTGTAAATAAGTTCATTTGTATCACTTTTTAGATTCTACACATAAATGATATCATATGATAGTTCTCTTTGTCTGACTTACTTCACTTAGTATGATAATCTCTAGGTCCATCCATGTTGCTGCAAATGGCATTATTTCATTCTTTTTGTGGCTGAGTAATATTCCACCATATATATGTACCACATCTTCTTTATCCATTCATCTGTCCATGGACATTTAGTTTGCTTCCATGTCTTGGCTACTGTAACTAGTGCTGCTATGAACATTGGGGTGCATGTATCTTTTCAAATCAAAGTTTTCTCCAGATATATGCCCAGGAGTGGGATTGCTGGATCATATGATAGCTCTATTTTTAGTTTTTTAAGGCACCTCCATATTGTTTTCCTTATTGGCTGCACCAATTTACATTCCCACCAACAGTGTAGGAGGATTCCCTTTCCTCCACACCCTCTCCAGCATTTCTTCTTTGTAGACTTTTCGATGATGGCCATTCTGACTGGTGTGAGGTGATGCCTCATTGTAGTTTTGATTTGCATTTCTCTAATAATTAGCCATGTTGAGCATCTTTTCATGTGTCTATTGGCCATCTGTGTGTCTTCTTTGGAGAAATGTCTATTTAGGTCTTCTGCCCATTTTTTGACTGGGTTGTTTGCTTTTTCTGTTATTGAGCTGTATGAGCTGTTTGTATATTTGGAAATTAAGCCCTGTTGGTCGCATCATTTGCAAATATTTTCTCCCAGTCTGTACGTAGGCTGTCTTTTTGTTTTGTTTATAGTTTCCTTTGCTACAGCGGCATTATGACTACTACAGTAGCCAACACAGGAGCCTGTACTGAGTGCTCACTATGTACTAGGCATCGTTCCCAGTACATCAAGGCTATCTAATGTTTCACCGATACTGTCTGGAGAAAGAGAACTTGGAGGTCTGACCCTTCCCAGCCCCCATACTTGTGAAGCCTCAACACAACCAAGTGGGTAGGGAGGGCTCAGAAGGTCTCAGTCCCAGGGAAACCAGTGCATTTAAGAGCCCCAATGTCTGTGGCCTAGGGGGATGAGCACTGATTTTGGAGCCCAGGGTTCTAGCCCTAAGCAATGCCGCTCAAGTATGTGACCTCAGACAACTCATTGGCCTCCTCTGATCCTCAGTTTCCCCATCAGGGAAGTGGGGCTGATGATAATAATAGGCCCCATGAGGCCACCTTGGGCTCTAAAGGGACAAGCGGGTTTCAGATGCTCTCTCCTGCCACACCTCTGCCACTCAGTCCTCCATCATGCACACCTGTCTACCTGCCTCACACTTTACACTTGCTCTAGCCTAGATGTGAGTGACCCCGACCCTCCTCCCAAAGGGTGCCCCTCCCAGACACACCTATGTTCTGGGCCCCCTCCTCCAAGCTGACCCCACCCCCACCCAGACCCAACACTGCTACCCAGGCCGTAGTTTCCTGAGGCGCCTGACCCTCCAGGGCCCTCCACATCTGGGGCCCACACCTTCCTCTTGACCTGGGGTGTTAACCCTTTTTTCTCTCCTCTCCTCACAGTATGCGTCATGTATACTCAAGGGATGGAGAACAAGCAGTGGCGGGAGGTAGGTACAGCCCCTCTCCCACCGTGGAAACATCAGCCTGTTCCTGATTGTCTGTCTGTCTGTCTGTTCATCTAACTCTGCAGTCATCCCACCTGATGGGTTTCCAACTTCAGCATCTAACCCCCCGTGAAGGATAGTAAGGCGTGCAGAGTCTTGTCCTTGCTGATGCAAGAAGAGACTGAAGGTGGAGAGAAAGTTCCTGTCCTCAGGGAGCCCCAGTCTGAGGGGGGAGACAGGGAGTCCAGGCCCAGCAAGATCACGGCCTGAGACATGGGTACAGCATCTAGCACCATGTCTCAGCCAGAGCAGCCTTCCCGTGGTTTTTAACTAATGTGAGTGAGTGTGGCTTTAGTTAGGTGATTCTCCTGCTCAGAAACCTTTGGTGACTCCCCTCTTCTTTGAATCAAGTCTCAGCTGCTTAGTCTGACTTCCAAGCTCTGCCATAACTCAGGATGGCCCGCTTTTCCAGCCTTGTCTCAATTCCATTGTCCCCACCCGAGGCCTTTGGCCCCTTGTGATAGGGCGTTTAAGGAGAGAGCAGACTTGAAGTGCTCGCTCTTAAGAATCACAGACACTTTTAGTGGGGGGCTGCTAGATACCTTCAGTCTATTCCCCACCCAAAAGCCAGAGGAATCCTATTAAAACCCAAGTCAAATTCCGTCCCTCCTCTGTTCAGAACCATCCGGTAGCTCCCATCTTGCAAAACTAAAGTCTCTGTGGTGGCCCAACAGGCCCTACAGGATCTGACTTCCTTTACCTGACTGACCCATTCCCTACTACTCATCCCCTCCATCGCTCCACTCCAGCCACACCTGCCTCTTCCTGCCTCAGGACCTTTGTACTTGCTGTTCCTTCTTCCTGGAATGCTCTTTCCCCAGATGTTCACGGCCACCCTCCACAGTTCCCTCAGATCTTGACTCAGACATCACCCTATCAAGGCCTTCCCTTGGCTACCCCATCTAACATTTCAGCCTCTCCACCCTTTCCTGCTTAATTTTGCCTCCTTAGCACTTTTCACCATAAGCCATAAACGATACTCTGGTTTACTTATTTACCTTGTTTGTCATGTGTCAGCTCCATGAGGGCAAGGATTTTCACCTGCCATTAACTCTTACATTTTGAGCACCTGGAATGATGCCCAGCACACAGTAGGTGTTAATAAATGGCTGTTGAAGGAATGACTGGATTAGGAAAAGGAGCCAGGTGACAGAGGCTGGCAAGGATGTGGCAGCTCTTGTCTCATCCCCGTCTCTGCTTCCTTCTTCCCTTAGACCTTCTGTGCCAGCTGGTTTTCAGGTGCAGAGAATAAAAGGGGGAACTGGTCAAAGGGGAGGGTCCTTGCAGCCCCTGGCTCCTGTCTGAACAAAGAAGGAGCAGACCTCCTTACTCTTGGAGAAGAGGCTCTGGCCAAGCAAGGATGAGGTCAAAGTCTGGGAGGTGAAGAATGTTTTCTTCCAGGGTTGAGGAGGTGGGGGTGAATTTACTGGACTCAGAGCTGAAAGGGGTTTCCCGTGACCTTCATAGCTGTGCTCACTCCTTCTGGTGATCAGAAGAGGCCCAAGGGTGGGACGAGAGGGAATTTGACCTTGGCAGCCCTAGCCATGCCCTTCTGTACCCAGACCTGGGAGGGAGGCCCAGGGGCTCCAGATAGAGACTCAGCTTGGTGTCTCCACTGAGAGAGGGAAGTATCAATGACTAATGGAACAGAGGCAGCTCCAAAGAGCAGAAGGACACAGGTCCAGACCCCAGGGCCTGTGGAAAGGGAAGGAAGAGGAGTGGTGCATGAGATGACCAAAGCCAAGAGCCCACAGGGGCGGTGGTCCCAGGTGACTTGATGAGAATGAGAACGGCCAGTAAAGCTTCAGTAATTCAGACTTCAGAAACGAACCTCCCCTTCCTCGTTGGTGGACTGACTGGAGCATCACCTGTCCTGCTTCCTGATCTGCCCTCCCTCAGGCTTGGCAGAAGCAAGCGGCCAAAGGGAATGAATTTTATCCATAAAATGTATGGGAAATATTTCCGCAGGGGCTAGGCTAAAGTTGACTTTTTCTCCCTCTCCAATACTCTAAGCCAATTAAAGCATAAACCAGATTGCTGGGGAAATGTTTAGCTTAAAGGAACTAATTACTTTTGAGACCTTTTGGCCAAGCTTCATAGAGAACAGTAGTGTCCTAATGTCTCGGTGATTCATTCAGGAAAGTCTGGAAGGGCCTCTTCAGAAGGGTGCTGCTCCATGAACCCTTAATTACATCCTGTAATGAGACTTGTCTCATTTGGGTCAGGGCCAACGTTGCATCTTTTTTTTTTTTGGCTGCGCCTTGCGGCATTCAGGATCTGAGTTCCCCAACCAGAGATTGAACCCATGCCCACTGCAGTGGAAGTGCAGAGTCTTAACCACTGGACCGCCAGGGAAATCCCCATGTTGCATCTTGTCATCACACACACTGCAGAGTGGAGCGGAGGAACGGTGACAGGCCTTGGAATCAGATACACCTGTGCTTTCACTTCTGGCTCCAGCCCTTTCTGGAACAAGTTGCTTTTTTTTTTAATGAATTTATTTTTTTTCGATTAATTAATTTATTTATTTATTTTTGGCTGTGTTGGGTCTTCACTGCTGCGCACAGGCTTTCTCTAGTGGCGGTGAGCGGGGGCTGCTCTTTGTTGCGGTGCGTGGGCTTCTCATAGCGGTGGCTTCTCTTGTTGTGGAGCATGGGCTCTAGGCGCGTGGGCTTCAGTAGTTGTGGAACACGGGCTTAGTAGTTGTGGTGCATGGGCTTAGTTGCTCCACGTCATGTGGGATCTTCCTGGACCAGGGCTCGAACCCGTGTCCCCTGCATTGGCAGGCGGATTCTTAACCACTGCGCCACCAGGGGAGTCCCTTTTTTTTTTAAAAATCACAGTGTTTATTTATTTATTTTTCTTTATTTCTTTATTTTTTGGCTGCATAGGGTCTTAGTTGTGGCATGCGGGATCTTCGTTGAGACATGCAGGATCTTTTGTTGCGGTGCGTGGGTTCCTCGCTGTGGCGCGTGGGCTCCAGAGCAAGTGGGCTCTGTAGTTGCGGCACGTGGGCTCTCTCGTTGAGGTGCGCGAGCTCAGTAGCTGTGGTACGTGGGCTTAGTTGCCCCAGGGCATGTGGGATCTTCCTTCCCAGACCAGGGCTCGAACCCATGTCCTCTGCATTGGAAGGCGGATTCTTTACCACTGGACCACTGGGGAAGTCCCATGGAACAAGTTACTTTTAACCTCTGTGTTTCCACATATGTAATGTGGGGATAACACCTACTTGTAGGCCTGTGGTGAGGGCAAAGCAAGATGATGGATATAACATACCTGCTGTGTAGTCATTGTCTGGTAAATATCATTATACAGCATCATCCAGAGTGTTCGAGCCTTACTGGTCCCTCCCCCATTTCAGTCAATATTTACAACAGTAAGCATTCTTGAGATGGGGCGGGGGGAAGAGGGAGATAGGTAGAAAGAAAAGTGTTTCACCGAAAGTGCAAGATGGAACTAGGGAGTTTGCAGCCTAGAAGGGGAGATTCCCATGCATGAATAATGCTAACAGAGGATGTGATGAAAGGTATTGATGAGAATAGAATGGGAGTTCAGAGGAGAGAAAATTACAGCCAGAATGTCATTTGGATTTTTCAGTGGAATTTGAACCTCAACACCAGCTATCTGGCTAAGGGATGCATGATGTGGAACAGAGGAGAATGTGGGTTGGAAGGAACTTCAGGGCTCAGCTGGTTCACCCTCCTCATCCTACAGAGGAGCAGGATTGGCCTCATGTGTTGGTATCAGGGTGCTGGACCCCAGTGCAGTGGCAGCGTCCACTTGGAGGAGCTGAGTTGATCTGGGTTTCAGTGAAGCCGGGGGGCATACACAAGGGCCCAGCATCAAAGATGGTGGTGAGGGCTTCCCTGGTGGTGCAGTGGTTAAGAATCCACCTGCCAATTCAGGGGGCGTGGGTTCGAGCCCTGGTCTGGGAAGATTCTCACATGCTGTGGAGCAACTAAACCCGTGTGCCACAGCTACTGAGCTTGCACTCTAGAGCCTGCAAGCCACAACTACTGAGCCCACGTGCCACAACTACTGAAGCCCATGTGCCTAGAACCTGTGCTCCGCAACGAGAGAAGCTACTGCAATGCAAAGCCTGCACACTGCAGCTAAGAGTAGCCCCCACTCGCCGCAACTAGAGAAAGCCCACACACAGCAACGAAGACCCAACGCAGCCTAAATAAATCAATAAATAGATAGATAGATAAATAAATAGATAAGTAAATTTGTAAAAAAAAAAAAGATGGTGGTGAAAGCAAAGGCATGGAGATGGCTGGAGTAGCAGGCCAGTCCAGGTCCTGCAGAGTTGGGAGATACAATACAGGGCTAATTATAAAGGAGTGGGTGGGGTTTAGGGAAACCAACGTGGGCTGGTGAATCACAGGGCCTGGGGACAGTGGGACTACTCCACGCCTGAGGAGGTAAGGGGCAGGGGTGGTTCCTGGAACCCCAACGGAGCTTGTCTACAGGAGCAGGGGCCCTCAGTGGAGGGACATGGTCAGCCTGGGCAACCTCACTCTCTCCCCACCCTCTGCTCTCGTGCCTTCACTTCCCATTGGTGGAACCCCACTGGAAGACTTAGAGCGGGGGGTGGCTGTTGATCCAGTCCACACAGGTTGGCCTCCTGGGCACAGAGCAGGGTGGGGAAGGGCTGGAAGTAGATCCAGAGGGCCAACGGAGACCATCCAAAACAGAGGGTGAGCAGATGAGTGAGGCTGGTATTCAGGGTGTGAGGCTGGTAAGATACAGGGAGAGGCAGCTGAAGGGAGCTCATGACTCTCAGGCTGAGGACTGCTGGGTTCATAGGGTCAGAATGTCGGAGAGGAGACTGACCCCATTTACAAGAGACCATCAGCACCATGCCCAGCCTTCAGGGGTGACGGTGGTAGAGCTCTGTTGCATCGGCTACCCCTGGGACACAGACTTCAAGCTATTTCTGTAGAAGGAAAGATACCCTCAAACATATCAAGGCCCTACTTTGCCTGATTCTTTGTGTGACCTGCAGAGGAAAGTATCAGGAAGGGAGAGTTTAAAGAATAATCCAGATCCATCTCTATGGAACCGTCCCTGGGATGGAAGCCTGTTTTTCCCAGTAAACACGAACCCATTCCCATGGCTCTACCTGCTAGTTCATTGCAAAAAGTCTCTCTGTTAGTGGAATCTTGGCCAAGAGATACTCATTCCATGGCCAAAGGGAGTCAAGTGCAAGCACAGCAGTTTCTCCAGGCAGGGTCTCCCATGTTTGCATAAGACCACAGAAGGATGAAAGCTGCTCTCGCAGCCCCTGGCTGCCTGGTTTCAGCTGATTTTAACTGTTTGGGTCATTTTAATGCCTTCTGAGAAACCTCCGTCTTCCCATCACCTAAATCTGTCACTGCACTTTGTGAAAATTGACTCAAGATGTAATTTTAGCCCAGGAAATCGACCACTATTTGCATCAAGGCTTACTAAGTCCTTCTGCATGTCCCAGGAAAGGCAGGATGGCCAGGTAGGAGGAGTCCCAGAAACTCTCTCACTAGGAAGAGGGAGCTGTGCTTGGTTCCACATTTGAAAAGTGTAGGGGTGCAGCAAAAAAAAAAAAAATAATAATAATAATGAATTTCACATTGGGAATTCCCTGGCAGTCCAGTGGTTAGGACTCCATGATTTCACTGCCGAGGGTGAGGGTTCAATCCCCGGTCGGGGAAATAAGATCCCGCAAGCCCCACAGCCAAAAAAAAGAAAAAAGAATAGTGTAGGGGTGATCCCTGCCCCTCCCTTGCCAGGTGGCTGTCCAGGATGAGGGCCCTTCAGAAAGGAGGAGATGGGTATCATGGAATCTTAGGGTGTCCCGCTGATCAACCCACACCACCTGCAGAGCATGTGGTCCCAGCCGCCACGCCCACATGTCCCTGCCTGAGCACTCAGTCTATTTTTGAGCAACCTCGGCCTGCTAAACATCTTAACACCAGCTGGGAATGACAGTTCATCTCTGAATATTTGGGATGATCTTCCTCGGAGCATCTTGACATGAGCCTCCACATAACTTTGACTCAACTTACTGTGTGCTGGGAGATGAATGCTGGGGACACAAAGGGTGACCAGACACTGTCTACAGCCAGAGCTCACTTTCAATTCAGGGAGGTAACAAAAACAACAATAACTACAATAGTAATGCTAATAGCAAACACATATCTAACAGTGATGTACCAGGCACTGTTCTAAAAAACATTTACTGTAGTAACTCATTTAATCCTCACAGCAACCCTGTGAAGGAGGTAGCAGCAGCATTATTATTGTTATTATTATTATTGGCCCCATTTAACAAAACAGGAAACTGAAGCACAGAGTGGTTAATGTGAAAGTAGTTTCTAGAACATGACGTCAGAACTATAATAGAGTTATACATAAAGGGCAAAATTCCACTCGTTCCTAATTCCACACTCCTTAGATGTACAAGTAAGTTGATTTTCTCTTCCACATATTCTTTATTTTTTAAAAAATTTATTTCTTTAATTTATTTATTTTTGGCTGCGTTGGGTCTTCGTTGCTGTGCGTGGACTTTCTCTAATTGCAGCAAGCGGGGGCTACTCTTCGTTGCAGTGCACGGGCTTCTCATTGCAGCAGCTTCTCTTGTTGTGGAGCACAGGCTCTAGGTGTGCGGGCTTCAGTAGTTGTGGCATGCGGGCTCAGTAGTTGTGGCTCGCGGGCTCTAGAGCGCAGGCTCAGTAGTTGTGGCGCACGGGCTTAGTTGCTCTGCAGCATGTGGGATCTTCCCAGACCAGGGCTCAAACCCATGTCCCCTGCATTGGCAGGCAGATTCTTAACCACTGTGCCACCAGGGAAGTCCCCCACATATTCTTTCAATGTTTGAGGACAGCTCACATGGCCCTGTTAGTACGCTTTGGGGCAGACCTAGAATGTGACCATTTCTATCAAGAGTTCCTCTTTATATAACTGTCTCTTGTCCCTTTGCTAATCTGGGCACACTCCCTGGAACACACGTCCATTTGTCAATGTTCTTCCCAAAGTGTGTGTCCTGCACCATTCCCTTCTCCAGCTCAGAGCATCATGGGCTGGCTCCCTCCTCACAGGGGCTTGGACTAGACAGTCATGCATTCTGTGTGTTTGTTTCCAAGGGTTATATATCTACCGACATTACCTAGAATTCCACTGGCCTTTTTGGCAGGTGTCTTCAACTTACTTCATATTGAGTTTGGGGGCTCCTGTATCCTCCTCAAACAAGCTGTTATCCAAACAGAATTCCTCCAGCTCAGATTTGGCAATTGAGTTTTTGAATCTAGATGTGAAATTTTACATTTATCTCTGTTACATGTCATTTGGCAGATTCAGTCTGTCGTTATGGTCTGTGAAGATAACGTTGAATTATGAGACTGTGCATTCAGCATCTTGGTTCTGCCTCCTGGTCCTGGGTCAGCTGCAGTCATTGTCCACGCGAGTGATAGGGGTTGAATGGGATGGAGTGCTGTGGTCCTCCACTAGAGACCTTTTCCCAGATTGATCTCAGTTATCTAGTTGACCTTTGGGGAGTGCTGTTCAGCCACCTAGGATCTACATAACTTTGTTATAACCCATCTCATATTTCTGCGTCTGGTACCTAAGGACATCATGAATAACAGTCAAATACCTTGTCAGATGACGCCCTGAACTTGATGCCCATCCTAGCTCTGAGATTTACCACGTGACCTGGGTGAGGTATTTATCTTCTCCAAGTCTCATCTTACTCATCTGTAAAATGGGGTTAGGGGAGCTTCTTGGAAGGACTAACTAAGATAATGCTTGTGAAATGCCTGGAAATATCAACTGCAGTGTGCCATTGCCCAGCTCGGGCCCCTGGGCACCCTTCACAGGGGGAACAGCCACACTTGGAGACCCTGGGAACTAAAACAACCCTGCCCGCACCAGGAACCCAGGAGCAACAGCCAACATTCTCAAATACTCAAGCTTCCTGGGAAACCCGAGTTCCCTCCTCAGCCTGGGGCTGTAGGACCTGATTCGCTCCAAGGAGTGAGGGCTTCCAGGGGAAGAGGGGCTTGAAGGGAAGCATCCCAACCCTGTGTGTGAGGAGTCCCTCATCAGGAGGGGCTCTTTCAGGAAAGGCCAGACACAGGGATGTCATCCCTGTGTCGTGCCCAGAGCATTGTAGCATGGCATACTGGCCACTAGGATGGTGGCTGCAGATGGTGCAGGAGACCCACTCCCAGACTCTGTGGCGCCTTTGTCCCCTGCTGGCGTTTATCCTGGGTGTCTCCTCTCAGTCTGCCCACGAAACTCTGCCTCCCTGGTGGTGGCCTGTCTGCCTCCTGCCCCCTATCAGACCCCGACCATCCTCCCTGGCTCTGGCCCCAAAGGTCACCCACAGGCTCATCCCCAAAGTCTCCTTTTTAGCTCCTCCTGAACAGAAGAGGGCTTTTTCCTGTGGCTCTCCAAATGACAGCTCAGGAATTCACCCATTTCCCAAGGCTCTAAGACAAAACATCAACTTCTTAGCCTGGTGTTAGAGCCTCTCCCATTTGGACTACCCTAAACATGGCCATAAGACAGGAACTACCATGGATTCAGCCCTTGCTATGTGCTCTGCTGGCGCATCCCTAATGCTGCAGCCAACTGTGAGGAGATGTGATTGGCCCAGGTCACATGTAGGAACTGAGATGGGAAAAGCTGAAGCGGCTTGTGCAAGGCCATGCAGTTCATCAGTGTGGGGCTGGTACTCAATCTGTTATGAAGCCACCTCACCCTGGTTGGCCGTCCACAGCTGCCAGGCCTTTGGGACAGAGACCTGCAGCCTCCCACAGTCAAGAGTGGGTGCAGGCACATCTCTGCTTCCGCTCAACCTCGACGCCAGGGCCTACACAACCGTGAAAGCAGGTCTCAGGCTGATTTCTGCCGCAAGCACCTGTGAGTTAGATTGAACCGTATGAATCTGCAATTTGAAAATTTTGGCAATTTCATATGGTCTAACAGTTAAGGTTAGACTCTAACCTAATATTAGTAAGTGACCCCTAGTCACACACCTGTCCTTACAAGCTCAGAGAGGTCCCTGGGCCTGCCTCTTGCCTGAAAAGCTTCTGAAAGTCGGCCGAGGGATGATGTTCCAAGGTTGGTAAGGATCAGGCCACAGCAGCCTCCATCTGTGGGAGAACCTAGGGGTATCAGAAGCCCAGGCCCACTCCCAAGGCGTGAGGTCACTGGTCTCTGCAGATTCTCACTCCCTGCTTGTGCAAGTGCTTAAGTGCTTGTACAGCACTCCTAACCATCCAGGTGTCTCTCTACCCTTTCCTGTTGGTTGTGAAAAATCATTGCTAACATCCCTCTGTTAATAGGGCTCTCCAGTACCCAGGAGATAATGTATTAGAGGTGAGGCCTCCTAATTAGGGTCTTTCAAATGTAACTCCCACTCATAAGATGGATGAAACTCATTAAAAAATAATTTAAAATAGTGTGTTATACACAGTAGAACAAAACCCAAGCTGTTTGACTCCAGACTTTTCCCTCCCTACCTCAGGGCCTGTTACCTGCTATCTTAGGGAAGAAGCTCTTCTTAGCTCTGTCCCTCTCCCTGCATCCAAACACTCATAGCCCCCAGTCTGGCGTACTGCCCACCGTCACTCTATTCCTCCAGAGGAAATTCTCCACCATGCCCTTTCCTTTTTTTTTTTTTTTTTTTTTTTTTTTTTTTTTTTTTTTTTATTCTGCCCTTTCCTTTATCCAGCTCTGATCTACCTTAAGCTGTCTCTGAGCTCCCCAGACACCTCTGTCCCAGCAGCCAAGATTGCTCCCTGATAACTCTGATTATTTAAGCTACTCAAAGAATCAACCAAGATGTATGGAAAATCTGTGTAACAACAGGCATCCTTTACTGAGTGCCTGCCATGTATCCAGCATCTCATACTCATCATCCCTAATCCTTATAACAACTTTGCAGGCAGGTACAGATTATGCCCAGACCACGGAGGAGGGGTGGGGTCCTGGGCAGTTTTAAGAGTCAGACAAACCTGGGTTTGTTTCAGGACCCTGTTACTTAGAGCTGTGTGGCCTAGACACTTATACCTTCTGAGCCTCAGATTCCTCACATGTAATATGGACAACTAACAATACTTACCTTCTGGATTGTCTAAGGATTTGAGATAACATAGGATAAGTTGGGGGAGCCAGGTAGGCACTTGGTAAAAGATAGCTCTTGTTAATAGATCACTGATGGTGCCGGGCAATGTAGCAGGCAGTTTATACACTTTATCTCAGGTAGCCCATTCTATAAATAGCAGTGTGGAGGCCAAGAGAAGGGAAGTAACTTAGGTAAGACACTGTGGTATCCTCCGGGGTGCAAAGCTGTAGCAGGGAGGTCCCTGCCCTCAGAGACCTTACAGGGAGCTGGGGAGAACAGACACATATATAGAAGGATTTTTTTTTAATTTATTTAATTTATTTTTATTTTTTGGCTGTGTTGGGTCTTTGTTGCTGCATGCAGGCTTTCTCTAGTTGCGGCGAGTGGTGGCTTCTCTTGTTGCGGACCATGGGCTCTACGCTCGCGGGCTTCAGTAGTTGCAGCACGTGGGCTCTGTAGTTGTGGCTCATAGGCTCTAGAACACAGGCTCAGTAGTTGTGGTGCATGGGATTAGTTGCTCTGCAGCATGTGGGATCTTCCCGGACCAGGGCTTGAACCTGTGTCCCCTGCATTGGCAGGCAGATTCTTAACCACTGCGCCACAAGGGAAGCCCTATAGGAGTATTTAAAAGCCTCATTTATTCATCTTGTTGAGGGTGTCGGAACAGATCCTCTCTGAGGCCCCAAGTTCCAGACCACAACTAGTCCAAGAGCCTCCCAAGTAGTTTAGACATGAATTCTCAGCACTTCACAGCAGGGAGAGATCAAGAGGGCTAGGGAGGCTTCCAGGGGGAGACAGCACCATACTTGGGACTTGAAGGATGGTGGGAGGAGGAAAGGGCATTTCAGGAATGGGACCCGACATGAGCAAAACCTGGGGGTGGGAATGGCCTGCGTGTCCATGAGCCAGCTGGCTGTGACTCAGTCCAACTGCAGCCCAGTGTGTGCTGGAGGAAGGTTAGAGATCAGCTCCAGAGGGGAGGGCGGCGCCCCCCTGGGAGCCCTGTTGGGAGTATGTGGTCTTAGATTTTATCAGGGTTTCCAGAATCAGTAGTCAGGGAACTGGCATTTATTGAGCACTTACTATATGCCATTCACTGATCCAGGCATACAGTGGAGAACAAGACAGGCAGAGTCCATGCTCTGGAGAGGCTTAGTGTAGTCAGTAAAGAAATTGGATAATTTCAGGTACTGGTTGATCAGTGCTATGAAAAAGATAAGACAGTGTGATGAGATAGTTACCTGGGAGAAGGGAGCTGTTTTAGTTAGAGGGGCGTCAGGGGAGGCCCTGCTGAGGGGCTGATGATTTGAGTTGAGCCCCAGTGGTGCCATGCATTAGTCTGGGGGTGGGGAGGTTCCAGGCAGAGGGAACAGCAAGTGCAGAGGCCCCAAGGTGGGAATAAGCTCTTTTTGTCAAAGGACCAAAAGAAAGACTGGTACAGTTTGAGTGGTGTGAATAATAAAGACAGTGGACTGTATGGTCACAGAGGTTGCACAGGCAGATCCTGCAGGGCTTTGTAGGCCATGTAGGAGTTCAGACACTGCTCTAAGTGTGATGAGAAGCTATTTGAGGGTTTTGAGCAGGGGAGTGATGTAGCCAGGTTTATGTTTCAGAAAGATAACTCTGTCCCCTGTGTGCAGAGCAGATTGTAGGTGAAAGGGCAGCCGCAGGAAGACAATTTGCAGTGTTTGTGGAGCTCCTGGGATGAGATGGGGTGGGCAAGGGCAGTGGGGATCCGCTTGATCCAATGGCCAAGAGCTTAAATGTGAAATGAAATGACCTTCCGCCCACTAGGCTGTGAGCCCAGTTGGGATCCCTGATGACCAGCACAGGACCTGGCCCCCGTCATAAAATGTAGACCTTTATCAAAAGATTTAAAGTAATGAATGGACTGTTATTGTTGCTAAAGCCCAAAGCAGGAGGCAAGCCTCGCTAGGAGGTGGATTCCCAGGCCAGCATGGTGTTGGCTTTCCAGACCCTCCCCTTTTTGCAGAGAGGAGTCTGCCTCTGCAAAGAAAGGTCCCTCTTGAGCCTTGGGTCACTTGGGCAGCCTTTAGTGGATTTTGCCCTTGTCACACAGCTGAATTTCCAGGGCCTTGACTCCCTGTCATCAGGAGCAGGCAGTCTAGGACCAAGGCCTTACTTCAGGGACCAGGTGAGTCCACAGGTACCTTTTCCCATTTTTTTTTTTTTCGCGGTACGCGGGCCTCTCACTGCTGTGGCCTCTCCCATTGCGGAGCACAGCCTCCGGACGCGCAGGCTCAGCGGCCATGGCTCACGGACCCAGCCGCTCCGCGGCATGTGGGATCTTCCTGGACCGGGGCATGAACCCGTGTCCCCTGCATTGGCAGGCAGACTCTCAACCACCACGCCACCAGGGAAGCCCAACCTTTTCCCAGTTTTAAGGTTAGGGCTTTAGAACCTGCTTACAATGTCCCTTCAAATCCTGACTTTTCCACTTCCCATAACCTCTCTCAGTCCTAGTTTTTTTCATCAGCACAATGGGACCCTGGGACCCTGATGCCTGCTCATTGGGCTGTGATGGGACGTAATGACAGAATCACCTCAGTGCCTTGTTGTGCTCAATACTTTAAATATTATTATTATGCAATACAGTCAGACAAAGCTATGAGGCGGCTCTGTCCCCAGTCCTGCTGATCCTCTATAGGAGGATGACTGACATTCCTACTACCCATGCAGTCTCCACATCAGCAGCACCGTGTGATCTGCCTTGACCCTCACCACATCCCAGATGAGGAAGTAGTTGGATGGAGGGGGTCCTTGCTTCGCCCAGCGACTGCTAGCAAGTGGCAGAGCTGGGGTGTGATGTGGTCTTGAGTCTGAGTCCGGGCTCCTTTCATCTGCCCAGGCCACTGACTTTCAAAATGGGCTTTTCTGTCTCCAGGGTTTGATGTGGTGCCTCAGGGCCCAACTGTGAATTTGTGTGTGGCTCCTGCCACCCCTCCCCCCATTCAGCCAGAGGTGTTCGTTAGTTCTGTGTGATACATTAGGCGGGAGCCTAAGATTCCCTTTAAAGAAAGGAGCCTGCCTTTCTAGTAAACCCCGAGGATCTAGGCCAGGTCCCTTGGTAGCTGATATATCTATTTATTCTTTGGCGTTAGTGTCCAGGCACACTTCATAGCTGCAGCTGAACTGTTGAGAACGCAGGCTCTGAAGTCAAGGTAACTGGGTCCAAATCCAGGCCACCACCTTCCCAGCTGGGGCGCTTAGGCAAATGCTTAGGCTCAAAAGCCTGCTGTGAGGATTAAAGGAGTTAATTCATGTAAAGGGCCTGGCACATAGAGAATGCTCAATGATGGCTCTTCCTATAAGAAGCCTTTAAGTGAGAAACCACTGATGCTATCATTTCACTGATGGTGTATAAGGAAGGAACCACTGATGCTATCATGTCAGACGTCTTGATGCCATTTGATAGGAATCATAGACATTTTGGGGTGTGCTGGGGGACAGGTGCTATTGTGGCAGGCTTTCTCAGGCTCCCCCATTCCCCCAAAAGTGCTGCAGACAGACCCAAGGCTCAGCCGCTCAGGCAGGACCAGAAGGACAAGCCAGTGGAGAGTGTTTTGCCAGCAGGTTGGCAGCCAGGCTAATTGGTAAAAAGGCCACTCCCCCAGGAGCTGGGACAATTTAACAGATTATCTGGAACAATGGCTAATTAGGAACTAAGCTTTTTGGCAGGAAGTCTTTTATTATAAAGCTTGATAAAATTTCACAGGCCACTACTGGTGTGTGGGGCCAGAACAGGAACCTTCTCTGCCCAGGCCTGAGCACTGGGAAGGCCGTTGGAGCCTCAGGTCTCCCATCTCCACCTCTGCCCTTCCTCACCTAGAGGCCTTGACAAAACAGGAAATGGTCTGGGAGGCCACCAGGCCACAGAAGTCATGGTTCACTCTGTGTGCCTTTAGGTAAGCCCCATGCTTTCTCTGGGCCTCGTTTTCCTTACTCTCCAAGGAAGAGATGGCTACAGGATCCTGGACCCCTCCCATGAGAGAACCTGAGAGAAATTTCCAGACCCAAGACGGTGGTGGACCTGGCATGGAACTTCTGTGCCCATCCCCACAACCCATGTCCTCCTGCCTGATGCCCAGACCTCTGGCTATTCTCCCCAGCCCTGGACACCCACCCAGTCCCCTATTCCCAGAGCCAAGCAGATTCCCTCGTCCTATTTGTATTTGAGTCAGATAGATTTCTGGCCTCTAATTTTAATCCCAGTGAACATGGTTCATGAGGGTCCAGGGGCTGGGGTCTGCGGCAAGATGTTAGAATATGGCATTAAGGAGCCATCAATAATATATGAAAATTATAGGGGAGCTCCGGCTGGGGAAGGGTGGGCAGCTTGGAGGTAGATAGCAGTCTGTCAGCTCTGGCCTCCTTCTGTCCTGGCCAGCACAGTCACTGGGGGCTTCGCAGCTGTGGGGGAAGGTCTCTGAGGCTTCATCCAGCTGTAATTTGTAAAAAGGCAACAGCTGCTTAAATCAGGGGCCGTTAAGATCGTTCAGGCTTGCAGAGCCACCCACTCACTACTGAGGCAGAGGATCGCCGTGAACACCGCGATCCTGTCACTCCTGGGAGCCCTGGCCCTCCCCCCGGGCCTCCTGGAGCTCTGTTTCTTCATCTGTAAAATGGAGATGATAATAAAATCATCTCCATGGGGGTCAGTGGGGGGTTAAATGAGATCATGAATGTGTGGAAGTGTAGTAAAGATGAGAAGTCACGATACAAAGCGAAAGGAGGAGGAGGATTTGATGGAAGGGAGAAACCTGGGAGAGGAGGGCATAGACAGGCTTCCGGGACAAGAGGGCACTGCTCAGAGCCAGAGCCCCGCCTGGCCTGGGCTCTAGTCACCGCCCGTTTCCTAATCAGCTATGTGACCTCTGTCAGAGCACCCCATCCCCACTTCCCTGCCTCTCTTTTCTCATTGGTTGAGAGGAGTTGGTTCCTTCTGGCCCTAAAATCTTCAGTTCTGAGTCAACTTGTTAGTCAATGAATGTTCACAGAAATCATAGGAAGGACCAGGACTGTGGGGGGTGTGTGTGTGTGTGTGTGTTTGTGTAGGGGTTAGAGGTGCGGTGGGGGTTGAGCAGAGGAATAGATCAGGGGCGCTCACCTGTGCCACCTGACCTGTAGAACCACCCAATTCCACAGGAAGAATTAACCAGGTGGAAGGGACAGTCAGCACTGAAGAAGTTCAGAGGTTGGGCTGGGGTAAAGACTGAGAGGACATAGTCCCAGCCTCATTCACAGTGTTAACCTCTTATTGTTGAGTGACTCGATCAACTCCTAATTGATTAGGAGCCAGAATGCCTGAGGTTGAATCCTGTTCCTTCCACCCATTAGCTGTGTGACCTTGGGCAAGTCCCTCAGTCTCTCTGAGCCTTATCTTAGTTTACTTTTCTGTAAAATGAAGATGATAATAGTACTGCCTCATAAGGTTATTATGAATATTAAATGAGTTAATATATGGAAAACACTTAGCACCTGGCACCTACCTGGTAGGGCTTGGTGACAGTTGTTATCAGTATTGAAGACCAATTGTGCAGCAGATGCTCTGTGCAGCCTTTCATGCACATTTCCCTCTAGCCTTCCCCTGGAGAAGGAAGGATGTTCTGTTTTAGCGATGGGGAAATGCACCTTCCGAGGGGTTACCCAGGTGGTCTCACATAGATAATAAGTAACAGAACCCTGGCCAGTGGGGCTCCTGGGCCACTGGCCTGGCTACCCCTCTGCACCTCCCTGGCTCCAGCCCCCAGTGCCCACCCCACCAGCCATGGGCATCTGTGGGGAGTTGACCGACATGTTGGGAGACATCCCTGAGCTGCTTGCTGTCACTGCTCCCAGCAAGTGGGTTGTGAGGAAGAAGAGGACCAGATTTTGGAAATCTGGAAGCAACAGAGAGAGCCTCTTCCCAGGCTGCCTTTGTTCTGCATCTCCAGTGTCTGAGCTGGGGATGAGTGGGCCAAGGGCACCACTCCCCCCATTCTCACTAGCAGCCTCCTTGCCCAAGGGCTCCTCCTGCCTTCCCTTTCCTGCAGTGGCCAGAGTGAATTTTCTTCTCTAGGCCTGGGAGGCTAAGCAAAATTTACACATTCTACTGCCTTTTTTCTAACTGAGGCCTGGGGCATTGCTAGGTGTTGAGGGGAGCCCACAGGGAGGGCAGAGCCTTGATCTTAATGGAGCAGTTAGTTTGTAAGAGCAAAGGGCCAGCCCTGAACTTTCCCCTCAGCCTTACCCTATATGTGGAAGTTATTTGGAGAGAAACCACACAGAACTGGGACCTCCAGGGGACTTAAGCACAGAGGACCCCTTTAGATGGAGGATAGAAACCTTCTCAGGCATGGAAGGTAGGTAGGAAATGTTAGCGGTTAGGGCCAGGAGCATCTCATAGACAGGGCTGAGTTCAGAGACTTGGGAGATATATACTTCCTGGGTGGCTGGGCCAGGGTTTGGGATTTATAAAGAACCAGAGTGTGGAATCACAAATTTACAGAGCATGTTTTATGTCCCAGGCTCTCTTCTAAGTATATTACATACACTAAATCATTTAAGCCTCCAACAACTCTATAAGGTGTGGATAAATGGTCATTTCCATTTTATGGAAGAGGAAATTAAGGCAGAGAGGTGAAGGTGTTGCAGGAAGGGAGACCCCTTCCAGGGCCCAAGGGTGGGCTCTTGTCTAACACTCGGAAATTAATTGTCTGAGGAGACACACACGCTGACAAAGCAAAAGACTTTATTGGGATGGGGCGCCTGGGTGGAGAGCAGCAGGCTAAGGGATCCCAGGAGAACTGCTCTGCCACGTGGCTTACAGTCTCAGGTTTTATGGTAATGGGGTTAGTTTCCGGGTTGTCTCTGGCCAGTCATCTTGCTTGGCCCAGATTTGGTCTGACTCAGGGTCCTTCCTGGTGGTGCGTGCATCTCTCAGCCAAGATGGATTCCAGCGAAAGGATTCTGGGAGGTTAGTAGGACATATTATGGGCTGGCGTCTCCTCCTTCCTTTTGGCCCCTCCCACATTCTCCCAGTTAGTTTTCAGCAGCAGCGCCATGTTCCTTATCAGGACCTCCTGTTGCAAGAAACTTATGCAAGTGGTTATCATGGTGCCTGGCCAAGGTGGGCAGTTTCAGTCAATGGTTCCCTAACAAAGGGATTTGGCCAAGGTCACACAGCCAGTGAATAGCAGAGCCAGAATTTGCAACCAGGAAGCCTGGCCTCAGACTGCTCTATTAACTACTTCACTTTACTGCCTTATGTGGGAACCCCTAAGATCTGCCTTCCAAAGCTAGAATTAGTGGTTCTTAAAGCTTTCTGCTTCCCTTTGAGAAATTGGTGAAAACCATGGCTTCTCTCCCCAGAAAATGAGGACATGTACAGATATTTGCATTCAATTTCAGGGTGTCACAGCCCACTCAGAGCTGGTTCTAATCTAGCAGTTGCCCTTCCCTGCTGGGCTCTCTGGCATCTGTGTGGATGGGGCTGGGATGGCTACTTTCTACAAAGCAGAGGCTGTGGTGAGAGCCCTGGACCCCGAGAGTCCCCACCAAGGCCCACAGGTAGGGTGGCTGGGCTGGGACCCTGCATCCCAGAGGGCTGTCACAGACCTTGGGTACCTAGGCTGCATGGGCAGGAGTCACACACTTTACTGGTGACATGAATGTTACCATGTCTAAGAAGAATGGGGTGGGGGTGGGGACCGTTCTTGGTTTGTGTTCAGGTGAGCTGGAAATGGTATGAGTGTGTGAATGTGTTTATGAGAGAGAAAATATATCAGTCAGGGTCCCAGCAGGAAAGAGAATTCTACTCAGTTGTTTTCACTGAAGAGATTTAATGGATTTCTTTCAAAGGTACGGGTGAGGTTGAGGACACCCACAGGGACAGTGCAGCACCCAGGGCCTGGCAACAACAGGGAGCTGTTTCCACCCGGGCTTGAAGGGGCAGTGGGAGGAGACAATGTTATTGTGTGTGAGTGAGAGGTGAGCGTGGTGGTGGGTGTGGGGGGAGCAGCCCCTCCCAGAACCATGGTGCTGAGACTGGGCCAGAGACAGAGGAAGTAGCCCACATCCTCTCATCTCCCATCTCCCATCTGCCATCTGCCATCTGCCAGTGCCTCCCACTGGCCAAACCCAACTGGAACCCGCAGAGCAAGGGAACCAGGTGATGGAGTTTGATGGGAAACAATCTCCTGGAATGTAGAGCAGGACGGAGAAGGAGCTGGGCAGGGTGGGGCGGCAGCAGGAGACTCTCCAGCACAGAGAACAAGCCTCCAAATCAGTCTAGGACTAACTGCCAGCCCAGTGCCTCCTGCAGGTCAGGAGGCCCATGTCTTGACACAGGCTTGCCCCTTCCCGGCCTTGTAGTTGGATGTGGGAAGGGAAGACCTTACTGCCTGACCTGGGTTCTCAATCCCAGCCCTGCACTGGCCCTTGTCGCAGGGCAGTTTGGCGGGACAGCTGCCCACTTGCCTCCATTAATCTCGACTTCTATGTGTAGCACAGCCCCTGGGAGCCACTTAATTTAGTCCTCAAAGAAGTTTCAAGTCTGCCTCCCCTTTGAGGGTCTCGCTCAAACTGATGATATGTAATTAATGCTGCTTAATTGATATTCTTGGGACTTAGTCATAGGGGTTTTAGGAACCCTTGGGAGCATCTTTTGTGACATGTCAGGAGCTTTTCCCACTGGGTTTTGTTGCCAGGGACAAGAAGTAAGCTTTTCAGAGGGTGAATACCCTAATTTCCAGGCTTATTTCTCATTTGTACTTTCTCCTCTCTGGGAGGCTGTCCCAGCCCCTGGGGTCAAAGTCCCCTCACCTCCCCGACTGCTCAGCCCCTTCCCCAATTTCACACCACAGCCTCCCCAGTCCACACTTGCCACCTACCCAACAATTCTCTAGGGTTCTCTGCATCAGAATCACTTGGTAAAACAAAGCAAATTTTGGGCTTCCCTGCAGCTTTGTTAATCAGAGAATTCCTGTGCCTACCAGTGTTTGGTGGTCTGTGCCCCAGACTTGAGCAGTGTCAGGCCCCCTCCCATCCTTAGAGACCAAGTGTGGACAAAGGGCTTCAGAATGGAATGGAGGGAGGGACAGGTCCTTCCAGGGACCTGGAAGGGCGTTCAGGGCTGGCTTGGCTCAGGATTACCAGTGGTGAGGGGTTAACCTACCTTCCCCTCCTCCCCAAGCCCCCCTTAGCAGAGTCAGATCTCGTGCCTTTGTGTGCTTCCCGCTGCTAAAACCTCATCTCTCCAAGTCCCTGCTGGCTTGAAATCTCTAATTCTCTATGTAGAACGAAATACAACCAAATTAATTTTTCCTTTTTTTTTAAAAAAAACATCAGTTCAGCTGTGTTCTGACCGTCATTAATAGGGATATAAATTGGGTCTGACACGGACCCAGTGGCTTGTTGGATTTTTCAAATCCAAGTTTTCACATTTTTTTCCTTTGTTATTAGCCCAAGTAATGAAGGCTATAAAACATCTTTAGTAAGTCCCTGGGTTTAAGATTTCATTCACAGTAGTTTAGGATGTGCATATATGTTAATTACCCCTGGTCCTGGTAATTTATCACCGCCCAGCCAGGCTCACTTGTCCCCTTTCCTGCTCTAGGAGATATTGGGTGCCCTTGGAGTCCCCCTCCGTGTCCTGTTTCCAGGGGAACTCCATTTTCTTCTCCAGCAGAGATCAATCTCTAGGGAATTTCCCCCTATTGAGCTTCAAGTGCCATTTTAAAAGCAGTGCTGTCATCTTCCCTAATGGGTGTTTTCCTTGGAGTCTCTGCCGGGAGTGGAGGGAGATGGAAGGCTGCACAAAGGAATACTTGCCCCTTCTGGGCTGGGGTTTATATAAAATACTGCCGGAGGGATTTTTTTATTGTGTTTGAGAGAGGAAGGCAGTGCATTGAGGAGGAGGTAGGTCCCTTTCTTAAGAGAGGATTCTCTCGAACCTGGGTGTTTTCCTGGAATAGTCTACATTCTAGAAAGCTATTAGGAGAAATTTTCTTTGCATCTGAAGACACGCGAGATTAAGAATTAGAAAGGGCAGGAGAGGAAAATGCAGGAACTCTTTTGCAACCAGGGTTATAAGATCGTTATGGAATTTGTGGGGTGGGGCAGGAACCTAGTCTTATTCAACTCAATGTCCTGAACATGGCCTTGCACACAGGGAGGCTTCTATAAATGCTTGTGAAGTAAACCTCATCTTTATTTGGCTTTCATAATGCTTGAGGACTCTTGGCAGTTAGATGAAGTAAAAATATAATGAGCCTTGGGGAGTATCTCTGTGCTTCCTAGAAGAGATGCTGCCCGATTCGTGAGTCATTTAATAAAGCCAATTAGATCTTCAAATTAAGAAAATATATATATATATATATATAAATATAAAATGAGCTTTGGAGTTAGACATTCGTAGGTTTAGATCCCAGCTGTGCCTAGCTGTGTGAGCTTGGGCAAGTCACTTAACCTCTCTGATTTTCAGTTTTCTCACTTGTAAAATGGGTAAATGGTCACAGGGTTTTTGTGAGAATTGAATGAGATAATTCAATGATCCACTTGATCTACTAAGCATTCAGTAAGGGGCTCAGTAAATGTTAGTTTTCTTCCTTCCTCCTACCATGTTCCTACTGAGAATCTGTGGTTCTCAACTCCATCTGCATCTTAGAATCATGTAGGAAACTTTTAAAAAATACAGTTGTTCAGGCCCTACCCATTGAGATTCGGATTTAATTGGCCTGTGGTAGGGCTTGAGCATGGATGTGTTTTTTTGTTTGTTTGTTTGTTTTGCCACTCCTCCTGGCTCCTGGGATTTTAATTCCCCTACCAGGGATTGAACCCTCACCCTTGGCAGTGAAAGCGCGGAGTCCTAACCACTGGACCTCCAGGGAATTCCAAGCATGGGTATTTTTTAAAATCTCCTGTTAAAGGATACGATTTTTTAAAGATAAAATCATGATTCCCGTAGAAATATAAAATGAACACACGACAAAGATTTATGCAACTTATTAATCAATGAGGGACCCAGAAAGATGTTATAACTGGTTCAAATAATTCCAACAACACACACATATATGAAATCAGGAATGCTGAAATGAATTTACAAATAACTGCAAAATTGGTCTGTATCCACAGGGTAATAATCAAATAATCAATTGCATTCCACTGAGGAAAATCCATTTGCATTTCTATGGATAAAATCATCTGCATTACTCTATGCTTTCTATAATTTACAGAGTTGTAAAGTAGCTCAGAGATAATGAACGATGCAGACCTCTATGAAATCAGATACCTGGACTACTACGCGAAACAGGATGCCCAGTGATCTGCTTTTTTGTACATTTTAATAACTTTCACACTTCCCCAGCTAGGGGGGAGCACCCTGCCTTAGACCTTTGTATATAGTTCTGTTAACAGTGTTGTCACACTGTATTGTAGTTATTTGTGTTTGAGTTGTCCCACCTATGATAGAGAAGTCCTTAAGTACAGGATTCGTGTTCTATTTATGTTTGTAACTCAGCACCCACCACACTGCCTGGCCTACTTTATAAGTGCTTAAAAACTGTTGAATTCATAATTGAATTGAATTGGATAACTCTAAGAAGCAAGCAGAACGAGTATTATTCTCCATCTTCTGATGAGGAAACTGAGGCTTTGAAAGTCTCCGATCAAGTCACACAATCAGCTTGTGATGAAGTTGGGACTCAGGCCCTCTCATCGATTTCCTCATTCAACCTTACTTCATTCAACAATGAGTACCTACTGTATACCAGTCACTGGGAGCAGTGGGCTTCTGCTGTCCTTGCCCTCAGGACCTTATATGTAGGGCAACATGGCTTAGAGAACGTGAGCCAGAATGCCTGGGTTGTGCCTTGAAGTCAGCAATTATTAGCCATGTGACCCTGGACAAATTACTTGGCTTTTTGGTGCTTTCATTTTCTCATCCATAAAATAGGGAAGACTGCCATAAAAGGATTAAATAAGGTAATACGGTGTGAAGTGTTTACTGCAGCTGCTGGTGCTATAATCATGTGGGACTGTGAGCCTGTGACTCTGTTAAACACTGTGTCAGGTCCTGAACTGCAAAAATGAGGAAAACTTGGATCCCCCCCCGACCATTGCTTGAGAAGCTCAGTCTAGTGGGATGGAAAGAGTAGATCATTATTAGGTCTTGTGATGAGTGCAGCCATAGGGATATGAGGAGGATTATGGGAGTGCAAGGGAAGGGGTGGGAGTTAGAGAGCTGGACTTCCGGGGAGCTGAGTCCTTAAGCATTAGCGATTGGCCTACCTGGGGTACCTGCCAGGAGGTGGCTATTGCAGTGATTGAGGCAAGAAAATGAAGAGTCCAGACCAAGGCCAAGGCAGAGGAGGCAGGGAGAGGGGAGAGATTTAGCTGATGGAATTGATGAGAATGAGAGACTGATTTGCTGTGGGCCTGAGGGCAGGAAGGTGCCAAATCTAGTGCTCCCCAGATGGCCCCACAATGCCCTGGGTGGGAGGTTCTCTTTGCAGGTTTCTAACTTACTTCAGGGGAGAAGGGGACACCTAGCTATGTCCCAGACAACTGGAAACATGTTAAGAATGATTGACAACCTATTTAAAATATTTTCATTTTGTCTGCCTATCTTGTTTAGTTTGGGGAATATCATGCCCTACCATCATGGAGTGTACAGTGCTTTTACACTTTATCTTTTAGACCCATGTCCCTTTTTAAAAATAAAATCTCACCAAAAATATCTAGTGGATTGAAGACGTAAAAGAGCTGCTTTGATGGAACTGGTAGCCCGGAACAGTGCCCACACTGCCCCCCCTCCATGACATGGGAAGGCTCCTGGGAGCTCCCAGCCCTGTGGACCACAGTCTAGCCCAGTGGTTCTCCAAGGGAGGTCCCTGCACCAGCAACATCAGTGTCACCTGCATTTTTAGAAATACAGATTCTGGGCTTCTCTGGTGGCGCAGTGGTTAAGAATCCGCCTGCTGGTGCAGGGGACATGGGTTCGAGCCCTGGTCTGGGAGGATCCCACATGCCGTGGAGCAACTGAGACCGTGTGCCGCAGCTGCTGAGCCCGCGTGCCACAGCTACTGAAGACCCCGTGCTCCGCAACAAGAGAGGCCTCCGTGATGAGAGACCTGCACACCACAACAAAGAGTGGCCCCCGCTCGCCGCAACTAGAGAAAACCTGCGCGCAGCAACGAAGACCCAATGCTGCCAAATAAATAAATAAAATAAAAAAATTTATTAAAAAAAAGGAAGTACAGATTCTTAGCCCTCATCCTAAACCCACTGAATCAGAACCTACAATCTATGTTTTAACAAACCCTTTAAGTAATTCTCATGCCCAGAAATGGGGAGTGACTTACTTTAAGTCATTCAGGGAGTTTAATGGGATTTAATTATTGAGTGTCCAGTGTGTGCCAAACTCTAGTGTATATGTTGCAGGGGTTACCAAGAAAGTTAAGTCTCTGAATTAGTTATGCATTGCTGAGTAACAGATTGGCCCACAGCTTAACCACTTAAACAACAGGGTCATGGATCTGGGTGTAGCTCTGTGGAATCCTTTATGTCAGGGTCTCTCACAAGGCTGTAGTCAAGGTGTTGGCCAGGGCCTCAGTCTTCTCAAGGTTCAGCTGGGGCAGGATCCACTTCTAAGTTCACTCAGTGGCCTTTGGTAAGATTTAGATTCTCAGGGGTGGGTTGGCTGATAGCCTTGGTTCTTTGCCACATGGGCCTCTCCATAGGGCAGCTCACATCATGGCATGTGGCTTCATCAAAGTGAGCAAGCAAGAGAGAGAGGGAGCCTAAGACAGAAGCCATAGTCGTTTATAACATAACCTTGGAAGTGACTTGTGCTCTAGTCCAGTCTTCATTAGAAGTGAGTCACTAGCTCCAGCCCACATTCAAGGGGAGGGGATTACACAAGGGCATGAATACCACGAGATGGGACCTTAAAAGATCCCACAGTCCCTGTCTCTGCCTTGCATTTACAATTGGGGCATCAAATCAATACACACCTAATGCGGAATCAGTCAGAGAAGGAAGGTGGTCATAGAGGTGGCACAAGTTCAGTGGTGGCTCAGAGAGAAGTGATTCTCTGGTTGGAGGAATCAGGAAGGTTTCCTGGAGGAGGCGGCATTAGCAACGGACCTTGAAGGAGTGGAGGATGTGCCATTGGCTGAGAAGGGGAGGCCAGGTGGAGGCAAAGGCAGTGAGGTGAGCAAGTGAAAGGCCTGCTCAGGTATCCAGGTATCAAAACCATCTCACTTGAGAGGAACCTATATAGAGAAAGGGAGAATAAAGTGACAATGGAGATTGGAGCCATAGGTGGACGGCTTCCACTGTTAGATGTGGGAGCTCTCCCCTTGATGGGGGGGTGGGGGCAGGAGCTGGGAGAGGCGTGGCTTCCATCATTACCGGGTTCAGGACTGAGGGGCTCCGAGCCCAGTGCTCCCCTGTTCCACCAGCCTGGCCGTGAGATCCACGCCCCATCTCCTCTTGTAGTTCGGACGCACTGAAGTCATCGACAACACACTCAATCCCGACTTTGTGCGCAAATTCATCGTGGATTACTTCTTCGAGGAGAAGCAGAACCTCCGTTTTGACCTGTAAGTAGAAGATCGTGCTGAGGATGGAGCTGGGGAAGGAACCATGGATGGGAGGTGGGGCTACAGGACCTGTAGTGGGGCGGGAGTTTCCTCACGAGGGAAGGTAGGGGGGAGCTGTGATAGTAGAGGAACCCAGGGTTGGCCTAGGATAAAAGTGACAATTAGCTGAATCCAGCCCCACCTTCATCAGGAGGTGGGGAGGGGGAACAAAGGCACCCCCCCCCCGTTTGTCTCAGTGTGGGAGGGTGCTGGGCAAGTTACCTGATTCGGGGGTGGGGGTTGAGGGAAGATCTTGGCGCAACCCAGCTCTAATTCTGGGGAGCCCTTTTCCCCCCAGCTCCCCATTGACCTCTCCCTCTGTCAAAGCTTGTTCTGGGAGAGGGTCCCCTCCAGTTTCCCCTCCTGCAGAGGTAACTTGGCTGATGGGGCTCAAAGCATCTGTGTGTTTATCACAAAGATGCAGAGTGCCCCTCTCCTGAGGTTAAGGATGATGGTGGGGTTTTAGTCTGATGAGCAGGTGGAGGAGTGGTGTTTTGTTGTTTTTTCAGGGTCTAGGGTGATTAGAAAGGACTGTGCCCTAGAGAATTGTGGACTGAGTGGGGAAGAAAAGGGGTTGGCACCTGAGAGAGCACAGGAAAAAAATGCAGTGAAAGGAAATGACTTAGGAGGACTTGAGGCCCAGAGGAGTCAATGCAGCCCATTGTAGGGAAGTCACCTGGTGACACTTTGGAGAGAGAAAGTGCTCAGGGAAGGGGACTGGCACAATGATGACTGCCCCTCAGTAGGAGTTGTCTGTACCTAGAATGACTGGCTGCAGAGATGGCCAGTGTGAGTAGAGGCGGAATGCAGGAGGGAAGGGCTGCAGGTGAGGCTGTGGGTGAGCCAGCCCCAGGTGAAGAGAGGTGCCCAGCTGCAGGATCAGCTGCCTGTGGCGGGCTGAGGTACAGGTATTCATGCCTCCCTCTTTCCTGAGTGCTCAGGCCTGAGGGCAGGTTGGGCAGGCCTGGGCAAAAGGGAACAATCAGGGAAGGTCAAAGGCAAGGTACTGAAGTCCAAGGGCAGCTGAGCCTTAGCTGGGAAGATGGGAGAACAGTCAGTGAAGAGCAGGGTGGCTCGGGTATCTGTGAACCAGCCAGGGTGGCAGAGCAAGTTTATTTTATTTTTTCAATTTTTAACGAGGTATAACTTATATACAGTGAAGTGCCCAACTCTTAATAGCGCTACCCCAATGATGCATTTTGATATCCATTTACCACCCAGATCAAGAGACAGACTAGCACCTTAGAAGGCTCCCATTTGCATCTCCCTGCTATTACTCCCAGAAATATCCACTGTGTTGGTGCCTGGTTTTGGGGGAGCAGGGGTCCTGGCTCAGCTCAAGAATCCAGGCAATTTGGGGCAGGATGCCCCAGCTGCCTTCACCATCTCTCTGTTCCCTGCAGATATGATGTTGACTCCAAGAGTCCTGATTTATCCAAACACGTGAGTTCTGCCAGTGCCTGCCCAGCAATTCTGAAAGTCTCTTAAATGCCAGACTCTGAGTTGGCCTTGGGCTTCAATGTGACACAGAATGTGTCTGATGCTGCATCCTGTCATTTCAGAGCCCTCATACTTCCAGGGGTGGGGTGATGGAGGAGGTGGGATGGCTGTGAGCAGAGTGGGTGACCGTGGTCTTTTCTGTACCCTGGATGTGCAGGATTTTCTGGGCCAGGCCTTCTGCACCCTTGGAGAGATTGTGGGGTCCCCTGGGAGCCGCCTGGAGAAGTCCCTCACGTAAGTGTTCAGGGGAGTGGGACCTGTCTGGTTTGCTTCCTCAGTGATGGGCCAACTTCCTGTTCATCCTTGCTGAGGGCTGGCTCAGGGGAGGGGCAAAGCAGTCAGCCAGTCATAACAGACAATCGGAAATAAGGAGACCTCGTGGGCCTTGCCCTTGCAGGGCCTTTAACCCAGTTATCTTGGAGGGACCCTGGCTCAGTTATTAGAACCCCATGTTCCTTAGCATGGCCCGAGATACTATCTATCCCACTCCCACACCCCACCCCATCATTGTATAGGGAAAGAAACTGAAGCCCAGAGAGGGAAATTGATTTGCCCAAGGCCACACAGCTAGGAAGTAGAAGAGCTGGGAGTTGAACCCAGGGATCTACTCACAAAGAGTATTCCTCAGATTGTTCATACCTTGTGAGGCCAGAGCTGGGCATGGTGAGGCCCTCCCTATCCCACCCTGCCCTTGCATCACAGAGTTTTAAGTGCTTTTAGGGGAAGACTATTACACTGAGCAGGCTCTGGGATGTGGAGTCCCAAGTCTTGTCACAGTGGAGCGTGAGGGTGGCTTCAGGGACAAGCCAGATTGGCCAGGTGATGGGGTGACCTCTCTTGTCCCTGTTTCAGGAAGCCCCAGGAGTAGGGCCCAGGCAAGAGAGGCCTGCACACTAGGACAAGTGTCCAGGTCATAGGGCAGGGTGGGCAGAAAAGCCCCCCACTTGCTTCTGCCAAGTTCACACTGAATGCTGTCCCCTCACCGTGATCAATAACTGCAGAATGTGTTATTGTGTGTGTGTGTGTGGGGGTCTCTCTCCCAGGCCCTTGTCTCTGACCCCCAGTAAATGTGTGGTAACTTCAGGGTCCCCAGAAATGCCTCACTGTCCCCCCAAACATCTCTTCCTCTGGGTTCACAGAAAATAGTGATAAATAGCTATCATCTATTGAGAACAGGGAGTAAACTTATGTTTGGGGGCTCTGAAGTTTATAGAGTTTGGGGTCCCGGGAGTGAGTTTGTGTCGGCCCCTGTCAGTTCCCCACTACCTGGATCAAATACACATGAGTTATTTGGGTGTGTGCTGTCCCCTGACCCTCCTTTGGTGGAGGGACACACCTTCAACAGGGATCAAGGAAGACTTGGGTTAGGGGATGGCTAGTGGGAGGAGCCTTAAAGGGTAAGCGGGATCTAAAATGTCGAGATGCTGGGTGTTGGTGAAGGAGGGGGATCTACTCTCCCCACTGAAGACACATGAAGTTTTCATGTGTCTAAGTCTAGTTGTCTCCCAGGCTAGACCTATGAATGGCTCCCTTTCATTGGGCATCTGTTCTGAACCAGACAGTCTTTTGTCTCCATGGCCTCATGTGATTATCTCAGCAATCTCCCCATTTCACAGCCCGAACACTGAGGCTCAAAGAGGTAAAGCAGAGGTTCTCAAACTGTAGCAGGCATCAGCACCACCTGGAGGGCTTGTTTAGTACAGACTACTGGGCTCCAACCCCAGGTCTGGGCAAGGACCTGAGAATTTACATTTCTAACACATTTCTAGGAGCTGTGATGCTGCTTGCCTGGGGACCACACTTTGAGAACCCCTGGGGTGGAGCTGCCCAGGGCTTCACAACAAGGTTTGGGAAGAAGACCTCTCCTTCCTCTGGCCTGTGGCTCTTGGTCCTGTTTTGATGTTTGACCCAGAACAGAAACCTGTCTCCAAGAATCTAGATGCCAAGTGCTCTGGCCTCTCAGGATGGGGATACTCAGCTCATGACCTGCTCTCTCTCTCTCCACAGAATAGGAGCATTCAGCCTGAATTCCAGGACAGGCAAACCCATGCCAGCTGTATCCAACGGGTAGGCCACCAGACATCTCTAGCCCTGGAGTCCTCAGACATTCAGCCAGCTCTGCAGAGGGGGCCTCAGAGTCCTGGCCCAGTCCCTGCTCCTACCACTGTGCCTTCAGCCCTGGTCAGGGACACAGAGAGGGTCCTGGGTCCCTCCTAAAGTGGCACTTTGGGCCACTCCACAGCTGGCCCTCCCCCCCCGTCCAGGCTAGAGCTCCAGCATCCCCAGCCCCAGTGGCTCATAGGACTTCAGGGAGCAAGGTGGGGCTTAGAGGTAGGGGCTGTTTCTGGGAATCAGCAGGGGCTGGGCACTCTTCCTTCCCTTCCTCTCCCCCCGGCCAGTTTTCTTCCACCTCCCACCTCCTCTCACCTTTCCCCTCTCTTCTCTTCATCTCCTCCCCGTCTTCTTCTCCATTGCTTCCACTGCTGGATGTCAGCCTGCTCACAGAGTAGGTTCCGCTAAATCCTTACTCTCTGCATTTGCTTACCAGCAGTGGCGGGCTGGCCTTGTTCCTCCAGCCCCCACCCTGAACGTCTGCTTTTGGCTGGCCTCACGCAGATATGGCAACCAAGACCCTCCCACTCTTTCCCTTTCCCCTCCTGGTTGGAGAAAGGGTCCTCACCTGGCAGGGGTGGGGGAGCCAGGGTAGGGAGCATCTGCTTGGGGGACCAGCCTGGAGGTGCCTCTGGAGATGAGCGCTTTGGCTGAGTAAGCAAAGCTCCACTGGCCTTTGCAGAGGGCTCCTAGAAGTTGGGGTCCCAGCAGCTGGATTGGCCACCAGACTAGCGGGATGTGGGAAAGAGGCCTTCAGGGGACCCAGGGATGCTCACAGCCCAGGAAGTATATGGATGCTAATTTATAAGAAGAGTAGAGAAGCAGCAATTGGAGAGGGAGCAGGAGTCAGAGAGAGAAACAGAAAGGGAGAGCAAGAAAGACCAGAGGGAGGGAGGGAGGGAGGGAGGGAGGGAGAGAGAGAGAGAGGCCGAGCGAGCAGGTGGGAGCAGATTGGGGCTTGAGAGCGTGGAAGGAAAAATTGGAAATAGAAGAGGGGCTAAGAGGCAAAGAGAGGAGCAGATGGAGTACCATTGGACAGAGGAGGCTGGTGTGAGGATTCTATCTCCCTGGTCAAGCAAATCAATCTTTACTAGCAAGGAGGGCCAGATTGGGGGGCGGGGGAGGTAGGGAGGGGCTTTGGGTTACTCAGCTCAGCTGCCCAAGTGTAGGGGGACAAGCTGTCAGGCACCGCCACCTGCCTATGGCAGGGGAACCTCGAGATGCAGCCCCTGCTCTGCTCACCTGATTTGGAGAGATTTGGGCTGTCTCATCAGCCTTCAGGGCCGGCTCCCATGCCTCCCCTGTTTGAGAACCTCTCCCTTTAAGAGCTGGCACTGGGGAGAGCTCCATCAATGGTTCTCAAAATGTGATCCACAGTCAACATGCTGGTGGCCCTGAGGCTGGCCCAAGTGTGGGGCTGGATTTTATCAGCTTTGCACAATTGTAAAGGAAACAGGGCAGGGAGAGAAATGGTGCTCTTGAGGGCCTTCTCTGTGCCAGGCACTGTGTGTGTGCATATTAGTTAGTAAAATGGATGCTACAATTACACCCATTTTATGGGCCAGGAAACTGAGACTCAGAGAGGTGTAGTAGTGAGCCCAAAGTCACACAGCTACTGGACAACATGCCATTTTCTTCTCCCTCCCAGTGGCCCCTGGCTGCACTGGGACCCCCCTGGGTTAGTCCTAAACAATCGAAGTGGGATGGGCTGGTGCCTGGGGGAGGGGGCCCTCCTGATCAAAGGAAGAGGTAGTGCAGATCCCCTGGGTAGAGCTCCACCCTGGGAATTGCCCTCCTAGAGGGGATTCTCTGGGTGGGTTGACTTCATGTCCTGGTTGCCTCCCTCAAAGAGGAGGCACATGGTTGGCCGGGATCTCTCTCCCCCAGAGAGACCCCAGCCAAGAAGTTTAAGAGGAGGGAGCCATGGGAGAGGGCCCGGCAAGCTGCCACCAAGAGCATACCAGTCCTCCTGCTTTACCCCCTCTTACTGCTCTCCCACCTACGATGAATCAGAGTGGCTCAGAGCTGGAATGTTCCAGGACTCTGGGGATCAGCTGGGTGCAGGGTGGGGTGGCTAGCCCACGAGGTCTTTTGCCCACAGAAGTGGTCTTTGGATGGAAAGTTTGAGGACCACTGGTCTGGAAGCCTCCGGGTGAGTCTGGATGCTTTTCCAATTCTAGGACTTTCACTGCAGACAGTACCCTTCTTGGCGGGCTTTTGGGGAGCAGGGGGCGGGGCAGCTCCAGGCCTGGGGGCCTGGCCCAGGAAGCAGTACCCTAGGCCACAGGAGACTGTGTCTTCTTAGGGGCTTTGGGGCAGATCTGCTGGATGGTTGGGGGGGGGCGGGAGGAGGATGAAGAGGACTGATTCAGGGAGAGTTCAGGCTTGCGGCTCTGTCTTTGTTTGACTTTCCATTCTTTCATCTTCTCCTCTCCCAGTGGTGTCCCAGGGAAGAAATGTGGCACCATCATCCTGTCCGCTGAGGAGCTCAGCAACTGCAGGGTGAGTGGCAGAGGGACTCCAGGACAGGACCTGGTAGGGGTGGGGATGAAGCAGTGACAGAGAGCAAGCTGGCCTCTCTGTGACCGTTGTGTGTCGTTGGAGGGACTGGGGGAAGACAGGGCTCCTCAGTCTGACCTGGCTGTCGTAGAAGTCCACAACATCGGAGCTAGAAGGTGTCTTCCCTTTTTACAGCTGAGCTGAGGCCCAGAGACAGGAGGAAACTCGCCCACAGTCAGCAGCAGAGCTGGGCTGGGAGCCCTGGTCCACTCCCCATCATGGCCACCGCTCACTTGTCCTTGAGCCAAGACTGCCTTGGCACTGACACTGGCAACAGAGGGGCCTTTTCTTGGAGCCTGGGCGCTTGGCATTTAGTTGTCATTTTTCACTTTTAGCTCTGGAGTAGGGTGACACCCCTGCATGGGGCTGAGGGAGAGAGAGCATGTGGTATGTGCGTGTGTGTATGTGTGTGTGTGTGTGTGTGTGTGTGTGTGTGTGTGTGTTGGGAAGCCAGAGTCTGCAATCCTAGGCAGCCCTTGGTTTTGCTTCTTCTGTGGGACTGTGGAAAAGAAGGAGATGGGGACAGCTGGCAGGTAGCCAAGCACCCAAGAAGGGGCTCAGGGGACCCAATAGCTAATAATGTTGATAAAATGCAGTAATGATGATAGTTTCTCTCTGTCAATGTCTGGGCATTTTACATGTTATCACTACTTCTGACAACAATCCTAAGAGGTAGGGTAACCACTGTTATTCCCATTTTATGGATGAGGAAAGTGAGGTTCAGAGAGGCTAATCACCTGTTCAAGGACAATAAGTGGTAGAGCCAGGGTTCTAATCCAGGTCAGCCTGATTCTGAAACCCAGGCTTATTCCCCTAAACTACCCAGGCTTGCATGCCCCTTAGGTTAATTAGGAGCCACAGGTGAGAACGTAGAGTGTCATAAGGAGAAAAGGAGGAGACAGTGACAGTGTGAGCACAAGACCAATTCTGGGGTAACCTGGGAACTCAGCTTCCTATGGGGCTGGATCCAGCTCAGATTAGAGGGCCTGGGAGGGATGAGGAGAAACAGCATTTTCTGACCTTCCTGGGAAGGCAGTATAACTATTGTATCCATTATCTATCAGTATTTACCATATTAGAAGTTAAAATTTAGGGACTTGGGCTTCCCTGGTGGCGCAGTGGTTGAGAGTCCACCTGCTGATGCAGGGGACACAGGTTCGTGCCCCGGTCCGGGAAGATCCCACATACCACGGAGCAGCTGGGCCCGTGAGCCATGGCCGCTGAGCCTGCGTGTCCGGAGCCTGTGCTCCGCAACAGGAGAGGCCACAACAGTGAGAGGCCCACGTACTGCAAAAAAAAAAAAAAAAAAAAAAAAAAATTGAGGGACTTCCCTGGCAGTCCAGTGGTTAAGACTCTGCGCTTCCACTGTAGGGGGCGCAGGTTCAATCCCTGGTTGGGGAACTGAGATCCCACATGTGGCGGCACAGTGCTGCCAAAAAAAAAAAAAAGAAATTTAAATTATGTATTAATTCATTTAAAAATAACAATAGTTTAACCCATTGTAGGTTAACAGAAGTAACATCTTTTTTGAAAAATAAGTATATTTTCCAAAATAAAAGTCATTTATTGAGAAGAGTGCTTTGCTTTATATTAAAAAAAATTGCTTTAACGTCTGGCTTAACAGAAGAGCTGTATTCTCATATCAGCTTCTGCAGTCAATCTGTTATGATATCATTGTTGGATAACTTCTAGAAAACTCCATGTCTTATCAGCATTATTATGAAAATAGCTTTGGCCTCGTGGACTCCCTTGGGTGTTCCTGGTCCATACTTTGAGAACTACTGGTATGTATGGACGTATAAATTGTTAGCCAATATTAATTGAGTGATTATTCTGAGACACACACTGTGCTAAGTGGTATATAGTATCAGTTTATTTATCTGATGTATTATAATATGTAATGTAATCCGTAGAATGATGTATTATAATATCTGATGTATTATGGTCCTCATTTTACAGAGAGGTTAAGGGACCTGCCCAAGGTCACACAGCCACTGAGTAGAAGAGATGTGAGCCCAGGCAGTCTGGTCCTAGAGCCAGGGTCTTTAATGACTAGGCTGTAGTGTCCCAAACTCTGCTTTCAGGGGCTTCCAGTTGGAGAATAAGACACAGAACTGTTAGGACAGGGCAGTATAACAATGACCAAACCATCCCAAACACAATTGCTCAATCTGGTTTCTCTACTTGTCTGTTTACCTCAGTGGGTCTGGAGGAACTTGACCACAAGACTAAACCTCCCCCTAGTATACACCCAGCAGAGGGCGTGACGTGCAGTAGGTGATCACAGGGATTCTTTTGTGAATCTGTGATTGAATGAACAGGAAGCACAAACCAATGTTTAGTAGCAGGTGATGATGAAAACTCCTATGCCTATATATGCTGGCGACCTCAACGCTGTTAGAGTCCCAACAAGGGAGAGAATGCAGCTGATGCATAGACTAGAGCTTCTGTTCAAGCTTCCTGAGCCTCAGTTTCCCCACATGTATGCTGGGGCTGATAGGGTGGCTGTGAGGATCAAAGGAGATCGTGAAGGTGACTGTGCCTAGCAGGGGCTGGGCTCCTAGTGGGTGTCTAGGAAAGGGTGAATCTGAATTCCCTGAAGCCTAGATTCAGTTTGCCCCCATGCTTATAACTCAGTCGGTGACTTCCTCCCTAGTTTATAATTAAAGAAAGTAATGTAAGTGAAAGTGCTTTGGAAATTCTAAAGCTCTAGACAATGCTGGGTGCTGTTATTCGTCTAGTTTTCCAGGATTGGTAAACAGTCTGGGTTTAATACCACTTAGGCTGTGCCTCCTCCTCCTCCTTCCCCACTCCTCCCTTCCCCTCCTTCATCCAGGGATGACAGCAGTTTCTTTGATTTAAGCTGTTTCAGAGCAAGTGGGGGTTGGGGGGCTCCCTCCCTTCCTCTTGATATAGTCAGCTCCTTTTCTTTTGGGGCATCTTTGGCTGAGTTCTGTCTTTCCCTAGAATACTTGCAAGGAAAAGAGACTAATTCCCAGCATCTGGCTGAATTAAAATAATTACATCTGAACGGCTTTGCTTCTGTCGTTCCAGCATTCAGTAGGAGGATCAAAGGAAGAGGGTGGAGTCTGAGAGATGGTTTTTCACCAGAGCAGGGCTTCCTGCTCAAATGGATATATTCTGCCAAAGCAGACAAACCTTCCCTTCATCCATGGGGATGGTGTGGGCGGGCAGGGACCAGCAAAAGATTAGAGTAGACTCCAGCGGGTCACCAGCGTGCTTTGATGGGTTATAGAAAAACCCTTCTCATCTGGAATTTAAATACCAAGAAAGTTCCAACAATCCGAATTTGATCCAAAATATTATTCAGTAATACTTGATGTTGACAACGACGAGTTAATCTCCTGAAGGGGCCCTGAATGACCAAAGAGTTCATTATGCTCATCAGTAAAACAATGATTTTTCCGTGTAATACTGAGCAGTATTTGCATAGTCCTCACAGTTGACCAAGACTCTCATGTTAACAGTCTATTTGATTGTCACCATGGGGCTCAGGGCTGGGTAGGTATGAGTAACCCAGTGCACAGTTGCAGAGAGGTTGAAGTGACCTGCCTAAGATTGCAGGATTATAGCCCAAGCCTTGGTTCAGGGAGTCTTTCCCTCACCCAGGGAAGTCCCGAGTCTTCATGGTACATGGAACAGCTGTGGGCTTTGTGGTCTTTGTCAGGCCAGTAGCCTTTAGCAGGCATGGTGAGTGGCTGGGCTTCTGGAGAGAGGCAGTGGGGTGTTGCGGGTGCAGGGAGCAGATAGCTCCTTGCCTTCCCCTCCCCAGACTCTTAGCTACCCTTAGGGCTGCCAGCCCAGCCACCCAGACCAGCCTTGCTCTGGAGCCAGAGGATCCTGGCTGGATGCACATTCTCACTGCCTCCCAGTCAGGTCCCTGTACACACTGGGAAAAGTGTGGCTCACCTCTCACAAGCCAAGGGAGTCAAAGCTTCACACTGCAGCTGCCCCTCCCCCGCCCCTTTTAGGTATCACCAGCCTGCTCCTGTATTCATTCATTTCATTTCATCAGATATGCTTTGGCTCAGTTCATGCCCTCCCAGAGTTTCCAATTTAGTATGAGAGAGAGACAGAAATTGCCAACCAGCAATCACAGTACAGCAGTGGTCCTCAACCCTGCTTCTTCTTTTTATTTTTTTAATAAATTTATTTATTTATTTATTTATGGCTGTGTTGGGTCTTTGTTTCTGTGCAAGGGCTTTCTCCAGTTGCGGCGAGCGGGGACCACTCTTCATCGCGGTGCGCGGGCCTCTCACTGTCGCGGCCTCTCCCATTGCGGAGCACAGGTTCCAGACGCGCAGGCTCAATAGTTGTGGCTCACGGGCCTAGCCGCTCCACGGCATCTTCCCGGACCGGGGTACGAACCCGTGTCCCCTGCATTGGCAGGAGGATTCTTAACCACTGCGCCACCAGGGAAGCCACCCTGCCTCTTTTTTTTTTTTTTTTTTTGCGGTACGCGGGTTTCTCACTGTTGTGGCCTCTCCCGTTGCAGAGCACAGGCTCCGGACGCGCAGGCTCAGCTGCCATGGCTCACGGGCCCAGCCACTCCACGGCATGTGGGATCTTCCCGTACCGGGACACGAACCCGCGTCCCCTGCATCAGCAGGCGGACTCTCAACCACTGTGCCACCAGGGAAGCCCCCTGCCTCTTTTTTATAACAAATATTTTATAGCACTCTTTAGTATCCTGAAGGAAAATTCATGGATATACTATACACTATTCCGAAATACATACAGGTGAGGCAGTGAGCCCTTGCAGCTACCTGGGGGGAGATGGATCCAGGCAAAGAGATTAGCTCTTGCAAAGGCCCAGGAGCAGGAGAAGAGTGATGAGTGACATCAGAGAGGTAAGGGTGTGGGTGAGTGTGGGGGTCAGGTTGTGTGGGACCTTGTGGCCGGGGAGCTTAGCTTTGAATCCTGTTAAAGTCAGAACTCTCATTGTTCTAAAGACAAACTTCAGAGAGGGCCCAGTGTCTCTATATGGGAGGCTTAGGAAGAGTCCTGGGAGGGAGGGAGAAAGATAGGAAGAAAGAGGTAAGGTGAAATGGGGAGAAGTGGTGAAGGTTTTCTGAGTGTCAGAATATGCAGGTTGATGTTTGGGAAAAATGTGTGTGTGGACAGCAGGGGTGTAAGTGTCCTTCATGATAAATTATCAGGATCCAGACATCACCTTTTTAAAAAGTTAATTTGTAATGTTTTCGTCTTAGAAATTATCTTCTGGTTAAAAAAAAAAACAGAATGGGGCTTCCCTGGTGGCGCAGCCGTTGAGAGTCCGCCTGCCGATGCAGGGGACATGGGTTCGTGCCCCGGTCTGGGAGGATCCCACATGCCGCGGAGCGGCTGGGCCCGTGAGCCATGGCCGCTGAGCCTGCGCGTCCGGAGCCTGTGCTCCGCAACGGGAGAGGCCCCATCAGTGAGAGGCCCGTGTACCGCAAAAAAAAAAAAAAAAAAAAAAAAAGGATGTAAGAAAACAAAACAAAAACATTTTTCCTGATGCTAGAAAAATAACATGTTTCTAACAGACAGTTGGAAAATACAAAGAATAGAAACATCAACAAGAGATAATCACTGTGACATTTTGATGCATTTCCTCCAAGGCTTTTTTTCTGGGCGTACAAATATATAGTTTTTTCTTATAATTAGTAGAATATGGTAACCAGATTTTTTTTCCCATGTCACTAGATATTCTTGGAAGACATTTTTAATAGCTGTATATCATTTTTCTGTTTATGGATGAGCCATAATTTATTAAAGCTATTCTCTTAAAGGAAACAGTATAATTAATACTGCAGTGAACATCCTCATAGCTGAATTGTTCCATTTTTCTTTGAACTTTAGTTGATGGATTTTGGTTAGTATGCCAGACACACAGCCTCAATGAGCAGGAGGAAAAACGGTCAATCTGGAGTATTCAGCCTCTGAATGACCAAATCAACAGTTACACAACTGATTGGATTGCTTGAGAAGTCAGTCATTAAGACAGGAGAGAAAAACCAGCTTGACCTCAAGGTGGTTAATTCCCATCAATATGTAGCGACAGGCCTAGCCTCCTAGACCAACTTTAATACTCACCATCTGCATTAGAATAAACTCTAGCCTATGGAGTCTTTGCTTCTATCCCTGAATGCCTACACCCCAGGCAGGCTGGGGCTCTGGGCCCCTCTGTGAATGCAGAAGCCCTTCTGAAGGTCACTGGTCACAGAATCACCCCCAGCTCTGAGTTGTGTTTCTCCCTACGGGAATGCTAAATTTCAGAGTTGTGGCTAATGATTCTTTTTATTTTTTAATTTAATTTTCATTTTATATTGGGGTATAGTTGATTTACAATATTGTGTTAGTTTCAGGTGTACGACAAAGTGATTCAGTGATACATATACATATATCCATTCTTTTTCGGATCCTTTTCCCATATAGGTTTTTTCTTTTTAATCAATGTCTTCTTTTTTCAGACTAAAAAAGGCAATGTACTAATTCCAGGAAATTTGGAAAGTGCAGCAAATATTAAAGAGACAGTAAATGTCACCATGGTTCCACCATCTATTTAAAAGTGCTTCTTAGGGTACAGCGTGTGAACAGTAGGGCAAAGTGGTTAAGAACGTGGGCTCTGGATCCAGACCAAATGCCATTGCTTACGAGCTATGTGACCCTGGGCAGGTTACCTGACCTCTCTGTGCCTCAGTTTCTTCATCTGTAAAATGGCTTTATTCAGATTTTTGATATTTTATGTATCATGGATTTTTGCATTGATTTTGATTTTTTTAAATATCTCATTAGGGACTTCCCTGGCAGTCCAGTGTTTGAGACTTCACCTTCCAATGCAGGGGGTGCAAGTTCGATCCCTGGTGGGGGAGCTAAAATCCCACATGGCTCGCGGCCAAAACACCAAAACATAAAACAGAAGCAATATTGTAACAAATTCAATAAAGACTTTAAAAATGGTCCACATCAAAAAAATCTTTTTAAAAAATCTCATTAAAATCTTTGATTATTGAGATTTTTGGAGTCCCTTAAATTTTGCACTTGCCTTATCCTTGCTCTGATCCTGGGGGCTGCCAGCAAGACCCAAGCCAGAGCAGCCTTCCATTCTCCACCCCCGCCCCCACCCCGGGGTGTTGCTGCCCTCCCCTAACCTTCAGCCCACTTGCTGACCTCCTGGGTCAGGGAGGCCTAACATGCTAGAGTGGGCCAGGCCACCATCCCAGAGAGAAAAGCTGTTTGCTGTGATCTCCCAAGCAGCCTGATTAACATGCGGAAAGATGCAAATTGAGGCAATCCTGCTGTTTTAGAAGAACTTAATATGTTTTTTTAAAAGATAGGGTGAAAAGGCAGAAATTGCAGAAAATTATATATTGCGGGAGCTGTTTTATCATCTCTGCAGTTGATTCCAGAGATGCTTCTGGTTTGGGAAGGGCATATCATGTGTTCAGAAAGCCCCACTCTCAGGCTGAGAATGTCAAACAGCAGGACCTCTGACCCTCAGCCAGAATCTGCTGCTCCCTAATCCTGCTGGTCCAGTGCATTTTATTGCCTCTTCCCTAGCCTCTTCCTGCGGTCACATGTATATCAAGGGTTGATTCATTCATTAACCCTTATTTAAGGGGAACAGTTGAAGCATAGTAAATAGGACTATTGATATAACCCGGAGGCACCTTCAAAAGCAAGTCCCCAAGCAGCTCCATGCTCCTTGTCTCACGGGCTCCCCATGGGCCACACACCCATTAGGGAGGAAGCTTGCCTTGGTTATAGCCTAGAAAGCTCTCTGAAGTTCTGTCTTATGCCCACGGATTTGGCAATGGCCCCGTACAGTTTATCATAATGGGCTTTTGGCGAATGTTTCTGGGTCTGGGTGGCGTTAGGGAAGGCAGATCAGGTTGAAGAACAAAATAAGCTCCCAGCAATGCCTCCCACATATTTGCCATGGGGGAAAGAGATGTGGCTCACTGGCGGATGCTTCCAGTTAGATGAATTTCAGAGTCAGTCTCTCTTTTTTTTTTTTAGCTAGCTTGCATAGAGGAGACTTTTCTAAAATGGATTCCACACTTCTCTGACTTCTCAAACTGAGGCTACAGAACATAATTAAACTTATCTTGATGATTCGGGGTCATCATTTGGAATCTCAGTTATTAACCTTTGGAGCCAGACTGTCTTGTTTCAATCCAAGCTTCTCCTCTTACTAAGCTTTGTAGCTTCAGGAAAGGGTATTAACTTCTTTGTGCCTCAGTCTCCTCAGCTTTAAAATGGGAATAATGATTGTAGTTATCGTAGATAAACACGAGTTGAACATTGGCAATTCCATATGGGTCAGCCCGGGAGTAGATGGCACTCGGCGAGTGTTGGCTTCTATTCTTTTAGCTGTTCTATGCTGGGCACTGTGGACTGGTACTTAACATATATCATCTCCCTTGGTCTTCCCAACAGTCTCAAAGGGGGCATTATTACTCCATTTTTCAAGAGGAGAATACCAAGACTTAGGTTAAATTGCTTGCCCCAGGCTGCTCAGCTAGTAGATGGCAGAGCTGGGGTTCCAACCAGGTGACTGTGGCTCCTTTGTACTGTTCTCTCTGGCAGGTGCTGTGCTGGGACCATGGCCCTCCCAGTGGAGCACTAAATAGTCCTGGAAGTTAGGGTCTATTAAGTTCTGCATTAATATTTTTCTGATATTCCTACTCCCCTCCTTGATCTTGCAGGGCCCTCAGGGGTTCTCCTAGGAAGGAAAAATAAGAGCTTTGCCTCTGGATTTTGCAGCATCTGTTTTGGTTGTTTCAAATATATGTGTGTATTTCGTAGTCAACCAGTATAGGTGTCATGTGCGGCTTGCCTGTATTCATTCAGGTGAAGGTGTCACACAGGTGACCTCCAAATGTGGGAGAGGTCACTGTGATGACCACCAAGCTATGCCTGGGGAGGCTGGAGGGATCCTGGATTCCCAGACTGTCCCCTGAGCACCAGCCTTCCCCAGATGTCGCCCCTTTCCCAGTATGCTCCCTGTGGCATCAGCACCAAAACCTAAACTGCCCAGCTGAAAAGGACAGTGATGATCATCCTGTCCAGTGCATCACTTTATAGATGAGGAAACAGGCTCAGAGGGCTTGAAGGACTGCTGGGACAAACTAGAACTCAGAGCTTTGCATTCCTTGCTGGGGCTCCTACTCAGCAAAGTCTGGTCTGTTTTCTGATGCTGCTGGTTCCATCCATGGGGAGGAGCCAGGGCCCACTTTATGGGCATGTGATCTGTTCAGTCACACAGGATCTGCTCTTGGTTAATGCTCTGCTGTTACAGTCTTGAAATCTCTTAATACTCTTTGAACAAAGGACCTCACATTTTCCCTTTTACTGGGTCCCACAAATTATATAGCCAGTGCCGGGAGGAGCCTACCAGGTCCTAGGCTTCCTCCTCTTTCTAGGCCTTGGGATGGAACTCCCCAGGGAGGCATTTAAAGTGCTCCCTCCATCCAGCATGGGATGGGATTGCGACTTTCTCCCGGGGAAAGATAGTGACTGCTGGGGATGGACTTAGAAGGCTAGAGATCTTTCTGGGAGGGTGTGAGGGAAACCCCTGAAGTCTAACTGCCTTTGTTACCACCACTGTGTGATCTTGGATGACCTCTAAAAACCTCAGTTTCCTCATCGGTAAACTGGGGAGACTAGAGGAGTTACTTCATACTGTTATAATGAGGATTTAGTGAAATAATGTATGTAAAGAGAAGGCTTAACATAGCACCTGGCATTGAGTAAGTGCTCGATAAATCAGCCATTCTCTATTCCAGGTCTGAAGTCCTAGATTTCTCAGGAGGCTCTCAGATTCCTGGGGCTTCTAGGCCTTGGAAGCCCCCAATCCGGCCTCCTTGTCCCTCTCAGGTGGGTGATGCTGAGGGACATGATAAAAGCCATCATTACCTGGGCACCTCCGTGTTCTGGCCAGTGTGCTCCAGCACTGCCCCTCAGGGCCTCCCTTCAGGAGACCCTCTCAGCCCAGGCTAACCCGAGTCCAGCCCTGACCCGAGTCAGAAGAAATCAGCGACTCTAAAGATACAGGGAAGCGGGCCTTGTGAACTATAGTGTGCTCTGTGCTGGAAGAGGCATGACTTTGAAATTATGTTGAGTTCATACATGTTGAATTTCTGCTCCACCAGTTGCCAGCTGGTGATCTTGGGCAGGTTACCTAGCTTCTCCAACCCCCAGCGTCCTCATTTGTAAAAAGCAACAAAGGATTATTTTGAGGGCTAAATATGATAAGGCTGTAAAGCACTGAGTTCAGCGACAGGCCCACACAGATGGTATCTAATACATGTTTGTTGAATGAATGAATGAGCAAGTGAATGGAGGGATGTTCTGTTTGCTGTTGTCAGATGTCCTTGAGGGAAGGCATATGAGGTGGTAGAGGTGGGAGTGGGGCAGGGACAGAGACCATACACAGTGGATGGGGGGAGGGGAGAAATATCCAAATCGTCATAACTTGTACACACACAGTACTTAGTGTGTGCAATATACTGTTCTCAGCGCTGTACTCAATTAACTCATTTTATCCTCACAAGCCTATGAGGTAGGCCTTGCCTGTACCCCCATTTTACAGATGAGGAAACTAAGCACAGAGAGAGTGAGTAACTTGCCCTAGGTCACACAGCTAGTAAGGGGATGGAATGGAAGCAGGCAGCCTGGCTCCAGAGACCATATTCTTAACCATTATATTGTACCCACTGCCCCAACCTTTGACCATGTCCTTCAAGCTGTGAGAGGTTGCATCTTCATCCCTGCCACCATTTTGGTCCTCACTGGGCTGTAGGACACTGATCTCCAGAGACCCTCTTCGCCACTGAGAGGAAGTGGGCAGCGTGAGAGAGCTGGGTGGCTTGCTTCCTGCCTTGCTTCCCTCAAGGGCCAGGCCAGGCCCCAGGGACTATTGACAGAGCCTTGAGCTCTGGCCAGTTGACAGTTGCTTTGTCAGGATGCAGAGCTTTCAGGTTGAAGAGACCACACGGGGATGGGCAAAGAGGAGGACACAGGGGCATCTCTGCCCAGTGCCCAGCTGGCTGCAGCGAGCTGAGGGGCTAGGAGCCGTGTGAGAGGAGAGGTCAACCGATTCTCACTAGGCCTGGTACCTTCCTTATGCTCTTGGGTTGAGTGTTAGGTCTGGGTCAGCCAAAGCCGTGAACTAGTCAGGGGAGTCAGAAACCCAGGGCCCTGTTTGATAAACTTGTAGGGGTTGCTCCCTGCTCTGAGCTTTAGGCTCCTCAGCTGTAAAATGGGGAGGTCATGGTCCAGCTCTAGCTACCTCAGAGTTAGATGAGCCTCTTGTGAGTCAGTGCATGTGAAAGTGATACTTAAACTTGAATGTCCTCTAGGAACCATACAGTCATGTAAGGGAATGAGGCGATGTGGCCAGCGAGGGCTTGGGGCTAGGGCTTGGGGTTAGGTGACCAAGCTCAGAGTGGCTTGAGTTAGTCATTGCACCTCCCTCTGAGCCGCTCAGTACAATAGCGATGATACCTCGTGCATGAACCTTGACCAAGTGGGTGATGTGCCTGCACTCTGCTCTAGACTTCGCACACTTGATCTCATTCAGCCCTCACCACAGCCCTTTGAAGTGTGTACTGCAATCAGACCCATGCTACAGAGGGGAAACTGAGGCTCTGAGAGGTTGCCTCCCTGGCCTGGTCACACAGCTACAAAGTGGTAGAGCCAGGATTCAAACTGGGTCAGCCGGCTCCAGAATCCACCTGCTTCACTGCCCGGCTTGCTCCGCCAGACCTGCCGGGTGGGATTGTTTGAAGATGAAATGAGACCCTCCAAAGTGTTAGCTCAGGGCCTGGCACGTGGTGCGGGGCAGTGTGAGCTGCTCTCCTTTCTAACTGGCTTGGGGCCCAGAATCCCCAGGCCCTGGGGCTGTGTCCCCATAGGGACAGGGCCCCCCTCCAGCCTTCTGTGCCTCACACCCCTCTTCTCCCTCCTTCCCACCAGGATGTCGCCACAATGCAGTTCTGTGCCAACAAGCTGGACAAGAAGGATTTCTTTGGGAAGTCTGACCCCTTCTTGGTGTTCTACAGAAGCAACGAGGACGGAACGTGAGTTCTCCGGCAACGCTTCCCCCCTACTTCTGGGGGCATGGGCTTTGGGGGGAGGGATGGACCGTGGTGACTTGCCGGGCGGGGGTGGCTTGGACCATCTCCTCCTGCTGCTGCCCTGAGGCCCCTGCTCTAGAGAGGGCAGGGGCTCTGGGTGGAAGTTAGGGGCTCCAAGGTAGTACCCTGGCCACACAGATGGGGCTGGTGGGGGATAACGGGCAGACTGCAAGCCCACAGTGCCATTCTGAGGGTCATTACTAAATGGGTGGCACTGGGCATGTCAGAGATGGAGGGAGCGGGCAAAAACAGGGCTAGGGCAGGAATGAGGGGCCCCTCTGATAGTCCATTCCTTCTTTCACATGCATCAGTCCACATCTCTAAGCCTTGTCCTCACTCACCCACAGCCTTCCTAACACCCCACTACACATATTCCCCCCACTACTTCCTACTCAGCCTGGCAAATCTGGACCCCTTTCCCCCAGGCTTCATTCGAAATCCCTCCCATCTTTGAAGCCTCCATTTCCTTCTCTCCTCTCCCTAATCTGGAAGCCACCCACAATATGATGGAAAGACACACAACTCGTTGGGCAATGTAGGAGGTCAGTGATGTACACAGAGGGACAGGTTCTAGGTTGAGGGTCTTGGGATGTAAGCCTCTTTTCCAACTCACTCTGTGACCCTAGACAAGTATGCCCCCTCTCTGGGCCTGTTTTCTCATCAGTAAAATGATCTGGTTAGATTAGGTGGTCTCCATGGTCTCTAAGCACCACAGCTCTGGAAGGCTGCGGCTGCTTAGCTGGGATTCTGCAGAATGAGGAAGCGACGGGGCCAGGGAGGTTAATTAGAGAAACGCTGCTGGAGAAGGGAACTAGGAAGAAGGTTTTGAAGGAGAGGGAAAAAATGGGTCCACGGGGGTTTGGGGTTTGGGGGTGGGGGGAGGAGCAGGGAAGAATAACAGGCTAGAGAAACAGTGTGTGCAAAGCAAGTGTGCCCTGAACAGAGGGCAGGGAGGCCTCGCTAAGACCCCTAGAATCTGAAATTCTGTGTGTGTGTGTGTGTGTGTGTGTGTGAGTGTGTGTGCGTGTGCGCGTGCTGTGTGTGTGTGTGTGTGTTGGGAGGCAGGGCAGCAGCAGGGAGGAGGTATGTTTCAGTCAGAGGGAAAACTGATTTTTAAACTAAGTACAAAACAAGGGAAATTAGGTACGATGATTTGCATAACAAAAGGATCTTTTGTCTCACCGTAGGACTCCTAGCAGGATTTCTTTAAATAATTCTTGTTGACTTTGACTTGATTTGAGGGAGGGAGGAAAAGGTCTGAGTAATGTTCTGGGCGCCCATGGAAATGTCCATGCAAGTCCCCTCCAGAAAGGAGGGCAGGGGCTGCCCCAGGGCCTGTCTCAGCGGCGAGGGCTGGCTGGCCAGCAGGAGGGAGGGATTTGGGTTGTGGAACAGGAGATGGACATGTTGCAGAGTGTTTGCCAATGATTATTCTAGCAGAGCGGTGTGTAGGTTGGGTGGGGAGGGGGCGGGGGAGAGGGAGAGACTCGTGACTGACGCGGTGAACAGGTGGGAGGTGCTGCGCCAGGCGAGCTGTGGAAATGCAGGGGAGGAGGCAGAGAGAGGAGGACATGGGCAAAAGGTCAGGGCAAGACCTGGCTCTGCGGAACTTGGGTGGGGACCACCCACCGCCCCCTCCCTGGCAGACGAGCTGCAGGGAACCCAGACTGTTGAAAATGGCAAAGGAGCTGGTCAGATGGGGCAGGCGATGGGGGTTTATTTGGGGGCGAGTTTCACTTGAAGCATGGGCTGGATCTGTCTGGGGTGAGGGGACACCAAGGGCAGCTGGGGAAACCGATCCAGAGGGACCACAGGGAGTGAAAGGCCACGCCAGGAGGGAAAAGGGCAGGAAGCATCCACAGAGCACCCGTGCTCCTGGCACTGCACATACCTTGTCTTCCTCAATCAGAATCACTGGTCTGGGAGCAAGAATGTGGTGATGGAGAGCCAGGCTCGGCCAGTCGCTGCCAATCATTAACTCTGTAATTTTAGGCAAGTGTCTAACTGAATGGAACTTTATGTGATGGTGGAGATGTTCTGTATCTCACTGTCCCTTATGGTCGCCATCAGCCACGTATGGCTGCTGAGCCCTTGAAAGGGACTAGTGCGACAGAGGAACTGAATTCTTTGTCATTTCGTTTTAGTTAATTTAAATGTAAATAGCCACGTGAGGCTAGTGGCTACCATTCTGGACAGTGGGGCCCTACCCTCTGCGGTTCAGTTTCTTGGTGTGTGTGATGGGGAGAATCATAACACCTCCCTCCCAGGGAAGCCGTGAGGATTAAATGAGTTAATTCGGGTTATTAGAACAGGGTCTGGCAGCGTTAGTTACAGTTCTTTGGGAAGCTCAGTCACTTGCCCAGGGCTGCACAGCTGGAGGTAGTGGTCCTGGGGCCGGAGCCCACATCTGTCTGACCGCGTTGGTTCACACCCCCACCCCACGGCCACGTCCCGAGTGTGTGTTGAAATGAATTGAGTTGAGCTGGGAGATGACTGCAGGGACCATTTCCACACTAGGGCCTCATCCCCCACGGCAAGTACATCAGGGGATCGAGGGGCCTGTGGATTTAGTGATGGCAAAGGGGTGGGGGGGCTTGGGGGAGTTTAAAGAAAGTGGTTTCAGGCAAGAGTCTGAAGCAGAAAACAGACCACACAGGGCTCAGGAAGAAAGACCTAGGGAGGAAATGAGGCTAATAGCTTAGAAGACTTGGTCAGGCAGTTTGGCTGGCAAGCGAGAGGAGCTAGAGAAGGCAGTGGTTCCAAAGAGGTGGGGAGACGAGGAGGGTCCACAGCAGGTCTGTGCGACTGTTCCAGGTGGGAGGTTAGGGCTTCTGCAGGGTGCGAACCTCCCTCCCTTCACCACCAGTTGCTCCTCCTGATTCTCCCTCCTGCCCCCTCCCCCAGTCCAGGCTCCTCTTCCTGCCCGACCTACTGCCCCAGCCATGGGGAGCTGTGGCCCCTCCTTTCCCCGTCCCCATTCCTGTCCCCATCACCAGCTCTGGAGTGTGTGGGGAGGTCTCCCACATGTACCTCACACTCCAGTGGGTGGGCGAGAAGGAGCACAGAAGAGAAACGCTGAGCCATGGTGACAGGAATGACATTTTGACTTGAAAATTGCCAGAGAAGAAATGGCACAGGCTGTGTGGGTATGGGCGGGGCCCAGGCACCTTCCTGGATGACCTTTCCAAGCCAGGAGGTAGCTGGGGTGGATGCTGGGAAATCTCATGGGGACAGCCCCTGCCCTGAGCTCCACTCTGGCTTCCGACTGCCCCTCCACGTGGCAGGGCAGGCTTCCAGGGCGGGGTCCGTCAGGCACTGCATGGGGAGTGGGCAGGGGCGCTGGATTGGGGCCCAGCTGGGATTAAGCCAATTCTGCACTTTTAGTTTGCAAAGCAAGCTCATGGATTCAGACTACAAGAGCTGAAAGGGTCTTAGAGATCATCTAAGCCAGGGGCTTTAATTTCACTGGCTTGAAATGCCAGTGAGAGCTATGGAAACTCTCCTCTGAGAAATACATTTATTCATTAGTTCATTCTGAAAAAAATATTACATTCACCTTACTAAGTGCCAGGTGCTATTCTGGGCACTAGAGATATACCAGTGAACAAGGAAGACAAACCCTTGCCCTTATGGAGCTTACATTTTAGTGACAGACTATGAAAGAAATAAGGAGAAATGTAGACCATGTCAAATGTCAAATGGTAACAGATGGGATGGAAAAAGCAGTATGGGAAGGGACTAGGAGATCTCAGAGTCAGGGAACCAGGGGGCTATAAATTTTAGATAATGGTTCTCAGGGCAGGTGCTCATGTCAAAGAGATGACAGTTGAGCAAAACCTGAAGGAAGGGAGGAGGTGAGCCGTTAACATGGAAATTTGGGAGAGAGCCCTTCAGACAGGGGAACAGCACGCACATGAAACTCAGGCACCCAGTTCCACTGACGATTTCAAGGGTTCACAGACCCCTAAAGCCCATCCCCAGATCCTTCCATGGATCTCAGATGAAGAAAGTCTAATAGTGGCCAACTCCCTGGGTTTATAGGCGAGGAAATAGAGGCCTAGAGGGGGACAGCCTTGCTCAAGGTCAGACAGAGAACGGGGGCCAGAACCACATCTCCTGACACTCCTACCTGGTGCAGGAATCCTTTCTGTAGTGTTATCAAGAAATGGCTGTCTAGGAATAAAGACGCAGATGTAGAGAATGGACTTGAGGACACGGAGAGGGGGAAGGGTAAGCTGGGAAGAAGTGAGAGAGTGGCATGGACATATATACACTACCAAATGTAAAATAGATAGCTAGTGGGAAGCAGCTGCATAGCACAGGGAGATCAGCTGGGTGCTTTGTGACCACCTAGAGGGGTGGGATAGGGAGGGTGGGAGGGAGATGCAAGAGGGAGGAGATATGGGGATATATGTATATGTATAGCTGATTCACTTTGTTATACAGCAGAAACTGACACACCATTGTAAAGCAATTATACTCCAATAAAAATGTTAAAAAAAATAAAATAAAATAAACTGAAGTTTATACAAAGATAAAAAAAAAGGAATGGCTGTCTAGCTTCTGCCTGGATGCTGCTAGTGACAGGCAGCTCATCACCTCACAAAGCCATTGTTTCTACTGTCTGGCAACTGCAGAGATTAACAAGCCAGCCCCTCTGGTGATCTGAATTCTGCCTCCCTTGGAGTCAGGACTGACAGACATCCCTCTCTTCTTTGCCAGGTTCACCATCTGCCACAAGACTGAGGTCATGAAGAACACCCTAAACCCAGTCTGGCAAACTTTCTCCATTCCTGTGAGAGCCCTCTGCAACGGGGACTATGATCGGTGAGATGAGAAAATGTCCCCTGTCCCCAAGCACAGGTGCGGGTGGCACGGTCACGTTGATGAGGGCCATCCCATCAGTACGAGCGATCAGAGCCTCCTGGAGCTGCGTGCTGGTGGCCCTGCACAGGGTGGAACTGGGGATCCCTCTGGCTCCCTGCCCTTCCCTCACCACACCCCGCTTTTTTCCTCCCAGTCTGACGTTCCCATTGGTGGAAGCCCTCCCAGGTTGGGGGGATGGGAGGTACCAAGGATTTCAGAGGAGCCCTGGTGGGTGTTGGGCTCCCTGCCCGGAGCTCAGTAGCTGGTCTTTTCATTGTGTCCAGTGAGGGGCAGGTGGGGGCCAGATGGCAGCTCTAGATGCACGTAGAGGTGACCTGGTCCCCGGCAGCCCCAACTCCTGGCTGAGAGACTCTGGGGAGTCAGGATCCCAGGATATGCGCTGCCAGATAAGTTGCCATAAATGGGGGTGAGGGATGCAGTGCAACCAGATACCTAGTTTCCAATCCTGGCTCTGTGATGAAAAAAGCACTCTCAACCTGAGCAAACTTTGACCTGTCTGAGCCTCAGTTTTCTTATCTGTAAACTGGGTACCTAAACATCCACCTACCTTGTAGGGCTGCTTTGAAGCTCACAACCTACGTGCTAAGGCTCTGGTATGCAGAGCATTTCTGCATTTCATCCACAAACGTTTATTGATGCCCTACCATGTGACAGGCACTGCACTAAATGCTGGGAAGTCAGGAGGAAACAAAACACACAGTCTTCACCCTTCACCCAACCTCTTGGAGTTTACATGCTAGTGGGGGAGGCAGACATTAATCCAATAATTGCACAAAGAAACATATAATTACAGATTGTGGCAAGTGCAGGGGGGAGAGGGGACACGTAGGATGGGCGCTGTAACACGGTATTGGTCTGTGTTAAGTCACAAGAACCCAGCCTGGTTTCCTGGTGGTTGCTATAGCAGGTGGGCGAGCTGTCAGGGGCTTCTCGGGCAGGGCTGTCCAGGCAGCCCTGAGGAAGCTGGGCCTCTGCTGGCCACTCCAACAGGAGCCCTAGGGTGTCAGAACAGATACCTCAGGGCATCCTGGATGGTGGCATTGGCTTGGGCTCCCTGGCACTCTGTTCACAGTGGCTGCTGACAGGGTATGTGCGGTGGGGTGAGGGGACAGGAATGAGCAGACGGATGGCCTCCAGGCACCCCTGTCTCCCTCCCTATTAGGCTGCTGAGCCAGGAGATGAAGTGGCTTCTTTTCCTGCCTCTCGGCTGGGACAGAAAAGCCACAGTCTGTTCCATAGGTGGTCATTAAGCACCTAGATGTGCTCAGCACTGCGCCTGCAGCTGTGTGGCATTCAAGGGGATGTAGCCGCATTTCCATCTTCAGGGGGCTTACAGGGAGCTCAGATGTGCACACGTATATTTTAGATAGCTAAATAATTGTGCAAAATGAGACTGGAAACAAAAATAGGCATTTCAGCCAAACAAACCCCTGTTCCGTGTCTAGCCAGGTCCTGGGGCTTCTGGAGTGGTGGGGAATGGGAGGGGTTGAAGCAATAGGGTCTAAAGGAGGCTCAGGGCAGGGTGGAAGGTTGCGGGGGGCGTCAGTTCCTGGGGACAAGGGATGTAGGAAAAATGGTTGGGATAGAGAGGAAGGGAGCGGAAATTCAAGGTTGGGGGATGGGAGAACATGGCAGCTCCAGTCTCATAGGGGTGGAAGGAATTGGGATTTCTGACCGCACTGCCTAGAGGTTTCGTGGGGTGTCCAGCTGACCCCCCACAACCCGCATCCCAGGGAAGGCCTCCTAGGGCCTCAGAATCCAGCCTTGTAAGGAGGGCAGCCCAGCTCAGAGGCCTGGGCTCTCCGTTCAGCCATCGGAGGAGCTGCGGGTGTGGGGGGAAGGTGCAGGCTTTGAGGAAAGCCCAGGTGGGCTCCCATCCCCCTCCCAGGCTGAGCCCTGGACTGGTTTCCCTCCAGGATGGCTGGGCAGCTTGGGCCCTCCTCCAAAGCCAGGAACAGATTACTGTGATGTGACTGACAGTGGTGCTAATGGAGATGTCAGGTGTGTCACACTGGCCTGGTGAGCGAGCAGGCCTGCCCCCTGCTGAGCCCTAGGGTCACCCACATACCCAACAGCCACTCAGGAGGTGCAGGCATTTGGGAGGCCTCCGTAGGGCAGGAGAGGGTGGACCTTGTTCAGGAAAACAAGGCCGCTTTCCTCTACTTCCGAGGCACCTCTTGAAGCCTCACAGTACACATTGGGTTTAATCCAGCAGCCCTGTCTTCCAGGCCAGCAGGGCACCAGACACCGTGTTGGCTGCTGTGGACACAGTGAGCTCTCAGACCCAAGTCTCCTTCTGAGGTTGCTCCCAGGCCAATGTGGGAGACATGGGTCATAATAATAACAGCAAAGGCTCCTGTGGCACTTCTGAGGTAATTGATGTATGTGAACTAATTTAATCCTCCCAACAATTAGTACCCCTTCTGAAAAAGGTACAAATACTATCCACATCTCATAGATAAGGAAACTGAGGCCCAGAGAGGTTAAGTAACTCACCCAGGGTCTTACTGCCAGTAGCACCAGAATCTGGACCCAAGCAGGCTGGCTCTAGGATCTGTGTTCTTAAACTCCAGTGCTCTGCTGATGAATGGTCAAGGTGTGGGGTGAGTGGGGTGGGACACTTGGAGGACAGCTCTAGGAGAGTTTGCTCAGGGGCTTGAGCACATCTGCTTCGAGATAGGAGGTAGAAGGAAGACTCAAAAGGCCTTGACAGCTGCCTGGATATGGGAGTGAAGGCGACGTAGAGATTATTAGGGTTTGGAGTTTGGAGGATGAGAGACGATGGTACCACTAGTGGAAATGGGAAGAGTGACAGGGAGCCAGAGTGTGTGGCTATGGGACAGGTACAGTGGTGTTCTTCCCAGGGGAGAGGAGAACAGAGGTCTGGGAGTCCCCAGGAGGGGGGCTGGCAGAGGTCAGGAGTAGGGGGATGTCAGAGAGACAAGAAGGGACCAGGGGGAGGGCAGCCGTAGTCAGGGAGCTGAGAGGAGAGAGTTCAAACAGAAATATCAACTACTATTGTGAAAAAGAGGGCCAGGGGGTGAGAACCAGGGATCTGCTGAGAAAGGGCAGTTTTCTTGGAATGATGGGGTGGAAACGAGTTAATCTTATTAAGCTTCACTGAGTCTTTAGGACATGGGCCAAATTGTGTCCTAATTGGTTTAAATACAGTATCTTATTTTGTGAGTTTAAATTTCACAATAACCCTAGAAGGTGGGTACTAGTGACATGCCCATTTCACAGATGGGGAAACGGAGGACCACAGATTATGTCACTTGCCAGGGCAAGGAGAAGGTGCATGTCCCTTCTCCAGAAGTCACTTCTGAGCTGGCCCTCTAATTTGGGGTTCCCCTGGTTTGGGGTTCCCCTGCCTTTGCTGTGTTTCCAGTCCACACAAGACCAAACCCAAGCGACCCAGCTGAGCAGAACCTGAGTCAGAGGAAGTGGACTCAGGGACAGAATTAGTCTAGCCCTCCAGTGGGGTGAAGTGGAGTGAAGGGTGATGAAGGCACTTCTGCCTTCCCTGAAGTCCCCCTGCTCTGTCCTTGAATATTCTGCGACTTGAGGATTTGTCCCTGTTAAACCAAATTCCTCTGGGTCGGGCTGCTGTCACTCACTCACACCTTCATGGTGAATAAGTAGGTTTTAAAAGGGTGTTAAGGGTACTGGGTCTTCACCTGGAGAGGGGAAAGGGTTCCCAGGAGCTGGGGGGCTGTCACATCACCCAAACTTCGGCCCCCTGGATTGAACCAGTTGCTTCTCCTTTGAACCCCACCACACCCTGAGCACCAGGAGGGGCTGGGCCCAATACTATGGCCTCAGTTAGGAGTGTCTTATCCCTGGTTCACACATGCACAAGCTGAACTCAGACACAGGAGCCACAGTCAGTGCAGTACAGCTGGGGTTGCACAGCACCTCTGCCATCAAGCCTCACTGCCCTGGGCCTGTGAGGCTCGATGCTCTTCTTCCTCCCAGCAGCTTCTCAGAGTAATGGACTGACTCAGTTAGTTTAGGGCGAACCCCTCAAGGCCTGTCAGCCTTCGGGACTTGTAAGCATCAGGGAAACATACCTCTTCCTGTTTTTCCTGCCTGGGAGAGGGAGAGGCTCATTAGGAGCAGACCTGCAGCTCGGCTCAGAGGAGGCTATGGACAGAGCTGCTTGGTGTGCTGGGGGGCAAGCCTGGCGTCTTTGCCAGCGTCCCCCATCCTTGCTGGCCTGCTGAGGCTCACATACCCTGCTCTGTCACTCCTGCCCCACACGTTCAGAGACCCACAGGACACTGGCTCCCTGCCAAGAACTGCTACTGACCAGCTGTGTCTGGCTTCTGCCATTGCCTTCCCCTGCCTCTGGGCACCTCCTTCTTCCCCAGTTCTGGAGATTTCGGTCTCCGAGCTAATCTGACTCCCTGCAGCCATCCCTGGAGACTTGGCTGTGACTGCTACTGAGGTGAGTTGGCACAGGAATCTCATACTCAGTGGTCTCAACCTCAGCTGCGAGTTCAAATCCCCTGAGGAGCTTTAAATTTTTTAATTAATTAATTTACTTATTTAGGCTGTGTTGGGTCTTCATTTCTGTGTGAGGGCTTTCTCTAGTTGTGGCGAGCGGGGACCACTCTTCATCGCGGTGTGCGGGCCTCTCACTGTCGCGGCCCCTCTTGTTGCGGAGCACAAACTCCAGACGCGCAGGCTCAGTAGTTGTGGCTCACGGGCCCAGTTGCTCCGTGGCATGTGGGATCTTCCCAGACCAGGGATCAAACCCGTGTCCCCTGCATTGGCAGGCAGATTCTCAACCACTGCGCCACCAGGGAAGCCCCCCTGAGGAGCTTTTAACAATTCCCCTGCACAGGCTGCACCCCCAGACCAATTGATTCTGAATCTCTGGGGTGAGGCATCAGCATCAGGATTGCTAAAGCTCCCCGGGGGATCCGATGTGTAACCAAGTTTGAAAACCAGTAATTTCATCTAGAGAGGTTAGTGGCTCTGGAAGCACATTAGAATCAGCCAGTGGACTTTTAAAAACTACATGTGCCTGAGCCCTATCCAGACCAATTAAATCATGCCTTCTGGCAGTGAGATTTAAAAAAAATTCTCCCCAGTGATTTTTTTGGCGGTGGCTATGACTGGGGTCTTCCTATAGCCTCTGAGCATGTTGGCTGTCACTGATCTAGTCACCTGAGGGACTGGTGTTGGTGGTCCGAAGAGAGGCACTCCTTGCTGGGGTCCCTGAAGGTCCCCTGCAGAGCTGGGGGGCTCTGGGGAAGGACTGGGAGACTTCAGCATTGTGGGGCAGGGTCCTGGCTCAGACCCGCACCAGCTGTGTGACCCTGGGCAAGTCACTGGGCGCCCTTAAGGCTGTTTCCCCATCTGAAAATGAGGGGCTGGAGGTCATCCCTCCAGAACATGCACACCAGAACCACTTGGGAAGCCTTTCAACCTAGATTCCTGGACCCTGTCCAGAGCTGCCAAGAACTGGACCTGGGGGTCTGTGTGTCTGAAAAGCTCCCTGGTGATCTGCCAAGTAGCCAGGCTAGGATGCCACCAAGGTCACTTTCAGCCTTGTCATTCCAGGAATTGGAAGTTGCAGAGCCCAGGTACCCAGGCTCAGGTCCCTGATTTAAGTAAATTCCATGTGAAAAACTATGCCATGGCTTCCCTGGTGGTGCAGTGGTTGAGAATCCGCCTGCCCGTGCAGGGGACAGGGGTTCGATCCCTGGTCTGGGAAGATCCTGCATGCCGCAGAGCACCTAAGCCTGTGAGCCACAACTACTGAGCCCACGTGCCACAATTACTGAAGCCCATGTGCTTAGAGCCCATGCTCCGCAACAAGAGAAGCCACTGCAATGAGAAGCCCGTGCACCGCAACGAAGAGTAGCCCCTGCTCGCCGCAACCAGAGAAAAGCACACGTGCAGCAATGAAGACACAATGCAGCCAGAAACAATAAATAAATAAAATAAAATAAAATAATTTATTTAAAAAAACAAAAAAAGACAAAAAACAAACAAACAAAACTATCCCAGGTGTGGCCCAAATGCTAAGTGGAGAAGAGGCTTTTTTAAAAAAATTTCTTTTTGGCTGTGTTGTGTCACCATTGTGGTGCGCAGGCTTCTCACTGTGGTGGCTTCTCTTGTTGCAGAGCACGGGCTCTAGGCATGCGGGCTTCAGTAGTTGTGGCTTGCGGACTCTAGAGAGCAGGCTTAGCAGTTGTGGCGCATGGGCTTAGTTGCTCCGTGGCATGTGGGATCTTCCCAGACCAGGGATCGAACCCATGTCCCCTGCATTGGCAGACGGATTTCCAGCCACTGTGCCACCAGGGAAGCCCAGGAGGCATTTTTATAGAGATCCAACACATGCCAGGCAGTTTTACCAACTTGTCTCCACAGCTATTCTATAGGGCTGTTATTATCCCTACTTTAAAGTGATTTTGTGGCTCAGAGAGGTTAAGCAACATCTCCAGGTCCCAGTGCAAAGGGCCCAGCATCCAAGTCCACACCCCAGCCACTTTCCACTCTTTCCAGATCACCAGCCTACCTTCAGAGGCCTAGATTTTATTTTTCTTTCCATAATAATTCTCCTCAGAGAGACATAGTTTTTTGTTTTTCACAAAAATTTAAAGGATTTCTCTAAATGGTGGGCTTCTATGCCTTCCCCATTTTACATTTTGGTAACAAAAATCCAGTTGCTGCACAGCGTACTGGGGCATCCCTTCATTTCCTGAACAGTTTCTACCCTGATGCAGGAGAATCCTCATCCCACCCCCATGCCCCATGAAGGCTCATCTGAAGGGAGACAGCGCCTCCTTCTGGGGGTTCTGGAACTCCAAGGCCGACTCCCTGCAGACTTGAGGAGATGGGCCGCGGCCATGGGCCAAATGATGAGATATTCATAGAACACAGGCCTGGGCAGCCGCCTCTGTGTGCCCCATTTAGAACTGAAGGCTGGAGACCCAGCTCCCCCATGCCTCTTCCACCTCTCCAGACCCTGACCCTGCAGAGGGACCCTGGCATCTGCCCCATCCCTGGGCATCCCTGGAGGACTGCTGGTACCAAGGGTTAACCTGCAACCCTCCACCTCCCTCCTCTGCCTCTGGTCTGCTAGCCTGTTGCCATAGAAACAGGCTAAAAATAAAATGGGCTCCCAAAGCCCAGCCCCAAGCTCAGGAGTCAAAACAAACTAATTAAAGCAGCCAGGCTAAAATGTGAAGATAATTACACCCTCACTCAGGAGCCAGTCTGGCATGGAAAAGCTCAGCAAGCCATCCCGAGTCAGGACCCCTGGGTCCATCCCTGACATGCGGGGTAGCTCCCCCCCACTCAGACTCCTCGGACCCCAGGGTCCCACCAGGAGAGCCTACCCTGCTTAGGCCTTGGATCTAGGGGGCACCACACTCACACTCTAATGGCCCCACCCCTGCTAAACTGCAGTATGGCTTCATGCTGGGATCTGTGCCCCATCTGGGTTGGCCAAGAGAAGGTGGGGTGAACTGAAGTCTGAGGCTGCTTTTCTACATCTTCCCTGAAATTCAGGGAAGTCCCAATGCAGCTTTGGAGCTGCCTCTGTCCCTAAGACCTTTAAAGGCTTCAAGATAGTTCCTTTGTCTCCTGTGCTGCTGCCTCTTCACCGAGGGCCCTTGGAGCCTGGTGGGTGTTCCTCCATCCCCTTTTGGCCCAGGAGCGTGAGCAGGCCACACAGGTGCTGGGTCAAGTCCATCCCACCATGGGCCCTTTGCCTTACAGGACCATCAAGGTGGAGGTATACGACTGGGATCGAGATGGCAGGTAAGCTGGCAGAAGGACAGAAGGTGAGCAAGGATGGGGACAGCCCCTGGGAGGGAGGTGGGTCTTGCCCTCTCATGGAGAGAGCTGTGCCCAGGTCCCCACCCATGGCAGCTCGGGGGGTGAGGGGCCTGGGTTTCCTGTGGAGGGACCACTGCTTCGGTGGCTCCTCCGTGCCCAGCTCCACTGAGGCACCAGAGGGCCTGTGTCCTGCAGGACATGGTGCAAGGGGTGTAAGAGGCCTTTTTTCCTCAAATAGCTGCCTAGCAGCCAGCCAGTGTCTAAAATCTCCCCACATTTGGAAGAATATAGGATTTTCTGAAATGTGCATGTTCTAAGGTACAGGCAGATATTAGTGACCTCCTGAGCATTCATGACCACGTTCTCTGTGTGAGGCTAAGCATCGTGTGGTGACTGAAGTGCAGAAGATGAGCTTGGCTCTCAGAGACTCCCTGAAATCTAGCAGGAGGCCCTTGACTCCTCAGAGGAGTTGTTTGTGGGGAGCAGGGCTGACGGAGTGGGATATGGGAAAGGTGAGCAGATGAGTGGACCCCGGAGCGGTAAGGCAGAGCCTGAGTAGGGCTGAGCCTGACCTTGGGGAGGCCAGGGACTTCCTCTTCTGTGGATCTAAGTGCCCCCAAGGAGCCAGTATCACTAGGAATTCATAGACGAGGACCAGAACAGGCCTCTCACAACTTTAGTAGAACCCTCACCGGCTCCTGCTTGTCTGTTGAACCAAATCCAAGCATGTCATCCTTCCTGACTTTTGTGAGCCCTCCATCCTGTGGTGCTACCAGGGTGGTCATAGGAGGGCTTTAAGCCCTCTAATCTCCACTGGTGCCTATCAAGTCTGTGACATGGATGGGGGATGCCGTGAAGGGCTGTGCAAGTACAGCTCTAAATTAGGCCGGAGCTCCTTCCAAGGAGCTCACCTGCCCAACACCTTCCTATAGAGAAACTCTAGTGCCAACACTACTCTGCCAGCTCACTCTGTCCCCTCCTCTCTTCGCTTTAACCACATCACAGGCAAGTCCGCTTCAGGCTTCCACCCATGATTCACCTCATCGTCTTACCCTGGAGTTCCCCATACCTTTCCTTTACCAGGGAAGCTGGAGACAGCTACCAGATGCCATTGGGTCCCACCATCAAGGAGCTCGTAGTCTGAATGCTGAGAGCTGTAAATATGTAGACAAAAGACAGTGTGGACTCAAGGTGGGGCAAGGCCCCAGGGGCACCTCCTGGGCATCACACTCCAGCAGGCATTCCCGGCCAGCATGTTAACCACTGCCCTCTATCAGGGAGAGTGGTGGCGAAAGGCAGCCAACCGCAGGGCAGATGGGAGTTCTGCTTTGTACAAGGTTTTGCTGCACTTACCATCAACACGTGCTTGTGGGGCAGAGACGCAGAAGGTGTAAACACTGCAGAAAGCACCTCAAGCTGCCTGGACGGACCTAGAGCTAATTGTCTTTTCAAAAAATGTTATTGGAAAAATGTCAAGTACACAGAAAAGTAGAGAGAAGAGTTTAATGAACACTTTAAGCCTATCACCTGAATCTAACAAGTGTTACATGTTGCCACAGTTGCCTTATCTATGTTTTGATGTAGTGTAAGTTACAGTTCATAGCATTTTTACCTCTAAATATCTCATTGGGAGTGTCTAAAAAATAAGGGCATTTTTCTACATAACTACAAATGTCATTATTGCACCTGACACATTGAACAATAATTCTTGAATACCATCTAATATTCATTTCATGTTCAAATTTCCCCAGTTGTCCCCAAAATACATACTATTGCTCGTTCGTTCAAATAAGAATCCAAGTATTAGAAGTGGGTCCTATTCTCCAGGACCCTGGTCTTTGCTGGGTGGCTGTTGGGTTTCTTGCTCCATGGGTGACATTGGACTCTTCCCAGGGGCCCACCCTCTCTGCTGGTGTGTACCCCTGGAGCAGAGGCCCCGGGCAGAACTGGGAGCCAGGGGAAGGGACATGAGAGGCAGGGGGCTGAGCAGAGGCAGCGCACAGCCTGCGCCTCGCGGCCTCAGCAGCAACTTTCCCTTGCAGCCATGACTTCATTGGGGAGTTCACCACCAGCTACCGGGAGCTGGCCCGCGGGCAGAGCCAATTCAACATCTATGAGGTGAGGCAGACACCTGAAGGCTGGGGTTTGCTCTGACTATATGTAGCTCCCAGTTGCTGAGGACTAACAGTGAGCCATGGCTGGGTTTTTTTGTTTGTTTGTTTGTTTTTGTTTTTGTTTTTGCGGTACGCGGGCCTCTCACTGTCGTGGCCTCTCCCGTTGAGGAGCACAGGCTCCGGACGCACAGGCTCAGCGGCCATGGCTCACAGGCCCAGCCACTCCGCAGCATGTGGATCTTCCTGGACCAGGGCACGAACCCGTGTCCCCTGCATCAGCAGGCAAACTCTCAACCACTGCGCCACCAGGGAAGCCCATGGCTGGGGTTTTTGCATGTTCTCCTGTGAGGTGGGTGTTATTGTCCCGTTTCACAGTTAAGGAGACTGAATCTCAGAGAAGTGAGGGGACTTGACCAAAGCCCAGTAAGTGGCAGAATCAAGAGGCAAACAACCTAAGCTTATCTGACTCCAAATCATTGAGTTATAGTGTCCCCCACTGAGAGACTTCTTCCAACAAGGTGGGGGAATAGAAGTGCAGGTGGGCAGAAGGTGGGGAACAGTATCAGAAGGTTCCAGGCCCAAGACCTGAGGTTCTGAGTTCAAGTAGCCTTCTGCCTTTAATCAGAGCAGTCTCCGGGCCTGCAGAATATCTTCTCTTTTCTGGAAGGAAAGAGAGGAACAAGAATCAGGATACCTCCATCTAGACCAGAGAACGTTGGACAAGACATCCAGTCTCTCTGGGGATAATATCGTCTGCCCTCCAAGGACACTTTCTACTGCTGAGCCTTTGCCTGTGTGTGTGCTCCCTCTCAGGATACCCTCCCACCTTCCACATCTAGCTCAGGTCCTCCTCCTCTGGTGACCTATTTTCTCCCACTTATGAACTTCATGGATAGCATAGTTCATGCCAGACCTACTGAACTGCAGATACTTATAACCCTAATTTACAGCCCAGGGTTCATATCCTGACTCCACCATGTATTAGCCGTGCGACCCTGGCTGAGTTCTTGCCCCACTCTGTGCCATGAACACTGAGAATTAAATAAGTTACTAGAACAATGTCTGGCCACTAGTGAGCATTACGTCAGTGCTATCTCCTAGTTTCATCTGTTGAGCGCTTGGGTGCCAGGAGATTTAAATTTCACAACCATCCTACAAACTGGGTCTATCCTTACATCACTCAGCTAGAGCTGGCTTTGACTCCCATCTCTGAACCCTAATCCCTGTATGCATCCACTCCCTCAACCTGTATTTCTGTTCCGAGTGGGCAGGTCTTGTGTTCCAACTAGACTGAAGCTCCCCAAGGGCAGACAAAGTGACAGCCTTTCCTGTTGCCCTGGTCACACTGGCCTGGGCCCTCCTGGGTACACCGTAGGTGCTTATTATACATTCACACTGAATTCAGTTGAACAAGACTATTTGTGAGAATGGAATGTGGATGGATTTCTTTGAAAGAGCCCTGATCCTCACAGTTAATTGCTTTGCTTTTTGTAAGGACAAAGGACAGAGCTGTCTCTGTCCCCTCACCCAGGCAGAGGGAAGCACGCTCCGTCTCTGGACTCTTTTAAGGAGATTTTTAGGGAAGTGAAGGGAAGGGGTCAGGTCTCTTGGAGTTTGATTCTAAGGATGCTTGACAGGCTCAGATGAGGAGGCCACGATCTCTCAGGCTTCAGTGACTTGTTTTCTCAGTCATCGATCCCTGCCCCCTTGCAATCAATGAGAGAAACTGCAGCGCTGGCGAAAAGAAGTGCTGTCTTCACACATCTGAAACGCCATCAGGTAGAAAAGGAATTAACTCTGGCAGCCCAGGGGCAGGACTTGCACCATGGAGGGCATCCCTGGGAGGCCGGTTTGGGCTCAGGAAGGCCCTTCTAGAGTCAGAAGTGCCTGAAGAGAGAACAGGCTTCTGCCAGGAAAGACCCTCATCTCAGGCCCCGGCATCAGCCTGGGTGTCTAACGCATATGCCCAGCTGTCTTCTGGCCACTCCTTAGACTCAGCCTTCCCAAACTGAATGCACTGGCTAAAGTCCCTGCAGCCCTCATCTCCCCCTGGCCAGCCAGCTCCTCCTCCTGTGTTGTCATCACAGCGGCCATGGCACCTGGGGAGGCATCCTTGACACCTCCTGCCCCTCATCCCACACCCAGTGCATGACTGAATCCTACTCCTCCTGCCACCTAAATATTCTGACATTTGTCCTCTTCATTCCCGTCTACCCCCACTGTCACCGTCTCCCCTGTGTAGGGGCTTTGTGACAGCCCCATAGTGGCCTTTCCGCCTCCTTCCGTCCTCCACTCAGTAACCCAAATACTCCTCCAAAATTGTAATTGACCACATTGCTGCCCTGCTTAACCCCCGACTGTGCATGTCACCCACTGCCTCTGCCTGGTTTGCACAGGGGAGTGGGGAGCCTCCACACCAGCTGAGATCCTAAAGGGCCCTTTACCTACAAGGGGAGTCCAAGCTCCTTCACACGGGTGCCACGCCCCAGTGACCCGCAGTCTATGTGCAACCGGGTGTGTGTGTGTGTGTGTGTGTGTGTGTGTGTGTGTGTAAGCAGCCATATACATCACAGCTCTAGGAGCCCCTAGGGTCTAGCCCTGTCCGCTTCCCTCTACCCATCCCACTTTCAGCCCCATCATGCCATCTGAGGCTCTCTGAACCTCTATGCTGTCTCAGTCTCTGTGGCTCCATTTGTGCTGGTGCCTCCCTTGGGGCTCCCTTTGCTCTTCTTCACCTGGTGGGGCCTGCTGGGCCTTGGAGACTCCCTTTGCTGTTCTTCCCTCAGGAAGCCCCCACCTGCACACCCACTCTACCCCAAGGTCTCAAGTGGATGCCTCTCCTTGGTGCTCCTGCTCCACCCCCCACCCCACTCCCATACCTATTACCTGTTTATCATACTTCCTGCCCCCTCAAAGACCACGATGTCCTCAGGAATGGGGGCAATGTCTTACCACTGTATCCAGAGCCAGCACCGCTGCTGGTCCTGGGAGCCACTCAGTGCCCCTTGCACAGGAGGGCAGACCCCACACCTGCCCTGGAGACCCTGGGGATGTGAGGAGAGGGAGAGGAGAAGGCTTGGAACTCCAGCTCAGGAGTTGGGAGGTTGCTAGGCTGGCCCCTAGGGGGTGCTGGTCCCCCACAAGGAGTTCGGGTGCAGCCGCTTAGGGCTGGAGAGGCTGGTATGGGGGGGGTGCTGTGTGCCAGGTTATGCATGAAACCTCAGAACAAACAGGATGCTTTCTCAGTGCCCACTTCACAGGAAGATCTGAGAACAAAACAGTGCTTTAATATTAAAACAGTTATAATTAGAGAGTGGAAATGTGGAATACAGGCAAATTTAAAGATAACAGAGAAGACTTCAAAGAAATGTGCTTGAGGCCAGATTTTTCAGCGATGCCCAGGCCCCCAGGAGTCCATGTTCATTCTCCTCCACTGGGGGGGCTACTTTGGAGTAAAAGTTTGAGATCCGGTAAATTCTAAAAGTTCCACACCCTCATAGAACAGGTTGGGAAACTGAGGCACAGTGTAGTCTTGGGGCTGCAGTGTGCCCTCATCTCAACAGGCTGCCTAGCAAGCTGTCGTCCCATGAATATGTCAGTGAGCACCATGTCATCTGGGAGAATTTCATGCCTGTGGTGGCTCCAAGGTTGTTCTGGGCTTCTCTCCCCAGGCTCTCAGTTTCCACCTGCACAGCCTGCTAGCCTCCCACCTGCACTTCCCACCTGTGCCCGAAATCCAGTTCTTTCTTCCTTCTGTGTCTACCTAGTCACCCATGACTCCTGCCTCTCTCCTGCCTTCAGGGCCACGCCCAGCCCTGACTGCTTGGAAAAGCTCCTTCTTACCTGGTCACTTTTTTTTCTGCAGGTGGTAAACCCGAAAAAGAAAATGAAGAAAAAGAAATATGTGAATTCTGGCACAGTGAGTAGCCACCCACTTTCTGCCATGGGTGTAGACATCCTGAGCCCCGAGCTAGGTCTGGTGGCAGGAGTCATGTGTGTCTGTGTGTGCTCCTGCGGGGTGTGGGAACGAGACCTGGAGGGTTAGAGGTTGGGAGGGATGGGGCCGATGGAGCAACACGAAGTAGACGTGTAGGAGACACCAGGCCCTGTGATACAGAATGAGACATCCCAGAGAGAAACTACCATGGGGACTTCCTGTGGAAGGAAGAGGAAAAAGAGTCGCATTTATTGGGCCCTTACTCTGGGAAATTCCCCATTTGGGTGCTTTTCACAGGTTGTTTGCTTAAGAGGCAGACATTATCATCACCTCGTCATGAAAGCGGAAACCAAGGCCGCAGGCAGGGAAGTGACTCAACCAAGGTCACAGAGCTAGAAGGTGGTAGACATGGCAGTGAGCACAACAATTAAATTCAGAGCTTGCAGCTGCTGTGGGCTGTACCCCTGCTTAACCATGACCATGCTGGGATTATACCGGCCCAGTGGCTTCTGGGGGCTGATCTTCAGGACATTCGTGCCTTTCTTCAACAAATATTTACTGTGTGCTACCATGTGCCAGGTGCCTTTCCAGGCACGAGGGATACAGCTGGGAACAAGACAGACCCAAATCCCTTCCCTCCTTGTGCTTATCGTCTAGCGGGAGGGAGACAGAACATGAATATACACTCAAATACCTGTGTGTGTCAGGTGGTTGTGATTGCTGTGGGAAGAAGCAGGGTGAGGTAAATGGATAGGGAATGCGAGAGATGAAACTACTATTTTAGTTATGGTAGTCAAGGAAAGCTTCTCTGAGAAGGTGACATTTGAGCAGAGATTTAAAGAAGGTGAAGGAGCAAGTACTGAGGATATTGAGGAAAAAGAATTCTAGCTGTAGGGATCAGCATGTGCAAAGGCCCTGAGGTGGAGCCCACCAGTGCAAACCAATGTCTTTGCAGTGCAAACGCACCCAAGTCTGTACCCTTCATGTCCCTCCCACTCTAGAGGGCCACAGCCCCATCACCGAATACAGCCAAATGTAGCCATTTGAGTCAGGCCAACTGCAACTCCAGACTAGAAGAGGTCACAGACAGGGAACTCCAGCGTTCCTCCAAGGAACCTTATTTTCTCCATCTGTAAAATGGGGCTAATACATCATCCCTCCCCTGCTTAATGCACAGGGTGGCTGTGGCAGACACATGGGAGATGCAGGACTGTAAATTGCAAAGTACTCTGCTCATTCAGAGGGGGCTGACCACTGCTTCTCTGATTGTAATTGTTTCACACGCAGGCTTGGAGTAATAGTTCTTTTGTCTGTCTCACAGGACTTCCCCATACATGGTGGGATGCTTAGCACCCCTGGCCTCAGCGCATAGCTAGCAATAGAGCCCCAGTCATCATGAGACCCCAAAACTCTCCCTCAGACTCCCAAATGCACCTAGGAGAGGCAACACGTTCCCCAGCTAAGAAATATTAGACGTACAGCTAAAAAAAAAAGGTTGAAAACCACTGATCTCATCCAGCTTTCTTACTTTAGAGATAAAGAGACTGAGGCCCAGAGAGGAGATATGATTTGTCTCAGGTCACACAGTGAGTTAGGGACAGAGCAGGACTGGGCTGAGGTCTCCTGACTTTCCCTTGCTCCAGTATTTCCCAATCTTTACCATAAAAAAATCACTCAGAGTCCAGGATGCTTGTTAAAATACAGATGCCCAGGCCAGTTCCCTGGGGTTCCATTTTAGGAAAGCCAAGCTGGAGCCCAGGAATCTGTATTTTGTGCTTCTCATACCTTACTTACTATGTGCAGAGTCTCCTGGGGATCTTGTTAAAATGCCAAGAATCTGCATTTCTACTCAGCATCAAGGTGATTCTGATGCTGTTGTTCGGGGACTATACTTTGAGTACCAAGTCCCTGGGTCAATCCATATGGCCAGGCAAGTTAGGCAATTACTTCATCCCAGGGCCTGGAGCAGGGTTCAACTCTGGCTGCAGGTTAGACTCATGTGAGGAGCTAAAAAAAAAAAAAAAAAAAATGCAGGGCCAGAGCCCTATCCCAAAAACCCTCATATTATTGGTTTGGGGTCCTCACTCCAGCTGCAAGATGTTTTAAAAGCTTCCCAGGGAGTCTAGTGACCACAGTCAGAGTAGAGGCCACTGTCATAGTCCATTCCTAGAGAAAGGAGGCTTTGTCCATCCAGGTGCCTAACACTGTAACCACAGCGAGTGGGGGTCTCCAAGGCCCAGCTCAGTACTCACAGACCCTCCCATTATTCGGGCTAATGGCTCGTCCCTTTGTCAAGCAGAGGCACTACCTGGCCTCCCACTGAGTTGATAAAGATGACTGAATCTGTACCAGTAGGGGCCGCCCCAAATCCTAGAGTGGAGTTGTCTGACACAGGTAAAAGTTTCCCCGCCCCAATCTTCCCTCATTTAATTGATTTTAGCTGCCAACCTTTTCACTTGTCTCCACCATCCTAAATCATTTTCATAAAGAGCTGCCAGATAGCTACCTGTCTTTGGAAAGCTGATGCCAGAGAGCTGCCAGGGGCATAGATCAAGAGACCTCTGCTTGGGAGATGGGGCCCCAGGTGCTCAGTTACCTCCAGGGAAAGGACAGGCTGCTTAGCAGGAAGGTCTTGTGTCTGAGAGGGTAGAGATCAAGACGCTAGAGGGATGAGGTGGGACAAGTAAGATTTAAAACAATTGCAGACCAAAGAGACACATTTCAGGATTAACAGTTAGCGGAAGCATGGAGCTTGTCAGCATTGGCAGATCTTAGTCCTATGTCAGGAAGACCCCACTCTCCCTCCACACTCCACACCCGTGTCCACTTAGGGGAAACTCAATTCCTTGGCTTGAGCCCCTGTACTCCAGTGACAGAGACAGGACCCTTCCAAAGATGCAGTTTGGCATCAAGGTCAAGAGCACAGGGTCTGGTTCCAGACAGACCTGAGTTCCCATCTCACTTGGCCATGTCCTGGTAGTGTCCTTGGACACACTGCATCACTTCTTTGAGCCTCAGTTTCCTTGTTTGTAGAATGGAGATAATAATAGTACCTCATAGAGTTGTTGTGGGCACTGTTTGCAATGAAGTAGGCAAATGCTGGCATGTGCTGGGTGCTCCATAACTGTCAGCAATGCTCTCCCTCTGCCTAGTGCTCCCCGCTGACCAAGCTTCTTTTTGTTTTCAAGGTCACGCTGCTTTCTTTTGCTGTGGAGTCAGAGTGCACATTTCTTGACTACATCAAAGGAGGGTGAGAAGAGTTGCAGCCTGATTTCTTCGGCCTCAGGGAGAGGGAAGGGGCCCCGCACATCGACATGAGCAGCCCCACCTGGCCTCTTCAAGGCCATGGCCGAAGCCCGCGATCATGGGCTCTGAGCAGACCCTCAGACAACTCACCCAGAGCCCTGCATGCCCCTGATCCTGAGTGGCTGCGGAGGGCACTACTGAGCCACGGAGGCCAGCCTGGGTCCCGTGAGGTCCCTGTGCGGAGATGGGACCTGCAGGTGGTAGGGACTCTATGACAGAGAAATGGGCTTAGGGAGGTGGAAGGAGCCCCCGTCTAGGAGGCAGGAGGCCCAGGCCCTAGGCCCCTCTTTGCCTTGAATTTGCTGGGTTACTTTGGGCATGTCACTCTCCCTCCCTGGGCATCAGTCTCCTCTGCACAGAGAGTTGGAATTAAGTGAATTCTAAGGTTCCTTCCTGCTCTGAGCTTCTGATACCGATGGTCTCTCTGGTGGGGGGCGGGCAGTGATTAACCTTCACGGTGTCATTAGAGACCTACAAAGGGCAGGAGGAACTGGGAAATGAGCCAGGGGATGGTCAAACACAAGTTTAAGGAGCAGAAAGAACCAGAAGGGTCGGCATCCAGGCAGGCAGAGAAACCTGGTGGCTCCAGCCAACAGCTCATGGAAAGAGAGTCTGACTCCAAGGTGAGGTCCTACGCAGCACGCTCCCTGCCAGGACAGGTGCCAGGGCCGGGTGTGGGTAGCCGAGCCGACAGGTGCAGGCAGGTGAGTGACTACACCTGTCTGGAAAGGAGACAGGCAGGGCGGTTGCCAAAGGCTTATCCCAGCCAAGCGGGCGCTTGGCCGCCTGGTTCTCCGGGGCAGAGGGAAAAGTCAGGCCCTGGGAAGCCACACTTACTTTCTCATGACAAGGCTCCCTGCTGCCTTGAGCCTGCAGCGCCCAGGTTCGAGCTCTCCTCCTACCCGCTGAGCACATGCCCTTCCTGCAGTCACCCACAGGCTTTCCTGCCCTTCCTCCGTGCCTTCTCCAGGCCCTGCCCTGGCTCCCTTCCCGCATCGAAACTGCTCTATCTGCTCTCCATCTATTAAGCAACCACCCCTTATATTCCATGGTAATTTTCAAACAATCCTCATCCTGTTTATCCTTCTCATTTACATAGTGCCCCCGATTTACAGAACACAGTGGGCTGGGTGAAGATGATTATCTCCACTTTACATAACCTGTCCAAGGCCCCAGCACTTAGTCGGTGGCAGGGCATTCCGTCACCACTTCCATAGTAATGAACCCACCTCGCAGCTCCCAGGTGAGGTGTGATAGAGATGGATGAGTTGAAGGGCTGGGTGCTGTCTCATTGAGAAGGAGCTCACGGAGGCAAGCCCTGGCCCTCCTCCTCGGCCGTCTTCACACTCTGGAGAACCTGCGTGAGAGGCCGGTGTGTGTGTCCAGGCAGGCAGCTGATGGAGGCCTCTGTCTAGGATTCTCTCCTCCCTGGCCTCCCTCCCCCGCCCCCCTGGACCAGGAGGAAGGCTGTGGGCTCCTCTGCCCCCACGTCAGAGTCCGAGATGGAGCTGGTTGCTGAGCAGCCTGCAGGGAGTACCTTTTCCACAAAAGTAGCTGCTTTCCAGTCCCTTCCTTCTTTTAGCTGTTTCAGAACCCAGAGCAGGTTTTTACTTAAGGAGTAAAAAAAAGCCTGACTCTCCCCTCACCCTTTATTTGGAAGAGCCAGGCCAACAATGTCCCTCAGCTGTAGTCCTGAAGGCCAGAACCACCTCTTGTCATCTTGTGGCTCCTTCTCCCTCAGAGCTTGGAGTCTACTGAATGCTCTGCCCCCAGGCAGCAGACGAGGGGGAAAGAGTGTGGGGAGGACTGTCTCTGGCCAGCAGACCCTGGGTGGGGTCTCCTGCTAACCATGTCCTTCACCTTTCCTGGAGATTGAAGGGTGCCTGAGCAGCAGCTCTGCTGTGATGAAGTGGAAAGAGGGCTGTGGTTTCTGATAGGGACCATCTGCTAAATGCAGGTGAGGTGAGCCCTGCCTCATCATTTTTTTTTTTAAATAAATTTATTTATTTATTTTTGGCTGCACTGGGTCTCCGCTGCTGTGCGCGGGCTTTCTCTGGTTGCGGCGAGCGGGGCTACTCTTTGTTGCAGTGCGCAGGCTCCTCATTGTGGTGGCTTCCCTTTGCTGCAGAGCACGGCTCTAGGTGCGTGGGCTTCAGTAGTTGTGGCTCACGGGCTCTAGAGCACAGGCTCAGTAGTTGTGGCGCATGGGATTAGTTGCCACGGCAGTAAAAGTGCCCAGTCCTAATCACTGGACTTCCAGGGAATTCCTAATTATCTTTTCATCTTGTGATTCCCCCAAGCACCTGAAGGATTTGCTAAAACAGATTCCTGCACCGCACCAAGGGATTCGGATTCAGTAGGTCCACGGGGGGCCTGAGACTCCTCACAGATTCCCAGGTGATCCTGATTCTGCTGGTCCGTGGGTGCTCTTCCAGTAGCACTCCTACAGTATTTCCCACAGACCCACAGACTGGCTTTTACTGGCCGCATCCCCCATGGTGTCATTTAACATATTCCTCTATCCCCTGTGTTTCCTGTAAACAACCAGTAGATAGTTCTGGAAGCTCAGTTAGATTCCAGTTCAGTTTTTTGGCAAGATGACTTCATTTGTTCTTCCCTCAGGAGATGCACAATGCCTGTTTGTCTTTCTTTTTTGCCAAATAAGTTTTAACCCTGAATCTGACTCCAAATTTGTGCCAGGAACACAGGGAAACCCTGCTTCCCTGGCCTCAGGTGGACCCAGGGGCAGGGTTTGGAGAGGAAATAAGAAATCACAGCCATGTGCCCAGCAGAACATAATCATCTCCAGAGAGCTGTCACACTGCCTAACTCTTTTGATGCTCACAACAGTCCTTTGGGGGAGGGTGTAGCTGATGATACTATCCCGGTTTTCCAGAACTGGAGATGAGTGACTTCACCAAGGCTACATACCTGACAAGCAGTGGGGCTGGGGTGGAGGCCAGGTTTCTCACTCCCTGTCCAGTACAGGCCTGCCTTTGTCCAGGTTACTCCCCTGCCGTTCTTCCTCTTCTAGGACCCAGATCAACTTCACGGTGGCCATCGATTTCACAGCCTCCAATGGTGAGTGGGGGCATGGGCAGAGGAGCTGGATGGGGGCTGGGGGCCTGGAAAGGGGAGGGCTTTTCAGGGCTGTGGTAGTTGGCCCTAGCTGGGAGTAGATCTCCCATACTCTCTGGCCTCATCCTCACCGAAGAGGAGGAACTTAGGCCTAGAGAACCAAAGATGCAACCAAGGTGGCGAAGGTACCCCCAGATTGGATCATGGTCACTAACAAATCTGGCCTCTGGGCCTACATACCCTGAGCCACAGCCTTGCCCTTGAGGATACCCACTCTCCCTAGGGGAATAAGACAGCTCCTCTGGGCCCATGGAGAGCCGTGGAGCAGAGGTATTTCCTCACAGGATCAGATTGCGCAGCCCCTGTGCAGTCCACCCCACAAGCTGGAGGGGAGAGCCAGAGGCAAGACTGAGCCTTGTGGTCCTCAGGGAGGCAGGAATGCCCAGGAGCTCCGTTCCTCACCCTTGCTCGGGCTTCCTTCCTCCTCTGACCTTCTCCAGTGTCGGGCTGTGACCAAGTGGCCGGGAGCAATCAATGCCAAACTTTACACTGTTAGAAACATCACAATCTTCCTTGGATTCTGGACCCCCATTAGCAGTGCTCAATGCTCATTTTTGTGCCAATCAGAAGATGCCCAGGTCTCGTACTCCACAGGTGTGTCAGAAACCCCCCCTCATGGCTGCGGGCCCTCCCATCACAGAGTGGTGGGATGTCAGAGCTGGGAGGGGCCTTAGTATTCATAACAGTGAGGACAGTTATAATAACATCTGTTTAATCCTCACAACAGTTCAGCGAGGTGGGGACTGTTATTACCCCCATTCTACAGATGAGGAGACTGAGGCTGAGTGGTTAAGAAACTTATGCAGGATCACAAAGCTAGTAGGAGGTAGAAAGGATTAATACATGGCAGTCTGTGCTGTACTGCCTCTTATTCATAAACGAGTAACTAAAATATGGACAATATTAGTGGTGACAAGGGCTGTGGAGAAAAACAAGTCAGGAAGAGCGATAGAGAGTATGGAGGAGGCTGTAACTTTCAATAGGCTGCTCGGGGAAGACCACAGCAGACCTCAAGAGGTGAGGGAGCAAGCCATGTGCATATCTGTGGAAAAGCGTCCCAGAGCAGAGGGAACAGCCTTTGCCGAGGCCCTGAGGTGGGAATGGTGAGAGGCCAGAACTGAGTGAGTGACAGGATGGTAGGAGATTAGGAGAGAGGTAACCGCAGGCCAGATCAAGTGGGGTTTTGTGGGCCCTTGTAAGGACTTCAGATTTAATTCCTGGTGAAACGGGAGCACTGGGGCATTTTGAGCAGAGAAGAGGTGTGATTAGCTGCCTGAGTTTTGACATAGACTCACTCTGGCTGGTGTGCTGAGTATGGACACAAAGGTGGAAAGACGGAGATCGGGCTGCTGCAGTCCTATGAGCAAGAGGATGGTATCATGGAGGAGGGGAGAAGTATAGGTGGGATTCTGAGGGTTTAGCAGCCATGATTTGCTAAAGGAATGAATGTGCGGTAAGAGAGAAAGAAAGGCGTTCCCTTGGATGCCCCCTTCTGCATTCTGAGCCTGGTGGCTTGGAGTGTCCAGGCCGGCAAATGTCGCCATGCCCTGTCTTGCAGGGAACCCCTCGCAGTCCACGTCCCTGCACTACATGAGCCCCTACCAGCTGAACGCCTACGCGCTCGCACTGACCGCCGTCGGGGAGATCATCCAGCACTACGACAGCGACAAGATGTTCCCTGCCCTTGGCTTCGGGGCCAAACTACCCCCTGACGGCAGGGTATCCCATGAGTTCCCGCTGGTAGGAGGTCCTGGGAGAAAGGGCTGAGGGCTGACCAGGCTGGGGGTGTGGTGACAGGCCTGGGGTGGGGGGCATTCCTATCCTGCCCGCCTAGGGACTTGAGGTGCAGTCTTTGCAGAGGTAGGCTGCCTGCTGGATGTAGGGGAGCTTGTATCAGAGCTTCCAGAAACCCACTCCCCACCTCAGTCACGAGCACGTCCCCTCCAAGTCTGAAGCCGTCCATAGTGGGCTCTGCCCTCCTTTTCCTAACAAGACCCAGGTGGAGGTGGAGTGGGGATGTGGCTGAACTATTCCCCAAGGCCCCAGAAATGAGGCTAAAAGGGTGTGGGTTGGATATGGACAACTGTGGGTAGTTCCAGGAGTTCCCTGGGTTGGTCTGAAATGGGGGCCCTGTGGAGATGCCTCCTCAGGCCACCTCCTTCCCCTCCCTCCCATGAGCTGGGGACACTCAGTCGGTTGCTGGATCACTCACAGCAAATGTCCCTCCCATGCCCGTAGGGTGCCAGGCACCATGCTGGGCACAGGACACAGGAGGATGGAGCAGCCGCTGGCCCTTCCAGAGCAGCTCAGACTCTGCAATCATTTTAGGGGGTGGCGGGTTTGCCCAAGGTTCCCTAAGCAGCCAGGGCTCTGCGGGTCAGGGGGATGCTGTCTGAGCAGGTACAGGAAGTCGGGCAAGGAGCAGGTCTGGACCCTGCTCACCTAGAGCATGTGCTGCCCTTCACGGTGGGCCCCGAGGGCTCCCTCCCCTGCCCCGAACCCCCGAAGCCCGACCAGAGAAGAGTCTAGGAGACCCCAGGCCTGTCGGCCTCCCCAACCCTGGCTCTGCCCCCACAGACCACCCAGCTGCCCTCCTTCCCATCCCTCCTTTCTTCCTGGGCTCAGCCTCCTCGCCCTCTGTTTCCCCAGAACGGCAACCAGGAGAACCCCTCATGCTGTGGCATTGATGGCATCCTGGAGGCCTACCACCACAGCCTGCGCACGGTGCAGCTCTATGGCCCCACTAACTTCGCCCCCGTGGTCACCCATGTGGCTAGGTGAGTGTGGCGGTCACTGGACCATCCCCACAGCTCGCAAGGTGCTTCCTTCTACCACTGTCCTCCCGGGAAGGCGGGAGGGAGTGTCCCTTCCCACTGATTTGCTTTTCAGGGAGGCCTGACCATAAAGGGACCCCCTCCCACCGAAGAGCTGTCCCCACCAGTGTTAAGGGTCCTTGTGTTGGGGGGACGACATGCCCAGAGTCCCACCAGACAGACCTCTGCCCCCACCCTGTCCCAGGAATGCGGCTGAGGTGCAGGACGGCTCCCAGTACTCGGTGCTGCTCATCATCACGGATGGGGTCATTTCAGACATGGCACAGACCAAGGAGGCTATCGTCAATGTGAGCAGGGATGGGGATGGAGCATGGGGAAACCTGGGGGTGCACCTCCCCCCTCCTTTAGGGAAACCCTTGGGGCATGACTTCTCCTCTCCCTGCCATCTTTGGGACCACTCCTGGGTTCTTGCTATAGAGCCTAGAGGGCCAGCAGTAGGGTTTTGGGGGTGGAGGGGGTTCCGGGTGATGAAGGATCTGGCTGGCGAGCTCTCTACCTACCTCTTCATCACACTGGATGGTCCACTCCCTCCAGACTCCTATGGTGCCCTCATTAACCCATCTCTAGGGCTGCTGCCCCAAACCCCAGACTGGCTTGGCTAGGTAGAAGAGGAGGGAGGTCCAAAGAGCGGGAGGCCCAGGAACATGGCTCCCCCTACAGGGTCGTCTTCCTATATAGGGGCCCCAGCCACAGCTGGCCCTCCCTCTGTGCCCACGTAAAAGCTGTCCCACATGACAGCTGTCACACGTGATGGAGGCCCAGAGGCAGAAGAGGGGACAGGAGTGTCTTGCAGAAGCAAACCTATGACCCATTTCCCCCTCTGCCTCCTGCCCTCTCCACCCCCTCTTCCTCTCTGGTGTCCCTGTATCCTTGGCTATCCTCTCTCCCTCCTCCTCCCCCTTTTCTGTGTTTCTCTGTATGTCTCCATCCTTCTCTCCTCCATTTCCTCCCTGTCCTCCTGCCTTTCTTCTTTTGACCCACCCCTTCCTGTCCTTACCTGTGATCTCCCGTTTCTTGTAACTGGCCCCTCGGCTGGGTACCACCCCGCCTACCTCCCATGTTGTCTCCCAGGCTGCCAAACTCCCCATGTCCATCATCATCATCGGCGTGGGCCAGGCAGAGTTCGATGGTGAGTCCCCACCCCCCTAGATGTTCCCCCCAGAGGCTTCAGGCCCTTGGGAATGTCCCCTCCCAAAAGAGTGAGAGCTCACCCCAGGGTGTGTGCAACTATCTGGATGAGCAGGCAGGGTGTGAGTGTACGTTTGTTTGTACAGGTAGGGGTGTGTCAAGGTGTGTACTGCACACCCACACACCAAGGCTGTGGGGAGGAGGCCCCAAGTCACTCCTCCCTCCTCCACCCTGGGAGCCTGTGGAGGGTGGGGGAGTGGCACCATGGGCTGGAAGTCAGAGACTCACGTGGTTGGGCTCCTCCTGTCTCCTGGCCTCAGTTTTCTCATCTCTAACATGGGGGTCTGGGCTGGCAGTCTCTGTCCTGCCAGGCCCAGGTGCCCACCAATTAGTCCCCCAACCCCATGCCTTTGCCCCCGCCCCCCCCACAGCCATGGTGGAGCTGGATGGTGATGACGTGCGGATCTCCTCCCGGGGAAAGCTGGCCGAGCGGGACATTGTCCAGGTGAAGCCCAGACCCTGCCCGCCCCACGGAAAATGCAAGAGCCCCTCTAGGCAGGCTGACCTAACTCCCCCTTCTAGGGGCTTCTCTGGAAAGGGGCCCTGGAAGGATGCACTGAGAGCCCTAGAATGGCTTGGCCACACAGAAGGAAACAGGAGTCAGTCTTAGGGCTGGACCCACCTCTACCATGTCTGAGACTCACCCCTAACACTGTGTTGCCCTGACTGGAATGCTCTGCCATGCCCTCCCTAAGCCCCAGGCCTCCAGGGTCTCCTGTAGAACACAGAGGCCTAATTACTTGTGCCTTCCTTTATTTTCTGCTGGGCTGCCTTCCTAAGTGAGATGGCAAACCCCAAGAAGCGGGGGGAGGTGTCTTTAGTGTTGCTGCAGCCCTTTCCAAGAATGAATGTTGCTTGGTTGATTGAATCAATATCAACGTCTCCATGTAGGATGGCAAATGTAACGAGCAGACAGGTCTTTGTCCTCAGGGAATCCCAGTCCAGTCAAGCCTCAGAATGCACCTCAGTAAGCACATCCCTCTGTGAACCTCTTGCACACGGAGTCCCTAGTGCTTAGGAGATTCAGAATAAAAAACTGACATTCTCTATACCACTCCCTCCCCCATTAAAAAATTAAGGGGGAGGGGTCATTCCAGGTGTAGAGACCAAAGACAGGGAGCTAGAAACTGGAGCAAGGGCAGTCTGGGAGGTGGGACCTGTGTATGCAAAGGCCTGGAGGCAGGAGTGAGCCCGAGGCACTGGGAAGGGGGGCAGACATCTCCTGGGATAAAGCCAGAGGGGCCTGACTGTAGGTGTTGGCCCAGAAAGGGAAGAGCAGAAGCAGAGAAAGAGAACGCCCTGCAGGAGAGGTGGGAGGAGACCCGCAGGGCCCATTTTCCAGAAGCCAGGGGATTCCTTCAGCATTTCCTGAGTGCCTGCTAAATGCCTGTGCTTGGTGCCAAGACTTCAGAGATGAAGGGATCTTGTTCAGTGGTGTATTGTTTCCTGGCATGAATAGGTGTGCAGTAAGTTATTTGTTGAGTGAATGACAGAACAGGGACTATGATACAGTCGCTCAGAGAATTCACCCTGACGGGGAGGGCTTGAGTGAAGTGGGCAGAGGCTGGGGAGGAGTGGGACAGGATCCCAGACCTGGAGATTTGGGGGACTGGTGTCCAGAGGGAGACCTCGCCTGACCCTGCCTCCCCCACTGGACAGTTTGTGCCCTTCAGGGACTATGTGGACCGCACGGGCAACCACGTGCTGAGCATGGCGCGCCTGGCCCGCGATGTGCTGGCTGAGATTCCCGACCAGCTGGTGTCCTACATGAAGGCGCAGGGCATCCGCCCTCGCACCCTGCCCGCGGCCCCAGCGCACTCGCCCCCGCAGTCCCCCGCCCGCACGCCCCCTGCTTCCCCCCTGCACACGCACATCTGAGCCTGGTCTGCTCAGATGGCTGGGGCTTAGGCCAGTAGAAAGCGAGGTGGGGTACCCAGACCCAGCTACAGACCATCCTGCCCAGCCTTTAGAACACGTGTGCCTGGGAGGCCCACAGCGGGTGGGGCTTCTGGAGACTCCTTCCCATACTGCCCAAGCCCCTAGAGTTTGGGGGTACGGGTGGTGGAGGTGGAGATCTGGGCCCCTGCTCTTCTCTCCTTTGATTGACACCTGGTTCTGGACCAGCCAGGAAGATGTTAATCAGGACGACTGGGGTCCCGCTCAGCCCACCTGAGCTATTACCTGGGTAATCCCATCTGCTCCTATATCACCCTGAAGCCTGGGCTAAGCCTCCCACCTCCAGGCCCCCTTCTCCCTCCCCTCGTCCTGTGGTGTCTACTCCTATACCTGGCCCCTGACCCCCACCCAGTATCTATCCTGTCCCATTTCCAGTGAACCCTGTGAGGCTGCTGGGTTTGCAGGAGTGCCTGAACATGTGACCCCTCCTTGGGACCCTTGCATGCAGTGGGAGTCCTACAGACCCATGAAGGGGATGCTGTGATAGTGGATGGAGGCCACATGGTGGGCAAGGAATGGAGGCTTTTCAGGCACAGAGTCCTTTCTGGTAGCCTCTCAAGCCCAGTATGACGCTGGTTCTAGACACACAGATCCACAGGCCTCTCCGTGGTCTGAGCCCGTAGGTACCTCCACAGTTGGCTCCTGGCTCCAGGACTCCCCTTTTCTCCCCAGAGACTGCCCGGGGTCCTTGGGGCACCATCCTCTGCTGCCCACCTGGAGGCCTGGGCAAGAAGCAGCCCAGCTCCAGCACTCCCACACTGCCCCTCTATCCTATGGGGATAGGGGATGGGAGTCCTGGGTTCAAGTCCTGCCTCCAGCCCTTGCCGGCTGTGGGAACCTGAGCAAGGCCTTTCTACCTTCTGGGTCTCAGTTTCCACATCTGTAAGGCAAGAGGGTTGACCAGATGGCCCTGGGTTTACCTTCAGCTCTGATACTCTGAGAGTCCACATTCATCCCACGCCCAGCTTCCCCCATCCCACTCCTCACCAGTGCAACCCCTTAAGGCCGTCTTGGCTTTTAGGGTCACCCTATTCCATCCCATCACCCCAAATCCACCCTTGTCCTTCAGCCTTGGGCTCTGGCATCTGAGCCTGAGCCCTTGCCCCTGCTGTGGGAAAGGTGAGAAAGATGATCTCACCCCTGGGCCCACCCAGCTGCCCAGCCTTTACCCACATGGTCATGCATGCCAGTCCCTCCTGCTGCATGGGGCTCCTCAGCCCACTGAATCTCCCGTTCCTGGGTGGAGACCAGGCCCCACCCCGTCTGTTGCCAGACACTGCTTCCCTTCCTGTCATGCATGATGGTGGTGTTTCTCTGCTGTCTGGTCTGTGCCTGTCTCTAAGACAGTCTCTGTGTGGAATTTGCCTTAAACTGAAGTAAATTTGGTTCTTTTACTAAAGTTCCTTGTTTTCCTTTCTCCTGTGAAAAATAGCACAGATGTTGCTGTGTGACGGAGTCCAGGTTCTCCTCTCTCTTTCTTCCATTCTTTTGTTCAAAAAAATGTACTGAGCAACTACTATGTGCCAGGGTCTATGCTAGGCACTGAGGATGCAGCAATGAACAAAACATAGGCCCTGTCTCCACATGGAACTTACAACAGACACACAGATAGGACAGGGGAAACACAGGAAGCACGTAATAGGTAAATAATATAATTTCCGGTGGTGATAAGAGTCACAAAGAAAAATAAGAGAATAAGAGGACAGAGAATGACAGGGTGATATTTTAGATGAGGTGGTCAGGGAAGGAGGGCCTTGCTGAGGAGATGACAGTTAGATGAGCCCCAAGGAAATGAGAGAGGGAGGCATGCTGATATCTGAGGCAAGAGGGCTCCAAGGAGAAGGAGCAGCAAGTGCAAAGGCCCTGAGGTGTGTTTGAAGAACATTAAGGAGGCCAGTGTGGTTGAAGCTGCATTAAGGAGGGGAGAATGCAGGAGATGGGGTTGGGGGTAGAGAATCTGGAATGTGCAGGGCCTTGCAGGCCACAGAAAGGCCTTCAGCATTACTCTGAGTGAATCAGGGAGCCACTGAGGAAGTGAGAGATGTGAGTAACATGATCAGATTATTCCGTGGGTGACTTTACTGCATCTGATCACTCATCTCTCAACAAGTATATACTGAGCATTAGTGCCAGGCCCTGCTCAGGTTGGAGACACTGCCTCACACACAGTTGCACCCTCATGGGCCTAACCCCTGCTCTGGAGCAATAAGCAAGGAAATCCTACTACCCTGAGGTATCGACGCCAAACCAGTGAGAGGGACCAGGATGTGTGGCCACCAAAGCGGGGCTCTTGGGGCAGCCTAAATGCCACACAGGTCATGTGCCCAGGATGACTTGCTCCTCTGTGTGATGGGACTGTCACTCCTCTCTTGCAGGATCGTTGTGTGGTCAGAGTGACACGTAGATGTGCACGCATGAAGCATGTGACATTCACAGGGCCTGCTGCACTAGGTGCACAGTAAACACCACTTTCCTCCTTGTCCCTCTTCACATGTAAGTCCCTGTGACCATGAGGGACCAGGATCACAGGGAAAGGGGATTTCTCCTTCTCGGGGTGAGTTTGCTCTCAGGTTAGCCCTCCAGGCAGCCTTTCCCAACCAGCACATCACAAGAAATTGGTGCTAATTATACCAAAGTTTGGGACTTGCTTGCTTCTTAGACGATTTTATGGTAAATTAGAGTTGATTCACCACGGTCCTTATAATTAGATGCCCCTCTGACTTGCATTCCGATCCACTTTGAGTGGGTACCGGCTGGAGTCATAGCTCGAGAAGAAGAAAGTTCCCATAACCAGCAGCCCGTTTTTACCTTAACTTGGGCTCCCGTGGGAAAGCATCGGGAGGAGAAGGCCACCTGGCAGGGCAGTCGAGGCTCAGAGCCGCTGCCACTGGTGCACCGAGAGTGTCTTTACTGTGCTCAACACGGTAGCTGGGTTCTTTCCCAAGGTGTGTTCCACGGAACACTGGTTCCCTGGCATGGGTTTTGGGAAACTGCCCACTCTGAGCCCCTCTCAGAGAGTCCCCATGGCCTTCAGGGTATTCAAGGCTTTGATTAGTCCTGTGGCAAAGAGACTATTTTGACTTGGTTCATCCCAATGTTTTCTAAGCTTTTTGACCATGGGGTCAGGGTGTGTGTGTGTGTGTTTAGCCAGAACACTATCACCAAACAGAACATGTCGTCTTGGGAATTTCAGTAGAGACAATCTCCCTGGTTCCGAGGCCAACACAAAAGCCTGACGCTTTTTCCCAGGAAGCCAGAGGAGGTCATGGAGTTGGGGAACTTCTCAGAGGGGATGGGGTAGGAGAGGTGAAGACCTCCAGTTGGCTCTGGAGAGAAGGAAGGGGCCTCAAAAGGGGCCCCTGCCCCTGCCGCATCAGGAAGAGAAACCACAGAGAAGAAAGGAGGGCATTCAGAAATTCACAGGCCCAGACTCACGGCTCCATTTTGACTTTACTTCATGATATTCCTTTATTGGGCTGAGAGGTGTGTGTGGGACAGAGCTGGGGGAGGACAGGCAGAGAAGGGAGAGGCAACTGAAGGGTCCCCCTGGGCCATGAGCCCCTACCCAGGCAGCCCATTCAATCCCCAGGCCTTACCCCAGGATTGAGGACCCCAGGAATGATCAGCCCCCAGATCATTCCTCTACCCACTTCTCTGCCTTTAGAAGTCCCTTTACCACTCTCACTTCAAATGCCCCTGAATTAATAAAAATAAGATTATAATAATAATAGTAATGACCAACACTCATATGTACTTACTAAGTACCAAGCATTATTCTAAGCACTTTATATGTATTAAGAAAGTTTATCTTCATAACAACACAAGAAGGTACTATCATGATCCTATTTTCCAGATGAGAAAACTGAGGCATAGAGAGGTCAAGGGACTTGTTCAAGTCATACTACTAGAAAGTAATGGAGCCTATAGTTATCCATCTGAGCCCCAAGGTGGAATGGGAACAGCGACCTAGTTGCCATTTAATTGCTGTGTCACCTTTGCTGGGCTACGCCTGCCCTCTCTAGATCTTAGTCTCCCAACTGGTAAAATGGAGGGGATGGGATCTATGTCATAGGGGTCTTCCCATCTCTCTTGAATCTCAGCTCTCCCATCAGCCTAACCTCTCAGACCCCCGCCAGACCCCATAGGCTTCCTGGGGCCCTGTCATGTCCAGGCTGGATTCTCTCTATCGCCACACCAGCCCCTCCCACATCCCTGGGATGCCTGGCTGCCACTGGTCTGCAGAAGAGGTCCCTGAGCCTTGCCTGGAAGGGGCAAGAGAGGTAGAAGCAGAGGATGGGGCTGACAGCACAGTTGGAGTAGGCCAGGATGGTGCAGAGGCTGGATGCCACAAAAGCCACCAGTATGGCAGGCAGGTCACCCACAGCTGCCATAGAGCCTAGCACAGAGCAGGGTCCCCGCATCCGCATGAAGACCACCAGCATTACAAGGATGAGCCCTGTGTTCTCCCGGTGCTTCCAGATGTTCTACCCCCTGGGGCTACGGGTATGTTTCCATAGGAGCCAGCCCAGGTGGCTGAAAGAGCAGCCCAGCCCCATCATGCAAGGCAGGAAGGCCAGGGATCCCAGCAGGGTAAAGTAGCAGGTCTGAGCAGGGTTCAGGAGCAAGAGGCAGGCCTGGGCCTCCTCCTCCACGACCACTCGCTGGAACAGCCAGTTGGGTAGCGATGCAGTGAGGCCCAGGACCCACGTGGCCCCACAGAGAAGCAGGCGGGTACCCAGGCCAGACGGGAGGGCCACGTCAGGCCAGGCCACTGCCACATGGCACAGAAGAGCCATGGCCACAATGCCATAGAAGGTGCAGAACATGGTGGTGTCATTGGCAGCCTGGCTGATGGTGCAGATGGTGGGGGCCAGCCACCAGTCCTGCCACAGGAAGCTCAGCAGGAGCACGGGCACCACGCCGGCCAGGAAGAGCAGGTCAGACAGTGTGATGCTCGCTGTGAGGCTGTTGGTCAAGGTGAGGAGTGGGTGGGGGGCGCCCGGACCCCGGCCCACCACCAGCAGCATCGGCCCATTGGCCAGCAGCCCCACCTGGGGATGAGGCCACAGACCCCGGCAAAGAGGAGTCGGAGCAGTCGCTCAGGTGTAGCTGTGAGCCCAGCGGTGGACATGGTGTTGGCCTCCGTTCTCCCGCTCTGGACACACAAGGACAGGATAGAAACCTGCCCGAGGGCTGCCTCCCTCTTTCCCTGTTGAGCCCCCTCCTTTCACAGACCCCTGCACACAGTGGGTGCCCTTGGCATGCACCAGCCCCTTTAGACCTCACAACAACCTGATGGCATGGGCTCCATCAGTTCCCTGGGTTCAAATCCTGACTCTGCTCCTTGGGAGCTCCATGATCTCGGGCAAATTACCTCATGTTTCTCTACCTCAGTTTCCTCAACTGTAAGGAAACGAGGAAATAAAGAAAACAAAACAGGTGTCAACAGTAACTGTCACTAAAGGATGAGATTCAGGTAATTTTCATTTTCTTCCTTTTAATTTCTGTATTTCTAAAATTTCTGCAGGGAGTACAAATTGAATCTGATAAACATTATTTACATATTTAGCATATATATTTATTGTAGTATATATATTTAGTATATATATTTATTTATTGTGTATACATATATATATTTTTTTAACAAAACCTTGCCCTGCCTGTGAAATGAGCAAGTTTTTTTTATATATCTTTATTGAAGTATAATTGCTTTACAAAAATGAGCAAGTTTTAATTTGAAGTTCAAGTGGGAAAATGAATGTGCAAGTGCTTTGAGAAGGTATAAAGCCCCAACCAGTGGTTCCCAAGCATGTCTACACATTGGGATCAGTTGAGGAGTTTCAAAAATACTAATACATGGGTCACACCCCCAAAGACCCGATTTGATTGATTTGGGCTTTGGCAGTTTTGAAAGACCAGCTTGGGAACCACTGCCTCTACGGTCATGCTATTCGGGTTACCTGGCGGGGGGCGGGGGGAAGTGCTGCACCCCAGCTGTCAGATCTTCCTCCTCACCCCTACTCCATCCCACATGCTGAGGACATGGGGAGCCCCCAAATGAGAGAACTCAGGCTGGGAGATGGGGTCAAGGCATCCCAGAGTTGGCTCAGGGGCTGATGTCGCCATCCCCTTTTCTCCTACACCGGGGGTGGAGGCTGGAAAGCCCCTCTGGTAGTTGGCTTAGAGCCAGGGCTGGGGGTCCCCTAGGTCCCTCCTGCAGAGCCCTGCCTGGAGGACTTGCTTGGTCTCTGGGGCCCAACGGCAGCCACTTGCCTGAAAACAGCTGAGAAGAGATCGGAGGGGGGTCTCTATAAATTCTGCCACCAACGCCCCAGATCTCAGACTCCATTTCCAGGGGCTGCAGGGGAAGGACACTGTTCCTGAGCCACTCTCTAGGCATTTGTCATTGCTTTTTTTATTTCTTCTACATGGCCCAGGCTTGCCTGCTAATAATCTGAAATATGATTGGAGAGGAGGGGAGGGAAAGGAGAAGGCTCGAAGGACATTGCCCCTGCTCTGTCTAAGCATCCATACCTTCCTATAAGAAGCTCTATAACTTCAGGGTTAAGCTTATGGGGCACTGGAGCCTGGGGTTAAAGCCTTGCTCAACCACTTGCTTAGCTATGTAACTGTGGGCAATCTACTCAATCTTCTATGCTTAACTTTCCTTATCTGTAAAATGGGGATAATAACAGGCCCCATCTCAAAGGGTTGATGTGAGGATTAAACGAGGTAATACAAGCTAAGTGCTCAGAACAGTGCCTGGCACATAGTAGGTGCTTGGTAAATGATGGCTATTGTTCTGATCCTGCCCACCCTCAGTTCCAAAAAGCTCTCTTCTCTGACACCCCTGCCCAGGCTCCATCTTATCCCCCTGCCCTCCCCTTCTCACTCCACACCCTGAGACCCATCAACCTAGTCCCACCCTCCATTTCTTAATCAGCCTCAAGCTAAGTTATGACCAGAGCCCCCTTGGCTGATGTGCCCTGAGAACTCACCACTTGCCTGGAAGTTCACTCTGAAGTCTACCTTGAGTCCCTCCTGCTGCTCTCCTCACCTGCCTTGTGCTGCTCTGAGGTTCCCAGGCCCTGCTTGGTGACTTGGAGCCCTTTGACACCAGGAAAGTCTAGCGCCCCCTCCGCAGCTGTACTCTGCACAGAAGCTGGATCCAGCCAGAGAAAGCCAGGAGAGGCCTCTGGGCAGTTGTGCAGTCTCTTCTAGCACCCCACCTCCAAGGAACTTGAGCTAGCTGCCTGAGGCGGGATCAGAGCTGAGATGGGAGGGGCAGGCGGAGAGGCCATTTCTATACTGGATCCCCCAAAGAATAAGGGCTCTATCCACTCTACTGGCTCCCCCAGGAATCACACCCTGCCTACCTGCCTCATTAACTCACTGGCCCATAGGACAGAGATGTTGGTGCCTGCCAGATCCCCAGATCCCTGAGAGAGAGCCATTAGCAACAGTAGGACCTGCCCCCCACTCTCAGCCAGAGCCAGGCATCATTTACTCCAGCTCACCTCTCCCTCTCTGTCTGTCTCTGTCTTTCTCTGTCTTTCTCTGAGCCTACTACAGCCTAGAACCTGCTCAGAACAGGAGGAGGCTTGTGGGCTGACAGGATCCAGGAAGGGAGAAGACATTGGAGCTAAGAAAGAATCAGTGAGCAGGACCAGTAAGAGAAATGGCTGGATCACAGGAATCATTCTGCATTTACTAGTCTAGAGATTGAATGGGATCCATTAAGGGCATCTGATCTAACCCTCTGGTGGCTTCTGATACCTGAATCTTCCCCACCTCACCTCTTTGCCAAGTGTTACCTGGCTTTGGCTTTTAGTGACAGAGAGCTCAAAGTCTTTTAGAACTGAGCAGAGGGATAGGGGCCAAGAGCGGAGACTCTGATTAAATTGATTGGAGGTCTCTTTCCTCTATCTCATGCCCTCCTCTTTCTCCTTCATTCTCTCTCTTACCCTCTGCCTCCGGAACTGTATTTGCTTGTCTCTCTATGCAACTGAGGTTTCCTCTGATTCAGCTGAGGAAGTCACCAGTACCCGAATGATTACAAAGTACCAAACTCAGCACCCTGCCCACACTGGACCGCAGTACCTGGTGAGCATTATTTTGGTTAACGGTAAGATGAGACAGTCGACATTTACAGCAAACACAGATGACAGGAGATAGTCCAACACCAAGAGGCTGTCTAAGACTCTCAAAGCAAGCTCCCTAAGGGCACTGAAATTCCCAGCCCCAGGCTATAATGTGCAGCCACCTTTCAGGAGGCAAATGTTGTGCAATTCTGGGAACTCTCACAAATGCTCCAAAGAGGGACCCTTGAATAATCTGAATCCAGTTTCCCCTGCTGCTCCCCAGGCTCCACCAGCCACACCCCAGCTGCGCCTCAAGTGTATCCGGAGATTGACACCTCAAGGCAGAGGGCTGCACCAGGGGCACCATGGCGTGGGGGCAGGAGTGGGATCCCCAAATGTGGCCCCTTAGAGGCACATCTTGGGGAAAGAGAGTGGGGTTGGGGCTCAGGGAGACGGGGGATGGAGCACATCAGGGGCCATCAGAACATCGCTCTTCCCCAGGAATAGGATTCTGCTTGAAAGAACACCATGCTTGCAAACAGATACAGTGAGTGTGACAAGGTTCACGGGCTTTGCCAGGCATGGAACAGTGGGGCTGCTTTAATAAACAGTGTACTTTGTGATTAACAGGCCATATCAATTTGTAATCAGCACCAAAGCAAGCTCTTTGAAAAGTTTCTCTCCCACCCCTCCACACTTGCTCTTATATCTGACTACACAAGCAATACCCAGTCATTATAGAAGATCTGAAAATACAAATACATATAAGAAGGAAAACACCCTCACACATTTACCCTGTAATTTTACCACCCAGAGATGTTTTGCCAATATTGTGGTGTATTTTCCTTAAGTCACTTTTCTAGACTTTTCTTTCTTTAAAGAGTTTTAACCTCCCCCACCCTGCCCCCACCACCAGCCTTATTACTCAGAAAAGTCCTTTGGAGTACAAAGGGCAGCATTAGTGCAGCCACTCCCCTGGGATCCAAGTTCTGACCCAGGGAGGATTTTCCTGAACTTCCAAGCTGGCTGTCTCTGTCATTGCTGTGTCCAGGCAGGTGGGACAGGAACCGAGGAACAGGAAACCCAGGGAGGTGGCCCGCCTACCCTGGCCAGGCCAGGTGCTCAGGAGCAGCAGCCAGCTCTCTTGGGTGGCCTCTTGGGGGCCACCTCCACCAGTGAGCCCTTCAGGCGGTCTTCTTGCATCTTGAGTGACCTGCGTGAAGATGCCTGGGAATCATTCCTCTCTCTCACCTCCCAGGGGCAGCAGGGAGGGGCCCAGGGGTGCACCTGGGGGGCTGCCCCCCCGAGCTTCCTCTCTCCCAGCTGCTCTGCCCCTGTCCTGCGTTCCACATGGCACCAGAAAAATGGGGCCACGGAGACTTCGGCTTCCTGTCTCTTTTCTGGCATTCTCTGTAGCCTACTGCGTGCCAGGCGCAAGGGACTCTGATATGACAATGAAGCCATCATGTCCTTGCCTTGAGTAGTGAGAGAGACAGAGAGGGGAAGGGGCGATCAGGACCCAGGAATGGGGAGGCACACAGAGGGACTTCACACCAGGTCCTGGAGGGATTTAGGGAACAAGGAGGCAGAGATGGAGCTGAGACTGAGCAGTGGACAAGGGTTCACTAGCAGAAAAGAAGGAGGGGTGTGTTCTAGGCAGAGGGCAAAAGCTCAGTGTCGAGAGAGAGCTTGGGGGTTGGGGAAGCAAAGCTCCTTCGTTCATTCATTTATTCACAATATATTTACTGTGTGCCTGGCGCTGTCCTAAATCACAGAGCCTAAGGACTAAATGGCCAGAAAGAAGCCTTGGAGGCAGCAGGGATTCAGGGCTCTGCCGGCCAGGAAGCCACATTCAGGAACTTAGGCTTTTATCCTAAAGCAAAGGGAAGCCACTGAGCAGTTTCCTGTCGGAGGGATCTGGTGTGATCAGGTTTGAAGTTTAGCAAGCTCCCTCGAGCTGCTTTGTCAGAGAAGGGGCCCAGAGATCATCTGGTCTAATACCCCTCCCCCCTCACTCACTTCATTCATTTATTGAACACCTAGTATGTGCCAGGCCCCAGGGGGAGGGGCTGAACAAAACAGACATGACTCTGCCCTCCTGGAGCTACAGCCTGGTAGGGAAGGCAGGCAGCAAAAAGAAAACTGTAACTACAGTTTGTCAAGAGGGGCTTTTTTGTTTTTTTTTCAAGAAGGGCTTTGAAGGACACAGAGAAGGTAATCCAGAATAGCGGTGGGAGGGGTTGTGGTCAGGGAGGGTCCCTCTGAGCGGCTGAAGCTTGGCGGGGTGGTGGGCGCGGGCGGGGAGATGGCACTGGAGCCAATACAGGCCACTGAGAGGCATTTGGATTTTACTCTAAGAGCACTGCATTATTATTACTATTTTTTTTTTTGCCACACTGCTTGGCTTGTGGGATTTTAGTTCCCCAACCAGGGATCAAACCCGGCCCCTCGGCCACTGCACCAAGGCTCAGAGAGGGGACGGGAGACTTCCCAGAGGTGATGCAGCTAACAGGACTGGTAGCATTGGAGTGAGGAGACTCCGGGCAGTGTTCTCTCTCCTTCCCCAGACTTCTGAGCCCTGTACTTTCACAGGTGCTTCCTCGGAATGGGCCTTCCCCTCCCACATGAGTCAGCTGAAGGCTGTCCAGAGATTCTGGGTGAGGAGCAGCAGGGCGGCACTCACCGGGCCAGGTTCACCACAGGCTCCAGGATGTTGTGACCCAGGGCAGCGCTGCACTCTCCAAAGGAGACCCCCAGTTCCTGCAGCCAGACAGATATGGGTACAGGTGCCATGGGGGAGACCACTGAGAGTCTAGGTGGCAGTGCCCACCACCAAAGACCTGATCATCAGACAGAGTCCCACCCACTACACCCTCAGGCAACCCCAACAGGTGAGGCAGCCCATCTCCGTCTCCTTGTGGCCCATGGTCCCCAGCCTTGCCCCTCTGCCCACTGTCTCTCCACCCTGGCTGGACAAGGTATCAAAGATGCCACCTAGAAAACTCCACAGCATTCAGAGTGACAGTGGGAAGACTGTGTCCCAACTTGGAGATGTGTCCTTGGGGACATTTTTAAGTCATTAGTTATATGTATTTTTAATTTCAAAAATATTTAATTGGGGGAAATATTTGAAAATGTAGCATAAAAAAGTAGAAATACAAAATATAAAACACTCCTGTTAGTGTTTGAATATATATTTCCATTGTGTTTTATATAACCCTTTTATTGGGGGTTGAGGGGGGTGGGCTAAATGTCGTTATACTTTAGGTTAAACCATATGAAAGTGCTGTTTTGATAGACACCAAACAGTCAAATATCAGCAATCTCATATGATTCAACCTAACCTATACCCGGAGATGCAGCTGCTTTTCTGACTTCACATTATATTGTAAGCATTTCCTCCACACCCTTAGATATCTTTTAGAACAGGATTCTTAATGGCAAATGCTAGCCTCTCACATGAAGCTCCACAAATTAACCACCAAAGGTTTGCTCTTATAAATAACACTGTAAAGAATATCCTCATACAAATGTTCAAGTATACATAATACACAGGTATCCGGTACGTCATTCTCTTAAGAACTATTATTTCTGACTCTTTCCTTAGGATAAATTGCTAGAGGAGGAATTACTGTGTCAAGGAGATGAGCTACTACTTTTAAGAGGAAAAAGTTCCCACCAACCAGGAGTCACAATGATGACCTCATGATCAGGAGAAATGAGAGAAGAAACAGGAAGGAAATACGATATGGAAATGCCAAGAGGGGTGGTGTCAGAGGTAGGGCAGGGAGCGAGTCTTTGTTCCACCTTTATTATTCTCCAGATTTTCTGGAATGTAGTTCAGTTCTATTCATAAATAAATAGTATCCACTGTCCCCTGTCTGGTGACAGGGCTTTTGATGCAATCTTCCCAGGGAAGAATTTGGGTCTTAAGATAGAATAAATTAGAAGGAATGTTATGTTAATTAGAGACCAGAGATAAAATTAAGATTTGATTGGGAATTTTAAGTGAAGCTTAAAAAGATTTTTTTTTTTTTTTTTTTGCGGTACGCGGACCTCTCACTGTCGTGGCCTCTCCTGTTGCGGAGCACAGGCTCCGGACGCGCAGACTCAGCGGCCATGGCTCATGGGCCCAGCCGCTCCGCGGCATGTGGGATCTTCCCAGACCAGGGCACGAACCCGTGTCCCCTGCATTGGCAGGCGGACTCTCAACCACTGCGCCACCAGGGAAGCCCTTAAAAAGATTTTGACTCTGAAGATATTTTTAGGTAGGTAGGGACACTGTGGGGATTTGCTAATTCAACAGTGAGGTTCAATGTCATGCCCACTGTTACCTTCTCATGTTTGGGTCTTAGGCCCCGGGTGGGTGGGAGGCTGTCAGTCTTTGATGGGGCAAGGGCAGGAATGGATCCTCCTCTGTGGTATCGGCTAGGTTGACCTATTCATTACCCTCCAGGGAGGGGTCTGCCCAACCCAGGCTGGGGGAGGGGCTGATGCCCAGGTACTCACCTGGGCCAGTTGCTGCCCAGCCTCGGTGGACACTTGCCGATCCTCCTCACAGTCTGTCTTGTTTCCCAAGAGAAGGACGACCACGCTGTCAGACACTGCATCCTGTACACAGAACATGTTCCCTCAGCAACACATGTTGAGCGCCTGCTGTGTGCCAGGTCCTGGGTAGATTTAGCCATGCTCTCCAGGAAGCTGACTGTGTGCCACTTCCCTCCACACATGCCCACCTTTCCATATCACACCCACTCCACACTCTTCCCACCTCTGACACTTTCCCTTCCATCTGCAGTGAACCTCTCTGCCTGCAAACATGTCACCCACTTTCCAAGGCCAACCTCAAAGTCACCTCCCCCAGGAAGCCTTCCTAGATTGCTCCTGTCCATGCCCCTCTTTCCTGCCTGTGTTGAACAGCCCAGCATTTGACTACACAGGCTGGTTTGGCTCATCTCCTAATTGTTTCATGGATAATAATAATAGCCTCTGTTTACTGAGAGTTTACTGTATACCAGGTGCTGTGCTGAAAGCAGTTATATCAGTTAATCCTCACAACTGCTCTATGAGAAAAGTTGGGAAATTGAAGTTCAGAGAGTTTAAGTCACTTGTCCAAGGTCACAGAGTTGGGATGGGATAGTTGGGATACAAACCCAGGTCTTATCAGAACCCAGAACCCAGCTCCCCTCATGTATCACCTTATCCTGCTTCTCTTGCATCTCTTCAACTAGACTAGAAACTTCTAGGGAGAAGACAACATGTCTTTCTTCATACCCCTCTTCTGTGCTAGCACATACTGCAGAATTTTAGCATGTATACATACAGCAAGTAAGTACGTGGGGGAAAGAACTAGAGATGTGTGAACGGAGGAATGATCACCTAGAGTGGCACTAGACTTGCATAATCCCCAGGTGTTAAGAAGACATCACAGAGCTTCTGTATATAGGAAAAAAATGGTCATAGGATAAAGGAAAGAGTTTGTTTTGGAGCCCGTACTATGTGGTTGTAGTTTCTTTGTACTACTATGTTCCCAGCCCATCCAGCCACATACCCTCAGTAGATTATGTCACCCATATGTCTGCTGTGTCATTTGTAATCCTGGGAGAAAAGAAGGAGTGGGAAGAATACAAGTTCCCTCTTGACTCCACACACTGGGGCCAACCCCAGCAGCCATCAGCTCACCTGGAGACAGTCCAGCCAGTAGCGCACATGGGCAAAGCTCTCCTGGGAGGTGACGTCGTACATGAGCACCACTCCATCAGCCTTGCGGAGCAGCTGCCGCGTCACACTGTGGTACCTGCCCAGAGAGTCCGCATCAGGCCATGCCAGGTGGCCTAACCCTAAGCCCTGACCTCTCTAGGCCTCAGCCACTCCATCTGCTTCTAATTGCTTCCCAAAGAGAACGTGCATGTATTTTCCTTCTTACAGTGTGCGTATTGTTGAATAGGTAACAGTCCTCGTGGCTCAAATTTCAGAAGGTTCCAAAGGGCACCCCGTGAAAAGTCTCTCCCAGCCAACCCCACCCTCATCCTGCAGCCACCCCCAGAGGCAGCCAGAATTACCCATTTCTTTTTTTTTTTTTTTTTGATAGCAAGAAGTTTATTTTACCCATTTCTTAAATAGTTTCCCAGAGGTATTTTATATATATATTGATACATAAATGTATATGTACACACACACACATATACCCATATACATACTGTTTAAACAAATACAGTGTAAAACATTGTACCTATTAATATTCAGTATTCTGTACTTTGTTTTATCCACATAATAAAATGTCTTGAAGATATTTCCCTATTGGTACATAAAGAGGGTCCTCCATCTTTTTTGTGGCTTCATAATATTCTATTGTGTGGAGAGACTCTAATATATTTAACTGGTCCATTACTGATGGTGTTTAGGTTGTTTCCAATGTTTCATAATATAAACAGTGTTGCTATGAACAGTCTTGGTCCCTTTGATATTATAGTCATGTATGAGTTTATCAATAGAATGAATTTCTAGAAGTAGAACTTCTGGGTCACAGAAGATGTGCCTTTTCAGTTTTGATCACTACAGCTTAACCAGAAAGTGGAAAGCCAGCGTTTTCAGAAGGACAGGCGATTGGGTGGCTGTCCCCTGTTGGGATGGCCATCACAGGTGCCCCGCCATGCTGAGGAGAACTCTGGGTCTGCTGTCCTATCTCCTGCATGGGGACTGGACTCATCTCTCCATCCCTGACCTCCTGAATCATCAGAGGTAGAAGCTGCATTTGCACTTGGTTGCCTCTTAGCCCTTATTGGACTCCTCAGGGTCGGGGCTGCCCTCCACTCCTCTGCAGCCCAGGCTCAGCCACTAATGTCGACAGTGCCCGTTACCTCTCCTGGCCAGCTGTGTCCCAGAGCTGCAGCAAAAAGCACTTGTTGTCCACCAGCAGGTTTGTGACCCGAAAATCCACTCCTAGGACACACAGAGGAGAGTCAAGCTTACTTTTTTTTTTTTTTTGGCGGTACAGGGGCCTCTCACTGTTGTGGCCTCTCCCGTTGCGGAGCACAGGCTCCAGACGCGCAGGCTCAGCAGCCATGGCTCACGGGCCCAGCCGCTCCACGGCATGTGGGATCTTCCCGGACCGGGGCACGAACCCGTGTTCCCTGCATCGGCAGGTGGACTCCCAACCACTGCGCCACCAGGGAAGCCCAAGCTTACTTTTAAGTTACCATCCCGGACGTGCAGCTGCGGCCTGCCTGAATACATACCTGTCCCCAGTACCAGCCAGGGTGGGATGGGAACCTCCAGCTGCTGGGCTTCCCTTTTGCTCTCCAAATCCCATCCATACTTGAGGGCCCACATCCTCCAAGAAGCCTTCCCTAACCACGCAGCTCCCACTGCACTCTCGCCCTGAAAGTTGGCCAGCGTGAGGCACCTTGCATTATTTTTACCTCCATAAAAAAAAAATCTGTCTTCTCAACTGCACGGCAGTGTTTATTCCTCAGTCTACTCAGGAAAATCAGTTTTGTTAATTTTTTTTATAATACTTCTTGTTTCATTCCTAATTATTGCATGCATCTTCCCCCTTTACCCAGACAGCAGCCTGGGAGGGTGGAAGGAATGTTGGCTTCAAGGATGACCAGTTGGGCTGTGAGTTGTCCACCTTCTGCTGCTATACTGGCTGTGTGACCTCAGGCAAGTCACTTCACCTCTCTGAGCCTTCCTTCCTCATCTGCAAGGTGGCAACTTAAAAAGACCCACATCACTGGGTGGTTGGGAGGATTAAATGACTTATGTCCAAGGTTCAGCCTAATTTCTGGGGGATGCTTAGGAGGTGGTAATTTTTATTATCACTATGAATTCTCATCTCCCTGAGCCCCAGCTCCTCAAATTTCACAGACCCACCCTTCCCTGTGTAATGGTTCTAGACACCTCCTGTGCCTGGAAATATGGAAGTAATAGTGAAGTCCCAGGGAGGTTTGGAATCTTTGGGGAGCACCTTCCAGCCAACCTCCATTTCCCAGGGACACCAGGCCGGGTGGGGCTGATAGAGAGGGGCTGCTTTGTCCATGCTGAGCCCACTGCAGGGCTCAGACCAGCTCAGGAAAGGGGCATCTCCTCATATTATCCCTGAGCTGGTAAGACCTTCCTCAAGGTCTAGGTCTCTCATGACAGCCCCCAGAAGCACCTGCTGCTGTCTCTGGTGGTGACTGAAGCCACAGACCACTCCCACACCCATGCTCTCCACAAGAAGCTGGGAGAAGTGGCAGATGGGAGTCCTGACCTCAGCAAAATGCTGAAGCAAAAGTCTGTCTGTAGCATCCACTTCTTTTTTTTTTGGCCGCACCACGTGGCATACGGGATGCAGGATCTTAGTTCCCGACTAGGGATCGAACCCGTGTCCCCTGCAGTGGAAGCACAGAGTCTTAACCACTGGACCGCCAGGGAAGTCCCTCCATTTCTCCTTACTGCCCTCTTTCCTCCAGGTCTAAGGAAGCCCAGGGTCTGCAGGAACTTCTGAGATTATCCAATCCCACCCCCTGTGATGATATCCAGCCTCTGCTTAAATACCCACTGTGTGATCTATTGAGCAACCCTAACCCTAACTAAACCCTTGCATTTAGTAACTTTACACCTCCCTGCCCATCACCCTCCTCAATCCACCCATGTATCACCATACCCTCCCCCAAACATGTTACAACTTAACCACATAAACTGTTAGAAATATAATGTTTTCAGCTTCCCAAGGAATCTGCTATTTTACATGAACAACCCCAGGGAGAGGGCAAGGCTGAACCCATAAGAGGGTAAAACTTCTGGAGTGGGGGCGTGTGGTTTGAAGGCAGGTGGCCCTAGGTATGAACTTTGGGGCCCAGGTAGGGCAAGAAATTTAACTGGGTCTTCAATTCTCTGTTCTCCTCATCTGTAAAATAGGAGTAGATACGGAGAAGCCTCAAAAAAATGCACAATCAGCTATAATTTGATTGGCTCTGTCTCTGGTCCTCCACCAGCCCTGCTCTCAGATGGAGGCAGGTGAGAAAGCGGGGTGGGAATGGAGCAGGGTGAGGCTGAGTGGGGAAATGTTTATGGCTGAGGAAGCTGGAATCGTCCCCACTGATAGTTAAGCCAGACAGATGACAGCCACCAAGGGCACCAAACCACAGCTAGAAGTGGGACAGATTTGGATCACGCACCTGGATCTCAGGTCCTCCCAGCTGGCTAGCAGTGCATGCAAAGTTGCCTTGTCTTTTTACAGTTATGCAATCTGTATTTTTCTCTACTGAATTTTGTGGAAACTTCTTACCACATAATAATGGGAGAGGCTCAATCACAGGGAGGGCTGATGTAAGAAATAAGGCATGTATGCCTGGTGCACTGTAGGTGGTCAGTAACCAGTAGCTTAGGTGTTAAGGATGGTTGCCTTGCAGACCCTGTGACCCTGTTCAACATCAGACCAGGCCCCCTATGGGTCCCCTTTTCCTGACAAGTCTGCATTTTTAATTGGCTCCCCAGGTGAGGATTCTCAGGCAGAGAAAATTTCAAGAACTTATCCTTGGGGGCCTCTTTTACATAAAGTTTGAGAACTTTATCCACTGGTCTAGCACTGATCCCCATCAGCACGCACACTGATGGGACACAAAGATGTGGATCATTCCAACTTTGCTCCTAAACTGGCTGTTCCCACAAGCTCTTTTCTGTGGCTCTATGCAATGTTCAAGTGGCCACATATCCCAATATTTTTAGAGAGAGGAGGCTTTGTGCTATGGGACATTTCATTTGCAAAAGCCACTGAATTAGACATTATCAAAAATTTACTTATAATAATAACCATAAAAATAACTAATATTGAGCACTTAATACATGACAGATATTATTCCAAGAACTTGATATGTATTAACTGAACTAATTCTCACAGCCCCTCTATGAGGTCAGCACTACTGTTGCCCCCATTATGCTCAGAGGGGTTAAATAATTTGCTCAAGTTCATACCACTAGTAAGTGACAGAGCTGGGTTTTGAACTCAGGCACCTGTGTTCCTAACTTACCCCACTCTACAAATACATTCTGCATAAAATATTCAACTGGCCAAAGGCCACTTCCTGCCAGAGTCTAGCTGACTGGCCTAGGGTTGGTCTTGAGCAAATTCAAGCAGCAAGGACCCTGCGGTGGCCTGCCCAGGGGCCACATGGGTGGAGACCTGCTTGTTTTCACCATCAGCCAGTGCTGGCAGCTAAATTGCAGGGTGCTTTGTTGATGTGGCACATTATTAGCTAATCAGATCAATGCAGAAAAAGCACATTACCTGCAATTAGAGATGATTAGTAAAATAGCCAGATTATGCCCATGTAAAATAACGTCTAATGCAGGGCCTGTGGTGAGGGCAGAACCTACAGCTTCCTCAGGGATGGCTTGCTTTGGGCCTGTTCCAGCTCTTCAGCCTGGTCCCCCAGGTCTCCCCTCCCTCCCCTGTCACCCTCCCCAGGGGGCCCTTACCCACAGTAGCTGTCAGCCCAGTGGCGAAGGTGTTCTGGTGCAGCAGGTGCAGGAAGGATGTTTTGCCCACATTCGAGTCTCCCAGGAAGATGACGTGGAAGGCGTAATCAGGATTGGCCAAAGGCTCACTGGCCGTGCGGTCCCCTGGGGATGGGGTCAGCCCAATGCCTCCAGAGTCCATTCCTGGATCTTCAGGCCTGTTCTCTGCCCTTGGCTCCCTGGATTGAGGGGGCCCTGGTTCTTCTTCTGCGTGAGTGGTTGTAGGTTGGGGCCTGGGCTGGGCTTCCAGCTCAGCCCTGGTGGGGAGGGTTTGTGTGGGCTCCTGGGGCCCTGCTGCATCCCCAGGCTGAGCCCCGGTGTGGGGAGAGCCCCTTGAAGGTGATGGTTTTTCAGGAGCTGGGGCTTGTGCCTCAGCCTGAGCCTGTGCTCTGTCAGGTGGGAGAGGAGCAGGTGGGGAATTGTGCTGGGGGAGTTCCGAGTGCCCAGTTTTCAGGCCATGAGCCTCAACAGACAGCTCTGACCTGAAATCCTGCCCTCCTTGGTCCCCTGCTTTCCTTTCGTCAGCCCTGGGCTCCTCTTCCAGACTCTGGTGGGGTAGGGCAGGCAGCCCTTCAGACCCAAGGACCTGGCTGTGAGCTGCCTGTAGTCCCCCAGGACGGCCCTCCTGTGCATCTGGGCTCAGCTTGCCCTGCTCCAATCCATCTGTGGGAGCCTGACCCACAGGCTCCAGGTCCTGGGAGGGCTCATCCAGCCCTGCCGTGAGGGCTCCAGCTCCTGAGGACCCCAGCCCTGGCTCAGAGCCAGTGGCATGTGGGTCCTGATGGAGGGCCTCTCTCTGCCTGTGTGGCTTGGCTGGGACAGGCCCAGGCCCGGGGCCCTCGTCATCTGGGTATGAGGCCTGGAACTGTTCACTGGGCCCAGCTGGGGCCTGGGGAGGGGGAGAGGTCACATGAGGAGGGGCCCCATCCTCCAAAGGAATGAGCACTTTGAGCACAGCTGCCATCAGGCCCCCTGACTCCCCAGCTGGAGCCCCTGGAAGCCCCCAGTGGAAGTGGACCCCAGGGCTAGGCCCTGACTCCTCCTTAGGTTCCAGGGTGGGGGGCTCTCCAGTCAGCTCTGGGCTGATGTCCTGCCCCTCTGGGTTCACTCCTTTCTCTTCCTCAGTCCCGGAAGGCACCCCAGGGGGGCTTCCTAGAGACCCATCTGGATCTGAAGGTGGCTCCTGACCAAAGAGAAAAGCACGCGGCTCCAGGATGGAGATCTGCCTGACTACTCGGGGTGTCTGAGGGCCTGAGGAGGCTCTCGGAGCTGGGGGTGGGCCCCTGGAGAGCTGCAGGGCACTGTGGAGGGTGCTGCTGAAGCTGCTGAGGAGCTGGTCCCAGTCATCGCTGTCCCCAGTCAGTCCGGGCAGGGGAGCCTCCTCAGAGGAGACTGAGGCCTTCTCCTCACCTGCTCTGGGGACACTAGAAAGGGTGCAGGAAGCTAAGGTCAGGGGAGGGGCGGGTAGAGGTCACACCAACCCTGTCGGCATCCATCACCATTGGGTGCGCACCTCACCACTAGGCCTTCCTCCCAGTCTTTCCTTTGGCAGTGCTTCTGTCCTGGCACACACTCCCTACCCTTCCCCACCTCTAATCCTGATCATCCTCCCAGGCCTATATGGAGCCTCACCTCCTCCAGGAAGCCTTCCCTACCATTCTGGCCCATCCCACTCCTCTGACCTGTAACGAGTAGAGTGGGTGCTGTACCCGCCAAGGATCCAGCACTGCACTAGCCTGTGTGTGTGCGTGTCTGTGTGTGTGTGTGTGTGTGTGAATCCCAGTTGTGTGATTCATATGTCATGTGTGTCTGGGCACATGACTTTCCCCTGTCTGTCTCCTTGTCTGAGAAATGGGCATGATAATTCCAGCCTGGCAGGGCTGTTGTGAGGTTTAAGGAGGGAGTCTGTGTGCTCTGGGCACTGAGCAGAGCCTCGGAGAACTCAGAGCCGCCCTCCCCTCTTCCAGGAAGCCCCTGGTCTCCAGCCCAGCCCAGGGGTGGCAGCTACTTGCCTCGGTTCCTCCTCCATCTGCCAGGACACACGGCCCTTGGTGGCGTTCAGGTGCCCCCTGGTCACCTGCAGCTGCCCCCGCACCTCTTCCAGCCTCCCAGCCAGGTCACGCTGGGCCTCCCGAAGCTGCTGGTTCTCCGAGCTGGCCTCCTGGTGTGTGCTGCTGAGGCGGTGGAGCTGGGCCTCCAGCTGCAGGAGGTGGAGGGTGAGGAGGAGGGAAGCCCAGGTGCCCTTCAGGGGAACAAACAGCCTCCCAAGGCCACTGTGGGGCACAGACTCCAGGCTCCTGGAGACCCAGCTTAAAACATAGGATTGGGGCAGGGGGCGGTTGTTACCCCCTCACTGGCCTAATTAGTTCCATTATCTCCCACCCGGGAGAGACATTGGAATTTGGGGGATGGGGAAGAGAGAGGGAACTATGTAAGAAACACAAACTGCCAGCACCACAAGGGCCTGAAGCATACATGGGATCACACCCTCCTCTGCTCAACGTTCTGCAATGGCTGCTCATCTCTGAGCGCATCTGGTCTGCAAGGAGCTCCTGATCCAACAGCAGGTCACAAGACTGGGAGATGGAGAGCTTCTTGACCATGCCAAATGGAAGGCAAAGGCCTCACAATAGCCTCCAAGGCCCTGCACAGTCTCCCCCCACCCCCCCTCTGTTACATCTCTGACCTTCTCTCCCACTACCACACCCCCCCACCTGCTCCCTCAGTCTGTTCCAGCCCACAAGTCTCTTTGCTGGTCCTTGAACATTCACAGCACATCATACCCACCTCAGGACCTTTGCACTTGCTATTCCCTCTGCCTGGACTGCTCTTCCCCCAGATGCCACATGGTCCACTCCTCACCGCCTTCAGGTCTTTCCTCCAAAGTCATCATCTTAGTGAGGCCTTCCTTGACTCCCCTATAAAAACCCTTCTGTCCCCCTGCCCTGCTTTACTTTATTCTCCTTAACACTTTCACTATCTAATATGTTATAGATTTTACTTGCTTATTTAGTTTACCATCTCTCTCTCTGACTAGACAATAACTCCATGAACAGGAGTTATTTGTGTCTATTATGTTCCTCAGAACCTAGAACAGTGCCTGGCACATAGTGGGTGCACCATAAATAGTTGTTGGCTGAAGGAATGAATAGCCTTGGGGGGAGAGGCCTCACATCCACAGGGGACAGGACAAAATGGTCCCATGTGGAAAGTCTAACCTCTTCCCTCGGTAGAAGGGGCCCGCCTCAGTTTCCAAGGAGCAGCTACTGCAGAGGCACCTGGGAAATCAACCCATGTCAGGTGTGTGAGACCAGGTAGCAGGACCAGCCAAGGCAACGGTGGGGAAGACTCTGGGAACCTGGTCCAGTGCTGAAGAAATGCAGGTTGCCCTGGTTACAACAGACGGTGATTTTACTAAGGTAAAAGGTCTGGAAGTTGAGGAGGGAAGAGACAATAGGGCAGGGTCTCAGACCCAAAGGCTTAGCACAATGCCAACTGGAAGTGACTATAGGTTACGAGACATGAGGTGTTGGGGTAGCAGGTATTCTGACCAGGAAGCTAGGTCAGGTTCAGCGACAGTAACAACTGTGATATGTAAAGCACCTACTACCAGCCAGGCACCATCTTAGGCCCTCAAATATAGTATCTTTAATCATCACAGCAGCCTTCTAAGGCAAAACTTCTGATCTCCATTTCTCTAATAAGGAAACCAGGGGTCAGAGAGGTTAAAAACCTGCCCAAGGTCACTCAGCTGACAATGGAGATGAAAGTTGAACACCACCCTATCACCAAGCTTCTCCAACGTTGAGACTTTGTATTCGCCCAGTGCTTTCCTGTTTCAAAATGCTTTCCCATTTATTACCTCATTTGACACTACTAGCTGGGGAGATGCAGTAGATGTGGCTATTCCCATTTTACAGATGGAGAAACTAAGGCCAAGACAAGCAAAATTATTTCCTCGGATCTGCATGTTTTTTAATTGGAACAGCAGGAATTTGAACTTGGACCTTCTGACTCATGTCCCAGTACTTCCACTGCACTACCCGGCCTCATCTCAGAAAAAGGCCAGAGACATCGCTTTCCTAGGGGCCAGCTCTGATGCAGGGGCCCAACGAGCCCAGAGAACCCTCAGGAGATGGGTGTCAGGGTCTGTGAATCTTCAGAAACTGGGCTCCCGGGGAAACCCGTCACTCACCTCCTTCTGGCCCTCAGTCAGGCGTTGCACCGCTCGTTCCTTGGCCTCCAGTACCTCCTGCATCTGGGAGCTGAGGGCCAGGCCCCGGGAGTCGCTCTGGGGAGCAGAAAGGTCTCAGCCCCTGTATTGCCGAATCTAAGACCCAGCTGGACTGGGCTGGCCCTCCCCACACTTCACCTCCACCCAGGCCTAGGGTGCAGGGTCCAGGATGTCTCAACAAGGAGGGGTCTAGGACAGCTACCCTGGCTCAGGCCATAGGAGACAGAAACCCAGAGAGCAGAAGGAGCGGCTCCGGGTGGCACGCGAGACCTGGCAGAGGTGAGCAGGGGGCCCAGGCTCAACATTCCCCACCCCACCTCTCTGAGGAATACGAGCTCAGGGATATGAGAAGATCTACTCCCAGCAGCCTCCTGCTGCCCCACACTGGCCAGTGGCCGGCCCGCTGCTTGGCCCGCAGGGGAGTTCAGGGCCGGGGGAGAGGTTGGCTGTCGCGGAGAGCCTACCTCAGCCTGCAGCTGCTGCTTCTCCTGCCGGATTTGCTGCTCCATCTCCTCATAGAGCTGCTGGACCTCGTGATGGTGGTCAGAGTCCCGCCTGGAAGGGGTGGGGGGCGGGGCCAGGCAGCCCATCAGCACCCCGGGACTCTTCTGCTGGCAGAGGTGGTCTGGGCCGGGGTTTGCAGTCTATGCTACTGTCCACCTCACTCTGCCAGTGGTCACTGACCCCCGTTGCCCTGAGAACAGTCGTCCCAGTAACAGCTCCTGACATATATGCCCTTGATAATGATCATCTGGTCCCATCATGCCGACTCCCATAACCATCATCAAGATGTTGGTTCCTGTGGCCCTGTCTCATAGTCCCCAAAGCCCCATCACTCTGTCCCCACTTCCCGCTGTTGCTGTCCTCCTACCCCCATAACTCAGAATCCCTGGCAAGGCTGTGCCCATGCCAACCCCAGGATCACCACATGCATTGTAATCTATGTGAGTGGTGCCCTGGAGTTAGGTGCCGCAGTGGCCCTGCACCAAGACACACTGACCATTCCCTCTTTGGCTGAAGGCCTAACTCTGTCCTCCCCAGTAGGTTCCCTTAGTCACCCCTTCTTCCAGTTCAGTTCTGCCCGTCCGGCTCCCAATCCCTGCAGTGGACGCCTGGCCTCCATTCTTTGGAGCTGAGAGAATTCAATTAAGATTCAACTAAAATGTAAAGAGCACCCACTGTGTGCCAACACCCGGCCCCAACTCACTTCCTCAGGGTCAGCTCCAGAACCTCCTTGTCAGTCCGTGCTTCCTGCAGGCGACTGTTCATCTTGGCCAGAAAGCCCTCCAGGTTGCCTGCCAGCTGGGGCTCCTCCTGCTGCAGCTTCCTCCATAGCTGCCAGATTTCCGCCTGCCTGGGAGGAGAGGATAGCCAGAGATTAGACACGAGGCGGGACCAGGAGCAGGGGAAGCCCCACTCCTCGGTTTTAATGGCAACACTCCAAGAGACTTGGGCACCTGGGCCACGAAAATCTATTTACACCCTACAAGGTGAAGCTCAAATGCCACCTCCCCCAGGAACCTTTCCCAGTTGTGCCCTTTCCCTTTGTGAATCCCCACACTTTGTCTCTCTATGGTGTGGTGATTAATTGTGGGGTGGGGGAAGTTGGGAGTCCGATGGCCCAGGGCTTCCATCTGTCTTCTCTCTTCTCACACTCTAGCTGTGTGACCTTTAGCAAGTCCCATGCCCTCTCTGAACTTATTTGTAAAACGGCCACTGGAGAATGAGACACACCCAGTGAAACCACTGGCTTGGGGTCTGGCACACAGTTGGCACTCAATAAATGCTGCTTTCACATGGATTTAACTAAGTCATGAAGACAGATGCCTGAGGGCTGAGCCCAGGCCAAAGCTGCCAAGTGGGTAAATCACCCCACCACACCTGTCCTGCCAGGCTGCACCCCAATCCCACCCTGCCTGCCCCACAACAGCTGCCCCACCCTCTGAGAGCTTGTCCTCACAGAGCCCTGCGGGGCGGGAGAACCTGGGAGAACCTGGGCAGACAGGCGAGGGCGATTCCCTTGCTGGTTCTAACAGACCCAGTGGGACATGGCGGGTGTGAGAGGGGCATTTCTAGGCAGGAGCCCCTTCTCTAAGCATGAGTGAACGCCAAAAGCCCAGAGCCTGAGGCAGTCTCCAAGCTCTCCTGTCTCCAGTCCTGCCCAACTCAAAGCATCACCATGCCTGAAAAACATCTCCCATCATACCCCTGGAGGACCCTCTTTTTGGCACCCTCGGGGAGCTTTGTATTTTTAAGAATTGAGTCCCCTTAGGGAGCTGACCCTTCAACTCACTAATCCTTCTGAGGAGTGACCATGTAGGGCAGGACAGGGAGGGAGAGGGTGAGTGGGATGGACTCCTAGTGGGTAGGCTTTCTCCACATGTGGCTTCATTTAATCCCACAGCAGCTCTTATGCTCACTCTGTGGCCGGGGAAATAGAGGTCGGAGGTTAGGCTACTTGCCCACAGTCGCACAGCTAAAAAGTGGCTAAACCAGGATTTCTGCCCAGCTCTACCTGGTGGCTCCCACTTGAACTTGTGTCCAGGAGAGTCCTCACCCCCACTGACCAGCAGTAGCTCTCCCTGCACCCACAACCATGATGGCCTTACTCGGGAAGTGAGTGACTGGCTGCCAGTTGCTCCATGAAGGCAAAGAACGCCTCCTTCTCCTCAGCGTCGGCCTCCTCCTGCACTGGGAAGCTGGTGGCTACAGATCCTCGCTTGGAGGACTGTGGCCTCCTTCTGTGGAGCCTGTGGGTGCTTGGGCTAGAGCCAAAGATGTTCTCTGTGAGACAAAGGAGTGCAGAAGGGAGCAGAGTGGGGTTCGGCTCAGTCCCTTGACCTCCCACCTTGCCTTGCTCCAGTCATTGGGGAAATCATTATATCTGTGTCAGTCACATTTTACAGGGCCAGGGTCATACATTCCTCACATCAACCTTTGGAGTCTACTCAAGGTAGACACTGTGTCCCTGTTACAGATGAACATCTGAGGTCCAGAGAGGCCAAAAGACTTGCTGGAAGTCACACAGCAGCTCCACGGTGGCCAACACAGTCTTTACACTCAGTCAAGGGATATTTATTGAGCAGCTACTATGTGCTAGGGACAAGATTGGCCAAAATCCCTGCCCTGGTGGAGCTGACAGTCTATGAATGCTGAAAAGGACACATTTTGGGGGTTTTTTTTAAAAGTAGTTTGCCAAGTGAGCTAAAGGAATGAACAGGGTAATTTCCACTGAGAGACTAGACAGAGTCTACTTTAGAGGAGGTGGTCAGGAGTGTCCTGAGGAAGTGACACTGGAACTGAGATGTGACTAACAAGAAGGAACAAGCAATGTGGATTTCTAGGGAAGCATATTCCAGGCTGAGAGAACAGCACATGCAAAGGCCCTGAGGTAAGAGCCAGATTGGCATGCTGGATGAGGCGAGTGGTATTGAGTGAGCCCAAGAGATTGGAAGGGTCTGGATGGTGCTGGCCTGTAGACCCTGGGAAGGGGGTTGGATTTTGTTCCATAGACCTTGGGAAGTCCCCAGTATAGTGGGCACAATGGACACAGATGTGAAGATGGCCTCTTGGGGCCACATGGACAAAACGTTCCCTCTGCCCCACTCCCAATTCCAGACCCTCATTTCCCTTCCCTACTCCCAGTTTCTCAATCACCAGAACTGGAGCAACCACCTCCTGGGGCGGCCCCAACCTATAAATGCAGATTCCTGGCCTCCCTTCCTGTTGTCCCCCAAACTCTTGGACACTCAGCAGACCTGAGAACTCCAGATGGCTTTGCAGACTTTAAAAGCTGAACAGTGCTTTTCAGGGTCTCTGCAAGGACACCACTCCTTCCATTCCCTGGGCCAGAAGGTCTTCCCCCATCAAGCTCAGCAGGAATATTGTGCATCTCTGGCTTTGGTGTCTTTAGGTCCTTCTGGGCATGTCTTGAGAAGCTGGTGTTGGAGTAACCTTGGCCAGTGAAGGCTAAGGAAGGGCCAGGGAAGCCCCCACCCACTAAACATCACCCTCTGCTGCTCCCTGGGGCCTTGATTTCCTTTAACCAAAGCTAGAATGTGACCTTCTTCAGGCAGAAACAAGGCCTGTGGTCTCAAGAACAGGTGGTGCTTAACCTCTTGCTCAGGGAAAACCTTTGACTGGGGTGAAGACAAGGGAGTCATCAGAAAGCAAGCCTGGAGGCCTTTCTGGAGGAGAGGGATGCTCAGGGGAGCCGCCAGCCAATAAACTGCTCTCTCTGGTGGAAAGGAAGTCAAGTCTCCTGGGTTAGAGTCTTCAGGCTCAGCTCTGCCTTGAACCAACTGCCTTCCCACTCAGGCTAAGTGTTCTCATCTCCACAGAAATCTGTATCATCATCCATGCCCAGAACTGCCCTTGGGCATGTTATGAAGGTCCTGTGATTGGTAGGGAGTCCTGGGGTCTTTCCTGCCTGCCCAGCCTCGCCTCATGCTGGGCACACTCCCCAGAGGCCCTCCCAGGACAGACATACTGAGCCCAGAGCTGAATTCTTCAAGGGAGAGGCGTCCCTTCCGCTCCACATCCATCCAGTCAAAGATCATCCCCGGCTCCTCCTTGCTGCCCAGGAAGCTGAACTTGGCCACCTGCAAGGAAGAGGTAAGTTAAGTTGGGCGCTGTTCCCACTGGGGAGGGCTCTGGGTCACCCTCAGAAAAGGAGAGGGTGTTTGTCTGTAGCCATCTCCACTTCCCCTCTCCCCAGTTTTGGAGTCCCACCACCAACCTGACCTCAAGGCAGACCCTTGAGGCTCTTGGACCCTATCCAAGGCTGCCCTCTCAGCAGTACCTTGAACTTCATTCACACCTTTTCCCTTCCTCCATCCAACATCAAAACCTACCTGATCTGAGTCTCATCCCTTTAGGACTCTAATAAAGGACAGTAGCCAATTCTCCCCAGAATGTGTTTATCAGTCTTCAAAAATTATCTAAAACTATTCAATGATGCAGTATAACAGACTATGTTCTGCATTAAAATATTAATATCTAGTTTAAAATTTTAATTAGAACTTGGAGGACTTCCCTGGTGGTACAGTGGTTAGGAATCCGCCTGCCAATGCAGGGGACACGGGTTTGAGCCCTGGTCCAGGAGGATCCCACACGCCACGGAACAACTAAGCTCGTGAGCCACAAATACTGAGCCTGCACTCTAGAGCCCATGAGCCACAACTACTGAGCCCACGTACCACAACTACTGAAGCCCATTCGCCTAGAGCCCGTGCTCCGCAACAAGAGAAGCCACCGTAATGAGAAGCCCGCACACCACAATGAAGAGTAGCCCGCACTCGCTGCAATTAGAGAAAGCCTGCACACAGCAACGAAGACCCAATGCAGCCAAGAATAAAATAAATAAATAAATAAATTTATTAAAAAAAAAAAACCTTGGAATTGCTTGTTCATGTTAAGTATAGAATGAATCCTAGATTATTTTTTTTTATTACATATGGGTTAGGATTAAGCTCAGATGCATTCAGCAAAAACAAACTAACAAACAATAACAGAAAAACTCAAATAGCTGAGGCTTAAATAATAAAAGCTGAGATAAGTAATCTGAAGTATTCGGGCCAGGGCTGCTGTGGCAGCTCCACTATGTCTGCAGGGCCTCAGACTTCAAGCTCGAGGCTTAACTGTCCCTCAGTGCCACCCTCCACATGAAGGTTAAAGAAGCCTCCGGAACTCAGAAATCTCTATTCCAGACAACAGAATGGAAGAAGCAAGAAGTAAAGGTGTCCTCCTTTCCTCATATGAAAATAATTCCATCCCACCTTTCCCAGATGCATATATTTTACATAGCTGCAATCATATCATGATGTATATAATGCTGTACATTTTTCTCTCTTTTTTTTGGTACCTTTTTCTTATCCATAATTTCTTCATATCCATAACTCTCATTGAAATTGCTCCTTCATACTCTTGAATGGGTGTTCCAAAATTACTTACCTTTTCCCCTATTCTTGGACATTTTTTGGCTCTGTTTTCACTTCTATAAATAAAATGCAATGAATACCAAACAGAAAATTATCTAAAACTTGAAAATAGGTACAAAAAGTGGACAGCACATCCTTTCAGTATTCTACAGGGGGGCCAAGGCCACCCAAGCATCTTCTAGATTCTGTGAATGTACTTAATTCAACACATGGTACTGATTAGGGATCCCAGACTAAATGAAGTCACATGTTAACTTGTAGATTTTGTCCAGGAGAGATGTAAATAACTTTTGTCTGACAGAACAGATAACCCCAAAGATTTATGGCCTGTTGTACATTAACCAGCTTTAAAAAAATCTATCTCAGCAATCCAATTCTAACATTTCTTTGTTAAATTGTCCAGCTTTTAAAGTGCTCTTTCAACCATTCATAACATCTCTCATTAATAAATGAGTTAAATAAAACCTCTCGTATAGACTCATTTTATTTTTGTCTAAGGGTCATGATTTTACCTTTTTGGAAATTCTACTTCGACAGTTTTGGAGGTTCATGGAGATGCCCCAGTGGACTCAGCTGTCAGAACCCAGTAAATTGCATTGCTGGAAAAAAGAGCCCCAGACGGACTCTGGGAACCCAGGAACTTTTTTTCTTGGCTCTTGAAGGGAATCCCAAGTGTGACAGAACTTTAATTTTGCTGACTCTGTTTCTCTAGTTTTTACGTTTTTGTTTTAACTGATTTTCTGCTTCTGGTTTTGGTGGTAGCCATGATGGGGAATTCCGTTTTATGGACTGACCATTTGGAGATCTCCATGGGATACATGAAGGAGACCTAGTGTCTGTTGGTTGAGAGACAACAGAAAATCTGGTTTGCTAATCCTTTGTTGGTGGTGGTGGTGTGTTTGTTTTTCTAGGTGTGACCTCAAATCGGTTAAGAATTTTGTGCCCGCTGGGGAGGAGAACAGCTCTTTGAAATCTGAACTGGAGAGTTTTTGTTTCTGTGTTTACTTTTGACCTGTGGCTAGGGTTGGAGAAAAGAAGCCCTGTCTGTGTGTCTACATGTCTGTAATTCAGAACGGCCCTTAACTCTCATTGTGAGTGTGAATATTTTTCTGTATCTTGGTATTAATGACTTAGAGTACTACATCTCTCACAGGGGTTCTGTGTGGATTGGTTTGTAGAGACAAATAAGTGTTTATATAAATCTAATGGCCCCCAAAGTCACAGAAAAAAAAAAAGAAACAACTTCTAATGCTTTAAATGTGCTGGACTTAAAAAAAATCCCTCTTACAAGAAATTGCTAACTCAGAAAACTTTTAAGGAGCCAGGTTCAGATAATTAAGGTGAATCTTTGACAAATTAAATTAAATTGGTTTAGGACTTCCCTGGTGGTGCAGTGGTTAAGAATCCACCTGCCAATGCAGGAGACATGAGTTTGAGCCCTGGTCTGGAAGATCCCACATGCCACGGAGCAACTAAGCCCGTGCGCCACAACTTCTGAGCCTGTGCTCTAGAGCCCACGAGCCACAACAACTGAGCCCGTGTGCCACAGCTACAGAAGCCCGGGTGCCTAGAGCCCGTGCTCCACAAGAGAAGCCACCGCAATGAGAAGCCCGCGCACCGCAACGAAGAGTAGACCCTGCTTACCACAACTAGAGAAAGCCTGTGCACAGCAACAAAGACCCAATGGAGCCAAAAATAAATCAATCAATAAATTTCTTTTTAATGTGAAATTGTATTCAACTCAGTTGATTTATTATTGTAACAAATTTTATATCAACATTACTTATATATATATATATATATTTTTTTTTTTTTTTTTTTTTTTTTTTGCGGTACGCGGGCCTCTCACTGTTGTGGCCTCTCCCGTTGCGGAGCACAGGCTCCGGATGAGCAGGCTCAGCGGCCATGGCTCACAGGCCCAGCCACTCCACGGCACGTGGGATCTTCCCAGACCGGGGCACGAACCCGTGTCCCCTGCATCGGCAGGCGGACTCTCAACCACTGTGCCACCAGGGAAGCCCAGTACTTATATTTTTTAGTGTGTCACCTTACACACAATTTCCGAGAGTCTTAGGTAACTTTGAAACTTAACTAATAGTAATTAAGTTAATTGATAAATAATTTTTGGCTACCCGGAAAATTTCTAAGAAAAATTTAATACTGAAACATTGATAGCTAAGCACAATTTTAAATATATATCTTTTTACTTATTTTTACATGCTAAAGAGCAGCTGTATCTTTGGGTCATGTTCATGAGCGAATTCATTTTTTCCACTTTAAATAGTTATGCAAGGGAAAGCAGGGATTCAAGTAGATATGTGTCTACCCATATTCATATCAGCTATATTAACAATAGCTAAAAGATGGAAGCAACTCAAATGTCCATCAAGGGATGAATGGATAGGCGAAATGTGGTATATACAAACAATGGAATATTACTCAGCCTTAAAAAGGAAGGGAATTCTGACACATGCTACAGCGTGGATGAACCTTGAGGACATTATGTTAAGTGAAACAAGCCAATGACAAAAAGACAAATACTATATGATTCCATTTATATGAGGGACCTAGAGTGGTCAAATTCAGAGGCAAAGTAGAGTCGGGGTTTCCAGGGGAGAGGGAGCTGGGAGAATGGGAGTTAGTATTCAATGAGTACAGAGTCTTCTTTAGGGAAGATGAAGAAAATCTGGATTTGGATGGTGGTAATTGTGATGGTTGCACAGCATAATGTCACTGAATTCTGCACATAAAAATGGCTAAAATGGCAAATTTTAAGTTATGTATATTTTATCACAATTTTTTTTCAAGTTGTGCAAGGGATATGTGTGACTGTAGAAAGTCATGTTGTGTATTTGTGAGCTTTGCTAGTTTACTAAAATGCTAAGACAGTTCTCAATTATTTACCCATTAGTTTTTTCTGGGAAATAGAGTTTAATTACTTTGTTAAAAGTTATAATCACTATGATGTTTGAGATGATACTAGGAATGAGAGTGACAGAGAAAAACAACTGTGTCTGCAAGGAAAATGGGATGTGCTTTTGCTTTACAAGGGATAAGGGAAGTGGTTTTGTCTTAAAGTGCCTGGTTGTTCCAGAACATGAAAAAGCGAAATCTGAATGGACATAGAGAGTAGTAGAGGATTTGTTGAAAGGGAATCTTATTTGTCTTGATTTATAACACCTGAGTCTGAAAATAGACTATGAAGTATATGTTAACATTTTGCTAAATTTGGCTCAGTTTTTTTTTTTTTTTAAGAAGATGTTTGGGGTAGAAGTTTATTAATTAATTAATTAATTTTTGCTGTGTTGCATCTTCGTTTCTGTGCGAGGGCTTTCTCTAGTTGTGGCAAGCGGGGGCCACTCTTCATCACGGTGCACGGACCTCTCACTATCGCGGCCTCTCTTGTTGCAGAGCACAGGCTCCAGATGCGCAGGCTCGGTAGTTGTGGCTCACGGGCCTAGTTGCTCCGTGGCATGTGGGATCCTTCCAGACCAGGGCTTGAACCCGTGTCCCCTGCATTAGCAGGCAGATTCTCAACCACTGCACCACCAGGGAAGCCCCCTGGCTCAGTTTTGATGGGTTTAAAAATCAATCAATAGGGGGCTTCCCTCGTGGTGCAGTGGTTGAGACTCCGCCTGCCAATGCAGGGGACACAGTTTCGATCCCTGGTCCGGGAAGATCTCACATTCCGTGGAGCTACTGAGCCTGTGCTCTAGAGCCCTTGAGTCAGAACTACTGAGCCTGCGTGCCGCAACTACTAAAGCCCGCGCGCCTAGAGCTGAGAAGCCCACGCACTGCAACGAAGAGTAGCCCCGCTCGCCACAACTAGAGAAAGCCCGTGCGCAGCAGCAAAGACCCAACACAGCCAAATAAATAAATAAATAAATTTGTTTAAAAAAAAAAAATCAATCAATCTTGTGAAAGTTTTACTGCCACATGTTATATTAGTGCAAAACTAGAATTTGGCTCCATCTTTATTAAAATAATAAATTGGTCTTAGAGCTCTAGGCAAGGGTTAAAAAGGGGTTACTATTAATCTTCTGTGTAAGTTGCCCGGAAAACTGATTCCATGTCTCAGCAGAATAATTTTCTCTACTTTATTTTGGCTTTATCGTGTTCTAATTTTCTTTAAAACAAAAAGCAGAGCCACTTCCCCTATAAAAGAGCTAAATATCCTTGCAATAGTGTTGCCTTCTATGTTTATTTCAAAATGTTTTATTTTATTGTCACTTTGATTAAATAGGAAACCAAGTACTATTTCTCAGGATCCCATGATTCTAACTTAATCTAGTGCCCTATCTTCTCTGATGGCTCTTTTGGTTTTACCTTCCCAACATCAGATCCTAAGTTTAGAAAAAAAAATTAAAATGTCAGGATATCTTTCTCTTTATTTATTAAGTACCTCAACTCTATTATAAGAGCATCGTGGGAAGAACTGTCAGATCAGAAAAGATATTCAGCCTTGGGCTTCTCTGGTGGCGCAGTGGTTGAGAGTCTGCCTGCCGATGCAGGGGACAAGGGTTCGTGCCCCGGTCTGGGAAGATCCCACATCCCACGGAGTGGCTGGGCCCGTGAGCCATGGCCGCTGAGCCTGTGTGTCCGGAGCCTGTGCTCCGCAACGGGAGAGGCCACAACAGTGAGAGGCCCGCGTACCACAAAAAAAAAAAAAAAAAAAAAAAAAGATATTCAGCCTTTCCTAGGCTAAGTTTACATAGGTAAAACACTCAATATAAATATTTCAGAAACTGCATGCTTTAGGGGAAGGCCCTAGAGATTTCTCAATGTCTTTACTATGCAAAATATGTTCTTATCTTCAGGGGAAACACTAATCAGACTCTTAAGAAATAGTTATATACCGTATCCCAATAAAACATTTTACTCTCTTCCATTCTGATATTATTAGTTACTGTAATAACTACAGGCTTTCAGTCTCATTACTAAACACATTTCTGCTTTCCTACCCTTGCCTGAAGGCTTGGTTACAAGCTGCAGGGCAGTTTGTGTCTTCCACAAAGCACACACTCAAAGTCTTGTGGAAAAGGACTGTACCAGGTTCTATGAACTATTGATGCTTTACTTGGGTACAGGATTCCAAGCTGGCATTAGCCGACCTTCAGACTGAGTCAATGGATCACAATTTCTAGGACTCTTTTCAGTCCAGAAGCAGCCAGCTCACCCAAGATCCAGTAGATCAAGAATTAATTACATGGAACTGAATGAATGGTTGAAGGAAATCGAGTTGTGGTTATTTGCTGGGAATATAGTTGATATTATTTTTTTATTGTTTTATTTTTATGGATGTATGAGACTCTTCTGTCTTTTTGAGCTGTCTCTAAGCTTCAGTTTAGGAAATTATGCTTTCATAAACTGAAGTTTAACATTTTAAATGGTATCTGAATCTCACTGACCCCCTCCTGATTCAGAAACCAATACTTCAATACTTTTCCCGAATCTCTTTTCTTTCTCTGGCAATATAGTTATTTACACAGTTTCAGTAAGGATCTGTCCTCCTTTTTACTGGGATATAATTGAATACATCAGTTGTGTGACTGGATGTTGTATTAAAAGATGATTCTCATTTAATCAATTGTGACAAGTCCACTGTAAGGTGCACTTGTGGAAGCAATGCCTGCAAAGCTCTAGCAGGAAGCTGGCCTGGAAACAGGTGATAAGGAAGGTTACTTCTGGACAGGAGAGGGACCTTAGAAAAATTGGGAACCTAAGGAAGGGAGGAAGTCCCTCACATTTATAGGTGCTGCAGGTGAAAGATGCTAGAGAAAGTCTTATGCTTGGTTTCCATATTAGTAGGGAGGCCAACTTGTTCCAGTTTGCCCAAGACTTTCCCAGTTTCAACACTGAAAGTCCCACATCCCAGGTACCCCTCCAGCCCAGGCAAACTGGGACAGATGGTCACTCTAGGTAGAAGAGCGAATAACAGAGGTTTTAAAAGTCCAACTTAAGATTCTATATGAAAACTTCTGGAGAGAAGCTAAAATGGCTCAATACTTCAAAATTCTAGATTTGCAGAGCCCAGTCAAGGAGGCCCACATGCTTTATTTGCACCCTCGCTGCATCTAAGGAAATGATCGAGCCAAACCAAATGAGACCAGACTTTTTTATGTCAAAAATAAAAAACTTTGGAGACTATTTATGATCACAGGAAATTATCTGAAACTTGGAAATAAGGCAAAAAGGTAGACAGCACATCCTTTCAATATCGCATGGGGGTAAGGACTACCCAAGTGTTGTCTAGACGAGAGGAATGCACTTAGTTCATCTCATTGTTTACCTTTCATTAGAAGTCCCAGACTTATCGAAGTTACTTGTTAACTTGTAGATTTTGTCCAGGAGAGGTGAAAATAATTTTTGTCTAGTAGTACAGATAACCCCAAAGATTTATGGCCTTTTTTAAAACTGAACTCAGCAAACTTATCCTAACACTCTTCTGTCAAATTGCCTATAAATATTTCAGCTTCTCAAATGGTCCTTGAACCTGTCATGACATCTTACTGGTTCCCTCACTAATTGATAATAATAATGAATTAGATAGATCTTTGATAAGTATTAATTTTATAGTTACTCAAAAGTCTTTTTTTTTTAAACCATTTTGAAAATTATATTTTAACATCAGCCATTTGTACTTTTCTGTGGCCGTGAGGTTGGAATATAGGAAGGGTCAGTTTTGATGGGGGAAGAACAAAGTCTGGAGCATAGAGCAGTATCAGGAGGAGACAGCAGGTCCAGTGAGACTCCAGCAACTCACATAGGACCCTTTGTAGAAAATGAAGAGAAACCAAAAAAAAAAATAAAATAAAATCCAGCCAATCTTGGTCTAGGTCACAGCCTAAGATTACTTCTTGGCATGTACAACCTTGGCTGATCTTCTGTTTCATTGAAGTTTGCAGCCATTGACATTGTTTGATTTCCAGGGCCCTGACTGCTCCCCAAGATAAACTTCCCTGCTCAGTGGGCCTAAAATTATACCATTTGCAAGTTACTCCTTTGGCCTAAAACCTTTCCTTTGTTAATATGCAAATTTTCTGGAAGAGGGTAACACAAAAGGCCTTATCAATCATTTACACATTAGTATAAACAAATTCCTAGCCTTTCCTAAGAGCAAATTTGAGATGAGAGAAAGGGAAAACAGCAGGAAAGCTCTGCTTTCCTGGGATGGGGAGTCTCAGAAGGCTGTGGAAAAGGGATTCAGCGGGATGGGGCCTTGGACTCACCACCAGGTCCTCTCGAGTGACAAAGCCCCTCTCCTTGGCACCACAGTCCTGGAAGAAGCCCTGCAGTTCTGCAGCTGACTGGGAGGACCAGGACTCTGGCTCGGGGGCCACAGAGGCATCCTGGCCATCAGCTGGCTCTCGCATCTGACGCCAGCGGTTGGAGCCTAGCTTCCGGGCCTTTCGAGGCACTCTCTGTCCACTCTCCATGGTGCTTTGGCCTGGGGACAGAGAGGTGAGGGGACACTGGGCTGCTGAACAAAGTCACTCCCTGCTCAGAACTCTCCCATGACTCCCCATCACCCCTGGAGAAAACCCATGATGGCTGACGAAGCCATGCCTGATCTGACCTGCGCTGGCCTCTCTGACTCATCACCCACCCCCAGCTGACAGCCTCCCACACATCCCGCTCAGGGCCTTTGCCCTTTCTGTTCCCTCGCCTGGAATGCTCTTCCCTGAGGTATCCACATGCCCTCATCTCCTTCAATTCTCTGTTCAACTGTCAAAAGTCTTCTCCAGGACTTCCCTGGTGGCGTAGTGGTTAAGAATCCACCTGCCAATGCAAGGGACATAGGTTTGATCCCTGGTCCTGGAAGATCCCACATGCCGTGGAGCAACTAAGCCCATGTGCCACGGCTACTGAGCCTGCGATCTAGAGCCCACGAGCCACAACTACCGAGCCCACACACCACAACTACTGAAGCCTGCGTGCTCTAGGGCCTGCATGCCATAACTACTGAGCCCACGTGCTGCAACTACTGAAGCCTGCATGCCTAGAGCCCGTGCTCTGCAACAAGAGAAGCCAGAGCAGTGAGAAGTCCGCGCACCGCAACGAAGAGTAGCCCCCGCTTGCGGCAACTAGAGAAAGCCCACGGGCAGCAACGAAGACCCAACGCGGCCAAAAAAAAAGAAAAAAGAAGTCTTCTCCAGCCATCATAAGTTCTGTTGCCTTACTTGGGGGTGGTTACACAGGATGGTCCAGGATCTCACTGTCTGAAAGACCAGAAAGAAGCAACTTGCTGCTCTACCAGCTTGTCTCCTCACATCACAGCTTCCGGAAGGGGCTCTCTCTGTCCTCCCTTCCTCCCTCTCTCAGCCTCACCTGGCCTCCAACCTCTTTTTCCTCCTCAACAACGTTTCCCTACTCCTTCCACATATGCACCAGGGAATCCGTAGCCCCCCCACATGGCTTTTATGACCTTTCAAGACATGTGCATCCTTCACCCCCTCACCTCTGCACCCCATCATGGTCCATGTCATCCTTTCTGAACCACTCGCCATTCCTGGAATGCCAGATTCCCTCCCACGCTTGCTCCCTTTGCCCCAAACCTCCCTGATTCTCTCACCCCCTTGCCTAGCTGATACCTCTTCCCCCCTCACCTTAGAGTCTAACCTCCTCCCTGAAGCTCCCCCATGCTTCAAGCAGGGTTCATGCCCCTTTATCTGTGACCCCATGATGTTCTGGGCTCCCCCTATAGGAATATTACTCTGTGCCTCAGTCCACACTGCTCCCAGCTCCCTAGTACATAGTAGGTGCTCAAGTAAGGGTTGTCAAATTCATTAATTGGGCTACTTTCATCTGTCACTCAAGGTCAGTTAGTCAATTGATAAGGATTTTGATGGATAAGGATGTGTCCAGGTGAGGCCTCAAGGTAGGAGAGAAGGAGGCTGGAGTCTGGAAGGGGTGGAGTCTGGTCCTAGTGGGGCTGGCGAGGGGGAGGTGAGGATAAGTCTGGGACACGTAAACCTGTATAGGGTGGGAGGGGTTTGATGTGCGCATAGGCAGCTTCCTGCAGGTGCTGAGACTTGAGCCAAGCTCTAAAGGAAGCGGGTAAGATTTAGAAGCAGCGAACAGCATGTGTGTTGGGACTGATGAAGCAGGAGCACTACACTCACCCTGGACTTTTCCTGTTGGGGTCAAAGGTCACAGACAAGCTGAGTGGAGGGAACGCGGACTCTGCCTCAGGGATAACGGGCTCATTGCAGGGGTCTGGAGCCACTGGTCTAGCCTCCCCTTGGGCAAGTTCCTTCACACAGGTTGCATAGAACCTCAATGAAGCAATTCCTCACCCTTGGGGAGGCCCCAAACTTTAAAGTGAAGTAGAGTCTCTGACTCCTTATCAGTTGCTGCCTCTTTCTCTTCCCTTTCTGCTTTTTCTCTCTACCTGTTTCTCTCCATATCTCTTTCTGTCTCTCTCTTGGGGCCTTCAAAGTCTGCTTCAGATGCAGTTTTAAGATTATAGATGTAAAACCGCAGTGGTGTGCTGGAGCCACATATTAGAGGCTTGCAAGAGCCAATTGTGTACCTCTCTTCCCAACTCAGCGGCCTGCAATCAGCCGCTGTGGGAGTATTTACACCGTGGGAATCAGCAAATGCTACAAATCAGGGTTTTTTTCCCCAAAGAACAGTTACCAGAACATCTCTTCTGCCCAAACCCTTCCCAAGATCTAGCGTGCATTTAAGCAACAGCTGTTCACTGAGCACCGACTGAATGCCAGCACAGTGGAAAACGAGCCTGCTGTGATGTGTGAGGCTCCATTAGGCAAATTAGGAAAAGTGCCCCTTCCTCTGGGCAGATGCAGCCCAGTGCCAGGGCCCACGGGTTGGCAAGTGGACTGTGGGCTGGATTCCAGTCCCCACTCACCCTCTTGGTCAGGCACCCTTGTACAGGACACAACCTACATACCCAAGTAGAGCCCCTGGCCCTGTAGTTATATGGGTGGACTAACTCCTGGTCTCCCCTAGAGGCACTCACATAGCCTCATGCAGGAGAAGACACAAAATTAATTACAGCACAGTGTGGAAGGGGCAATAAACCTGTGTGCCAAGTGCTGTGAGAGCACTGCAAAAGGAACAACTCTCCAGTGCCTATCAGGGAGGACTTCCTGGGGGAGGTGACATAATTTAGCAGTGAGTTCCAGGGCAGGAGAGATCAGTTTTAACCCTGGATTGCCTCATGATGCCCAGCCTTGCTCTGGGCATGTGTTGGACCCTCAGTTACTCACTGTTTCCTCCACTGACACACACTGTCCTTCAGAATGTGGGTTGTTCTACTAGATAACTGAGTAGACTCAAAAAATATTAGTGTCGTAAAAGAAAAAATAAAGCAGGGGGACTGTTCTTTATTCAAGAGAATAAAGATAAATGGCACCTGAATATAGTATGCAATCTTTAATTGGATTTCCCTTCAAAAAACAAAACAGTAGGGGGCTTCCCTGGTGGCGCAGTGGTTGGGAATCCACCTGCCAATGCAGGGGACATGGGTTCGAGCCGTGGTCCGGGAAGATCCCACATGCTGCGGAGCAACTGAGCCCACGCGCCACAACTACTGAGCCCACGTGCCACAACTACTAAAGCCTGCACGCCTAGAGCCCATGCTCCGCAACAAGAGAAGCCACCGCAATGAGAAGCCTGCACACCGGAACGAAAGAGTAGCCCCCACTCACCGCAACTAGAGAAAGCCCGTGCACAGCAACGAAGATCCAATGCAGCCAAAAATAAATAAATAAATTAATTAAACAAAAACAAAAACAAAAACACAGTAGGAATAAGGGACATTTTGGGGGCAACTGGGGAAATTTGAATATGGACTTTATATTAGATGATATTCACTGAGCAATGTGAAATTTCTTAGGTGTGGTACAAGTGTTGTGATCATGTAGAAGAATCTCTTTGTCTTTAAGGGATCCATGCTGAAGTGTATAATGTCTGCATTTCACTTTCAAATGGTTCTGAGTAAATACATAAGCAAATGAACAGGAAATAAGTGTGGGTGGGAGGGGGAGAGTAAATGGGGCAAATTGTTAGCCATCTGTCCTATAGCATTCATTGAACTATTTGCTCAACTCCTTTGTAGATTTGGAAGATTTCTTAATAAAAGGCAGAGGAGATAGGAATTCCCTGGTGGTCCAGTAGTTAGGACTTCATGCTCTCACTGTTGGGGCCCAGGTTCAATCCCTGGTCGGGGAACTGAAATCCCACAAGCCATGGTTTGGCCAAAAAACAAAAACAAAAACAAAACACCAGTCGGGGGGAAAGCCAAGAATGAGATCCCAGGGGTTAGAATAGAGAATTTCCTCCACGAATCTAACTGTCCTTCCGCTAGTATCTCCCACTCCCCCATCACCCTCCATGTTGCCCCTGGAAACAATGATGAGATACACACCCCTCCTTGGGGTGCATCTGTCCACACCCAGAGGTCAACATCCATCCTCACTCACCATCCCCCTAAGAGGGGAGCTCCCTCCCTCCATGACCCCACGACCCTCCAATGGGCTGGGCCTTGGGTCTTGTGTATTGTAATCAGAGAAACACTCACTGAGTGTCAGTACCAGAAGAGAGTCCAACCCACCCTCTTGGCCCATAAATGTGGAAAAAGTGGCCAAGAGAGGCAGTGACTTCTAGTCCCAGTGTTTTAGAGTCAGACAGACTCTGCCTCCTGAGCCCTGCCACTCACTGGCTGTGTGACCTTGGGCAAGTCACATAACATCCCTGTGCCTTAGTCTCCTCACTGGAACATGAGACTAATATCTACCACATGGGGTTGTTGTGACGATGAGAGGAGACAATTGAAGTGGAAACACCACTTCCCATTCCCAGCAGAGCCCACCTCCCTTCTGGCTTTACTTACTTTCTTTTTTTTTTTTAATTAATTTACTTATTTATTTTTGATTGGGGATCTTAGTTCCCTGACCAAGGATTGAACCCATGCCTCCTGCAGTGGAAACACAAATTCTTAACCACTGGACCACCAAGGAAGTCTCCTGGCCTTATTTTCTCTTAGTGCTTGTCCCCTTCCCAGAATAGAGTATTTTTATTCATTTATTTGGTAAAATTTGCGTCTCCTCTTACTGAAACAGAAGCCTCATGTGAGTAAGGAATTTACTCTTTTGTTCACTGCTCCATCCCAAATGCCTAGAACAGTGCCTCGCATACAGTTGGCGCTTAGCAAATATTTGTTGAATATATAATCCATGTAAAGCACTCACAGCTATGCCCCGAAAACAGCAACCACTGGGTAAAGTTAGCCATGACAATTGTGGTGACAACATGGATGAGGGTGAAATTCCATTTGAGTCTCATAAAAGTTGGGTGCTGTACAGATATGATTTATCCCCACTCAGCAGATGAGGAAACTGAGGGAGGTAGGCTCCGAAAGACAGAGACCTGCCCAAGCCATGATGTCAGAGGCAAATCTGGCACCAGATCCACTCTCCTGGTTTGTCATGGGACAGACTTGCCCCAAGACCACTTCTTGGAGAGGTACCTCCCCGGAGGACAGGAGGCCCCTCTGTGGATCACAGATGCCCCACAGAGCAGCCATGATGGGACAGGGCTTTGGAACAGGGCAGAGTGGGCAGGCTTTGCTCGGGTCGTGAGACTTGGGAACTCAAGTTCCACATGTACTTCTGTTGACAGAGATAACACACACATGGGATAACACACACATAAGGCAGCAAGATAAGATTCCCAGTGCGGAAGCTTCTAGAACTGAAGTGCCGGGGGAAGAGTCTACTGTGATGTGGGTGTCACATCACTGAGTCTGTCAGGCTCCCACAAGTGAAGGGAGTTAGAATCCTGAAATAGATTCCCTGTGACCACATCGCAGGACATGGGATGCTCTTGACATCACTGTCCGGGAGTTCCTAGTCGAGCTGCACCCTATTTCCATCAGTCCCCTGGCACTTTGTAAGAAAGCAGCACTTCCTGGACACCTCACCAGTCCCCACTATGCCAAAGGCCTCAGCATCAGCCCTCTGAGTCTGTCAGTCCTTCTCTCCCTAGAGGGTACTTGGTGGCCCCCTCCTTGCCTGTCAGGAGGCCTAGGGCAGAAAGGCAGCAGGCGACCTACCACCAGTTCTGTCTCAACACACCTGTCACCATAAGTCAGGGACAGTGGACTGCCCCCTCACGGCTTCGCAACGTGCACCTAAAAACAGTCTATGCCCCCATCATGGCCAGGTATGGCCCCTCAGAGACAATGGGGACGTCCTTCAGTCAGTCCTCATGTGTGTACATGTGTGTGCACACATATATGTGCACACGCACACACACACACACACACACCTCCCTCACGGTCAACTCTCACAGTCAGACAGGACACCCCTCACAGCTGCTGGCATCTACAAAGCTCCCTGCACTCTCAGAGTCACTCAGAACAACACCCTCAGAGTCAGCCAGCAGGGGCAGCCCTCCGTCAGAGGCCCCTCCTCTGCCATATTCCCCTTATTATTATTTTTTTTGGCGGAGTGCTGTGTCTTGTGGGATCTTAGTTCCCCAACCAGGGATCAAACCCAGACTCCCAGCAGTGGAAGCACAGAGTCCTAATCACTGGACCGCCAGGGAAGTCCCCACATTCCCCTTATTGATCATCACTACCTCATACTTGTAACAGTGGGAAACCTCATCCTGGCCAGGAGCACACATACACACACGCACCCCCCAGCACTACTACCTCTCCCCACTTCCTCGCCCAAGAAATCATATAAAGTTTGAGGCCAGACTTGAGGGCAAATGAATCCTGCTCCCAGGCATCCCAGAAATCAGCTCCCCACTGTAGGACGTGGTTCAGCAATCAGGCACCACAGGCTTTCCCTCAGGAAGTGGAGAGTCTTGTAAGAAGGATGCTGTGGGGGACAGAATCACAGCATCTGCGATTGCCTTAGGGCCCCTCCCAGTTCCATCATTCTCTCTCCAAAGGGCTGAGGAACAGGGTCTGTGCTTCACTCCAACTACTTCAATAACTACAAGTAATAGTGATAGTCACAGAACCCAAATTGTTCATGTCAGTGGGTCTGAGAGACCTCCTAGTATATTTATCCTCTCCCTTCCCCCCACTAACCTGATAGAGAAACCGAGGCTCTGAGAAGCCAGGTGACTTGCCCAGGGTCACATGGCCATTTAAGGGTAGGTAATCTATCCAAGTCTCCTACCCAAGTGCCTTCCGCTAGATGCAGAGAGGTCCAAATTCATGAGAAAAGGGCTTAGCCCTTTGCACCTTGTCCCAGGAGCTGGGTGGGGACCACAGCTCCCTCCCCCATCCTCACCCCGCCAAAGAAAAGAAGCATTGCAACTCCAGGGTAGCTCCCACCTCTCAGAGGCTCCCAATCGTGCATGCAGCCCCGTGCCTCCTGGACCTGGTAATGAGGCAACCACTGCCCCCAGGAGCCCACGAGCTCTGGAACTGTTAACAGTCTTGTCTCTTGCTTAATCACTCTTTCCGTTCCCCGGGGAGCCAACCTCCTGTGTTAATCTATGGGACTTCCTGTCAAAGTGACCACTGATTACACTTTCACCATCTTGCCTGGTACTCCCAAGGAGCCCTAGCCCTACAATCTTAGAACTGGAGAAAGCTGGAGCTGGTGGGGAGGCCACAGAAGCTCTTCAGGGTAAGGTCATCCAGTTCTCAGTGGCAAAGACAGAACTTGGACCCTAGTCTCTGGCTGCCAGAGTGATGCCTCACCTTATCCCAGCCAAAGTGTTGAAGGGCACAGTTACGGCTAAAGCTGAGTGTATACACCATGCCTTACCTCAGATCCTCATTCTCAGACCACGTCTTCAAAATCCAGGGGAGGCCCACACCCAAAGCATCTTTTAGGGAATGTCTAACCTAACACCAAAATATATTGCAGAGCTACATCCATCAGAACTGCATGGTACTGGAGCATAAATATAAATGGATGAACTGATGGGACAAAATAAAGAATAGAAAGGGGGACTTCCCTGGTGGCACAGTGGTTAAAAATCCACCTGCCAATTCAGGGGACACAGGTTCAAGCCCTGGTCTGGGAAGCTCCCACATGCCACGAAGCAACTAAAAACCATACACCACAACTACTGAGTCTGTGCTCTAGAGCCTGTGAGCCACAACTACTGAGCCCACATGCTACAACTACTGAAGCCCGCGAGCCTAGAGCCTGTGCTCCGCAACAAGAGAAGCCACCGCAATGCAAAGCCCGTGCACCACAACAAAGAGTAGCCCCCACTCACTTTCCCTAGGGAAAGCCCACGAGCAGCAATGAAGACCCAACGCAGCCACAAATAAATAAATAAATAAGAATAGAAAGGAACAGACTCACTCTATATGGGAATTTATTGTATGATAAAGGTGGCATTTCAAATCAGTGGAGAGGGACTTCCCTGGTGGTCCAGTGGGTGAGACTCCGTGCTCCCAATGCAGGGGGCCCAGGCTCAATCCCTGACTGGGGAACTAGATCCTGCATGCATGCTGCGACTAAGAGTTCACATGCCACAACTAAAGATCCCGCATGCCACAACAAAGATCCCGCGCACTGCCACTGAGACCCAGTGCAGCCAAAATAAAAATAAACAAACAAATAAAAATAAATAAATAAATATGTTTAAAAAATAAACTTAAAAAAACCCCAAATCAATGGAGAAACAGTGGTTTATTCAGTAAACTGTGGGAAGAATAGGCTAGGTATCTGCAGAAAACAAAGTTGGAGCTCTAACTCTAAAATAATTCCAGATCAAAAGTTTCAGCATTTAAAAAAATCGTACAATTATATGTTGTTTGCAATTTGCTTCAAAATAGTCAAGGGATGGGGGAATGCGTGGGATGTAGGTGAAATGAGACTGGCCCTGCCCTATTCTGACTGCTGTTGAAGTTGATGAGGGTAACTCTGGCTCCTTCTATTTTTCTCTCTACTTTTGTGTATGCTTGAACAAATGCCAAAAGTAATTATTGGATAATTTAAAAAATAATCTTGGAGCATTTAAGGCCTTTCCAGGCATATCAAAAAGCATTAGAAGCCATAAAAGAAAAGACTGAGTCAATCCACCAGATAGAAATTTTTAAAGAAAAAAATAAAACAAATGAATGGCAAAAACAAAAAAATTACCATTGACAAATAAAAAGGCAAACAAACTATGAAAAAATATGCACATAGCACAGAAAGTAAGCTAATTTCCTTTTTATATCATGAGCTCTTGCAGATCAATGTAAAACCAATAATGCATTAGAGAAATTGTTATCATATATGAATAAACAACTCATGGGAAAAAATATGGCTTTTAGACACATGAAAAAATGTTTACCTTCACTCGTAATAAAATAAATAAAAAATAAAACTACAATGAGATAACATTTTAAGTTATCCAGTTGGTAAAACAAAACAAACAAACAAAATAACATACCATGTTGTAAAGGATGTAGAAAAACATTTTCACAGGTTGTTTGTAAGAACATAAACCGGTACACCTTTCATGAAAAGTAATGTGATAATATCTATCAACGTTTAAAATGCAAAAAGCTTTTTACTCAGCAATTTCAGTTCTAGTCATTTGTCCTACGGGTGATGTACAAAATGACGATTTAAAAGGATATTCATTACAGCATTGTCTGTCATAGCAGAGGATTGGAAACAACCTAAATTTCCACCAACAGGAAACTAGTTAAATAAGTTCTGATACATGCATATGATGGAAAATGAGAAAGATCCGGGTAGACTGATATAGAATGACCTACAAAAGATATTGTTTTGGGCTTCCCTGGTGGCGCAGTGGTTGAGAGTCCGCCTGCTGATGCAGGGGACACGGGTTCGTGCCCCGGTCCGGGAGGATCCCACATGCCGCGGAGCGGCTGGGCCCGTGAGCCATGGCCGCTGGACCTGTGCGTCCGGAGCCTGTGTTCCGCAACGGGAGAGGTCACAACAGTGAGAGACCCGCGTACAGCAAAAAAAAAAAAAAAAAGATATTGTTTTTTTTTTTAAATTGGGGTATAGTTGCTTTACAATGTTGTGTTAGTTTCTTCTATACAAAGAAGTGAAACATCTATATGTATACAAATATCCCCTCCCTCTTGGACCTCCCTCGCCACCCCCATCCCACCCATCTAGGTCACCACAGAGCACCGAGCTGAGCTCCCTGTGCTATACAGCATGTTTCCACTAGCTACCTATTTCACACATGGTATTGTATATATGTCAATCCCAATCTCCCAATTCATCTCACCCCCTTCCCCCTCCCCGCCATGGCCACAAGTCCATTCTCTATGTCTATGTCTCCATTCTTGCCCTGCAGTTAGGTTCATCTGTGTCATTTTTCTAGATTCCACATATATGCCTTAATATACAATATTTGTTTTTCTCTTTCTGACTTACTTCACTCTGTATGACAGACTCTAGGTCCATCCACGTCTCTACAAATGACCCAGTTTCATTCCTTTTTATGGCTTTTTATTCCATTGTGTATATGTACCACATCTTCTTTATCCATTCATCTGTCAATGGACATTTAGGTTGCTTCCATGACCTGGCTATTGTAAATAGTACTGCAATGAACATTGTGGTACATGTTTCTTTTTGAATTATGGTTTTCTCAGGGTATATGCCCAGTAGTGGAATTGCTAGGTGATATGGTAGTTCTATTTTTAGTTTTTTAAGGAACCTCCATACTGTTTTCCATAGTGGCTGTACCAATTTACATTCCCACCAACAGTGCAAAAGGGTTCCATTTTCTCCACACCCTCTAAAAGATATTGTTGAGTATAGTTTTGCATGAAGAAAAAGTGTTTGTTTGTGGATGAAATTTATGCTATATAAATGCACATGCTGTCATATATGTTTGTAAATGCATAGGATATTTTTGACAGAATAGACAAGAAACTGGTAGCAGTGAGGGACGAGTATTGGAATGCACAAGGAGGGAGATTTATATTTCACTGTTTATTTTGTACCATCGTTAGACATTACCCATTCAAAAATGAATTTAATACAACTATAAAAAAATAAAATAAAATAAATTTAAGAATAATTTGTACATTATTTTAAGAATAATTTTTGTATATTCTCTCCTTCAAGAGAGAATGATGAAGGAGATGTGGTAAAATGTTAACATTTAGGAACTGTTGGTGAAGGGTCTGTGGAAATGATTTTACTATCTTTGCAACTTTTTTGTATGTCTGAAACGATTTCAAAATAAAAAGATTTCAAAATTAATAAATGTAATTCCTAAATAAATAGATATTCTCACAACCAACCATCCTTTTCACCCCCTTCTTACCACTGAGAAATTGATACTCAGAGTTTCTGTGGCTTTATTGAGCTAAATAAAACACTGATTTTTTTAATTCAACAAATATTTATTGAATGTCTAATATGAGCCAGCATTGAGGACACAAAAGTGAAAAACAGGGCTTCCCTGGTGGCGCAGTGGTTGAGGGTCTGCCTGCCGATGCAGGGGACACGGGTTCGTGCCCCGGTCCGGGAAGATCCCACATACCGCGGAACAGCTGGGCCCGTGAGCCATGGCCGCTGAGCCTGCGCATCCGGAGCCTGTGCTCCGCAACGGGAGAGACCACAGCAGTGAGAGGCCCGCGTACCGCAAAAAACAAAAACAAAAAACAAAAAAAAACCCAGCCATGGATCACTGTTAGTCCTCAGCAACTGGGAGCTACATATAGTCAGAGCAAACTCCAGCCTTCAGGTGTCTGCCTTACCTCATAGATGTTGAATTGGCTCTGCCCGCAAAAAAAAAAAAGTGAAAAAAATAGGAAAAACACCATGTGTAATACGTCTGGTAGCAATAAGTTATGAAGAAAAGTAAAGCAGAGTGAAGGGATAGAATGGTGGATGGTATATTTCAGATAGGGGAGTGGTGGTCAGGGGAAGCTTGTCTTAGGAGGTGTTATTGGAATAGAGTATGTAAGGAAGAAGTTTTGGGAGAATTCCCTGGCCGTCTGGTGGTTAGGACTCCGCGCTTCCACTGCAGGGGGCCTGGGTTCGATACCCGGTCGGGGGAACTAAGATCCCGCAAGCCACGTGGCCTAAAAGAAAAAAAAAAGTTTTGGAAGAAGAATGTTCAGGGAGAGGAAACAGTGAGTGCAAAGGCCCTGAGGCAAGAGCATGCTTTGTGTACATGAGGAGCAGTGAGGAGACCAGTATGGCTGGAGCAGGTAGTGGAGGGTAGAGTAAGATGAGGCCAGAGATGACAGACAGTGTGACCTGTAGGCCATGCAAGGACATGAGTTTTTGTTATAAGTGAGATGGAAGGCATTTGGAGGATGACAGGATCCTGTGTCATGAAGTTTGAAAAGGATCCTTGTGGCTGCTTTCATTGTAGAGAATAGACTGTATTAGGCAAAGGCAGAAAGAAGCAGGAGACCAGTGAGGAGGCTGTTACAATCATCCAGACAAGTGATGGCTTGGACCAGGAGGGCAGCCGTGAGGTGACGATGAGAGGCGACTGGACTCTGGATATATTCCGGAAGGAGGGCCAGCAGTGTTTGCTTTTGCATTTGGGCAATTGCGACAAATCCCGGACCTTTTTATCTCCAGCGAGGGACTCTCTCCACTTCTCTGAGAATAGAGTGAGTTTGGATTTTTAAGACCAAGTCCCCAGCATCTCAAGAAATCCCCAGTTCACTTTCCCCTACCCCCCACCCCCCCACCTCCCAACAATGGAAATAAAGGGGCACAGAGATGGCCGGTGGAGGTCACAGCCCTCTCTGATGGAACCTGAGTGTCACAGAGTTGAGTCTGTATGTGGTGAGAGCTCAGGCTGGCCTCGCCTTCAACACCAGGCAGAGGAAAAACTTGCCCATGAGCCAGCTGACAGGAGGACATAGCCTGGTGCTAGGAAAAAAGTTAGATCCAGGCCTTTTTGGAAACAGTAGAACTAATTTTAAAATACAGTGTCACTGGACTGAGCTCAGAAACTAAATTTTACAGAAACCGAATGAATGAACAAGGATCAAAGACAGTGAGACCGTTTTGTGAATGGCAAAGTTTCACGCTCACTAATTTTCAATTCCCTAAAGATGTTCGAATTCACTTCACAATTTAGTAAACCTTGAAGCAAGATACTCTCTGTTCTGGGGTGCAGTGGTGAGAGCTGGGGCTCAAACTGGGAGACCTGGGTCCCCCTGCCTCCAGCTGCCAGCTCCAAACTATCTTTGGAGCAAGCTTAGGCAGGCTGGTGATCTCAGGGGAAAGCAAGGCCAGGGAACCAGTTTCGAAACTGCATTTACACAGCATGCTCTTTACCTAAGACTGAGAAAACCTAAGTTACATCAAAGACTGAGGAGGGACACAGAAGGAGACAGGTGCCCTAAAGCCTCCTCTGAAGAGCTGTCATGGCAGCAGTGGCCCTGGGCGAGGCACTTCCCCTTTCTGGGTTATTGAGCAGGCAATATGACCTGGGTCATCAGCGTGAATATCCTGGTGCCCCGCCACTTCGTAGGGGTGTGACCTCAGGCAAGTGACGTAAAGGTTTGTTGCCTCAATTTCGTATCTGTAAAACAGATGCCATAATAGTGCCCACCTTGGTTGTGTATTGTAAGGATTCAGTGCTATAAACCCATATAAAGCATTTGGAACCGTGTTAGGCAGATGATAATCAATGTCAGCTATTGTTACTTTTGTGCTTGTTAAAAGGAGACTGAGAGAACCTCTAACTTCTCCATCCTAGCAATTTGCAGGTGGCCTTGTGCACACGCCAGACTGGTTGTCGAGTGATGAGGGGCAGTGAAGTGAGAGCTGGGATTGGGGGTGGGTAGGGTTGAGGATTGGGGCTGGGGTGGAGTTTGGGAGACAAATGCTCAGGTCAAGACGGCAATTCAAGCTGCAGTGAATCATTCCAAAAATATTTATTGAGCACCTATGATGTGCTGGGAGCTTTCTAGGTGTTGGGATACAGCAGTGAATACAAGAGGCAAAGACCAACCCTCATGGTGCCCGTGTTTCTGTAAGCTGGGTGGGAGGGGGTAAAGCTGCAGTGATTTTTGCCAGCTTGCTCACCTGGGCACTAGGCTGGCTGAAGCGTAGCTATAGCAGCCACTGCTGATGCCCTACCTGCATCCCCAGGCCCATGTCTGTATTCACTGGAAGTTTTGGTTAATAGTTCCTGGCAGGGATATAGCTTCTCACCTCAAATGCTTGCATCCTTCTGGTTTTCTCTGGCATCACAGGAACTAGATCCACCCAAGGAGCAACCTGAACTTGCTCCTGGAGGCTGCCCTCAGTCAGCCATGGCTGGCGTCAGTGGTTAAGTACCCCAGAGATACCCAGGCAAGTAGACCCCCAGGGACAATCCTAGGGTGCATTCCACACGGTCTCCTCAGACCTCCCAGGTGCACACAGCAGAACTTGCTCACCAGCACCTCCAGTGGCTTTCTCCTTTCCTTTCCCGCACTCTCCGCTCTCCTGCTTGTGCTTCCAGGACCACCTCCCAGGTAAACCACCTACACACACGTCCTTGTCTCAGGTTGCTTTTGAGGGAAAAAAGTCTAAGAAAGTTGGTAGCAGAAATGGCAGGTGGGCTTCTGAAAATGGATCCCTCACCAGTGAGATGACAATGGAGGCCCGATGCCAGCAGTGAGTGGGGCGGTGATAACCCCCAACCCCACGTAGGCTGCAGCCTCATGGTGACAGAGACCCAGATGTGGGAGGCGGACCGGGGAGAGGTATAGAAAGATATGGGGCCATGGTAATTATGAGGATTGCAGGGTTGGCTGGCTTCTGTTGATTGCCCTAGAAGTCTTGAAGAAGGAGAATCACAGACTCAACTCAGGGCAGGCTGTGTGGGACAGGAGACCCCCATCAGAGCATTCTAAATGGCCCTCATCTCCTGTGGCCCAAGAGCAGTCTGTGCTGATAATCAGCCCCAGGATCTGGTATAAAGGTGGTAGAGCTACAGGAGAGACCGAATGCACAGCCGCAGCTGGCAAAGAAAGAGTGGGGTGCTTAGTCCTGGAATGGAGATGTTTGTATGGATGAACCTTATACTCCCAGCTTCCCCTGAGCCCTCCAGGCTTGCAGAATGCCCCCTCCCTCTCTAGAGGAGAACACTCTCCCGTCACATGAGGATTCACCCCACCTCCCCTCTCTGCCTCTAGACAAGAGTCAGCAAAACACCTTAAGGACAAGAGAGTACATATTTTAGGTTTGTGGGCCAAGTGGTCTCTGTCGCAACTACTCATTTCTGCTTTTGTACTACTTAAATGCAAAAACAGCCATAGGCAACAAGCAAATGGGTGTGTCTATATTGAAGTAAAACTTTATACCAAAATGGTCAGCTGGTCCACAGAGTAGGGGTTTGCCAGCCACTTCTCTTAGACCAATAATTGGGTCAGGTCTAAGCATTGCCCAAGCAGGAAAGTACAGTCCCTGCTACTGGAGGAAACAACTTAGCAAAAAGCTACAGGTGTGGCTGGTATGTATTGGTAGGAACAGGGAAACACATGGAGGAGATCTCAGGGGTATGGGACTGGGGCTGGGGGAGATGAGGAATACAAAGTGGCTAAAGAGAGTGTTTATTGAGGCCTCTCTCTTGATTCAAGATTAAACATCCTGGGGAATTCCCTGGCAGTCCAGTGGTTAGGGCTCTGTGCTCTCACTGCCGAGGGCCCGGGTTCAATTCCTGGTCGGGGAACTAAGATCCCACAGCCATGCAGCGCGGCTCCCTCTCGGAGTCCAATGGGTCCAATGAGTCTGTGGCTATTTCCTAGCCCCTGAATGCGAATTGGTGTGGATGTACTTAGCAGCTAACAGAACCCTCACATTGGTTCCCTAATCTGTGGAATAAGAGCCATTAGGGAAAGGACTGCGTAGAAGTCTCTTAAGTTATCCCACTGGTCAAGATAGTAAATCAGAAGCAATACCACATCCCTGGTGGAATTACAAAGGTTAGTCTTACCTTCAAAAACTTAAAGGACACAGAGTGTTTCCCAATCTACCCCCCGATCTTGCTCTTACAGAAACCAAATGTAACATGGTGATTGATGGTTATCCATGAGGCAGCCCTAATTGCAGCCATTATATCAGATATAGTATCTTTACTAGAATAGTCTCCACGGCCTCTGACTGTAAGAAGCTAATAATATGGCCAATGCATTCTTTCCAATCCATATCAGAAAAGCGGATCAAAAGTGTGTCATGAGGGCTTCCCTGGTGGCGCTGTAGTTGAGAGTCCGCCTGCCAATGCAGGGGACACGGGTTCGTGCCCCAGTCCAGGAAGATCCCACATGCTGCGGAGCGGCTGGGCCCGTGAGCCATGGCTGCTGAGCCTGTGCATCCGGAGCCTGTGCTCCGCAACAGGAGAGGCCACCACAGTGAGAGGCCCGCATACCACAAAAAAAAAAAAAAAAAAAAGTGTGTCATGAGGACTTCCCTGGTGGCGTAGTGGTTAAGAATCCGCCTGCTAACTCAGGGGACACAGGTTCGAGCCCTAGTCCAGGAAGATCTCACATGCCGCAGAGCAACTAAGCCCATGTGCCACAACTACTAAGCCTGTGCTCTAGAGCCTGCGAGCCACAACTACTGAAGCCTGTGCACCACAACTACTGAAGTCTGTACGCCTAGAGCCCGTGCTCTGCAACAAGAGAAGCCACAACAATGAGAAGCCCACGCACAGCAACACAGAGTAGACCCCGCTCACAACTAGAGAAAGCCCACGCGCAGCAATGAAGACAAAGCCCAACACAACCAAAAGAAGAAAAAAAAAAAAAGAAAAGTGGGTCATGACCACATTCCCCACAAAAATTCAGAAACCTATCACGTTAGTTAAGTTTTTTTTTAAAATAAATTTATTTATTTGTTTTTAGTTTTGGCTGTGTTGGGTCTTCGTTGCTGTATGCGGGCTTTCTCTAGTTGCGGTGAGCGGGGGCTACTCTGTTGCAGTGCGCAGGCTTCTCATTGCGGTGGCTTCTCTTGTTGCGGAGCACGGGCTCTAGGCGCGCTGGCTTCCGTAGTTGTGGCACACGGGCTTAGCTGCTCCACGGCATGTGGGATCTTCCCGGGCCAGGGCTCGAACCTGTGTCCATTGCATTGGCAGACAGTTTCTTTTTTTTTTTTTTTTTTTTGCGGTACGCGGGCCTCTCACTGCTGTGGCCTCTCCCGTTGCGGAGCACAGGCTCCGGATGCGCAGGCCCAGCGGCCATGGCCCACGGGCCCAGACGCTCCGCGGCATGCGGGATCCTCCCGGACCGGGGCACAAACCCGCGTCCCCTGCATCGGCAGGCGGACTCTCAACCACTGCGCCACCAGGGAAGCCCGGCAGACAGTTTCTTAACCATCACGCCACTAGGGAAGCCCTGTTAGTTGTTTTAAATGGTCAAATGAGTTGGGGCATGCTGAGACATTCCCTCTATGATAAAGGACAAGTTATTATACTGTGGACATCCTACCACTAAAAAGAGGCATAGCGCTGGTGGCCAATAAGGATTTTGGAGGCAGTATACTAAATACTGCTCCAGCCCATATACTGTATGACTTGTTTAAGTGGAGTCCAGAGCAAAAGAGGCTCTGCAATAGGTCCTTGATATGGGGCAAGCGCTTGGGATGTATGACCCGGCATATCCCACGATACTAGAAATATCCATGGGCGATAAGTAAACAGTGTAAAGTCTCCAAAAGCCCCAATGGCAGAGCCTCATCTCAGACCCCTAGGATTCTGGAGCAAAGCCACGCCCTGTACAGCAGAGAATTATTCAGCATTTGAAAAGTAGTTCTTGGCCAAATTGCACAATCCAGAGCAAACAGATCATTATTGTTTTAAGCTACTAAGTCTTAGGGTTGTTAACTATGAATAGGTAATCAGAAGATGCATGTAAGAGTACTTTGTTCTTTTTAATGTCATATAGTATTCCACTATATACAGATACCACAATTTATGTATCTTTTCTTATGTTATGGACATTTAGGTTGTTTCTGGTTTGGCTCTGTTATGAATAATGCTGCTATGAACATGTTTTTTGGCAGAAATGTGTACTCATTTCTCTTGAGAACAAACCTAAGAATAGAATTCCTGGTCACAGGGCAGGCATGAGGGGAGGCATCTTTAGGAGATATTGCCAAAGAGTTTTCCAAAGTAGTTAAAATAGTTTATACTTCCATCAGAAGGTATAAGAGGGCTTCCCTCGTGGCGCAGTGGTTGAGAGTCCGCCTGCCGATGCAGGGGACACAGATTCGTGCCCCGGTCCGGGAAGATCCCACATGCTGCGGGGCGGCTAGGCCCGTGAGCCATGGCCGCTGAGCCTGCGCATCCGGAGCCTGTGCTCCGCAACGGGAGAGGCCACAACAGTGAGAGGTCCGCCTACCGCAAAAAAAAAAAAAAAAAAAAAAAAAAGAAGGTATGAGTTCCAGTTGCTCCATATCCTTGCCAACGTTTGGCATTGTCAGTCTTTTTCATCTTAGTCATTCTGGTAGGTAACTTATTGTGGTTTTAATTTGCATTTCCCTGATGAGTAACAATATATTCTTTACTAAAACAACCACACACACAAGAAACCAAAATATTGACAGTGGCAGTCTGCAGAGGTGTGATGATTTATTATTTTGTTTTGTTATTGTTGTCTGCTTTTTGTTCTGTAGTCTTGGTCTTTCTATTTGCTAAGCTTTCTGCATTTTTAAAATTTAAGTGCTTAATTTTTTAAATTATAAAAACAATCCAGGGCTTCCCTGGTGGCGCAGTGGTTGAGAGTCCGCCTGCTGATGCAGGGGACACGGGTTCGTGCCCCGGTCCAGGTCCGGGAAGATCCCACATGCCGCGGAGCAGCTGGGCTGGTGAGCCATGGCCGCTGAGCCTGTGCGTCCGGAGCCTGTGCTCCACAACGGGAGAGGCCACAGCAGTCAGAGGCCCGCGTACAGCAAAAAAAAAAAAAAAAAAAAAAAAACCAATCCAAAAAACCTCCACCTATTTGTTCTTACAAATAACAAGGTATATTGACGACAACAGTAATATTACAAGTGAAGTCACCAGAAATATTTATTGAGCACCTACTGTATATCCAGCACTGTGGGAGGGGCTTTGAAGGACACAGGGCAGTACAGGACTTATTCTCTGCCCTTGAGAGGTTTACAGTCTAGGTGGAGACAGAAGAACCAGGACATACGGGAGCCAGGAGAAAACAGTCCAGGCCAGGATGTTACAGGAGCTGGAAGGTGTCTGGGGTCAGAGCCACCAAGCGGTTCAGTGCCAGGAAAGACAACAACTCACAGCTCCCGGGCCCATATCCACCCACTTAGTGTGCCCTATCCATAGCCTCTACTCCCGCCATCATAAAACACTTAACTCCTTGTTCAGTTGCTATTGAAAGTGCAATGAAATGGGGGAGGGGTGGGGCAAATGGAAAACGTCCTTGGATGAGTTCCGGAGGCTGGCGTCACAATCTCCCTCTTGCTCCTCACCCACGTACCCCTCACATAGAGAGATCCCCATTCAAGGAGGCCTGTCTGACCATCCAGGACCACCACCCCAAGAGCTAAGAGGAGGGGGTGGTCACTGCTTGAGCTGCCTGAGGTAGAACTGGGGAACCCTACTTCTAGCATGCCCCTTCCCCTTCCAGTCCACTGAGTTGGGGGGACAGGCACCCCGGAGCTGCCACCCAGGGCTGAGAAGGTACAAAGGGGAAAGGACATGGAGGAAGGGAGAGGAGCAGAGAGGGACTGAGAGCCCAGCTGGGAAAGAGGGGCCTCTGGGGCTCCTAGAAAAGTGCCGGGGAAGGCAAAGCCAAACACTGAGGCCGGCTCCCCCGCGGGTGGAGGGGAGGTGGGGTGGTCTGCTACGGGACCGACCTTCCCCACGCCTTCACGGGACCGAGGGGGTTACCAAGGGCCACGAGGGTATCAAATCCCCAGCCCTGTTCCAGGCTGTGCCCACTTCAAGGTCACCCTGCCCAACCTTAGAGGGGAGTGAGGGGACCTCAAAGTTTCGATGATGCCCCCCACTCTGTTGGGTCCCCTACAAAGTGCTATCTGTTTACTTCTCAAATTACAAGGAATTCAGGTCTGAGAATGCGGGAAAGGGGCAGAATTTTGTAACACCCATCAGACGGTGAGGGGAGGGAGCCAGGTACCTCCAGAGAGTACCACCCAGCGGGTGAGGGTCGTGCCAGCCTCACCGTACCTCAGGGAGAGAGGAAATGGATAGCAAAGGATGAGGAGGGCTTAAATAATAGTTCACATAATAAAAATACCTAGCTCTCTAATAAGCCTATTTTTCTGCTATCTCATTTTTTTTTTTAAATAATTCTAATGCCAGAGGCTGGGGGTACGAGGACGGCGGGGGCAAGCAGGGTATATACATGAGGAGGAGTTTAAATTAAAACACAAATAATAATTAAGACACACAAACTGAAGGAATCAGGCAAAAGATGTAGAAGAGGCCTACGGTGGCCTCCTTGTTTCCAGGAGGACCTAGCTTCCAGCGGCTGGGTTAGGGCTTTCTCTTGGAGCTGATCAGCCGGCGTTTAGAGTGATAGAAATCTGAGGAGAGAGAACAGAAGTCAGCCAGGCCAGGAGGAAGAGGGCACAGCAGAACCACCCATCCAACGCAAACTGCAGAGGGGCCAGGGACCCCTCCCCAGGGCCAGAGGGACACACTGCCGAGTACAGGGAAGAACTCTGGCAACTTCTGGCCCATCTCCCAGAGGAGCATTTCCAGAGCATCTCACCACACTTCACAGATGTGATTAATAATAGATAGGACCTATGCCCATGGGCCGGCTCTAAGCCAAGCTGCCGTAGACAGTAGCCACTAATCCTATGTGGTTATTTAAATTAACTAACATTAAACAAAATGAAAAATTCAATTCCTCGGTCACACTAGCCAGATGTCAAGTACTTGGCGGCCATATGTGGCCAGCAGCACTGGACATTTGCATCTTTACAGAGTTCTATCGGATAGCACTGCTCTGGGGTTGCATTAGATAATCCATGAAAAGTGTTCTGCACAATGCCTGGGCTGTATAAAGTTAGCTATTATTACTATTATTATTATTATTATCATTATTGTTAGTTCTGACCCAGCTGCAAATTAGCTGTGGGATTCTTGGCTGCATCTCTCCAAGCCTCAGTTTCCTCACCTATAAAATGAGGATAACACTGGTATGGTGCTCTGAGCATTAAATGAAATGCTCTCTAAAAGACTTTGGTTGATGGGGAATTCCCTGGCAGTCCAGTGGTTAGGACTCCATGCTTTCGCTGCCAAGGGCCCAGGTCCAATCCCTGGTCAGTGAACTAAGATGCTGCAAGCCGTGCATGGTGAAGCCAAAAAAATAATAATAATAACAGTAATAATAATAAAATTTTAAAGTAAAAAATAAAAAGACTTTGGTCGAAGGCCTGGCATACTTAGTGCTCAAATGTCAGTATCATTCATTCAGTTTTCCTCAAGCACCTGCTATGTGTCAGACACCATCCTAGGTGCCGAGGATTCAGCAATGAACAACAGAGATACAGATTCCTTTCCTGTGGAGATAATATCCTAGTTGGGGAGATGGACAATATCAAGATAAGGAAGTAGCTGTTGATAGTTTAAAAAGTGCCAAAAAGAGAAAAATAGGCAGGGAAGGGGGGGTTGGAGGTGTGTATGTGTGATGGGGAAGGGGAGTTAAGTTTGAATAGGACAGCCAGGAAATTCTCATTAGCTTTCTCTCCACTGCAAATTCATTGTGGGACCTTAGGCAAATCATTCTACCTCTCTGAGCCTTGTTTCTTTGCCTACAGAAGGATGGCAAGAATGTCTTATGGTATAGGATTACTATAAGGACTGAAAGAAATCTAGAAACTTAGCAAAGGGCCTGGCATATAATCAATGTGCCAAATAAATGTTAGCTGGTTGGTCTTGGCACCAGGCTAGCTGTGTGACCTCAGGCAAGTCACTTCCCCTCTCTGGGCCTGTTTCCCCCTCTGAGGTATGAGGAAGCTGGGCCAAATAGTTCAGCCCTTGCACCATGAATTCTGGGAGTCTTGATCCCTTGCAGTATCCTTCTCTGCACTTGTCCTCACCTGTCATGCTGGTCTGTCTCCGTTTTCGTCCCTGGGAGGTGCCCGGCCCTCCCGGGGACACCTCAGGCCGCTCAGGGGAGCGAGGCACGAGGGTGCAGGACAGCGACAGGTCCACGTGGTCCTCCTGAGATGTCCCCTGCAGCAGGGCAGATGAGGTGCTCGGCCACTTGCCCCCTCCCAGGTCGTCCCGGGTCCCCCGGGGCCCTGCAGGCAGGTAGAGCTTGGGCAGGCCAAGGCCCCTCACGCGCTCCCAGGCGAAGTCACCCTCCAGTGGTGTCTCGGTGACAAAGTCGAAGTTCCATCGCTCTCGGGCCTCCTGCACGCAGCTGGCCATCAGGGCGTCGCAGTCCCGGCGCAGCTGCTCACTGTCCACCGGGCCAAAGAGGCGGCGGCATGCCTTGCTGCTGCGTGGGATCTGATGGGCATCCCTGGATGGCTCTGACATGGTGCCTGCAGCTGGAACACAAGTAAGACCCTGGTCACCGGAGAAATCAGACCCTCCCTTACCCGGCCGTGCTTCACTCTGTAACCTCAGGCGAGGTCTTCTTACCAGAACGTGAGGCGAGAGGATCACTCTGGTTCCTTCCGGCTGATTTTCCCCCACTGCCCTCCCACAGGCTCTCCCAACCCCCCAGCAACACACACAGGGTTGGGGCAGAGCTCAGCCAGCCTGGCACCCCAAGGTCACTGGAGAAGTGGGCAGCTGAAGGGCAAGTTTATGTATGTCAACAAAGGCAGGTTTATTGCAATAGCAGGGATCAGGGTCCTGTTTACCACCAGGTATTATCAGGTAAAATCAATTTGTTTTCCCCCCTGAGGTGTCCCTCATGGGTGTGAATGCCCCAAGTCTGTGTGAATTGCCAGAGTCCAGCAGTTTCCTAACCCCAGACCTGGCCAGGAGGTCAATTCCCAAGTAAATGGACAGCTCCTCGAGCCTCCTGAAACCCTCCAACTAGATACTCATGTGGAGTAATCCTGCTCAGCTACTTAAAACTACCCTGGACTTTGGGGTAAAAAACACCTGGGTTCTAGGGCTTCCCTGGTGGCGCAGTGGTTGAGAATCTGCCTGCTAATGCAGGGGACATGGGTTTGAGCCCTGGTCTGGGAAGATCCCACATGCCGCGGAGCAACTAGGCCCGTGAGCCACAACTACTGAGCCTGCACATCTGGAGCCTGTGCTCTGCAACAAGAGAGGCCGCGATAGTGAGAGGCCCGCGCACCGCGATGAAGAGTGGCCCCCGCTTGCCACAACTAGAGAAAGCCCTCGCACAGAAACGAAGACCCAACACAGCAAAAATAAATTAATTAATTAATAAACTCCTACCCCCAACATCTTCTAAATAAACAAAAATAAAAACACCTGGGTTCTAGTCCTAGCTCTGCCACTTACTATCTCAACTTTAAAAAGTCACTTAACGTCTTTAGGCCTCAATTTCCTCATCCGTAAAATGGGACTGCATGCAAGTCTAAAGAGCAGGGCTGTAGAAGCATGCTCAAGCAGTTGATCAGTGGGTCCCTCCAGGCAAGGCAGATGGAACAGAGTTGGGAGGCTGTATCTCGGTGGTTCAAAGTGAGGTCTCTGGAACCAGGCCACCTGGGTTGGAATCCAGGCTCTGCTGGGTGAACCTGGACAAGTGGCTTAACTTCTCTGGGCTCTATTTTCCCCATCTATAAAATGGAGACAGCAATAGTGAATGTCTCAGAGGACAGACGTGAGGATTAACTGAGTTAATGTAGATAATGTGCTTAGAGCAGTACCTAGTATATAGAAGCGCTTGGAAAATATTATTATTATTTCTCTCTGCCTTTAGGTCTGCCTGAGCTCCTCCCCATCACTCCACCTGGGCCGCTGCCTCCTTCAGACAGCAGCTGACAGGTGTTGTGCGCTGAGGGCCTTTCCCAAGGATGTCATCATGCAGGCAGCCTGGGGGTGAGGAGCAGCTAGGCAGGGCAGGGCAGGGAGATGACTTCTCCCAGGCTGAGCCACATCCTGCCAGGCACATGAGGTGACCTGAAGTCTAGACAACCTGGAAGCCCCTGCCCCATTCTGCCTGCATCCAAAGAACCCATTTTTCAGGCAAAGAAAATTAAAGGCATTGGTCTACCTGGTTCCTCTCCTCCCACTTCAGGAGAGGGAAAACTAAGGATGAGTTTGCCCGTGGGGGAGTGCTGGCACCTACCTGCCCTGCTCCGGCCTGACTCCAGGATGAGCTCCTGCACGACCTTGACAGGGACTGGGTTTTCTGGGGACAAGTCCTGCTTTGTAGGCTCTGAGGGTGAAAGCTCTGCTGAGTGACCTCCTGGGACAGGAAGCCATGAACCCACACCACACCTACCCGTCCCCACTCCACCTCTCACAGTGAGTGGAGCCCACAACGTGATGTCTCAGCTGATAGGGGAGGGGAGGCACTAGGTGACCTCAGATCAAGTTAAAAGGGTAGGAGTTATGAGACTTGCCCCAAAACCACACAGTTAAAAGGATCAAGGGCCACTGCCACACAGAGAGGGGTTACCTAGTGCAGTGGGCAAAGCCCACAAATAACCTTTGCTCACTCTCTTCAGGGCAAGGATTGAGATTTATTTATATATTTTATGTGCCAAGACCTGTTCTAAGACGTTTACAAATATTAATTTTCTGAAAAAGTGGGTACATTAGCTCTTTTACCAAAGAGGTAACCAAGGCTCAGAGAAGTTAAGTAACTTTCCCAAAGTCACACAGCTCACAAGTGGCACAGCCAGGATTTGAACCCAGGTCTGAATGCCCTGGGTTCTGTGCTCTGGTGTTGAACCCTACTCCCTCTCTAATTTTGAGGTTTCTTAACCAGAGAGACCCATCAGAGCCACTTAAGCTTTTTCAAAATGTAGACTGACAGGCCCCTCCTTCCCCAGACCACTTAAATTCAAGTGTTTGACAGCTCTCCAGATGGGCATACTTGGGGTGCCAGCCAAGAGGGGACACACAGAATGTCCTGAATAGACACTATGGATCTCAGCGCTTCATTGGTACATGGAGGAGAAGCCCACCTAGGGCTTTATCAGGGAGCTGGATATTCCCTAGCTTCTAGGAGCTGAAGATGGGACCAGAATCCAGGCAGGGACCCTCTCTACTTCTGCCACCCCTTCCCTTATGGCTCACAGGCTCCCCACCAAAATCTTCTCTCATGCCCATTATTATAACTCCCACCTCAGAGAAAACAAACAAAAACCCTTGTTTTACAAACAAGCAACTGAGAATAGCTTCCTTTGTTGGCCTTCGTGCCTTAGACTTCAACCATATTTTCATATCCAAATAAATGGTAAGCTCTCAGTAAACACTGCTGAACCAATAGGGTACTCTTTTTAAGAGGCGGGGGAGCAACCTCAGATCAGTACTGGAATAGCGGCGGGAAGCAAAGGCGGGTGAAGCCTCCTTCCGCGGGAAGGCGTGTTTGCTATTAGCGCTGGGGCCAGAAGGGGGCGCTGGTCTACAGGAAATCACGCGCGGGGTGGGAAGTGCGTGGGCAGAGCCTGGGACAGCGGCAGGGAGTTGTGATGAGTCAGTTTCCTGCAAAGAGCTCCCAGCCCGCCAAAACTTCGCTTCCACTCCGGCTGCACGTCACCCCCGGGTGAGGAGGGGGAGCGGGAGCCGCGAACACGTCACGCTGAGCCAGCTAGGCTTCCAAAACCCCCGCCACTATTGGGAAACCGCGCGCTCTCGCGCCGTCTCTTGTGACACACGCGCGCGCGCGCACACACACACACACACACACACACACACCGCAAGCACAGGCGCGCCGAGATCTGGTCCCTCCACCTTATCTCCACGCCCAAAGCAGGGGATGAGTCAGATCCCTGGAAAATAAAAATAGACGGGAGCAACGAAAACAAAACCGCTCTTAAGTCCTCCCCGAAACGCAACGTGGAGGAAGGGAAGGAAGGAGAGAGCTGCCTGGGCGCCCTAAAGTACCAAAACAGTTCCGAGATTCTTGTCCCCACGGGGAGGGCGCGTGTCCCCCGGGGGCCCCTGACAAGGCAGACAAGGCGGACGCACCGTGGTCCGCGCTGGGCGGCGGCGCCCGAAGGACGACTCGCCCTCCTGCTCAGCCGTGTCGCCCTCGGAGAGGGAATTCTGGACTAGGTTGGGGGAGCCCGGAGCCCCCGAATGCAGGCGACGGAGGTCCGGAGCGGCGTCGCACCCCGAAGCCCCATCCCTCAAAGACACGACCTCTCACCCCCTTCCTCCCTTGCGGGGACTGTGTGCCCCGCCGCCCCGCAGAGCAGGGCTCGGCCCCCGCCCCTGAATCCGTCCGTCCGACCCAAGGGCAGGCTGGGCCGGGGTTCTCCCGGCAGCGGTGGGAGAGAGGTAGGTCCGGTTTCTGCGCTTCCCTGACTGGCTGGCTCAAGCCCCCTCAGCGCCGGGCCGCGGCTCCGGGTCCTCGAGGGCGCGCCGCGGGGCGGGGACCGGACACCCAGTCCTGGACCTCCCGGTGTCCCGGCTTCCCTGGGAACACTCTGTGCCAGCCAAATAGGTCACTGTGCTGATGCGGGGACAGAGACCGTGGAGAGGCAGGGAAGGGGACTTCTGGGGGAGCCGCCGTCTCCCAGCCCTGGCGGGGATCTGACCTCACCCGGCCCCGTTCCCTGGGGTCTTCTTGTCACCGTGAGTCACCTCCTCGCTAGCCCTTAAGGGACGTGTCCCGACACGTTCCCAAGGGCCGGAGACACAGCCCGCGCTGACCTCAGCGCCCAGCCTGTTGGCGGACACGGCAGCGTTGGGGACCCAGACCTCGGTTCTGGGCCGGGATGGCACCGATTGGATCCGAGAGCCGCCCAGGAGCGGATCCCAGATGAACCTGCTCGGCTCGGCTTTCCCCACCCCTCCCGGACCCCTCCGCGGACAGGGCTTCATCCCCACGCCGCAAGCGCACCAAGCCTGGGGCCCCGAGCTCACCCTCCGCCCAGTCCACGCCGTCCCTCGCCCCAGCTGAGCTTCAAACGGAGGGAGCGTGGCGGGGAATCTCTGAAATTAGTGCTCCCTCTCCCCGCCCGGAATCTCCGACACATCCTGGCCCCTGTCCCACGCGCACGTATAGACTCGGATGTGCGCAAAACCGAACCCCAAGCACGGACCCACGCACGCCATTCACCTGTGAACACAGTACACACACGCCGCTGCGGACATACACCCACGGAGGTGCGCGGACACACACGCGGACACGCTCGGCTCAGCTCAGAGCCGCAGCCCGGAATTCGCTCTTGCCTGCCCTGGCTCCCTCACCTCCTCTGAGGGTCTCGGTGTCTCAGTGAATCCGCGCCCAGCTCCTCGTCGCCCAGCTACCGACTCGGGCAGCTGCTCACACCTAAGCTGGCGCCGCCTGCGCTCCCCTTATAAAAGGGCTGGAGGCGGGACCGGCCGCTCCGCCCACAGCGCGCCGGGGACCGGCCTCTGGTGGGGGACAACTGCGGCTCCTCTGCGCTCGCAACAGCGCTCTGGAAACCTCTGCGGCCAACCTCGCGTGCTGCAGGAGAGCGCTTCCCTCCTCCCCACTACCCGCGCCTGGGTTTGTACGCTTGACACATTTCCCCACGAACTGAGCCCCAAATCTGGTTTTTTCAGTTGGGGAGTGAGTTGCCGCTCCCCCGGAGGGGACGACATTGTTAGGACAGGACCGAGGAGCCCCCTCTCTGGCCCACCACCAACTGACTCTGGGCAAGGGTTTACCCAAAGCAGCTGAATAGACCATGAGGAGTGTCATTAATAAATAAAAATCCTTAAATAATAATAAAAAAAAAAACCCTCACTTTGCAATTCCCAGAAAAGCCCCACTACACCACCTCTATTCCCATGGATCCCTCACTACACCACCTCTGCCCATTACCTGAGGCACCCAGAGACCCCAATGAAGCATTCTTGGAGGCCAGAAAGGATTCAATTCCCTTTATTTCACAGATAAGGAAACCGAGGCCCACAGAACTAAAGGGATGAGAAGTTATTTGTCAAATGCTCTAGGTAAGAGAGGACTGGGCACACTGCTAAGAAAGGGCCAACCTGGTCTCCAGGGGAAATGGGACACTGAACTAACTTTCCCACCCCCTCGTCCTCACTCCCTACATCCACCTCCCTCTCACCTCAGCAGAAGAAAGCTCTGTGATTGCAGCAGATTGGATGGCTAGGAAGGGGAGAAAGATTTGGTGGGTGAGTTAGCTCCTGGGTAGTCCCCACACAGCCCACATACACTGCTGGGAAACCGAGGCTCAGAGTTCAGTGGCCTGACTCATAACACAGCAAATAAATGGCGATGGTTGGAACATAGGCCTTTTGCCTCTCATCCAGAACTCTCTGCTTGTTGCCCTCTCTGTTTCAGTGGCTCTAGAATGAGGGAAATGCCCTGCACCCCTCATTTCAAGGCAGTATACTGAGGCAGTATACTGATGAAAGACAATTCTGGAAACGTCCACTGGTGCTTCTGACAGATACAAAAGCAAGTGAGATGCCCTGCTGCTCCACACCCCTAGACCCACTTGCACCCCACCTTTGCTTCCTTCCTTCACCTAAAACATTTGCAGTTTCTCCTTTTAAAAAATTGCAGAGAACAGAGTGTTAATCTGAACAGAAATCTACTAAGAAATAGAATCCAGGCTTGGAACAGCTACAATTACTGACATCTAGGGCTGTTCAGTGTCTGAAAATCTCTGCCCAGACATGCCCAGTCTATTTCCTCTAATGCAGCTGACCTCAGGGAAGACAGGCCTCCTTCTCCTCTACTGCTGGGACAAGAGCCTGGGTAGGGGTGGGAGGGCACATTACCAGACCCCCTGGCCTACCTAATTTTGGAATCAGACCAGGACTTCAGAAGGACCTCAAAAAGGCCAAGACCCCAGGACCAGCCCCCTTCTCCCCCAGTTCCACCCTCCCCACCTCCAACACACCCGTACCCACACCACCCAAAGGCTGGGTTGTCAAATGTCCAGCAGAAGACGGGCATATCCTCCTACTGCCTTGAATCCCCTTGGCTTTCAGACATTTCAAATAGACTTGACATTGTCTGTCTGTTTACTTTGGGAAAAAAATTTAATGAAGGCTTGTATTGAATTATTTAAAGTTTTGTGGTCCTGAGCTTCACAATGAAATAATTCTTTTTGTTGTTTTTGTTGGGAAGTGAATTTTTTTTTATAACTTCTAGCTCACCACCACCACCACAACAGAATTCAACAAATATTTATTAAGTGCCTACTGAGTGTCTAGTACTGTTCAGCACTTTAAAAAAAGAGTTTCCAACCATACACTTGAATGTGTAGCCAGGTATGCTCTTAAAGGAGGACTTCTGCCCTGAAGAAGCAAAGAAGCAGGTTGTTAGAAGCCACACGCAAGATCTAACTCCCAAAACACACACACACACACACACACACACACACACACACTAGATCCCAGGCCAGTCCCAAGGGATCTGCTGCAAATCATATATTCTGTTCAGCGGAACTCAGACCACGGTCTCCCTAGGGTCTCTGAGGGTCTCCTGTCTCCTACCACCCCCCTCTTTCTGAAAGCAGGCAGCCCCAAGGACAAAACAGCCACCAGCTTCTTCTATGCCAGGGCTCAACATGTTAGGACATGTTCCTGACGGCCTGAATGCTAGTCAAGACCACAGCCTGCTGTCCGGGCCTGCTCCCAAGGAAGCAGGCAGCTTAGGGATGTAGGGAGACTCAGCCTGAGACACCAGAGGATCCAGGTCAGCCCCCATCCAGGAGGGACGTGATGACGAAAAGCAAAGGTAGAAGCCCTAGCCTGAAGAAGGAGGATGTGAGGAAGGCTCAATGGTGGCCACAGGAGCTGCCCAGGAAGCAGGGGGAAGTGCTGGGAACAATGTTGCTGTTTTCTCAGAAAAGGCCTGGGGAGTCCCTAACAGGGGCAGTCAGCTTTCAGTGGAATTCACTTCCACACAGGCTCCCAAGAAGTGAGACCCCCAGAGAAGAGGCAGAACAGAGACATTATTATATTACTGAGCAGAAGTCCCGCTTGTTTTTTTTTAAAGGAAGAATGAGATTGGGAGCTCCCCCAACTCCACCCCCCGACCTTCTGGGGGTTTTACCCAGCCAGTACAAAGATCAGGATTGACCATACAGTGAGGTAGAGGAATTTGTGACAGAATTTGTGCCAAATACTTCCAGCTTCCCTGAGCTAGCAATTTCACCTTGTCTAAGCCTGAAATTTCACCATTAGAAATTCATTTCTATAGTATTAAGTTCTGTTCTTCATTAAATAAGATCATATAGGAAAAATGCTTAGCAATAGTGCCTGCCACATAGAAATCAGTGGGGCAAATGAGTGCCTGAATCCTGCAGAGGGTTCTGGGTGGCACAGCACAGTGTGAATGCGTTGATCATATCATTTAGGGACTAGAAGGTGGTGAGGGAATGTTGTGAACACAGGCCACCTGAGGAGTGAAGGGCTCTCTGTGCCTTTGCACATATTGTTCCCTCTTCTTGGAATGAGTGTTCCTGACCAATATGCCCCACCTCCACTCCTTTCTCCACCCATTGAACTCCTATTGATCCTTCATGACCCGACCTATATGACCCCTTGGGACAAGGCTTTCTCAGGGCTTCCTCTGGCTCCCAGAGCCCCTGGTAAGCAATACACTCCACTGTGCTTTACTGGCTTGCCTGGTTCATGTGCCTACTGCATCCTCTGAGATGGGAACCTAGAGAGGATGAGCCCATATTTTATTCATCTTTGTACCTTCAAGGCCTAGCAGTCTCAGCCTAATCTCAGTGAATATTTATGGAAGAGCCATTTTTGGCCTGCACTCTGAGGTTGGGCTTCAGTGGCACTGCTTCTCAGCCCTCTCTTTTATTTATTCATTCATCTGTTTACTCATTTATTCATTAAAAACTAATATAATTAACACTCACTGCTCAACCCAAGAATTAGAACATTACAAATCATTGATACCTTCCTGTGATTTCCTCTCCTATGCTGACCCATCCTCCCCTACCCCAAAATAAACAGTATCTTGCAGTGTACACTATTTTATGTTGAACTTTCTTTTGTTTTCAATAGTTTTATCACATGTGTCCAAGACAGTAATGCTCTTCCATTTTTCTATGTGCTCCCCTACATTTCCCAGCCCCTCCTTGTAGTTTAGACTGGGTAACGTGAATGGTTCTAGCCAATGAAATGTGAACATAAGTGACATTTTCCTCCTTAGAGCTGAGATCAAGTGAAATTCTCCAGCCTTTCTGTCCTCCCTGGCTGTAGCAAAAGTGAGGTCTCATGTCCCAGATGGTGCCACCTTGCTATGGCAGATCCTCCCTCAGCCTAAGTTCCTGAGTGGCTCTGTGGAGCCAAACACCCCACCAGCTTGTATGTGAGAAAGAAATAATCTTTTGTTATATGAAGTCAGTGAAATGTGAAGCTAATTTGTTCCTGCAGCATAACCTACCTAAGATTTATCCATATGGCTATGGGGATTGTGGTTTGTGCAAGTCTGTGGCACCCAATGAGGTACAGCTCTGGGTATTTGCACTCTTTTGACGTTGCCTCCCCTTAAATCTCTCTGGCTTATGACTCTTTTAACCAGTAGAATGGGTAATTCTGTGCTTGTTCTAGGCCTAAGCCTTAAGAAGGTCTAGCAACTTCTGCTTTTGCATCCTTGAGGAACTTGAGACACCACGTGAGAAGTTTGATTACTCTGAGACCACCATGCTGAGAGAAGTCATGTGGAGGCCACATGCAAGATAACCAAGGCTACTGCCCCACACACAATAGCTCCAGGTGATCTCCTAGCTGACCGCCAGCATCAACATGCCAACCACGTGAAAGGACCATTTTAAAAGTTGATCTTTCACCCTCAGTTAATCCTCCCCAGTTGAAGCCACGTGGAGTAGAGACAAGCCATCCCCAATGAGATCCTGCCTAAATTGTAGAATTATGAGCAAATAAATGATCGTGTTTGCCACTATGTTTTTTTTTAAGTCTTTATTGAATTTTGTTACAATATTGTTTGTGTTTTAAATTTTTTGGTTTTTTGGCCGCAAGACATGTGGGATCCCAGCTCCCCGACCAGGGATCGAACCCACACCCCCTGCACTGGAAGGTGAAGTTTTAACCACTGGACCACCAGGGAAGTCCCACCACTACATTTTAACATGGCCTGTTATGCAGCAATACATAATTAAAACAGGGCTCAATCATTTTCACTGTTATTTAACATCCAGTGATTCCCTTCTCCTGTAAATGGGCACTTTGGTTATTTCCAGTTTTCTGTTATTATGCATAGGGTTGCTATAATTATTTTTTTTAAGATTTTTTTGATGTGGACCTTTTTTTTTAACATCTTTATTGGAGTATAATTGCTTTACAATGGTGTGTTAGTTTCTGCTTTTGGACCATGTTTTTAAAAGTATTTATTGAATTTGTTACTACACTGCTTCTGTTTTATGTTTTGGTTTTTTGGCCACAAGGCATGTGGGATCCCAGCTCCCCAACCAGGGATCGAACCCGCACCCCCTGCATTGGAAGGCGAAGTCTTAACCACTGGACTGCCAGGGAAGTCCTAATTATTCTTATCCATGTCTTTGGGTCACACATGCAAGAGTTTCTCTTGGACATACACCTAGTAGTAGAATTGCCCCACAATCTTTCTGTCAGAAGAAAAATGATTGGTGAAGCACCTGCACTTGGTGTTTGGACCTGTCTGTGTCTTTCAGGATTACTGGGAAAAGTCTAAAGCACTGCACATATGTTTGGGATTATCATTGCTTGCATTTTTGTGGAAGAATAAAAAGGAATCCAAAGGAATGAAGCACTAATGGTGGAATTTCAGATGTACTGGACACCTGTGGGTAGACATTTGGTGACAAGAGGAACTGCCCACAGACACTGAGTTCAGTCCTCTGAGCCAGCCTTCAAAACGCCCAAGACATCCCTCTCCCGGGATCTTTAGCTCAGAACAGCCTTCTGAATGATTCCCAAAAAGTAGGAATTATGCATTCTTTCACTTTTTTCTTTCCTAACAAATTATTTTTAAGCCCCTCCCAAGAAAAAGGCCCATCAAAGTTCTGAGGGTCTTGGGTTTGGATCCTCTGATTGCATAGCAGTGTGGAGTCTTAGAAAGTCATTTCAGGATTTCAGATCCATTATCTGACTCCTCACCATCCCTGCCCCCCTCCCTCCCTCTCCATCCTGGATGGGTGTTTTAGACTCATGTTACAGATGGTGGAATGGAGGCCCCAAGAGGTGCTGGCTTTGGCTGAGATGACACAGGCAGAGAGTCAGGGCAGAGCCAGGGCTCTGACTGTGGCCCCACCCTCTCTGCTCCCCCTCCTATCAGCTGCTTGTCTTTATCTTTGCTCCCCTAGGATGGCACTGAGTGTCACACATAGTCAAGATGCCACCAGAGCCACTGTGGAATGCAACAGCTGCAAACCCAATCCCGAAACGCTGGTGGCCTGAAGTTCAGAGCTAAAGGGAGATTATGCCTCCCTCTCCCCACCCTCAGTGGTTTTTAACAACCCAGCACCTGCTGTGAGGAATGATTACCGATGTCTCCTTTTGGGTACATGCGAGCAGCTCAGTGCTGGACTTAGGAAGAAAAGTGGGAGTGTCTGTTAGGATGACACTAGCCATTGTAATAAATAAACTCTCAAATTACAGTGACAACCCAATAGAAGTTTATTTCTCACTCACATATGAATACAATTGAGGTGTTCTTGTTGGCAAGTAGCTGATCTCCATGTGATAATTCAGGGACTCAGGCCCTTTCCATCCTGTGGCTCCACCATGCCCTAGGGCATCAGGATCTCTGCTTCCAGCTGGAGGAAAGAGAAAGAACACCAAGAAGGTATATGCATTTCTTCACACCTGGTTCAGAAGTAACACGCATCATTTCCCACCCACATTCCATTGGTGAGAACTTGTCATGCTTAGATCAAGGGTCTGTGTAGTCCCCGATGGGGGCACAGATGTGTGATGAGCTGCAAGCCATCTCTGCCACAGCAGAGGAGCGAGGCAGATGAGAACCCCTTCCTCTTTCCCCTCTTCCCACAAGAGAGTTTTTTCCTGCCGAGTTTCCGGACCTGGCCACGAGAAGAACAGTGCATGATCTCTGAGCTGCATGACCTTGGACCTCAATATCTTCATCTATAAAACGGGTACTTGCATATCCATGATCTTACAGCCTTTGCTGAGAGGTTGAAAAAAAAACGAGGTAGACATGATGCTCCCCAGTTCCCAGAGGAGGAAACCAGGACACAAAGAGACAGTGTGACTTGTCTAAAGTCACACAGCAGGACCCAATTTCCCCCTTCTGGTACATAGGTTTGTTTTGTTTTGACTAGTCAACATCAAAGTCTGCTGAGAAGTCACTGGACTGAAATGCAGGAAAATCTCCTACTCAGCAAATCCATCTGAAAACCTCCTGGGGGCCTAGGAGGATTACTAAGAAAAAGCCTTTTATTGTCTGAAATGCAGGTATAGAGACCCTGACAGGTTCTTGGTGGGCTGTGTGGGACCCAGCCTGGACCTGGTGGGGGGAAGGGAGCCTGCTGTGGTGAGACTTCAGGGAAGGCCCAATCCTCCTTTATCACTTTGCACATGCCTGCACTCCATCCTTTAGATCATTTTCCCTCCAGCTCAGGAATTCTCAACACAGGGAATGGGAGAAAGGGAACCCCCTTTTGAAAAATGTTCAGGTCCTACAAATACACAGACTCTCTCTAGAAGAAGACACAAGAAACAATGACAGTGGTTGCCTCTGGGGAGGGAAGCAGGTCCCCTGTGTCACCTACCTCCATGGGCACCATCTGAGTCTGTGTGGACCGCGCCCCCTGGAGTTGTGCTATGTACAACTCTGGGTGCAAGGTAGGCTTATTCCTCGTAATACATTTTAATAGTTAATTCCATTTAAAATAATAATTAACACAATTAAAAACCTATTCCAATTTCTGGCCCCATCTGGACCTACTGAATTAAAATTGTATGAGCATCAACCAGCTACACAAGCATACAGGTATTTTGAAAAATCTCCCCAATAACTGAAACCTCCCCACCCTCCAGCCTCACGGCTTTGGGAACCCTGATTTAGTCTGTCCATGCACAGGGCCCCCTTTCTTACCTCCAGAAGTTCTCAGCAGACCCTTCCATCTGGTTGAGAATGAGAGAACCAAGAATAGATTCTGTCACTAAATGGGAATGGGGGAAGGGAGAAGGGGCAGGTGGGGTGGGAGCTCCAGGCTTAGTGCACAGGCCAGCTTTACCTTCTGGGCAGTTGGGTTGCCCGTACCCCTGCAGCTCTGAACCACCCCTCCTATTCCAACCCTCCCCACCTCCACCCCCCCACGCCACCCGCCCCAGTGTAACACATCAGCATCTTTGGCCAGCACAGCTCAGGCTCGGCCTTGCCCGGGCTTGCCTTTTGTTGCATCATCCTCTGGCCTTGCCCGGTGCAAGCCTCCCACTCACCGCTGGATAAAACCAGCTAATTATATCACGGGAGACCCAAGGCGGGAGCATGTGGGCATTTTCAGCTGACCCAGCCTGTTTCTACTTGTTTTGCATGATTGTTCTTGGTTTTTCAAAATAATAATAACAACTACTAACAAGGGAAAAAATGGCCTGGGGCTGTGCAGAGCATGCTGCTGAAGCAAGAGCAAGGGTCCACCTGCTGCTCCAGGAAAGACCTACCCAGCACTCAGCTCAGAAAATGAAAAACAAGTCTCTTGACTCCCAAATCAGGGCTCAACAGACAAGCAGCTCTGAGAACAGGATACACTGGAATCAGCAGAATCAGAAATACAAATATTGCTTTGATAGCATCAATAACAGCAGCAAGGTAATTTATTTTTTCAAAATTTTAAAAAATTCTATTTGTAGTTTAGTCAAAAGTAGAGAGAGTTTTGTTTTCCCATAATTTCCTATATTTATTTGTGGAGGAGATAATACAGTCAAAATATACAAAATGATATGCAGTGAAAACTCCCTCCTATCCCTGCCTTCCAGCCTTCCATTTCCTTCCCAGAGGCTATGGCTGGTTGCTTGTGCCTCCTTCCAGAGATAGTCTATGAACAACCAGATCCATAGTCCTTCATCCAAAACATGTGGGGACAAATGGGTTTCAGAATGCAGAACTTTTCAAATTTTAGACAAGTAATGAGGTGCATGTACCATGTATTTTGCAACATCTTCCCTCCATCTAGGCTCTGTATAGGATGACCCTTGGTCTGAGTTTTAACATTTTAAATTCCACGTCCAAGGAACCTCTCAACTGCAGGCAAACAGGAGGATGGGTCACCCTGTCTGGAGTGTAAGGTATTCACACTAACCGGGGGTGGGGGGTTAGCAGAGGAGGAGTCAGATCTTCATTCCTAATGCTTATTTGTGACTGCAAGTTTAAGTCCAAGCCTGCTCAGAAGTTGAGGGAGAGACAAGAAGACCTGATGAGGTCTCCCAGACCTCCTGCACCTGTCCAACCACTTAGATCATGCAAAGTCATTAATGTAAACCATTAAGAATGGTTTACCAAGCAAGAAAACAACTTACATTCAGACCTACTGTATTAGGGTTCTCCAGAGAAATAGAACCAATCTCTCTCTCTCTCTCTCTCTCTCTCTCTCCCTCTCTCTCTCTAATATACATATGTATATATGTAGAGAGAGAGAGAGACAGAGGGACAGAAATTTATTGTAAGGAATTGGCTCACCTGATCGTGAAGGCTGGCAAGTCCATAATCTGTAAGGCAGGCTGGCTGAATGGCAATTTCAGTAGGAACTGATGTTGCAGTCTTGAGTCTGAAGGCAGTCTAGAGGCAGAATCCTTCTTCCTGGTGGTGGTAGGAGGGAGAAGATGGACCTCAGTCTTTCCTTTTTTTTTTTTTTTTGCTGTACGCGGGCCTCTCACTGTTGTGGCCTCTCCCATTGCGGAGCACAGGCCCCGGACGCGCAGGCTCAGCGGCCATGGCTCACGGGCCCAGCCGCTCCGCGGCATGTGGGATCCTCCCAGACCGGGGCACGAACCGGTGTCCCCTGCATCGGCAGGCGGACTCCCAACCACTGCGCCACCAAGGAAGCCCTCAGTCTTTTCTCTTAGGCCTTCAACTGATTGGATGAGGCTCAATCACATTATGCTAATCAAACCAAATTATGTTAATCAGCCTTACTCAGTGTCTATTGATGTAAATGTTAATCACATCTAAAAAATACCTCACAGCAACATCTAGACTGGTGTTTGACCAAACAACTGGGCACCAAGTTGACACAAAACCTTCACACCTGTTTAACATCCCAACTCTTCAGCTGTGAGTGTTTGTCAGGGATGGGATATGCAAGTCCCCACCTTCCCAGAGCTAACAGTCACAGGGGTAAAGCTGGGGTACACAAAACAATCACGAAGAGTATGAAGAAATGTCTTGTGTGGGATAAATTGGGAGGTTCTGAGTACAGCCTGGAAAAGTCCCCTCAAATATAGTCCAGAAGGCCAGAAAGATACTGGGAGTTCATGCCCAACATTGAGACAAGCAGGCTTCCTCTCTTGTCAATTTCACTCTTTTTTTTTTTTTTTTTTGCGGTAGGCGGACCTCTCACTGTTGTGGCCTCTCCCGTTGCGGAGCACAGGCTCCGGATGCGCAGGCTCAGCGGCCATGGCTCACGGGCCCAGCCGCTCCGCGGCATGTGGGATCCTCCCGAACGGGGGCACAAACCCATGTCCCCTGCATCGGCAGGCAGACTCTCAACCACTGGGCCACCAGGGAAGCCCCACTCATTTTTTTTTTTTTTTTGCGGTACGCGGGCCTCTCACTGCTGTGGCCTCTCCCGTTGCGGAACACAGGCTCTGGACGCGCAGGCTCAGTGGCCATGGCTCACGGGCCTAGCCGCTCCGCGGCATGTGGGATCTTCCCGGACCGGGGCACGAACCCGTGTCCCCTGCATCGGCAGGTGGACTCTCAACCACTGCGCCACCAGGGAAGCCCCCCCCACTCATTTTTTAATACAAACAAAAATCTTTAATAAAGTGGGCCAGCAGAGCAGTATTAGTAAATCCTAAATGTAAGAACACAAGCTCTCAATAAAGAACACAGGTACGATAGGGCTCCTTTCTCCCTGACCTGTTGCCATTCATCAATTTCAGCTTCTGCTTAAGTCTCCAGATTTAAAACATTTTCCCTACTAGACTTGTAATCATGTTCCTAAGCTGCCAACCACCCTGAGATTTCAGAGGCTTCTTGTTCCACATAGATTCAAAAGGCCTTCCAGTTTGTCCTGTCTGTCAAGGGCTTTGCTCCACCCCAGAACTAAGCCATTTTTCTGCTGGTTTTCCTTGAGAACAAAACAGAACCAGAGTATATTCATTCACTCACTCACTTGTTCGTTTGTTCATTCATTCATTCATGATATTACCAGTCCAAATGGTGATGGGTAGAGGCTATGCTTGCAAAAGGAGACACAAAATACTATGCACCAATAACAAAGGAGAACAGGCTCACATAGGTAAAAGTCCTACCCAGATAGGTCTCTGTGATCAGGCCCAGTTAAAGAAAGGGGTTAGATTTCAGCAGATGGGGACTTGGCAGTCTGAGTTAGGAACCCCCTTCCTAAAACCAAGGGAGGATCCAGGTGGCGCTTAAGTTTGTGCGATGATAGAAGTCCTCTATAAGAAAAAGAAGACACAATTATAAATATAGTATTGTCAGAGCACTTCCCATGCAAATGAAAGTCCTGGAAGCCTACCTTCATTAGCTCACCATAAATCCACGCTGTGTGTAGCTAAACAAGGATCAGGGATGTGGTAGTGTATGTGCAAGGAGTGGCACCTGGGGCTACAGTTTTAAAACTTAAAGGACCATAATAACCTGGGCTAGAGGACAACACAGGAGAGGCAAGAGAGAGTGGATGGAACCATCTTGCAGGGCCCGGATGAGCCTGTCTCATGTGTGCTGGGGCCCCACCCCCACCCCACTGGCTGTACAGAGGGTGCTCTGGTTGATGGTGCTCTAATCACTGCCTCCCCCAGTATTAATAATAATGGTAATAACAGTAATAGTAATAACTAGTATTAAGGAGGCTCACACTTATTGAGCACTTCCTATGTGCCAGGTACCGTTCTAAGTACTTTGTCCATAGTCACTTGGTGAGCTTTCATAACAGCTCTATGAATGAGACACCATTACTTTCATCCCCATTTTAAAGATTAGGAAACTGAAGTAAAGATAGAGACTAAATCATTTGCCCAAGCCAGACAGGGACAGAACAAGGATTTGAACCCAGACAGGCTGGCTCCAGAGGTAAATCTTTTAACCACTAATAACAATAACAGCTAACACTTAGGTCGTGATTACCCTGTGCCAGCTACTCCTCTAAGTGGTCACATGTATCAGCTCAACTAATCCTTACAGGTGCTATTATTATCCCCATTTTACAGATGAAGCAACCAAAACACAGAAAGGTCAAGCCACTTGCCTAGGTCACACAGCTAGGAGGCTGCAAAAGAGAGACTTGAACCCAGGCAGCCTGGTTCCAGTGGCCACATTCTTGTGCACTGAACTGTACCCCTGTGCCATGACTGGATCTAAGGGTAATCTGAGAGCAATGGCCGTGGCTTACTTTTCTCTGCATCATGTGTGGTGCCAGCACTGCATAATTTAATAAGAACTCAATAAACAGTCAATGAACCTTTCTCTAAAATAACCCTTCCTGATACAAAATCCTGATACGTACAAAAATCACATTTCAAGTTTATTGTAGAAAATCTGGAAAATGCAGAAAGGCTCCAAGAAGAAATGCAAGTCATTCTCACTACAGCAGAGGTAACTAGAGCTAACAGTTTGGTGTCTTTCCAGCCAGTGTTACAAAATAGGGATCCCACTCTACGTCCTGTCCTGTAACCTTTTTTCTCACTTATCAATACATCACAAACATTTTCCCACATCTTTACATTTTCTTCTGCAACTTCCACAGAGGAATAATTTGTGAATGCTCAAGTGACCTGCTCAGGGTGCCACCAGCAATGAACCAGAATGTCCCCCACAAACAGCCCCCTCCCCAGGGGCCTCCTCATAAACAGCCCTCTCCCACCAATCTCTCCACCCTCATATATGCCCACCCTATACACTCGGCCCTCTTCTACTTCCTGTCATCTCTAGAAAGCTCATGGCATTCCCTTTGCCTTCCTTCTTAGACTCAGGGTCTCCTCCTCCACTCCTGCCAAGGGTGTGTTCCCATCCTTTTCAACATCCCATACGTCTATTATCCTGTTTTCCCCTCTCCAGGTCACTCTGCACCCTTCTCACACCCTCCCTCAGCCACGATCAAACTTTTGTCATCCTGTGCCCCATTCCCACAGGACTTGCTAGAGACAATCCAGTTCCATCGGCAAGCTGGGATTAGGCAATGTCTGTTGCAACGCACTGAGGGACAGAGGAGACAATGCCAGCTAAGGTGCTGAGGCTGTAGCGTGGAAGTCTCTCCCGGGGATACAGATGCATTTTGAGCAAGGGCCATCAAGGTACAATGCCTTTACCTAAAAGGGGTCTCTCCTGGTGTGATTTCAAGCTACCAGACAGGGCCTATGAGAGCTATTTTGATGCAAGGATCTCTTTTGATGTACTTTAAACCCCAGCAGGGAGGCAGAAGCCTAATCCACCCTGAGGGTGGGGCAGTCCGGGCACCTTGCCCTAATGGGAGGGAATGAAAGACTTTTGAAGGCAGTGGCTCAAGACAGGTGGCTTCTTGATTCCAGCCGCTGTGTCTCAGCCAGGATGGGGGGAGGGAGGACTGCACAGACAGCCCGCAGGAAGGGGGAAGCCTGGGTGGGGTGAACAGGGAGATGGGACTTCTTCCAAACTTGCTCTGCCTGACCTGTACTGTGTGACCTCAAGCAGGTGCCTGTGCTTTTCAGCATCATTGTCATAATAGCACCTACGTTACCTACCTCACAGGTTTTTGTAAGGATCTAATGAGGTAAGTTCAGTAAAAGTGCTTTGCCAAGGGTAGAACCCCAAAGTTAGGTGTGGTTAGGACTCTCTGCCTCTTGCCTTTTTTTGGAAGGTGCTGATAGTAACTTTGTTTTTTTAGGGCATTTCCTCCCTAGCTGCACTCTCTCTATAGACAAAGGGTAGTGGTGGATGTGGGTGGAAGCCACTCCTGAGGGTCTCCTTAGCTCTGGGCCACTCCAGCCCCCTATCTCTTTGCCCCCAGAGCAGCTTGCTTTTATCACTGGTATTAACTGAGGGTCCAGGCCTGATTCATTTGAACAGTGTGTGGGGTGACTACCATTCTGGATTCCCCCAAATGGAAGCGTTTCCTGGGACTTAGGACTTTCAGTGTTAAAATCAGACAAGTCTCAAGTACACAGAGATGGCTGGGCACCAAAGGTGTACCTGGGGGTTCAGTGGGTCAGGTGTGGGTGTGATTTTTGTCTGGTGTGGCATATACACATGTCCAGCGTGCTGAGGTGTGGGTATGTGTGATTATTCATGTTTGTGCACAGTGGGTGTAGCATGGGTCTGTTGATACATTGGGGTTTTGTGTTGGGAATATGCTGCTGAGTGTGTAATGATGTGATTTATGCATGGGTCTGTAGGATGCGCAGGGCTTCTACAGCATGCTGTATTTAGTGTGGTATGGGTAATATAAGCATGTGGGCGATGAATGCGTGTTCTTTCCAGCAGGGGTTTAAGTGTATATTTTGTGTCTGGTGTAGTATGGAATGTATGCATGTCATGTGGGTGAGGGGTGCCAGTGCGTTGTGGTGTGTGTGTGTGAAGTCGACCTCCATGTGGGGGTGTGTACGACTCAAAATACATGGTGTTTGTAGTCTGCGCATGTGTAAGTGGTATGCTGTGTGTTGTGTGTACTATGTTTTTGGTGTGTCATGGGATGCACGCATGTCTTTGGTAAGCAGAGCGAAGGCTGGGTTTATGTTGGGATTTCTGCACTCCGAGTGGGGGTTGAGACGTGCCGTCTCAGATGCCGTGTGCAGATGCACTGCGTTCTGTTCTGCATATGCTCCCAGCGCCGTGCCGCGTGGGCTCTGCTCCGCTGGGGAGGTGTGTGTCCTGTGTGGGCCAAAAGCAGAGGGTGTGGTCGTGTGCGGAGGTGTGGGCTAGTGTATGCGTGCCGGCTGTGCAGTGTCCACGTGTAGATGCTGCTCCTGTGGGATGGGCTGTAGGAGGTGGCTGGAGAGCACAGACACGGTGGGCTCCTCCGCGATAGGTCAGGGGCTAGGGCGCCGCCGCCTCAATGCGCGGGCGCCGGGGCTCTAGTCACGTGACCTGCCTGCGGGCCATTCTGGGAAGCGGGGCCACGCCCACCGCGAAGGCCGCCGGGAAGCGGCTGAGGCAGAGGAGTGAGGAGTGGCGGCGTCTTTTTCCTCCCCTGCTGCGCTCTTTTAGAGCCGCTCGGTGTTTAAATTGTCCTAGTTAATGGCTCCTGTCGAGTGCCGAGCCTCGCACATGTATTTTCTCGTTTAATCCTCACGGCCAGCCCCTGAGGGGCCTTCTAATCCCCCCGCCGCACAGGTGAGTTACCTCAGGCTCCGAGAGGTGTAGGAGTCCGCTCGGCTGGTGCCCCTGACTCCCCAGCTTGCTGCAGTGAATTTATGACGAGAAAAGGCCACGGGAAATGGAACTCCCCAAATAGCGTGACCCAGTTTCCCCCAAAACCTGTCGAAAGGTGCTTGCCAAAAATCTCTCCTCAGACCTTTCTGAGTTTCTCGCCCTTGATGGAAAGGGAGGGAATCACGGTTCAGTGCTATGAAAACAAGGTTGAAAGAATGAAGATGTTAGATAAGCTTGTATGGTGTAATGATACTTCCCAGAGGGTGTGTAATCGAATAATGAAGAAGCTGGTTGTCCAAAATTATATTTAATACCCGTCGTGGAGTGAAGGATTAACATCTCTTTTTAAGCTCCACATGGTCGTTCTTCAGATTTGCTTCTGGTGGCATCTGACTCCTCCTCCTCTCCCTCCTCTCCCTCCTCCTTCCATCTTGCTTCATTCCTTTCTCTTTCTTTCTTCTGCCATATTTTCCTGTGTATTTGATCCCTTAGGCTGAATCTTATGAAATTGCCTTCTATGTAGATCAAAACTAATGTTGGCAATTTCATATGTTCAACCTAATACACTTTGGAAAGCTCTTCTGTATTTTGCAAAATTCAGGGGAATTGTTTATGTTTGATTAGAGTTGCAGATGTCCTGAGATTCTCACTGATTGGAGGAGCTTGCGCTTATGTATTATGGCTAGAGGGGTGGCATATGGTGTGCTGGAGTCGGCTTGTACTGGCTCTCCACGTGACTGTTAAATATTCCAGAATTTTTGCAAGTCAGTTGTTAAACCATTGGTAGCTTGAAATTGGCCCTGGAGGGAGTATTTACACCATGAAAATTGGCTTCCCTCCTTGCCCTCCTGGGATCCAGTTTACCAGGACACTATTAGTTGTTTGATTTATCTTAGGCCAAGTGAAGTCACAGTGAAATCAGTTCAGAACCACACAGATCCCCAAACAGAAATTGAGACTGAGGGAAGAGTGAAATGAATGCTGGGGAGGCAACCAACAAGCTCAGTGGTTGTGGGAGAAAACACTGAAAACTGGGGGATGTGCTATCATGGTTCATAGTTGTAGTTCACTTTAGTTAATATTAATCAAGCATTTATCAGTACTGTTTGAAGTACTTTATATGTGTTAACTCATTTAATCCCCACAACAACCTTATGAGGTAGATGTCTTTGCTATCTCCATTTTACAAATGGGGGAACTGAGGCTTGGAGAGGCTGAATAAGTTGGCCAAGGTTACACAGATAGTAGGTGGTAGAGTTTGGCTTTGACCTCAGTTTGGCTTTAACTCAAGGATACATGCTCTTAACTACACTGCCTGTTTTACATACGTTAGGTTATACTGCAGTAATAACCCCCAAATTTCAGTGTCTTACAAAAATGTTTATTCTTGCTCACGTTACATGTTAGCTATGCGTCAAATATGGTTCTGCTTCACACATCTTATTCTGAAACCCAGGCTGAAGGAGCAGCTCCCATCTTGGCCTTTCCCCCAGAGAAAAAAACAATTCTAGTACCATGTGATGATTCTTAAGATTCAAGTAATGTGTGACATACTTCTCATCACATTCCATTGGTCAAAGCACATCACGTGGCCAAGCTTGACTCAAGAAGGGCTGAGAAATAGATTCCCCCTCTCCCCAGGCACTGCAAGTCACATGGCAACCTGCTGGGCAGTGAATAACAGGGAACTGTTTTAGGTTATGTTCCCAGAAGCAGACCCTGAGTCAAGGATTTGTGGGTTAAGTGATCTATTAAGGAAGTGTTCCTGGGAGAATCTGGAAGAGGAGTGGGGGAGCAGGACAGGAAAGGAGACAAAGCTAAGTAAGGGTATAATTTCAGGCCAAGTCCTGGGCTGAGCCTTATCCAGAGGGGGTTCTGGGTACAAATTATACCTCAGAGTTTATCCCAACTCAAGGCAAGGGAGCTGGGCTTTCGTATTTCCACAGCTGTCAGTCATCGGTTAAGGACTGTTCTAAGGATACTTCTGGCTTTCTGAATATGGGTGAAGCAGTTCCAGCAGCTCTGGACCAACCCTTCAAAAAGAATCACAGGTGCATGGCTCTTGGAAACAAAATCACCCAGAAATCAGGAGAGGGAACAGAACCTGAAAAGAGATCTGAGAAAATTTGGACCAAGCACCAGTAGTGTACACTAAAGGAACAGTAATGCCATCTACCACACTGCCTCTACTTTATGCTGTTTTATTTCTATATCAAAGGTATGACATTATTTCTCCTATAGTTAATGGCATGTCTTTGATGTCAGGAACAGGAACCACAGTTTGCTCCTCTTGGAACAACAGGTAATGGGGAGTCATTACAAGTTTTTCAGTAACCCAGTGTAGTATTTGCTGAGCAAATGTGTCTAACACTGAAATCTTTCCAGAGTGAAGAAAGATGTGTGCAATACTGCAGTGCAGTTCTGGCAGTGACCCAGAGTTAGTGCAGCCTCCACAGGTTAAGGGCACAGTCCCCAGTAAGACTGCCCTACTCTACCTACACCAGCTGCAAGCTCAAGGGTCGCCAGCCCATTCTCACTTCTGACCAATTGGCTGCAAATTTAGGGTTCCCATGACCCCCTCAGCTTCCATAATTTGCTAGGATTATTTATAGAACTTAGGAAAGTGCTCTATTTTATGATTATGGTTTTATTATAAACTCAGAGTCAGCCAAATAAAGAGACATATAGGATGAGGTCTGGGAGGATACCAAACATGGACCTTCCCTGCCCCTTCTCTGTGGAATCTGGATGTATCATCTTCCCAGGACACCGATACATTCACCAACCAGGAGGCTCACCCAAGCTTCGAGTGTCCAGAGTTTTTATTGGGATTTCATTATGTATGCATGATTGACTGAACTCAATCTCCAGCCCACCTTCTCCTCCAGGAGGAAGTTGAGCTGATATCACATGGCTCAAATCCCCAACCCTCTAATCACATTATTGGTTTTTCTTTTGTGACCAGCCCCCATCCTGAGTCACTCATTAACATAAACTCAGGTGTGGTCTGAGTGCCCCACCATGGTTAACATAGACACCCCTATCACTCAGGAAAATCAGGAAGGGTTCAGAAGCTCCCTCCCCAGAACCTAAGAGAAAGACCAAATTCTTTATTATGCAACATGTATCATAAGATTGAAGAAGAATATTGAACTCTGAGCAGAATTTTTCTTTAATTCCACAGGTAGACATATATGTAAGAGCAAATACAGTATACCAAAGACAAAGAAAAAAAATCCTATCCTAAGTGCAACCAGGGAAGTAAAACAGATGACCTACAAAGGAGCTAAGAGTAACAGCAGACTTATCTGGCACAGCGTTAGAGGCTAGGAGATAATGGAATATCTCCAAGAGAACTATAAGGTAGGTTGCTCTTTCTTACTGAAAAGTAAAACATAAAATAATTATAGGATACTATAGTGATATTTATCTGTCATCACAAAAGAAAGTTAATCTGTTTTGAAGTTATCCATTTAAAAACCAAAACATTATTTTAATGATTTCTGATGTAAGTTGTTCCAAAGTATATCACCCCATCCCTCCCTTCTTAACAGATAGTTCAGGTTCAACATTAGTGTGCTCTTAGATAGTGAGACTCCCAGGGGTTACTGAGGTCTACTAGGCTGTTTGCACCTGCATTAAGTGTTCCCACATGCTGTACTTTATACTTCTCTCTGCTTTTTATAATTCTGTCTCACTGCAGCAGCAATTTTACTGAAGCTCTTAATCTGTTAGTGATTTAATGTGCATTTGTCTGAACATAGGTCAGGGGCTTTCTCCATCCTCCTAATGTCTATAGCTCATTAGCTATATGTGACAGATTATATTTTCTGAAAATGGGCACCACAATATATCCCATCCAACATGTTTTCCTTACAATGAAATGTTGACATGTATGCTTTCTTCTCTTGAATCTGAGTGTGTCCATAATGTTATGTGACTTCCAAGGTTATAAAAGATGATACAGCTTCCACCTCTGGGAATGCTTATTCTTGGAACCTAATCACTATGCCACAAGGAAGGGGAGAAACCACATGGAGAGGCCCTGGGTAGGTGTCTGACAGAGCCCCAGCTGAGGCCCCATTCAGCAGCCAGCGCTAATCTACCTTGTGGATGAGTGAGTGCATAAGTGAGTGAGCCTTCAGGTGAGTCCAGCTCAAGCCTTTGAGCCACCCCGGCTGAGGCCAGGTGGAGCAGAAACAAGCTGTCCAAGCTGTCCCTGTTGAGCCTGCCCAAGTTATGGATTTAATGAGCAAAAGAGTGATGGTTGTTTTAAGCCTCTAAGTTTGGGTGGTATCATTCATAGCAATAGATAACTGGAAAACTACATGACTACTTTTTACTCACTGCTTAAAAGTTGTTCCGTGTGACTTGTTGGTTGGAGCCCTCTGAGACCTCTTAACCCAAGGGTGTCCTTTGTCAATTGTAAGGAAGTTCAAACCTTATAAATTATTTCAAGTTTCCTCCTGCTCTAGACAAAACTTCTTTGGTTTCAAGGAAGGGAAGAAACCCATTCAATTTACCTCAGGGAAGGGGGGTTTAATGAAAGGACACAGGATTATAGGAATCCAAGAACAGGAACCGCTACACAGCATGGCCTCATGGGAACTGCAGCTATTTTTGGATGTGTAAAATATATGTATACATAATATATATTATATATACAAATATATACTATATATACAAATACAGATATATAATATATATACATATATATATATATGTATTTGCAGCTTTTCTACCACTCTCTGCAGATATACTATATTCTTTTCTCACTACATAGTCTTAGTTATTCATCAGTTCAGAAGTGAGTCGTCACATCTTTTCCCACTTCCTAGTCCCCTTTCTAATCTCAATCTTTATAATTCAAGTGCTGCTACTGATTCAGTACTCAGTTTCCATTTCTTGAAAAAACATCTGATTAAAACAGCTCCTCTTTGTTAAATAAGACCCCACAAAGCACAAGCATCTGGGCTAATTACACCTGAACTGACCTTGGTCAGGTGTCCATCCCAGGGCAAACAGGTGCAATTTTGAGGTAAAGAGTCCCCCAGAAAGAGTGTGGGTGTGCATGTAGTGATTGACCTCTCTAGAACACCTCCTCATTAAGGCTGTTAACTCCTGGACAGAAAATGAAAGCTGAGATGGGCACAAGCATGACCAGATAAGAGTAGCACATAATCAGGAACTGGCAGCCCAGGGAAGCATCAAGAATGAGGGAGAATGAACAAGAACCATGTCTGGCAGCAGATGGTGAGACCTACAGGCCTTGGTAACACTTGCAGGTGGCATTTCACCCTTGATGGCTCCATGGTGTCCTACAGTCTCCAGAGTCCAGCAGACTCTGAGTTCAAATTCTAGGTCAACTGATCTAAAAGCTGTGAGACCTCAGGCAAATTACCCTCTCTGAGCTTTGATTTCTTCTTCTGTAAAATGAGGATAATATTGCAGGGTGATGGTGGGAATTAAATACTTAACACAGGCCTCATTGCAGCCACTCACTAAACATGAACTCCCTTGCTTCCTCCACTTGGGATTCAGAGCTCCCTTTCCAGGTTGTGAAATGTGCTGGGACAAAGATCCTGTGGCTAGAGGTCAAAAGGTTTCTCACCCCAGTTACTCACAGCCTCAAAGGAGTTCCCTGCCTCAGGGCTTTGCACCTTGCAAAGGTGAAACAAGCCTTTATGGGTCCAGATCTACCCTGATGGGGCCACCAACTATACCTTTTTCTAAAAATCACCAGATTCCTAAAAATCTGCAGAACAGAGAGACTAGATGGTTTAGAGACATACCAAGAAATGTGCATGTTAGAAATCAGTGAATAGAAATTTACAGTGTAACAGCATTGAAGCTCTTGGATGGGCGCCTCTCATTTTAAGAACCTAGTGAAATTATGAAACCATCAGGCAGATCTCAGTCCTGTGAAGACTCTCACTGTCCTCAGGCATTTCAGCACTCTGTACAGCAGCAGTTACTAAATGTCGTGTGTTGCATGTCGAATGCCAGCACCGAGGCACAGAGGCTGAGGGGTGGAGCACTGGATCAGGAGTTCCAGGCCTGGGGTCCATTCCCAGCCTTGCTGCTGACTAGCTCTGTGTCCTTGGGCAAGTCACTTTCCCTCTCGCATCCTGGATCTCCACACCTATAAAATAGGAAGGCTGGACCAGACAGTTTCCAAGAGGCCTCAAACTCAAGTAGGGAAGGAGTATCTTAGTGATTAAAAGAAACCTTAAAATTACCCAAACATCAGTTCAAATCCTGTCTCTTCCAAAATTAGTGGTGTGACCCTGGGCAAGTTGTTTAACCCCTATACACCTCAGTTTCTTTATCTGTAAACTGGGTACAGTTACAGTGTAAGGTTGCTCTGAAGACTAAAGAAGATAATACGTGAGTGCATGCAACACAACGCCTTGTACATAGTAAGTTTTTGATGAACGTTAGATATTGTTGTTAGTGAATGGGGATTTTAAAATATATTTTTGAAAGCATAGCTCCATTAATCATATTGACCCCTGGGGCTCCCCAGGCCAGAATCAACAGGTTTCTGGAACATCAGAAGAGGAGCAGATACAAATTTGTACAACAAAGGCATTACTCTCCTTCAATTAACAAGTTTCCCTTTATTGGTGGTGGTGGGAGCCTCCTTGTAAGGCAGTAATTTTGAAAGACAGGCTATGGAGAGAAAGAAATGATTTTATAAATGTTTTAAGCTCCCACTCCCTTAAGTGAGCTTAGAGGACTTGACCATTAAGGAGGTTACTGTAAGCCAGGCTAGAGAGAACTCAGTTTGTGGCACAGAGGAGTATTTCTCTAACTTCCCGGGAGAGAACTAAACTCAGATTCCTGGGTCACACCCCAAATTACTTGATGAGACTCTCCAGGATGGGAGCCTCTGAAGGGACATTTTAAGCCAGTGCCCAGTTACTCTTGTCCGGGAAGCTTAGGAAATCCTGGCAGAGAGGGTATGCCCACCCCTCAAGCCCTGGTGCATTGTGAGAAGGAGAAGGAGAGGGATGGGGGAGCAGTAGTTTGCGAGACTGAGAACTGACCCTTCCCTAAGGTACATAGGGGGAGGGAAGGGAGAAATGGTCCTTTTAATGAGGTGACTGAATATTTGTTAGATGCAGTTGAAATAGAAGCAGATCAAGATGCCTAATTAGCAAGTTGTCCCCTCCCTTCTCAGTCCCCACTCCGTGAGGTGTGGATTCATGAGACAGATTAAATCAGTCTCAGGAAATGGGAAAAAAATAATAATAATGTCTTCTTTGTACATCTGAGTGTCCTGTCATCAAAATGTCACACCATTGTTGTGATGAATTGGGAGATTGGGATTGACGTATATACACTAACATGTATAAAATGAATAACTAATAAGAACCTGCTGTATAAAAAAGTAAGTAAAATAAAATTCAAAAAAAGAAAAAAGAGACACAGGCTAAAAAGCTTTGGGAATAAACAAAGAACAGCAAAAAAAAAAAAAAGAAAGAAAGGGGGCCAAGAAGGAAGGTTCTAATGGCCCTTTGGCTACCAGCAAAGCAGTCCCTGCGGAACGGTCAGGTCTCCCAGTGGGGCCTGAGAACGGGATAGAACTTTCCAAAGAGGAACTGATCTGCAGGAAGTGAGAAGAGTTCATTCAGAAGCATGGGAGGGGTATAGAGAAGTCCGGAAAGCCCAGTAAGTCAGATGCTCCCAAGGAGAAGGGCAAAAAAGTGCCCCGGGTGTGGGCACTGGGTGGCACTGCTAACAGGGAAGTCCTGGACTATTGCACTCCCACCACCAATGGAGCCCCCGAGGTGGCCCCGCCCGAGGACATTAGCTTGATTCCAGGGACTGGGTCTGGGAGGCAGCTTCAGGATCTGGACTGCAGCAGCTCAGATGACGAAGGGGCTGCTCAAAACTCCACCAAACCTAGTGCTACCAAGGGGACTCTGGGTGGCATGTTTGGGATGTTGAAGGGCCTTGAGGGTTAGAAGAGCTTGAGTCGTGAAGACATGGAATCTGTGCTGGACAAGATGCATGACCATCTCATCGCTAAGAACGTGGCAGCAGACATTGCAGTGCAACTCTGAATCTGTGGCCAACAAGCTGGAAGGCAAGGTGATGGGGACGTTCAGCACGGTGACTTCCACTGTAAAGCAAGCTCTCCAAGAGTCCCTGGTGCAGATTCTACAGCCACAGTGCCGTGTAGACATGCTCCAGGATATCATGGATGCCCAGCATCATCAGTGCCCTTATGTGGTCACTTTCTGTGGTGTCAACAGCATGGGAAAGTCTACTGATCTTGCCAAGATTTCCTTCTGGCTGTTTAAAAAAAAAAAAAAAAAGTCACACCATCGTTATCAAGAATTCTTCATCCGGGAGTCTCTCCAGCTCTGAAACCTTATGGGTCTAGGGTCATTCAGGAGCTAAGCCTGGTTAGGGCCCCTTTGGGTCCAGGAAGCTGCCCTTTGCCTTCAGGGCAAGAACCAGAAAACACTCTTCTAAGCTGGCTGGGAAATGGTTTAGGGGCAAGAGGCTGGAGATTAAATCTTCCCCAAAGAACCACATAGCCGCCAAATTAAAGGATAAGCCCACACAGATGGTTTTGAGAGCGTGCTTCCCTGGCCTTGGCATTCTGGTCTCCAATGGTCACACTTTTCCTGGGTCAAGGGTTCATATCCCTGGGGCTCTGCCCACTTTCTGTAAGGGATTTCCTTTTTTTTTCTTTTTTCCTTTTTCTAGTCACTTCTCACACTGCCCTAGTATAGATGAAGAACACTGAAATTCTGAACATCTAATGCTTTTGATTATTAATTGTGGAAATAATAATCATAATAAACTCAGATTTGAATCTTCATTTATAGTTTTTAAGGTTTAAAAAATTGTGGTAAAATACATGTAAAATTTATCATTTTAACCATTTAAAGTATGCACCTCATTGGCATTTAGTACACTCACAATGTTGTGCAACCATCGCCACTATCTAGTTCCTGAACATTTCCTCACCTCAAAAGGAAACCCTGTACCCGTTAGTCACCCTCCGTTTATCCCTCCTCCCCCCCAGCCACTGGCAACCACTAATCTTCTTTCTATCTTTATGGATTTGCCTATTCTGGATATTTCATGTAAGTGGAATCATACAATATGTCGCCTCTGGCTTCTTTCAGTTAGCAAAATGTTTTCAAGGTTTATCCATGTTGTCATATATCAGTACTTCTTTCCTTTTAAGATTAAATAGTATTCCATTGTATCGATGTACTATGTTTTGTTTATCCATTCATCAACTGAAATCCTTTATACTTTTAAAGTGCTTTTTATATACACTGTGTCTGTCACCTGATCCTCACAGAAACTGTGGGAGGTAGTCAGGGCAGGTATTATTCATAATTATTATGATTCTCCCCATTTTACAGATGAAGAGATGAGGCTCATAAAGGTAGGATTACTTGTCCAAGGTCCCATAGCTGGTTAATAGCAGAACCAGAATCAGAAACCAGGTCTCTGAGTTTGAATGACCAAAACCTTTCTTGGGCAATTTGCCTTGTAATCACTAACAGTGTCCTTCCTCCAGGAAGATTATGAGTGGACACGTGCTCACTATGGCAAGGCAGGTGAGGACCAGTGAGGGTTCAACCCTTGGACAGGCCTAATTTTGTCCAGTGGCAAAGTCAGTCACTGCCTTCAAGGCCTGATCTTGCCAGGCTTCTGCTCAGACCTCCTTAAGGACTCTCCTTCCATCTGTGCATGAAACATACTCACCTAGAAAGCTATACTCTCCCAGCACCAAACCTAGCAGTCAAGGCGTCATAAATGTTTGCCAGCTGAGACATTTTAAGGGCCTAAGTGTTCTCTGATGCTTTGCTCTTTCTCCCCAGTAACTACTGTGTCACCAGTAGCAATCTCCCACTATCCAGAGCAACCCCTTGGGCCTTATTACTTGGAATGAATAACAAGCAACTAGGAGCTCTAGCTCTTTAGTACAAATGAGCAGGATTTTGGGGAGTGGAATCCCACTCTGCAGCAGTGAGGGTGTTATTCCTGTAAAAATAACAACAAAACCAAATAAAGGAAGGTTTGAAAAACTGAACAAAGTAGCAAAAATGACCCATAATCTTACTGTTATTTTGAAGGATTACCTTCCACTAGATTTCCTTCCTTTCTACCTTCCTTCCTTCAATCCACCACAGAAGTAATACAAAATATTGTAACATTTTAAACATTACCTAATATCTCGCACCCAGAGACAACCCTGTGAACATTTTGCATATTTTCTTCCAGTGTTTTTCAATACCGTTTTTCATAATTGCGGTTATACAGAATGTTCCATTCTGTTAGTATATATGTATTTTCTGTTACTAGTTTTCTCTAATAAAAGCAATATATGTTTATTACAGAAATTTATGGAAAAAAATTACAAAAACAGAAGGAAATAAAAATTACTTAGAATGTTCCTTCCACAGATGGAAATTTTAACATGCATTTTTTTTACATAGCTGTAATCCTACTGAATACAGTTTTTTTTTCTTTTTTCCCACCTACCTTATTAGCATTTCCCTATGTTGCCTCATAGTCTTTATCATTAACTTTATTTTTATTTTATTTATTTATTTGTTAATGTTTACTTTTTATTTATTTTATTTTTGGCTGCACCCCGTGGCATATGGGATCTTAGCTCCAGGGATCAAACCCCCACCCCCTGCATTAGAAGCGCGGAGTCTTAACTGCTGGACCGCCAGGGAAGTCCCTTATTTTTATTTTAATTTTTAATAGGTAACACATTTACATAGTACAATATTCAAAAAATTCGAAGGATACTATGGAAAGGTTTTTTCCCACCTGTTTCTCATTTGCCAATTTTTCCTCCCACAGTACCCACTGTTACCTGTTCCTTGTGGACCCTCCTCCTGAAGCACCCTTCTATGCATATCTAAACAAATACATTATACTTAATTACATTCTTTCTCTATCTTTTCATTTTTTACACAAAGAATAATGAACTGTTCTCACCTTTTTAAACTCAACAATATATCTCAGAGGTCTTCCTATTTATATTCAAACAGAGCCATTCTTTTTTTTTTTAACATTTTCATTGGAGTATAATTGCTCTACAATGGTGTATTAGCTTCTGCCCCATAACAAAGTGAATCAGTCACACATATACATATATCCCCATTTCTCTTCCCTCTTGCGTCTCCCTCCCTTTTTTTTTTTTTTTTTTTTGTTAACACCACACAGGATTCTGCTTTATGTAGTGTAGCATAATGTATTAAACTAGGCCCCATGGGGGAGAGGCAAAGTAGGGGTATGGGTATGGGTACAAACTACTATCTATAATATAAATAAGCTATTGTACAAGGATATATAGTAAAACACAGGGAATATAGCCAATATTTTATAATAACTATAGGTGGAATATAACCTTTAAAAATTGTGAGCCACTGTGTTGTACACTGGAAACTTATCACCGGAAACTTATGTAATATTATACATCAACTATACCTCAATTAAAAAAAAAAATTAGGGGACTTCCCTGGTGGCGCAGTGGTTAAGAATCCTCCTGTGCAGGGGACATGGGTTTGAGCCCTGGTCTGGGAAAATCCCACATGCCTCAGAACAGCTAAGCCCGTGCGCCACAGCTACTGAGCCTGTGCTCTAGAGCCCGTGCTCCGCAACAAGAGAAGCCACTGCAATGAGAAGCCTGTGCACCGCAACTAGAGAAAGTCCACAAGCAGCAACGAAGACCCAATGCAGCCATAAATAAACAAACAAACAAACATATATATATATTAGACCCCATCGATGAATATTCAAGTTATTTCCAATCTGTTGCAAACAATACTACAGTGACTAACATTGTACGTATATCATTTCACATGTGTGAGCATACATCTGTGGAATAAACTTCTAGAAGTGGAATTGCTGGGTCAAAAAGTGAATGCATTTATAATTGATAGATACGGCCAAATTGCATTCTGTAGGCTAGCAGCAGCAGCATATGATTTAACCCAGTGTCTAGCCTTAGTTACTTTCTCCGTCTTTTGTTAACCCTATAACAGAGTTATGAACCAGCCTCAGGCATAAACCAATTTCTGTTTTTGGCCACTCATATGTAATCTGTAATATATTGAAGGCCTACTGGATAACAGACATGTGCTGTGTGTTGAGAAACAAATATGTGTAAGACAAGGTGCTGTCCTTGGAAGCTGGTCTCGGGAGCTAGTGGGGGCTGGGAGGGGAGCAAGGAGGAAGGGATATGTAAGAAGAGCCCACCAGGGCTCTGCCCACCAGGCCCTAAACTCCCGAGGAGGAGGAGCTGGGTCTGTTTTTGCTTTCCTTATCCCAGCACCCAGCAGAGTACAGGGTAGGTAGCCGGCATTCAGTATACACTGAGTAGATAAATGATTAAATAATTGAACGTCTGGTGTGGAGGAAAGGGGAAAAGGTTCTGGAGTGAGGCTATTGGTCAGGGCAGGCTTCACAGAGGAGAACAGCATTTGAGGGCCTCTTTTTTGAGGATTAATTTCACCAAAGTGAAACTCTAGTCCAGAGAGGCTGTTTGTTGGCTTTCTGACTCATAAAGAACAGTTGGGCAAGGTGGGGGGTGACACTTAGGGATGATCAGGGGGCCGATTTGAGTGGGTGAAGTTTGGGGGTCCCTCTGATAAACCCTGGACAATGGGTATCTTCAAAATAAGGCAAAGGGGCTCTTTTCTTGCCTAGTGCAGTCATGGCTCATGGTCCCAAGAAGCACCTGAAGCGCGTAGCAGCTCCAAAGCATTGGATGCTGGATAAACTGACTGGTTGGTGTGTTTGCTCCTTGTCCATCTACTGGTCCCCACAAGCTGAGGGAATATCTCCCCCTAATCATTTTCCTAAGGAACAGACTTAAGTATGCCCTAATAGGAGATGAAGTAAAGAAGATCTGCATGCAGCATTTCATTAAGATTGATGGCCAGGTGCACACTGATTATAACCTACCCTGCTGGTTTTATAGAAGTCATCAGCATTGACAAGACTGAAGAGAATTTTCGTCTCATCTATGACACCAAGGGTCGCTTTGCTGTTCATCATATTACACCTGAGGAGGCCAAGTATAAGTTGTGCAAAATGAGAAAGATCTTTGTGGGGACAAAAGGAATCACTTATCTGGTGACCCATGATGTTCGCACCATCTGCTACCCTGATTCCCTCATCAAGGTGAATGACACAATTCAAATTGATTTGGAGACTGGCAAGATTAATGATTTCATCAACTTTGACACTGGTAACCTGTGCATGGTGACCAGAGGTGCTAAAGTGGGAAGAATTGGTCACCAACCAGGAGGGACATTCCTCGTTCTTTTGATGTAGTTCATGTGAAAGATGCTAATGGCAACAGCTTTGCCACCCGGCTCTCCAACATTTTCATTACTGGCAAAGGCAACAAATCATGGATCTCTCTTTCCCATGGAAAAGGTATCCTCCTTACCACTGCTGAGGAGAGAGACAAGAGACTGGCGGCCAACAGAGCAGTGGATAAAATGATCTCTAGGTGACATGATTGGAAAAGTCTTTGTACTTAATTAAAGATAATACCACATTAGGGCTTCCCTGGTGGCACAGTGGCTGAGAGTCCGCCTGCCGATGCAGGGGACACGGGTTCGTGCCCCGATCTGGGAAGATCCCACATGCTGCGGAGCGGCTAGGCCTGTGAGCCATGACCGCTGAGCCTGTGCATCCAGAGCCTGTGCTCCACAAAGGGAGAGGCCCGCGTACCACAAAAAAAAAAAAAAAAAGATAATACCACATTAAAATAAAAATAATAAGGCAGAGGGTCTCTGAGTTGAGACAAAGGAAGGAAAGGGAGAATGGCTAGTGAAGACTGCCAAGGAGAAGTTAGGTGCAGAGTGCAGCTGTTGTGGGGGAATGGCCACTCCCCCAGCCCTGTCCCAGACTCTGGTACACCCTGGACAGTACAGGTTCTGCACCCTGCTGGTGCAGGCTGCAGAAAGGATGCCCACCCCTGCCCCATCAACCAGATTCCAAACCCCAGAAACTTATCTGATAGCTTGGAAACTCCGACTACATCCCCAGGAACACAAGTGCCCGATTCTCTCTTTGGGGAGCAAACAAGCATGGTTTTAGCTCATCTAGTTCATTTCCTAGAATTTTAGAAAGACAGAACAGTTAAAGATGTGACTCTTACAGAAAGTTAAATACCAGCCCATCCCCCACTAGCCCATTTGTTTTACAGGTGAGGGAGCTGAGACCCATAGAGGTGAGGTGGACTACCTGAGGCCACTCAGAAGCAGCGCTAGGTCTAGAAACAGAGCTTCAACTCTGTATCCAGTGCTCTCTGCTCTGAACCGGGGGATGGAGGTCAGGATGGTGACCTAGATGTGGCTCTGGGGCCAGAGAGGGGAGACAAATGCAGGAGCTGGAGGCAGGGTAAGAGCCAGGGTAGGGGTAGGGGTAGGGGTCAGCTACCTACACCTGTTCCAGTTGCTGGGTTATAAACCCTCTAGGAATTCCAGATATTCCACTCATGTCTAAGTTCCCTCCTTGGAAGCAGGTCTGCCAACATGGGTTTCAGAAAGGCCTCGGCCCAGATAAGATAGATGTGTCATGGAGAGAAGCAATCTGGATAAGGGAGGGGGTGCTGGACCACCAGGTTCAGGGGGCCATCTTGGGAAAAGCTGTCCCAACCCTGCACTCACAGGGGCCCAAGATGGCTTCTAGCAGTGACTCAGGGCTTGCAGGCAATATTCCTGGGAACCCAGCCAGATCAGAGGGGTGGTAACAGGCCCAGATCCTCTCTGATTCCTGGATAAAGGGTGAGAGGCTACTCCTTCTCCTGGACTCTTGGGTCATTGACTGCTCTTGGGAAGCTGATTTGAGAATATACCAGAACTTGATTTTCTCTGCATAAAATCCTTAGGGGAGTCTCACTTTGGGATTTAGCCTCTGAAATACCTTTCTGGATACCCTTTCAACCCTGGCCAACCCCCAACCAGGGATTCCTGAGGGGTGAGGGGCAAGTGCATTCCCTTCTCCTGCTGTGGAAGAGGAAAGAAACAATTTACCTATTAGAGTAGACAGAGCTGAATGAAATGATGAAATAACAAAACGATGAAATAAAAAAAAAAAACCACCCTATCTCTTACATCAGTGAGTGAGTATCTTCAGGTTCCTTGGCTCCTGGTAATCCTCACAGCATCCCTGTGAGAGGTTTTATAAGTCCCCTTTTACACATGGGGAAACTGAGGCCCAGTGAAGTTATGTTACTTTTTCTAGGACACAGAGAGGAAAGTACCCAAGGGCAGGGCTCCATGGCTACTGGCCTAGACAAAGTGACTCCTCCCATTCAGGTCCTTGCCCCTACACCACCCCAGGCCTCCCCTGAACAGCTCATTGGCTTTTCAATGATAAACTCACTCAAAGAGAAACTGAACAATACTGGTAGGGGGTGGTGTTTTTTCAGATTTGGGGGATTGTAACTCATAGTAAGAAATACATTTAATACCACAATGCAGTAACCAGACATAATTCACAGCACTTAGAATAGTTGGTAATTATTTTTTGTTTATTTACAAATATGTAAAAACGAATGGAAGTTTCATAAAATAACGCTTCCCCTTTCTGCCTGAGATGCACTCTGGCATTTTCTATTCTCTGCTATTCTGTGTCATTATTTTTGGAAAGTGCTCATGTGACTCACTAAATTGACTCCATGACCTGCAGTTTGAAAAGCACCTTTATGGATGGCAGCTGGGTCCCCCCACCCTTGTCCGCAGGTGGTAAGCAGACAGTGAGGAAAGAGGTCCAACTTTGTACACTTTGTGCCTGGCATTGAACTGTGCCCTTTGGGGACACAGGAAAAGGTACACGCACCTGGATCTCACCCTTCAGTCATTTATAAGCAGAGGAACAAGACTTCCCACGCATAAGACAAAGCTCACACAAATTAAAGGCAGAAAGAATCTGTGCCTCTTAAGGACTATATTAGGGCTGCTGTAACAAAATACCACAGACAGGGTGGCTTGAACAAATTTACTTAATCACACTTCTGGGGGCTGGAATTCTAAGATTAAGGTGACAGAAACCTTGATTTCTTCTGAGACCTCTGTCCTTGGTTTGCGGATGGCTGTCTTCTTGCTGCTTCTTCACATGGTCCTCCCTCTGTACACACACACCCCTGGTGTCTATGTATCCTAATCTCTTCCTATGAGGACATCAGATAGATTGGATTCTAAGGTCCTGGGGGATAGGGCTTCAACATATGAATTTGGGAGGGAACAGCTCAGTCCATAACAAGAACCTATGTGCAGAGCACTAGCTCGTGCACCTTTACCCCAGGCTGGGCCCTGTGGGCCTTATTCCTCTTTTGAGCACAAGGAAGTTGGTGTTGGGAGAGTTTGGTAATGGCTTGTAGTCCCCCAGTTGACAAGTAATGGCACAACATTTGAGTTCATTTTCCACCCTCTCACATATTGTAGACTTTCGGATTTCATGGGAGACGATGGAGCTGGGCTGAGTTTTTTTTTTTTTTTTTTTTTTTTTTTTGCGGTACGCGGGCCTCTCACTGTTGTGGCCTCTCCCGTTGCGGAGCACAGGCTCCAGACGCGCAGGCTCAGCGGCCATGGCTCACGGGCCCACCGCTCTGCGGCATGTGGGATCTTCCCGGACCGGGGCACGAACCCGTGTCCCCTGCATCGGCAGGCGGACTCTCAACCACTGCGCCACCTGGGAAGCCCTGGGCTGAGTTTTAAAAGGCCATCCTGCAGGCAGTTGGGAGATGAGTGAGGGCAGAGGAGAGGGAGGAGGCAGTGCTTGGGCAGGACCTCATAGCTTTGTCCAGGTGGATGGAAGAGAAGATAGCTTTACAGACAAGGACAGTGAGAACTGGAAGGTCCTCCTGAGAATTCAGTCCACCCTTCCCATTTCATTGGTGAAGAAACTGGGGCAGGGAAAGGAGAGAGTGATTCAATGCTTCCACATTGTGTATCTGTGTGTGAAAGTCTTGTCTCCTCCCTCTACTCAAGGCCAAACAATATTGTCAGCTTCTCTGTGCTCTGTGTAGGGCCCAGTATGCTGTTCAGAATAGAGATTCAGGTGTTTACTCTAGACATGAGACCGTGGGAAGGAAAGGGACAGTGGGTATGGGGGCGTCTCAGTTTTATGCCTCTGACCCCAATGGTGGTGTGTAAAGGTGTACACTACACCTCAGGAAAAAGCAAGCAATTGCTAATCACAAACACTCTTAGAGCATGAGAATGTGGATTATATATACACACACACATACATACACCTGCTCCCCACAACATACACACTTCCCCCCCCCCTTTTTTTTTTTTTGAGGTACGCGGGCCTCTCACTGTTGCGGCCTCTCCCGTTGCGGAGCACAGGCTCCAGACACGCAGGCTCAGCGGCCATGGCTCATGGACCCCGCCGCTCCGTGGCATGTGGGATCTTCCCGGACCGGGGGACGAACCCGTGTCCCCTGCATCAGCAGGCGGACTCTCAACCACTGCGCCACCAGGGAAGCCCCCCCTTTTTAAATTTTTCATGAGAGACACCCTTCAGCCAATTTGGAGTCAGCACCAGAGGGTCTTTTCTCTCTCCAGGCTCCTCTTTCCTCTTCTCCCTGCATCCACTAGAATTCTCCATGTTCTCTCATACATCTTCAAGTGAGGTTTTTGCTATAGACAAGCCTCTCTTCCTTTGACCACGTCTCAAAGTGTCTGTTATTTTTCTAAAATATTTGCCCAGTGTTGGACTGGTAAATGTTGAACAACCAGCTCTCCAGGGGAAAAAGAGATAGATACATCAGTAATTTCAAAAGTCAATTGTAGTATTGGGTTGGCCAGAAAGTTCATTCGGGTTTTTCCGTAACACCCAACTAGGAAGGGATGAATTTTGAATATATATTACTTTTGTTTTTAATATAATTTATTTAATTATGTGTTTATATCATGCATTTACAACAGGGGTGAAAATTAGTTCTTGGCAGGGGATGAAAAAGTACTCTTCTTATGTAAATATAAAGCACAAATATACATCCAGTGCATGAACAGACATACAATATAGCTGTGATATTAAAATTTCACAGGGAGGGTGGTAGGAGATTAGGGGGAAAATCTCTCAAAAGTTTCCTTAGGAGGCAATAATGAACAAAAGGCTGAGAGACACTGATTCATATAGTTTAATTTTTAATGATGGCCCTGTTTAACAGCCAGCTCACAAAATTCCTGAATATTTAGCAATTGGCTCTTGCAAACCTGTATGAGCTGGTTCCAGTACACCCCCCCCCCAGACCTGGTGTGAGGCAGGTGGGAACAAAGTAGAGGAGGGAAAAAGAACCCCCCTCTGCCACCCAAGCAGTGCAGCAGGCTGGTAGGAAAGATGGCATGCAAGGGGTATTAAGACAAAGAGTCTCTGGACCCCCATAAATCAGTGGGGGCTGCCCCTCGATATCAGCCACTGAATCTCTACCCACGACCTTGGGTCTTGGCCCATGTCATCCCATCAGATGGTTCCCCTGTCTTCCAGTAGTCCTAGGGCCTAGGCAGCATGGCAGATGGGTGGTGGCATCCTGCAGGGCCCCCCAACCCAACAGGATACAACAGGGATTTGTGCACACACCCTCACCCTTGCCCCTGAAGGGAGCTTCAGAGAATTCAAACTTTGTTTAGTGCCTCTGGTTGGGTGGTTCTGATAAAAGGCACACCTCAGGCAGGCTTGGGGAGGGGGGCGGGGGGTCAGGAGGGAGGGGTTTGTTTTCCCATTGGGAATCAGAGGGGCCCATTCAGTGTTCCTCCTCATCAGATGTTCCTAGTGATGAGGATGACACAGCCCTCAGTGCTTGATTAGGTTGGGCGCCTGGAAACTTGGAAGGCTTTGGGTAGCTTTCAGAGCTGCCTAGGGTGGGGGTGGAGGGTTGGGGACCTCAGGCATGCAGATCCCAACAGATTCCAGCATGGGGCCCCCAGTTGGGCCTTCACTCTTGCTGTGTCAGTGGCAGAATGGGGGAGGAGGGTGCCCTCCTTCAAGCACTGACTATGGTTGCTCTAACTGCTTCAAGGGAACCCGTCCAGAGACAGCCAAAGGCACTTTGTTTTCTGTAAACAAGGCAGAGAGGAGACACTGGGAAACCTGGGAAGAGGAAGTTCCCTTTCTTCCCTCTAGTCTGTCTCTCGCCCTTTCCTGACCCATTAGGAAGCTAGGGTCTTACCCACTCATCCCAGAGGCTCTCTGAATCCTCACAAAACCTCCACATAGCTTCTTAGAATCTCATTCTCCAAAGGCCCAGCTGCCTCCCAAAAGGGTCAAGCCTAGAAGCCACCCCAAACAGCAACTTTCCTTTCCAGCTTTGCCTTTCCCTGCCCTGTAAAATAGGCTTAATCATTGCCTTCTCACTGGGTCAAGGAGTAGGAGTTAATTGGTATGAGTTGAGTGCTTCAAGACTCCCAGTCGAGGTTCTGGTGATCATCGCCCTTTTGTGCCTCCAGCTGCTCTGAGCCTTCTTTTTACAAAGGTCATTTATATGGTGCACTCCTCCACTAATTCTCCAAAGACTCACTGGGGACTTATCCCACTCCCTATCTGACAAGACTGTTCCTATCAGTCACTATACCAGCTTCCAGCTTTGGGGCTTTTTTAGTCCTCCCTTAGGAGGCCCCTGAGGCCAGCCCTATCACTTGGAGCTGAGGGAGGCTGGGATCTACACTAGTAGAGGATGGCCAGCCTGCAGTATGATCCAGGAAGAGTTAGCCATAGGGCTCCAAACAGGTGGGCTACATGCCTGAGAGGGCTGACCAAGGTCAGCTGGCCAAAGATCAGGGGCAGGACTTCCAGTTCTTATGCTTACCACTGCCTACCAACTCCAGAGCCTTTGCACATACTATTCCCTCTGCCTGGAACTCTCTTTTGTTTTCTTCATTTGATTAACTCCCACTCACCTGCCCCAGCCCAACCATTACTTCCTCCGGGAATCAGCTTTCTCTCATTTTCCACGTTTATGACAAATCTCTGTGATTACAGTTTTCATAGCAAAGGGATCCTGCTTATTGGACCTAACTTTTTTGGCTGTTAAAATTTGATTAACCTCCGTGTCTCCATTTTAGGCTTCCCAAGAGTGGGTAGAATGTCTGTTCCTGCTCATCATTGCACCCCTGTCTAAAGATTTATTGAATGGATGGATGAAATGAGTTTACCACCTCTGTGAGGCCCTCACCACATGACATTCTCTACCTTGTGCTGCAATCAACTGTTTATATGTCTGTCTCTCTAGGACTTGAGGTAATGAGGCGACTTGGTGAAGAATGTGTGTTGTGGAGCCACACTGATTGGGTTCATATTCAGGCTCTGCCGCTTACTAGCTAAATAACCTTAGGCAAGTTACTAAATGTCTCTGTGCCTTGGTTTCCCCATCTGTAAAATGAGGGTAATAGTACGTGAGTTAATGCGTGTGAGATGCTTAGAGCAGGGTCAGGCAGGTAAGTGTACTCCAATGAATGTGGGTGCTGTTACTGTATCTGTCACCCAGACCCTAGGGCCTGGGGCATAATAGGTGTTCAGTAAAGGCTTATTGATTGAACCAGCAACGTTTGGGATTGGTCCTAAAGAGAAGAAAACTGAGAGATGGGAGGGAGTGAGCCTGAGGTGAGTATGGAGGGTCTCCAAGGGTGGAGAGAAGTTAGACAATCGGAAATCCAGCTGCCCCAACATTCCCCTACCTAGCAATGCTTTTTCCCCCCAGATGGTAGCAGTTCATTTCAGCTGATTCCAGTTTGCATTTTTTCCCAATATTCACAGAACCAACCTAATGGTTTCCCCTCAGGGATACCAGCACCACCAGCTGGCACCCCTTCTCCAAACCTCTGGATTTCAGCTGCAAGGCCAGCCATCCTCCAAGCTTCTAAGTTTTAACAACTGCAGCCTTTTCCCTTTGTTTCTCCAGCCCTAGAGAAGCCCTACTGCTTCCTGTGGTTGTGACCCACTGATACTTTGATATTCTCTCCTTGTCTTTTCAATTCTTCAAGCACTTAATAATTCTTTATATTAGATTCTCTCTGTTGAAGTGACTGGTGTGGTTTCTGGCTCCTGGCTGGACCCTGACTGATACTTATCAGATCCTCGAACCTGAGGCCCAAAGTGATACAGGTAGAAGCAAGAGCCAGCACCCCACACCCCTTCTTTGCCTGAACTCTAATGGGAAACAGCTGCTTCAGCACCTTTTCAGCAATCCTGTGGACTAGAGAGGGATGTGCTGCTTGCAGGGATATCTAATCAGCCCTGGAAAAACTGGGCCAACAGCTAAACCACACAAACAAAAGAGCTGCAGCTCCACACAGAACTGCCTGCTTGGGAAAATGCCAAGACAAACAGGGTGCTTTGGGCCCTACCAGGGCTGCAGGCTTCCTGGGCCCACGTGGATGCATCTCAAGAAGGAGGGGCTAAGCCCCCAGAGTCTCTCATTCCTGGACACCAAGTCTTCCTTCAGTCCTTCCAGGATTCCCTGGTATAGGCTGCCCTGTTCTTCTACTTTAGAACCTTCTGGTAAACTGTGGAGCATTCCAGGGCTTACCTCCCTGGTGCATGTCAAAGGCAGTGAAATACACATGACGAGTTTCTAAAAATACTGATGCCTGAGCCCCACCTCAGGGCTGGTCAGACATTCTGGTCTGGCCCAGCATTGGTATTTATTAAAGCACTCAAGTGATTCCACGGTGCAGTCAGGATTAAAATCCACTGAGTTAAAAGAATGTATTAGGACAGCAATTCTCAAATTTGAGCATGCATCAGAATTACTTGGAGGGCATGTTAAACCATAGACTGCCAAGCCTCATCTCAGTTTTCCAATTCAGTAGTTCTGGGGCAGGACCCAAGAATGTGCATTTCTTCTAAGTTCCTGGCTGATGCTCCTGGTCTTGGGACCACATTTTGAGAACCCCTTACTTATGAAGTCAGAAGGCCCAGGTTCAAATATCAGCTCTGCCAGATGCAGTTGACTATCCACCTAAGAGGGTTTTGTGAGGACTAAAAGACATAACTTGGACAAAGAGCCCCACACAGTATGTGCTTATGATAATTAGTAGGCAAGGCTACAGAAATCTTTTTTTTGGGGGGGGCGGGGGGGCTGCATCATGTGGCTTGCAGGTTCTTGCTTCCCCAAGCAGGGATTGAACCTGGGCCCACGGCAGTGAAAGTGCTAAGTCCTAACCACTGAACCTCCAGAGAACTCCCAGCAAGGCTACAGAAATCTTGATTTATAATATAGCATGTGACATTGAACCATCATTTTAATCAGAGCCTCAACTTTCCCCATCTGTAAAATGGGGATAATGATACTCTGGCTCAGCCCACTTTACAAGTTGAAGAAGGATCAAAGGAGTTCGCTGATGTGAAAGTGTTTTGGATACTATAAAGCCTAGTAGGAGAGTTTTATTAGAAAGGGGTCAGGCAGGCACAGCCCCATCCTGGAGCCATTGGTAGAGTTCCCTGCTCACCAAGGACATCTGAAACAGCAGCTTCACATGCTGGTGAGAGAGGAATTCCAGTGAGTCTCTACATGCTTTCCTGCTACCCTCAGTTTATTCAGACATCTAAGGGGAAGAGTTAGGGGGCTGTTTGCTGCCACCCCCCAGCTCAGCAGTATTTCTGCAAAGAAAAGGAATGTGGTGGAAGAGAGCAAAGTTGTGCAAAGATTCCCTCCCCAGGCCTTACCACACAGTGGCCATCAGGTGCCCTTCCTTCTTGATCCTTTCTCTCCCTTTCCCATCTGCCCACCTAGGCACCTCCACCCACCTGGCTCCATGGAGGGGAGATGGGCAAAAGCTGCCCTCCCAAGAAAACTGTTCTGCTCAGGGTAGGAGCTTGTCCACTTGGTTCCATCTCTTCAGTTCAACTCGCAGATACATACTGTATGTCTGCTAGTACAAGGCTAACAGGTTAGTTAATATTAATGCTTTCTAAATTTAAAAAAATACATATTTTGGAGGAATGGCCTCAAGGGACTGAGTTGAAAAGAGCTAGGAGCCCTTGACAGTGAAGACATGAGAAGCAAGTCATCCCCCACACTGCTGGTAGGGAGGGGCAGTAGGCTTGACTTTACTCAGGGGCTGTTTGGCAGAACAGATCAAAAGCCTGAAAATGTGCATTATCTGACTTGGGGATTCAGGTCTAGGAATCCATCCCAAGGAGATATCACAAAATTAACAGCTTTTTTTGAGTCTTGGCTCTAATGGTGGGTGACCTTGAGCAAGTTACATCCCTAGAATGGGACTTAATAGAGGCAACCCACCAGACAGGGTTGGGGAAGAAATGAGACAATACCTCAAATGCAGTAAGTGCTCACTAATATTAGTACCTTGGTTGGGGGTCCCTCAGATGTAGACCCCCAGATAAGAATTTGGGAGGTGAGCCCAGGAAGCACATGGGGCCATGAGACAGGGAGGGAAGGAAGTGCATGCAGGACACATTTATCAAGCTCTAAACAGAATGAGCTGTCTGCTTGGGAATATCTCTGAAGTAGAGTCAGGAAGGTGAGGGATATCTGGATGTCTCTAGTCCTTTAAGTCTTGCTTTTAAAATGCTCAGGACTGTCTCCACAATTCTTGTACATGAGGGAAAAATAAAGCATTCTCTGGTTTAAGCCACTTATTTTGCTTTTCTGTTACACACAGCTGAGTTTAATCCTTATCTGAAGCTGGAGGCCAGTGGCTGTCCCATCAGGAAGTTTTCCAGGGGACCCACTGTAGAGGCCCCATAACACAAGCAAATGCTGTGATACTAACATCACATTAGGGAAATGATCTCACCAAGGGTCTCTACTCACCCTACCCACCCTCTTGGAGCCTAATTATGTAGTGAAAAAAGTTCTCCTAGGTAGGAGTTCATCCCTTTTACCCAAATCCCTGGGGTGTCTGGCACCTCCTTCCTGCTCAGAGGTGCCATGGTACCTCCCCAAATGTGTGCTCCATGCACCCAACCCTTCCTACACTCTTCTTCACAATTTACCTGTTCCATGTGCCCTTCTCCTTGGTCTCTGCTCTGTTAGGCAACAGCTAGCACATCTGACAAGTGAATTGGTGTTACTGGGTTAATGTGTCACTGTCCCAAGTAGCAAATGTGCATTTTTGACAGGGGCCAGGAGGAGACAAGGCCCTATGCCCAGAGCTGAATGACATGAAGATCACCAGAAAAACAAGAGGCCACCCTGCTGCTGGTCTCACTTCCTGTGTTCCACTCCCGTTTCCTCCTTCATCCCATCCCCTCCCCTCCTTTGGCACAGCTGACCATGGCTGCAGCTCCTACCTCAGCCATTGCCAGGTCCCCACCCTCCACTGCCATTTGGCCTGAGCTACCATACTGAAAGCGAAAGGAGGAGTTGGAACAGAAAGAAAAATAATAAAACCACAGAAAGAGAAGAAACAGCTGGCAGAATACTGGAAAAATTCCCAGGCGGGAATCCCCAGCTGTCAAGGTCTATGCCTGGCTGAGGATATTCTTAAGGGCAATCTTGAAATTTGTTGTTAACATTGTTGCCAACTCACAGGAGTACCTGACCCCTGGACCCCACCCTGCCCCAGAGGGGATATATGCATGAAGTTGGAGTTGTGTATGGAGGGTCAGAGCAGAGCTAGGGAGGGAGGGGGAGGGGAGGGCTTAGGGACACACAGTGGGGGCATTGTGCCTGAGGATCCAGGCTCTTCTGGGAGTCCAGGGGACAGGACTTTTCTGAGGCAGAACCCAGCAAGGAGAAGGCTTGGCAAAACCGTGTAGCCAAGAGGGGGTGCATGCAGGTGCAGGGAGGGGGACTCTAGGAGGCTGCACTGGCAGCCGCCGAGTGGTGGCAGCCAAAATAAAGTTGGCTGCTCTTACCTAAACCAGAGTGAAATTTTATATCCATTCAGGAAACATGGCTGAAAACTGGAAAAGGTTGAAACAGGGATCTGGCTTGTGCTTCTGCAAGTCTGGAGCAGGCATGGCAGTGGTTGGCAGGCAGGGAGGCAAAAGCAGTGGTATCACCCACACAAAAGCAGGGCTCCAGCCATGCACAGGGACCTGCAGGCTGGCCGCCAAGAGGGGCTGGCATTGGGATTTCCATTGAAGAAATGTGAAGGGACCTGCAGGGCAGGGGTGGAGATGAGGGGACAGGGGATGGGGGAGAATGGGAGTGGGTCTGCAACTTAACCTGAACACTGGGTTTGAGGATTAGCTGATGGAGTTTGGAGAGAAGGACCAAGACTGGACATTGCGTACATCATCACATCTTCTGGCCAAGTCTGGGAGACCCTTAGAGCCCCTTTGTTTTGGGCTCAGGACTTGACCCACCAGAAAGGCCCCCTCACCCCTCGTGATTTGCAGTTAATGATACAAAGAATAATCCACAGTAAACTGATAATCAGTCCTCTTTGATGAGGACAGAATAATTTCTACCAAGTTCATTAATTCCAGACAAACTATGACCTAAGCAATGTCCCAAACCTTATCTACTGATTCTTCTCTGTCTTCACTCCTTTTCCCCTACTCAGTGAGGCCAGAGGGGATCACTGCCCCCGAACCCCCAAGTCCTTCCAGCCACATCCCTCTCCAGTTGACTCCACACATGCCCCCAGATCCCCACTCTCCCTGCCCACCATTCACACCATCCAGACCAGACCATGTTACCTGGCAACCTGGCCTCTCACCCTTTCTCACTGAGGGTAGTGGAGTAGTGGAATGTCACAGTGAGAGCATGGGCTCTGAGTTTGAATTCTGCCTCCACCACTCAGTGCCAACACTTCCTCATCTGTGGACTAGAGATAATAACCATACGTACGTTATGTGGATGTTTTGAGGATTAAATGAGTAAATAAAGTACTTAAGACAGTGCTAGGTATGTAGTAAGCTCTCAATAAATGTGAGCTATTATTATTTATATTGTTGCTATTCACTACACTGTCCATAGAGGAAGGATTTTTGTTTTGTCACCAACTTCATCCGGGTGACTCGAACAGTGTCTAGCACATAGTAGATGCTTAATGAATGTGTGTTAATTTATTGTTGTAAATTCTCTGTTCTAACTCTTCCCTGTAACACACTTTATACATTCGTACCTCAATGCCTTTGCTCATGCCATTCCCACTTCTTGAAGGGCCTTACCCCATCCAGTGTAATTCCTCCTACTACTTTGAATTTCCAGCTCCAGCTTCCCCTCCCCTCAGAGGCCTTCCCCGGACTCAGAACCTGCACAAAACAAGCACTCAGTAAAGCCTCAGTGGTTTGTGGCTGGTGTTTTTTTAACGCTTTGGCTCCAAAACAGAGTTTCCTTGCTGACTTGGCACTTAATGTTCACCACCTCCTGGGGTGGCCCCTAAGAAGTGGAACCCCCCAGCTACTATATATGTCCTTTATCTTGTGGCTTTGACATTCAGAGTGCTTCCCAAGTAAAGCCACCTGAATAACTAGACATAACTAGACACGTGGTCTCTAAACCAGTTTCTGGGCTTCCTAATTGGTGAGTTGAGAGACACGGCATCTGTTTGCCCAAGAAATACGAGCCAGGCAGCTCTACGTCAATAGGCCGCTTTCCGCCCTGCACGGGGCAACAGCTGCCTGTAACTTGGCTGTTTGTGCACTAAAAAAAGAAATTCCATGGTGACCAGTTGACTCAAGCCAGCTCCCAATGTGAGGTGGTAGTTTCAAAGTAATCCCTGGTGACACCAAATGCTCTCCACCCAGTCCTTAATAAAAAGAAAAAACAAGGGCAAAACTTGAGCGCAAGTTTGCGTGAGTCAATATTCTAAACCACCTGGAGTGTGCAGTGTCAGAGCTGGAATTGGATCTAGAAGGTTGTAGGCCTAACATCCCCTTCCAGGCAAGCTTGTCCCCTGCAAACTCCCCCTTCCCCAGAGACAGGGCACTGCCACTTCCTGAAGGACCACAGCACCATCAGGAAGATCCTCTTCAGAAGGCCAAGGGTGGGCGGAGAACAGGAGATTGACCTTACTAGTGGCATTTACGGACCAGGTTGTCCATGGGCCTCCTTGAATAGCATAATTTCATGTTTTCTCCACAACCAGCAGACACACACTCATCACACATTAGGCCTTCCTCTCATACATTACATACATAGCTCTCTTTTAATCCTCACACACAGCCAGGAAGGCAGGCCCAGTTATTTCTGCCATTTTACAGGTGGTGAAACTGAAGCCCAGGAAGGTTAACTGTTCCACCTGCACCACTTGAAAATGGCCAGGCTGGTTGGAACCTGGGCCCAGAGTCCATTGTCTGAGTCTAGAGCTAAGTGAAGTTTAGTATGTGCCCTTCCCATCCCAAGAGAGCACCACCACCGCCTCTCCAATACCATTGCCATGCTTCATGCCTTCCAGTCACTACTATCTGTGTGAACTTTGTGCTCTGCCCTTATTGACCCAGAAGTGCTTCCTGATAAAGAGGGCATCGCCAGTTCTATAGTTTCCTCCTAGCCTCTCTGGCAACACCTGAGCCTGCTGCTTCCCTCTTCCCCCACCCCCACACTCATAGTCACACACTCACACTCAATGTACAGTCACCCTCACACACTGAGCATTACACTAGTCACACACACACCAGACATACACAATCATACACATTCACCTATAGACACACAGACAGAGTCACTCACCTCTGGTGGTTCATGGGCGAGGACTACTTTCTAGAAAATCATGCCTGCCTCTCCTTAATGCCCTTTCCCAGCCACTGGAGTAACAGGCTTCTGCCTCATTTCATGTTTAATAAATGAGCCACTCTCGCTCTCTAAGGACCATGGTCCCCGCTCTTCCTGTGCCCACAGGCAAACCTGGATATCCTCTGTATGGAGTTGAGAACCAGCTTTCTTCACCATGCTGCCACCTTGTGACCTGAGCCCAGAACTGTGGGCTCTGTGCCCAGGGGATACCCACTTCCCTGGGAGGTTCCAGTCACCAGGTGGGCTGTTAGGGGAGGTCTACATCCAACTGTCCCGTCTACAGTGGGCAAGCTGAGTAAATGAAGATGCCCTCTTCCTTCACCTGATATTCCTAGGCACAGTCCGTTGGCATGGGAGATGGGTGGGTGTGCCACTTGGACCAGTGTGTGGTAGGCTTGAGCTCACAGACGTACATGTAACTGGCTCTCCCTTGACCTCACTCACTCCACTCAGGGACACTTCCAGGCCTCTGCCTTTGGTGAGGCAGCCCAGGATGTGTGCCCGCTTTTCCTCCTTGAGCCCAGAGCCAATGTGTTTCAGGCAAAGTGATGTCATCTCGTGTCTTATTTTACTCAGTTTTATTTTTGGCCCTCCAGTGCAGTGGGATGAGTCAATCCTACTCCCCAGATGATGGCTCACAGTCATCACTAGTCCTGGCTAGTCCCCTCTTGTTTTATGTATTCCCCTTTACCGTGTAGGTCACTCCCAATCCCCTGCTGCATAGGCAGCCATCCTAGTATATCCTTTTATTTGTATGTATTCTAAGTGCAGGGTTTTGTAGGTATGTGTTACCACACAGCATTGCCTAGTGCCTTATTCTTTCATTACCATTTTCCTAACAGTGTTATTTAAAGTGTTTGGGAAAGGGTTAATGGATACAATGTGTCCGAGAGTGGAAGTGCCTTAAGTGTTCACTGAGACCCTCTGCATTAGTGATTATGGAAGTGACTGCACTTTTTCACTGAGTTGTGTTTCCTAGAACATAACCTCAGGATTGTGGACCATGGGTGCCTCGACTGGGCAAGGCTGCCCAGAGGCCTGGATCCTTACCTCAGCTCTGCCTCAGACTTACCAAGACCTCCTGCAGGTTTTTCACCCTCTGACCCATGGATTCCTTATCTGCTAAACAGTCCTTAAACTAAGGCCCTTCTAAGGGCCCATCTACCTTGAATAGTCTTTGACACTCAGAAAGGTGTTGTCTAGGATTCACCAGCCCTAGAATTCATTTATTCATCTAATGGACTGTCTAGGTTCCAATTCTAGCTTCCCCACTTGCTGCTGTGCAATATTGGGCAAGTTACTTAACTGTGCCTCTTTTTTAACCTGAAGATAGTAATAACACCTAGTCTCTGAGGGTTGCTGTGAAGACTAAATCAGTTAATGCCGGTGAACAGTGCTGGGCACCTACAAAGCGTTCATTAAAGATTATTGGGGTTTTTTTCCATTTAAATCCTATAATAGCACCATGATCCTATTTTACAGATGACAAGACCAAGGCCCAAGGAGCCAAGTAATGTGCACAGGCTTGTAATACAGTATTGCTGGAAGCCAACAGAAGCCAAATCCAGGTCTCCAGACTCTGAATGCTGGGCTCTTCCCACCAGAGACAGCCATAGGACTTCGAGCCCCATTGTGCAACCTGGAAATGTCATGCAAAACCTTCTTGATGCTGCTCTGAATGAGGAAAGGTGACCCAGTGGCCATTGCACAGACAACTTCTGGCCCTGGCAGTGTTCATTTCTCATTAGCATCCTTCTCCTTTACACCCACTGGCCTTCTCTGAGAAAGAACTTGCTTCCTCCAGGGGTTTCGTGGGTATCCATGCAGCCTCTGAATCAATGTGAATCCCAATGCCAGGCCTGCTAATAGCATATACACACAGCTGAGATGTGCTGGAAGAGCTTGGGCCTAAGGAGTCAGACCTTGGGTTCTAGTCCTGGCTGTGGCATTTCCTCACTCTGAGGTAAGTTATTTTCCTTCTCTAAGCTTCAGTTTCCACATCTGTGCAATGGGAATAGTAACTATTAACAGAGTTGTATGAGGACTAAGTTTTCAGAGACTATTCAAATCTTAATCAAATATTAACACTTGCCTGACCGCTGTAGAACAAAAAGCCTGTTAAAAAGCCTGATGCCGCCTTGGATGAATTGTCAACCGCTGTATGCATTTAACATTTTTCCTTTCCCCTCCAGGAAATCGACTGTCTGGACCTGCCATCCTTAAAGAAAACCTTATTCTTTTTCTGGTCTTGGCAAGTCCTAGTGAGTGCTGAAAAAGACCTTGCAGGCCATTTGGTCCCAGTGTAGCAAACTTGTATCTGATCAAGGGGTGCCTCTGCCTGAAGCAGTGGATGAGGCTGAGTCAGAATTCAGCTGGAAGGACACTGTGAGCCATTTTCAGGGAACTAAGATCCCATGTGCCACAGGCAACTAAGCCTGCACGCCACAACTACTGAGCTTGCACACCTCAACTAGGGAGCCTACGTGCTGCAAATTACAAAGCCCATGTGCTCTGGAACCCGAGTGCCACAACTACAGAGCCCACGTGCCCTGGAACCTGCGCACCACAACTAAGAGAAAACCCACACACCACAACTAGAGAGAAGCCCGTGGGCCACAACTGGAGAGAAGCTTGCGGGCCGCAATGAAGATCCCTCATGCCGCAACTAAGACCCGATGCAGCCAAAAATAAATAAAATAAATAAAAAATAAATCTTAAAAAAAAATTTATTTTTGGCTGCATCGGGTCTTCGTTGCTGCACGTGGGCTCTCTTAGGTTGCGTTGAGCAGGGGCTACTCTTCGTTGTGGTGCACAGGCTTCTCATTGCGGTGGCTTCTCTTGTTGCAGAGCACAGGCTCTAGGCACACAGGCTTCAGTAGTTGTGTCTCTTGGGCTCTAGAGTGCAGGCTCAGTAATTGTGGCACACAGGCTTAGTTCCGCGGCATGTGGGATCTTTCCGGACCAGGGCTCAAACCCGTGTCCCCTGCATTGGCAGGCGGATTCTTAGCCACTACGCCACCAGGGAAGTCCCAAAAATAAATCTTAAAAATAAAGTGAGGGAAAAGCCCAGAAGGACAGTACTTATGTGCTTGCAGGACTAAGGACAGTGCCAACCCAGTATCCGTGGGAAAGCAAAACTGAGGCACCTAAAAACCCTACTTAGGGCTTGCCTGGTGGCGCAGTGGTTAAGAATCCGCCTGCCAACACAGGGGACACGGGTTCAAGCCCTGGTCCGGGAAGATCCCACATGCCGCGGAGCAACTAAGCCCGTGCGCCACAACTACTGAGCCTGCACTCTAGAGCCCATGAGCCACAACTACTGAGCCCATGTGCTGCAACTACTGAAGCCCGTGTGCCTAGAGCCCGTACTCCACAACAAGAGAAGCCACTGCAACGAGAAGCCGGAGCACCACAACGAAGAGTAGCCCCCGCTCGCCTCAACCAGAGAAAGCCCAAGCGCAGCAGCAAAGACCCAACGCAGCCAAAATAAATAAATTAATTAATTTAAAAAAAAAAAAACCCTACTTAGGTGAGTTGTTTACTCACAGCCTGCCCACTCCCAGGGCTGGGCAGGCTGCAAAATGGAATTTATCTTCAGTGGGGAATGGTTTGAAGTACCTCAAGTTATCATAAGGGAAATATGATATCATGGGCACAGGCTCCCTGCACACATGGGGGTTCAGGGGCAGGTGTCTGAGACTCACCTGTGGACACCTCAATGCAGGGCACCTCTGAGGCCCCTCCTGGTCCTGAAACGAGTGCTGGGCTCGGACTCACAGGCTGTGGGTTTCAAGCCCGACTTAACCTTCCTACTGTCTGTGTGACCTTGGAAAAGGCACTTCCTCTTTCTGGATTGTTTCCTTATTTGCAAAGTGGGGCCATGATATCACCTCTCTAACACTCCCTAAACACAAATGAAGACACTTCCCATTCCAAGCACACAGAATAAAGAAAACAGGATAGAAAAGAACTTACGAAAACCAGAAGCTATTGGGTCCCTTTCTTCCTTTTTTGTTTATGTATTCTCTTTTTTCTATCACATCATGGATTACCTTTGAATTAAAAATGAGTAATTAAAGGGGATGGAGTAGAGCTCATGTGAACAACGCTGAGCTTGGCAACTTTCGGGGCTTCCTCTGTGCCCGGCAGAGTTGTTGAAGCTTTACAAGCGTTACCTCAGGTTTTGTCCCAACAAGCCTGGAAGGGAAGCAGTGTAGCGCCCACTTCTTAGATGTGGGTACTGAGTTCCCAGAGAAGTCAAAGGCTTCACTATCGCGAGAGGCCACGGTGACGTGCCAGGAGCGGGTATACAAATGCACAACGATATGATCAAGGTCATCCCTTCAACTCTGGAAGAAAGCAGAACCTTCTCCCTCGCCTGCAACATGACCATAGAGCCTCGAAGAAGAGCCTTTCCCAGCAGAGCGATACTCTACGAACCTGCTTCTGGGGGACCTGTTCTGAGTCAAGGTCAGGTTAATTTATTATTAAATAACAGCCTGTGTCTAGCCAAAGGTTTCAGTGTCTGAACCTACTTTTAAAACATTTGTTTCTGTATAAAAACATTGCTTGCTCATGGTATTCTCTTCAGTAGCAACAGAATGCATTCTGTAAACAAATGCTAATATACTGTGATTAAAAATATCTCCTAGGGGGTTTCCCTGGTGGCGCAGTGGTTGAGAGTCCGCCTGCCGATGCAGGGGACGCGGGTTCGTGCCCCCGTCCGGGAAGATCCCACATGCCTTGGAGCAGCTGGGCCCGCAAAAAAAAAAAAAAAAAAAAAATTAAAAAATTAAAAAAAATATCTCCTAGGGCTTCCATGGTGGCGCAGTGGTTGAGAGTCCGCCTGCCGATGCAGGGGACACGGGTTCGTGCCCCGGTCCGGGAAGATCCCACATGCCACGGAGCGGCTGGGCCCGTGAGCCATGGCTGCTGAGCCTGCGCGTCCAGAGCCTGTGCTCCGCAACGGGAGAGGCCACAACAGTGAGAGGTCCGTGTACTGCAAAAAAAAAAAAAAAATTTCCTAATAGTGACTTAATATGCTTTTCTGAAAAAAAGGGGAAAAAAGAGCAAGTTAAATTTTTAAATGGCCTGCCATTTGTAAGCAAATTGCTTCTTTCAAAAGGCAAATGCTGATAAATGGTATTTTTGAAATCCTGGTGGTAGGTAGCCCACCTGTTCTCCCATGCTCCAGAGCCACCATCTGTTGCCAATGTGTCTGCGCCCTGGTAACACGGCACCCCACCCCCTGATGCCGCCCCACCCTGATACTGAAACTGAGGTTGATGGGGCAATGCTCTGAGCTGCCCAGGGGGGTGGGACAGACAAGTCCCTTTGTGGCCTGGAAAACCCTCCTTAAAAGAGCCAACACCATTCTCTAGCTCACAGGTGTCTGCCTGTTGCTCAAGAGTCCCAGTCTGGCCACAGTGAGGGAAGTGATGAAAATGAGCAGAGGACCAGGAGACAGCCTTCGCAGCTGGCACAGGCACAAACCACTGCATGAATCAGACCTGCACTGACATCCTGGAGTCAGGTACTGTTTGCCCTCCGTCTGAGGCTTTATCTGCTAGGGAGATGGGCAAGCAGTCAAGGGCCCTCTCAGGTGAGGGGTTGTACAGCCAGGCTGTGGCATGCTGCCACACCAGATGTCAACTGGTCTCTCAGAAGGAGCACTGGGCTGGGACTCAGGAGGCTGAGTGCCCAGAGATGGCCCTAGCTGGGCTCCATGAGTCTGAGCAACTCACTCCCGTCCCTTCACCTCAGGCTCTTTGTCTGCAGAGTAAAGACGTGGGCAGCATAAGGAATTCTCACACGGTGCTACAGGAGTCTCACAGACATTTGTTTAAAATATATACAATATATACATATGTATCTAATGAGTTTTCAAAGTATTTTTTTAAACATAAAACCTGTTCAACCATATGGCTATTAATATACTGAAGTGAATCTGTGTTTCTAGGTGGTTTTGGGGTAGACCTTCCTGTCCTGTCACTTATGGGATTGCAAAATGAGGTGTTTTAAAATGTTACCTATTATATTCACTTCTCTGTACAACCAAAACAGGAAAAACTGGGTTCTGAGGTCAATCTAATACTGCATTCATCAAAACAACATTATTTTTCCTGTCTTTATAAGTGAATATTATCTACTAGAACTTATACTTTTTATAACAATATCATTTAAATTGTTATAATATATTTTATAGTTATTATATATAAGATTTCATTCCAAAAAAAGATTTGGCTAGTTTTCAAGTTTGAAAATCACCAATCCCTGATGACCTCTAAGTTCCCCTCTAGCTCTGACTTTCTACCAATCTCCAATTCTAAACCCTGAATAAATTCATGGGGTCTTAAAGTTGTCAGTCCATACAAAATCTTGAAGTTTCATGCCTTTGCTTTTATGCATGTGGCTTTTTTCTTTATATAACCAGCTTTCTATCCTAATCCCATTCTTCAACACTTAGCTCAAGGGCAACCTCTTCTACGCAAAACACTTAACATGGGTCTTGGACCTAAGCCTTGGTTTCTTCATCTGCAAAATGAGAAACTGCCCTCAAATGGTGAGGTTTAAGTGAGCTGGTGGTATATATATATAAAACATTTAGTAAAATGCTGGCATGAGTTCAAGGAATGCTAATTATTATCACTATTGTCTTTATTACTATCTTTATTGTTACTATCATAGTGGAAAAAAAGACTTTGGAGTCAGTGGAGATGCAATTCTACTAAACAGGTATGTGACCTCAGGCAAAGAATTTGGCTTAGTATTCTCAACAGGGCAGTACTGCCTCCTAGTGGGTGCCTGGGGAACTGATTTTTTTTTTTTTTTATGGTGGTCACACTGGCCAGGGAGCTAACTGACTTTAGGGGAAGGGGACAGAGGTACTCGATGTCTGGTACACAAAAGAATTGCCCATGCCCACGGGTCTGAACCAACTACAGGTAGAAAATATTAAAAGCGCCTGCATAAAGCCATTAAAGAAAGAATGATTAAATGGAATAAAGACACTGTCTAGAAGTAATTGAGTACCCTGTGCATTTGCACTAAATTTTTTTCTAATTGTTATTCCCCTTCTATCAAAGGATGTATACTATTTAATTCTTAAACCGTGTTTAAGTGCCAGGAACTGTTTTAAGCACATTTCATGTATTAATTCACTTAAACCTTCATAACAACCCCATGGGATAGGTACTTTTTAATTTACTCCCCTCCCCCTGCCCCATGTTGTGAGGTTTGGTTTTTTTGTTTGTTGTTTGTTTTGTTTTTTTGGCCTTGCAGTGTGCGGGATCTTAGTTCCCCCGACCAGGGATCCAACCGTGCACCCTGCAGTGGAAGTGTGGAGTCTTTTTTTTTTTTTTTTTTTACTTTTATTTGCATTTATTTTTTGCAGCATTTATTCCCGGGCCATAAGTTTTTGTTTCTTCAATTTCTTCTGGGATATCTTTTTCTTCTGGGCAACCTCCTCTTCTGGTTTAGGAACATCTGTTCTTTTTCAGTAAGGATCATCTCAATGTGGCAGGGAGAGCTCATGTATGGGTTGATTGGACCATAAGCTCTATAAGTCCTGCGCCGCACCTTGGGGGCTTTGTTCACCTGGATATGCTCAATGACCAGAGAATCTACATCTGAGCCCTACAGTTCAGCATTACTCTCTGCATTTTTGAGCATGTGCAGTAAAAATTAAGCACTCTTTTTGGGACACCGACCCTGCGTCCAGCCCCACTGTTTGGCCTGGGCACACCTACCAGCTCCACCATTGTAACAACGGAATGGCACACATTGCTTCTTTAAGGTGACATCCTTCAGATACTTGGTGGCTTTTCGGATATGCATACCCTCAATGGCCTGGGCTGTTTCACGAGTGTTCTTAAAGTGAACACGAAGATTTGAACCTCTCGACTTGCATGATTTTGTGGGATTTTCTGGGTCAAGTGAATAGCGAACCATTTTTAGAGGTCACCTCAGGCCGCTGACCGGAAAAGAAGTGTGGAGTCTTAACCACTGGACCACCAGGGAAGTCCCGTTGTGAGTTTATTTTTTGACGTTATAGTTTTAAGGCCCAGCTCATTTGTGAGAATACTGCACTTTCTCATTTCTCCAATCCAGCAGTCTATTTGTCTTGGCATGTTATCCCTACTTCAATTAAGCTTATTTCTCCCTCTCTCCTATCATATTCAAATAAGTCTGATCTATCATTACTTCCTGTGTTTTTTTGTTTTGTTTTTTGTGGTACGCAGGCCTCTCACTGTTGTGGCCTCTCCCGTTGCGGAGCACAGGCTCCGGACGCTCAGGCTCAGCGGCCATGGCTCACGGGCCCAGCCGCTCCACGGCATGTGGGATCTTCCCGGACTGGGGCACGAACCCGTGTCCCCTGCATCGGCAGGCGGACTCTCAACCACTGCGCCACCAGGGAAGCCCATGAAAACCCACTTTTAAAGAGCCATCTAGCAGTTTTAATCCTTCATCTTACCCTTCCCACCTGCCTATCCCTGTGACTTCAGAAACCCCTTTCTTGAAATCTGCCCAGACCCCTTTTACCACAAATGTCCCTCTTGACCATGGACCCCTCAAATCCATGCCCCTTCAACTCAAACTGGACAGTGGACTCAAAAAGTAGGTAAGGACCAGGGTCAGTGGAAACACTCTTCGTGTGCACTGGGGAATGCAAGAATGCACTGGGCGCGCTCTTGCTTGCCCAGCACCAAACTGGGTCAGTTTTGCTTAAAAGCCATTCCTTGGGTGCTTACTGCATACCAGTGTTAGCCTGCCACATAACAGCTAACGCTTACTGAGCAGTGTCACTCTGTGTTGAGTGCCATGTATGCATCACATCACTGTGTTCTCAAGATATTTTCAGGAGGTAATTATTTTCTATTGTTACCCATTTTATGGATGAGAAAAATGGAAGTGTCAAAAATTATGCAGCTGGTCATTGAGCTATAAGTGAGGAAGCCAGGATTCAAACCCTGGCTACTGGCTTCAAAGCCTGAAGGCCTTAACATTATACTGCTCCCTGAACTAGCACTTCATTAGCTGTTGGGGCAATCATTATACTGAAGGCCTTAACATTATACTGCTCCCTGAACTAGCACTTCATTAGCTGTTGGGGCAATCATTATACTGAAGGCCTTAACATTATACTGCTCCCTGAACTAGCACTTCATTAGCTGTTGGGGCAATCCTTGTTCCACCTCTGCCATGGTGTCCCTGCGTGACTTTGGGCAAATCTACCTTCTCATCTCTAAACATAGGACTGGGACTATGGACTCTAAGGCCACTTCGTTAAGTGGTCTTGCAACTTGCATTACACCATTACAGCTCAATCACTCCTGGGCTGTGACCTTGGACGACTTGTCCAGCCTTCTCTATACTAGGATGAGTACATTCGCCTTATTACTGATACCCTTTTAAATTATTTTCTTCCTGTCACCTGCTGTCAAGTCCAAAAAGTTGGCCCTGGTTCAGGAACCAATCTTGGATGATGCACTTAAAAAAACCCTTCTTTCCATTCACCTCTATGAGAATCCAAATCATTTGAGGAAAGGAATGGAGTGTTCTTCCAGGTCAATAGGCTGCAGCTGCTGGAGGCAATTCAATAGCTTTAATCACCAGGTCCACTGTCAAAATCTAATTGATCACTTGAATGTACCTGCTTAACCAGTATTTTCTTCCTCCAGCAACTAAGAAATGCTGCATTAACTTCAACCACCCAGTTTTGAAACCAGAGAAGGTGCGTTCATCTCTGCAACAGCCTTGCCTGGCCATGGAATTCTGAGGTGTTCTCCCTAAGACTCCATTAAAAAAAAAAAAGGAAAAAAAAAGTGTGCACTTTTCTCTATAAAGTTGAAAAAATTAAAAGGCCCCAAATGTAAGTTTGATGTTTACCGGTCCTCATATAAAATGCAATACTCACCAATGTTCCCACATTCCTATAAGGGTGATGTCAAGACCAGGAGACCGGAGTTGCCATAGCAACTAGTCATAGCTTTGAAGCATGCCCATGACACAAGGTTAATAGTGAACATGGACAGACGGAACCAATGTCAACCCATCCACATTAGCACAGCTTTGTCCTCCTTGACAGTGACATTTTAGTCATTAATTTAAGCATTAGTCATTAAATTATGCCAGGGAGGCCTTTGCCAAGAAATATCTTGACTGCTTAACAGTTGTGGTACTTGCCCAGATGATGACATGTACATACACCTCAGATGTGCATGCTTCAGATGTGTAATAAGGATAAAGCTGAGATTAGCATTTTAGCTGTATAAATACTTGCTCGTTACAGTATGCCTAACTTTCTAGAAAACAAATTTAACGTTACCTCTAGAAAGGAGGTCTTTTCCAGTGTCTGTACAATTTACTTTTACCATAAACATGACAGTCACTAAGTGGCAATAAAGTGGCATCTTATGATTGGGTTGTAAAATAAAAATGCAGTGAGCAGAAAACAAGGGCTGTGGAGCCAAGTATGGCCTCAGTGCTGAATACATTACAGATCTTCCTCAACTTATGATGGAGTTACATCTTGATAAACCAGTCATAAATTGAAAATACAAGTCAAAACCACATTTAATACACCTAACCTACCAACATCACAGCTTAATCTAGCCTACCTTAAACGTGTTCAGAACACTTACATTAGCCTACATTGGGCAAAATCATCTAACATAAAGTACTGAATCTCTCATGTAACTCACTGAATACACAAAGCGAAAAACAAAATGGGTGTATGAGTCCAGGATGCTTTTTAAGTGTACTGGTCATTTACTCTCGTGATCACATAGCTGACTGGGACCCACTGCTTGGCTTGCTGCCCCTGCACCAAGCGTATACTGCCGGGGCTTCCCTGGTGGTGCACAGTGGCTGAGAGTCCGCCTGCCGATGCAGGGGACGCGGGTTCGTGTCCCGGGAGGATCCCACATGCCGCGGAGCGGCTGGGCCCGTGAGCCATGGCCGCTGAGCCTGCGCGTCCGGAGCCTGTGCTCCGCAACGGTAGAGGCCACAACAGTGAGAGGCCCGCGTACCGCAAAAAAAAAAAAGGGTATACTGCTGAACATCACTAACCAAGGAGATCAAGAAGTCCAACAAGAGTGTTCGTACTTGTTTGGTAGGATGAGGAATAATGTATGAGGAGCTTCTTTCTGCCCTCTGTTTAACAGGGATACTCACCTCCCAAGTGATTAAGCATTACATATGAAAAACGACAGTGTTTGGCAGGGCAGTACTCAAAAACAAAACTTCCTTTACTGGAGGACATAGCTGGCCACATTGAGTAGGCATGGTGGGGCAGAGATGGGACAAAAAAAAATTGTTTTTAAACTTCCTGACTACTCCGTTTTCACTCGAGCTTCCAGCACCCTAAAAGGCAGTTCTTTCTTAGCCCTCTCCAAACTATCAGTGTTCACCTACTCTTACTATTTACAAAGTGGGCAACTTCTACTTCCAACCTCACTTCTAGAAGCCAATTTCATTTCAAACGGACTGCTATACATTGCCAACTGAAGACCAACCAGGATTGCCAGTTCAGTGAATTTCCTGTCCCCATTAAACCCCAGACAGCTGGGACACATGAGCCAGCCTTTTCATTAGGGCAGTAACACTCCCAACTTCTTGGCCTTCCTGCCAGTACTAAAGCTGGACAAATTATCCCACACTTGCTTATATGGCAATAGGGCTGAAGGAAAGTCAAAAAATCATTAAACTGGAATTGGTGTAAATTCATGGTTTTAGAATCCTTTCACTTTTACCTCCAAACCCTAGAGCAGTTATGCACTCCTGCCCCCCTCTTCTACTTTATGATTAAGGTACTCTCACTTCTTCACCTCATTCTTCACATAGCCTTTATCTGCGAGCTCGGCCTTTAGTACACAGCCCCCGCACCTTACCACCTGACTCAATTCACTTGTTTTCCACTTCTAGGTAAGGGGCTTTCCAAAGCACTCTCAAGATTATTTGCCACCTCACTCAAGATCCAAGAGCCTTTCTCTTAGGGTATTTAAAAGCCCTACAACCAACACCTCTTAACTTATCCTAATCTAAAACGGGTGAACTTACATTTTGTTCAAGGTCTCAACATCCTAATATTGAACACAGGTCAAATATTACCGGTTTTGAGATACTGAGCTGGTGTTATGCCCTATCACTGTACCCCGTTCCCCATTAAATGCCTGTGTCATAGACTACCATGTGGGGAAGGTGTGACACAAAAAGGATTAAATGACAAATCAACATTCCAATCTGTATTTATTTGCAAAGCACTCTTATTGAAACTTAACATGGATTTTATCTAAACTAAATTCTCATTATAAAAAATTCTGGTGGCAGAGAACCAGCTGAATTGGGTTAAAAGTACTAGCTGCCTAAGTTTAAAAGGATTTAGAAATTGTTTCCTGAGGGAGTTATTCTCTCAAAAATAGCTCTCAAAACTTACAATGTTTTTTATACTGATCATTTCCATTCCTCTTTCCAAATGTTCAATACAAACAGCCACCTCCACCCCCCTCCAAGGCAGCATTCATTAAGCAGTTTTTCAGCAACTTTCCCCCTTGACTCCGATTTGAGGTTTTGGGACTTAACAAAAAAATGACCTCTAGGGCCTCCCTGGTGGCGCAGTGGTTGAGAGTCCGCCTGCCGATGCAGGGGACACGGGTTCGTGTCCTGGTACGGGAAGACCCCATGTGCCACGGAGCGGCTGGGCCCGTGAGCCATGGCCACTGAGCCTGCGCGTCCGGAGCCTGTGCTCTGCAACGGGAGAGGCCTCAACATTGAGAGGCCCGCGTACCGCTAAAAAACAAAAAACAATGACCTCTAAAGAATGCTAAGTTGTCCCCAAATGAAATCTGAATGAATTATGTACTGAAGCAAAAATGCCAATTCACAAGTGAATAGGACTTCAAAAAGAGAGGGGGAAAGTCACCTACAGACTACTTTTCTGGAAGGTGTAATTTTGCTCTGGAAATAAAGGAAATATTCTCCATCTCAGGACCTCTCCAAATGAGACTATCAAGTAAGCTAAGTATCAATGTTTCCAGAGATTTTCACTTCAAGACCAAGTACATACACGTACTAACAGCTAAGGCACTAAGTGGCCAGATTCTAAGACTTTAGTAAAATAATCATAATACAATGTTTTATGTATGTCAGAGAAGAACCAAGGAAAAACTAAGGATGAGAAAAGTAATGTTCTACACATGTATTTCATGTATTAGTCTGGGAAACATTTTGGCTGTTGTCACATCTTCCATCCAGGTAGTTAGAGGAAGAACTGGGATACAAAATGATGAGAATACCATATTATGAATTTCTGCAATTCCAGTAAGCAAAAAGTTGTACAACAAAATTAAGCAGTTATACCAGGTTTATCAAGACAAATTTTCAGTATCTCTTTCAAATTTTCTATCTCCTCTAAAGTGTGCTGTATACAGCTGAATTTGTTTGAAGTATCCAACGAATTTAATAAAGTAGGATGAAGAGAACTTGTGTGGACATATAAAATTGAATTCAACACTATCAGAATGTTTTGATAAAAATATACTCCAACCCAGTTTTTCTTCAGCTACTTTAATTATAAAAATCTTCCATGTTCTCAAAAAAAAAAAAAAAGGAAAACCAGAAGGCAACAGTCTAGTACAAAAATATACAACTGGAAGACATTACCACCAACCAGGTCTGACAACTAAATCATGTTGGGGATTCTGAAAATAAAAGCACACTAATACAAAGTACTAAACCAGTGGTTCTTATATAACCAGGGATGGAAAAATTAGTCAGTAGGCCTGGAAAAGTCCATTCCTGATAAAGAAGCACTTTAAGAATGTAAACCATAACTCTACAATAAAAAGCAACCAGGACTTTCCATCCAGACATGGGTGAGTCTTAAAAGGTGGTGATGCCATCTACTGATCACATGATCTTTTAAGGAAAAAGCCATAGAAACAGTAGATAAAAGGTATCTACATCTCATAAAATTAAAATTTCTAATTTATCTTTGTCTTTACCTTTCTGCTTAAGACATGGAGGTCAGAAGTAACCCACAATGAACTGAGAACTACAGAATATTAACTATTCTTGAAAGCATAAAAACCAACTATAATCCTTAGATATGTTCCTTAAATTATCACCAAGTATTAAATAGTGACCTCTAGTGAACACCTGTAATCATTACACCACAAGTCAAACTTTGTGACTGCTTTCGGTATCATATTCAACTAAGAATGCAAGACAAAACTGGCCAACGGGACTTGTTAATTTCAGAAATTACAGTAAAGAACTTCTTAATAGCCAGAATGTAAGGATTTAACGATTTCTATCTTCCATATTTTTAAACAAGCCATAAAACTGTGCTAGGGTTTCTGGTTAAAGTGATTGCAAATTTGGACCCTAAGGATAAATCCCAGAGATTAATTTTATATCAGGTCTGTATTAGCCACTTTATAGCTATAATCCACTATCCTTTTTACAGAAACCCTTCCAATTTAAGACTCTGCAAGTTGTATACTGCCAAAAATGCCCATGTAGATTTATAAGAGCAGTGTAATATTGATGTACCATATTACTTCCATGAATTCTTAGCTATCTTGCCTTGCTTGACCCCAACAAAGGTTTTAAGCTATGAAATGCCAGAAGACAAAAGGCCCAAAGCCCGAGCTCCCAGTAAATCAATAGGCAGTCTTAAAAGTATCTTCTGTAACAAGGCTCATACTTAACTCCACTGACACCAATTCTCCCCCCGACACCCAGGACTCTCCCTCCCTTGATATGTGTATGAAGGGTGAAGAAGGACCACTGGAAATAATTTGTTTAGGATCTGCATCTTATAAAACATCCTTATAGATTAATATAATGACTTATCTTTCATATTAAAGTCAGTACAGCATAATCCAAAACTATCTTTAAACAGCACATTTAAGGAAACTAAGCCAAAAGACTGTTGCATTATGATTTAATCTAATTGCACAAAAATCTGAAATTACAACTCCTCTAGATTTCTAAGAGGAAGGTTATGCATGCCTCCATATTCAATTCTGCACTGTTACATTTGAACCATATAGTGAATTTCACATCATGATGGATCAATTTAGAATCCCCATGCAACACCTCAAATTATATAAAATGGAAGCAATTTTTAAAAGCTTTGTGGAACGTATTCATGCTAAATTTTTTTTTTAAACCAGCAACTTTGGATTATAATGTATCAGGTGGCTATATTTTAAAATGTTGGTCACTGAATATCAAGGACTTTGAACTGGCTTCTACTCCTAAAAATGTATCATCACTTAGGTGGACAACCAAAAATTCCCTTCACTTCAAAAGCCTCAAATTGTGTTTCTTACAGAATAAGATTTGTGTAACCAACTGCCTTCTATGGGACAAGAACTATGGTAATGGTGGGCTCAACTATTACACAATTATGTTAATGTTTTATTTTCAAAAGCACTTTACAAGAAAATGTAAGTATGGCTTCCAATAGGAATGTTATACCTGGACTTGATTGGTACCAAGCTCAGATTTTAGTTTTGCAAGGAAAAACAGGCTTTCAGGTTAAACAACAATTTGTAACCAAAACTTTAATCCCAAGGATTCTCACAAAACATATTACAAATGACAGCATGAAAAAAAAAATCTTGCACAGTAACTCAAAGTTCAGCTCTACAATGTACCCTTAAACTGGCAGGACATGGGTATCTTGAATAGTCTCAAATTTCCAAATAATATTACAAAGAGCTATGTATCCATATACAGCAATCACAGAAGATAAACTAACTTTCTTGAAACTTCTTAGATTCTAAACCCACTGGACAACCTCTTGTCCGGTGTGAATACTAGTGGAATTTTTAAACTTTTAATCTAGTTTACGGGTGCAGCTTTAATTTTTACCTGCTGGCTTGTGTTCACAGCAGCTTTTAAAGACCACTTAACTACAGCTGCATACCATATCCCAGCTACAGAGTCTTTTCAATTTTTGCCAGTTTTGTTTCCGTAATATTAAACATCACACTTTAGCTGGGCAGGAGTTAGAGGTTTATTATCAGTCTATGCAAGACTAAAAATTCAAAGCAAATTCAATTTTGCTTAAGGGAACATTGTAAAGTAACAATTCTTGATATTACATGCCTCATATGATCCATTTCAAACCATAGAGAATTACACCTTTATGTGTCACTGTTCCAAGAGACAAACAAATGTGAACAGCTAAAACATTTTAAAAATGCACCAAGCTTATGAAGTCTCAAACAAAACTTGAATTTTCTGTACATACTCCTGTCAAATGAAGTTATTTCCTGTACACCACTCCTCTTGCAAACTGGTCTTCTATTTCCTTTCATTTGACCTAGATCGGCTGATAAACAGAAAAACAGAAGTTACACCTGTAACTCGGTTACACTCTGACAAAACTTCATCAAAAGATTTTTATAGGAAAAAGTTGTAAAATTTTTATCCAAGTGGCTTAAAAGAAGACCTATTTCTGCTTTTAATACATTATGTATGCAAGGTCTTAAATGGCTCAGGTCATTAAAGATCTTACCTACGAGACCTAGAGAAAGATCGGGACGGCTTGTGATTTCTCTCCCGGGACAGTGATCTCTCTCTTCTCCTATCTCTAGAAAGGGACCTGAAGTCAGAAGGAAAAGAAAAACAGTGCCATTCAGGATTATACACAACAAATACTTCTAAGAGAAGTTTTTGAAAGCTAAAAGCTATGCCAGTTGATTCATTACTGAAGTCAAGGTCTATCACCATTAACCAAGTCATTTGAGAAACAGCTCAGGAATAGCACAAACACTCCCACTTCTGAGAATGTGGCCCCCAAGAAAGGTTATTCACCTGCTCCGGCTGCGGGAGAAGCTTCTCCGTCTTGGAGATCTAAAAGCAGAAAACAGGAAAATTAGGCCAATTGTCAATTAGCATTTATGGCGTGAGGCATTTCCCAACTTTTCAATCTCACTGTTGGGCCCAGTGAATGTGCCGAAGAACTGGCACCCATCGTCCAAAAAATAAAAAAAAAAATTTTTTTTTTTTAAAAAGAAAAGAAAAAAAAGGCACAGAAGGATTAAGGAACCAAAAGCTCAAGTGAAAAGCAGGTATTCCAACCATGGATTCACTTTAACAAAGAATGCTTCACAGCAGATCTGTCCAATGCAAAACTTCATGTCAAACTAACTCCACTACCCAAACACCACACCAAAATGTAGTCCCACAAGTAGTTCCAAAAACAGTACCATAAACCAGTATTTGGAACCCATGCAAACCTGCAAGTCCATGACAAGACTTAGGTACCAGGTGGATAGTGTAATTTTGTGAAAACGCGCTAGGTGTAAATATTGATGCCATTAAGTGCTACATTAGAACTGCATTTGTGATCATCACATTTAAGAGTGTGTTTAGGCTTATCAAAATTACCTTAGCTTGGCCCACTTCACCCCCATAATTTAAAAATTTTGAAAACTGTTAGTAAAACCATTTAAAGGTGATAGGATTCAACAAATTTTTGCTAGAAAGGAAAGCTAAATCTGTTAGAGTTATTAAAATTTTTAGTTTGGCATCTCACACATGCAAATAAGTTTCACTTGAAGGTCTAGTTACATTATGAGTTCCCTATCACCCTTAAAAGTTTTATTCAAGCAATATATATATGTACGTTACCATTCAATTATGCACAGCCAGCCTTTGATCCAGAAAAAAAGAATTACTTTAAGCCGCTTACTCCTTATTTTAACCAGCAGTAAACTGTATAAGCAGGAAAAACTTACTAGTTTTTGGGTTTCAACAAGCTAGAAATGGTGAGGTGAGGCTGCCGGACTGACGGCCAGGAAGAATTTGCTGAAAAGGTTTTGCCAGATGTTGCGTTGGATTTAGTTGGTTGGCGAAGGGGGTGTTGTGGATTTTTCCTGCTTTTTTGTTAGCCGAAGGCTGCTGCTGTAGTTGTTGTGAAGACATTTGGTAAATAAACAGCTGAGCTGATTGGCCAGGAATGTGTGGGCGGTCGAGGTGGCTGCTGCCGATTTGGTTAAGGTTGGAGAGAAGGCTGAGAGAAAACAGCATGCTCGGGAACCAAAGGGCGGTGCAACCTGACGACTGGCCATGCCTGGGTCATGTGAAACGACACCAGCCAAGCTGAATGGGGCGCGCTGGTCACATGACGCTGAAAGGGCTAGTTGACTGGCTAATGCAGACTCAGAGGGTGGTGAGAAGAGACATGATGGTGACTCTGTAACGGGGTTCATTTTTATTAATAGATGGACCAAAAAGCACAAAAAAAAAATGAAAAACAAGCCATCAGTACAACCATCTATTAGCTAACAAATACTCTATTATGATGGGCAACAGTGTGTTGTTTTGTTTTTCAAAACAGCAAAAGGGGCAAGATTTTGAACTCCTATCTCCTAGGACTTCACTCACCTGTAAGAGGTAATTTCAGTCCTACAGAAACTATTTTGGAGGTTTGAGGAGACGTGGAGTTAGCATCCAGACAATACTGCCTGGTCCAAGAATGATGCCATTTTCAATTATAAAAAAAACTGCATTCTCTCCTATTTGGGTTTGAAGAACAGATGACTGGGATTACTTTAGCCCCCTTTATTGGTCAGTGACTTAAGTTAGTTTCAGAATGATTTCTACTTTACCAGTTGTAACATTAAAACAGCTGCCTGCTCGATAAATATTACAATCGTGCTAATAGAAAACACATTTTTGTGAAGAGCTAGAGTTGAATGTAATGTTTGTCATTATGGAGTCAAGAAATGGAAAAAGGCCTAAATTGAAGTATAAGGGAAGACTTGGAAAGATGCAACTAGAAGATGAACTAGAAGATAGATCCAAGATAGAAGTTACTGACTACCAACATGAACAATGACCTAAAGACAAGCCAACACTCAGCACAACTCACATATCCCAAACTACACCCAGCAAATGTTTCATAAAAACCTGATTCTTCAAAATTTAAAACCCACCAACAAACTTTAAGAGAAATACCTGCTCCTATTAGCTACTCCATTACACCAATACCTCTAAACACGCTCTCTCTAAGTACCTGCGGCGAGGTGGAGGACTCCTCCTCCGATAATCATCTCGAGGGCGACGACCCCAAGAAGGAGGTGGGCCACGATTTCGACTTCTCTTTTCACCATTTGACAGTTCCACTCTTACTCGGCAGCCACACAGTGTTCTACGAGGGGAAGAAACGTTAAATTTAAAGCAGCCCAACTGACTTTCTAAGAGATTAAAGCAAGGGAAAAAAAACCCCACTCCTATAACTAGCTTCTTTGCAAAAAATACATCTTAATGTCTGCAGAATCCTTAATACCAAAGCAAGTTTTAGTTCCCTTATTTTTTCTAGTAAAGGAAACCAACTTCCTTACATTTTATTGCCGTTAGTCTGATCATTGGACTCAATGTTAACAGGTACAATTTAAGTGTGAAAACCCCTGGACTCATCCTCCCAGAACTAGTTCATCTGTACATCCTGTTTTGACTTCTTCCTTTGAGGCTGCAGCAACTGTTTACCAATCTTACTCTGTGTATCCATTGGTCTCCCCTCCTCCCCAACCCCCCACCAGGTATATAGCAGTAAGTTAAGACAGAAGCATTCTGGCCATTTTACATCTCCCTCTCCCCTCAATCATCACACACAATACTTGACACGTAAGAAACTGCTACTGAGAACAGAAGAGAAAAAAAGACAGTTATTTCCCACCTCTTCACTGGTCCACAACCATTATGTTTAGATAATTCACCATATGTGGACAGTGACTGGCAAGAGGTGGGGCCCTGGAAAAATGTTTCTGTAACCTGCTTAGATAAATGACCTTTTATACAGCTTTACAGCCAACTCTCAGACACTTTAATTTGGGGATCTTAAGGATTATCTTCCTTGTTTTCATGAAATCCAATGGTTTTCAAATGCCAGGAAGGAGAAAGGCAACACCTGTTCACTGTTAAGACTCAGGTGTTGCTTGTCAGCCAGCTGACAGACCACTGTAAATGCAAAAGGCATAGCTGTATGAGCCACAGTTCCTAAACAAAATTATTTCCAACATGTAAAAGATAATAGTACAATAAACCCACGTAACCATCATCCACCTACAATCAGTTTGTGGCCGTAAGAGAAATGTCTGATTCCACAATTATTTTAGAAACAATTCAAAGGTGACAACACAGTTGATGCTTTGTGGTGCATTTAGATTAAAATGTTTCAACCATATGCAGCTATCCACCCACCAAGAACTGACCGTTAAAATTATTTTCTTCAATGGCCAACTGAATAAAAAGAAACTTTTCCTAGGTATCTACACTAAAACTGTTCACTCCTTTGATTGCCAAAAAAGGTTTATGTAAATCTCCAGTAACATCAATTTCAGATAGCCAAGAAGCCATCTAAAAGCCACGTATCCTAGAGATTTTAAATATTAAAACACAATCAACATTATTTATCGTTAGTATAAATTAATCAATAAATTACCTCCCATCTAGCTCTCGGACAGCATCGGCTGCATCTCGAGGATCTTCAAATTCAACAAAAGCGAAGCCGGGAGGGTTTCTAGCAACCCACACACTTCGGAGTGGTCCATAATAGCCAAAAGCTCGTTCCAATTCAGTCTTGTTACCATTGTTTCCAAGATTACCTACATAAACTTTACAGTCCAATGGACAGGAATCACGATGCATTTCTGTAAAAAAACAAAAAAAAAACCCCAAAATATCATAATCCACACAGTGAAAAACAGATCCTTAAGAAAGAATTCAAAAATACTAAAACCCCCAAAACTAAAAGCACTACCCTTTAAACAGTTACCGATAACTGCATGGAAGCCAGCAAATTGCCTAAGGGAAAAAAAAAAAAAAAGAAGCCTCCTTGAAAAGTGAGGGGAAACAACACACTGGAGGAGCATTTACCACAAAGTGGAAACTGAGTTAAGGACTTTACCTATTTCAAATTAATCTTAAAAAACAAAACAAAAAAAACTCCTAGAAAAGTAGGACAGCCTACTCAAAGGCACATACAACTCGCTGAAGACAACCACTAGAAAAGTGATACTAATGTGCCTTCACAGGCCAAAAGTTAACCAGCTTCATTCCTCAAGCAGCAAGACAAACTTGTTATTAGAAGCTGTACCTCATTCTAGTTACCCCAAATGTCCAGCAACAGGTAAGTGGATAAGCAAAATATATTATCCATACAATGAAGTATTATTCAGGAATGAAGCACCCATAAATGCTACAAACGTGGATGAAACTTGAAAGCATGCTAAGTTACAGATACCAGACACACAAGTGCACATATTACGATTCCATGCATGTGTAATATCCAAAATGAGTAAATCCAGAAACATCAGTAGGTACCAGGGGCTGGGGGAGGAAAAGGGGACAGGGCAAAAGGGACGTGGCTGCTTATGTGTACGGGTCACCTTAGGGGGTATAAAACGCGTTAGAACTAGAGAGGTGATAGCTGCATAACATAGTGAATGTACTAAATACCTCTGAATTGTGCACTTTAAAATGAATCTTACGCTAATTTCACCTCAGGGGAAAAAAGTTATTTGTTATACAAGAATTTACGGCACTTAGGGGGCTTACTTTGATAAGTCTTAAGTCGTCTCAGCAATGAATCTAATCAACTTATAGGCCAGTATCAATTGCATAAAAGAGCAGCCTGTCCAAGAACTCAGCTCAAGAGCTTTTACCACTTTCTTCTCTCTCTGGGCTTATCCAATTAAAAAAACCAGTCCAGACACATCCTACTTGTGTGACCCCACCCTGCACCCAGGAGAGTTATGAGACCAAACCAGTGCCGGGGAATGGGTTCTTTTCCTTTTTCCAAAAACTTTACCGTAACCAGTTACAGGCCTACGTATTAATGGAAAGAGCTACAAGAACAAAACAGCTCAAGGAAGAGCGGTTTAAAAAAAAAAAGTGATTGGGTTCAGGCTATAAAAAGTTAAAAGAACATAAAAATGAAGATGAGTACAGAAATCATTTACTAGGGATGGATCGAAAGGCCCAATCTTGATTACTGACGAGGGAAAAAAATCATGAGAAGCTACCTAAGAAAACGCGGGGCCTAAACAAAAAAAAAAGGCGCCATAAATTGAAAAGCCGCGGCCCGCAGTACGACGGACTACCGAGTCCTCCATCCCCTCAACTCTCGGGCAATCTCACTTTCCGGTTCACGCCCCCAGTGAAGAGTTAAAAACACCTCCACTATGAGACCTGGATATCCTCCGAGGGGCAGGGAGCCCCCGCCACCGCCCCGTGCTGAACGTCACAAAATGGCGGCAGCGTCTCTTTGTCTCAATCTGGCGCCGCCATTGGGCCTAGCCCCACTTCGGTCCCGTTAAGGCCCATTTCCCACCTCATTCCTTTAGTTGCCGGTCACTTACCGAGATCTCGGGTTAGAAACGCGTAGGCTCAAATCCACACACCCTCGGCTGGGTCTTCCCGGTTCCCTCGCGCCTGGAACCCACAGACGCTCTCCCACACCCGTCGTCCACGAAATGGCGGACCACCGCCGTCTCCTCGCCCATATTTATAGGCCATGCTGGAGTCATATGACCGGACGGGCTCGCCCAATGAGGGGCGGAGGAGGCCGTGACGTAATGGCTACAAACTCGGCGAGAACAGCGGTTGCTGGGAGCGCGCTCTGGTTGTACCGCCTTGTCTGTGGAGGCTGGCTGCGTCGGGCTCAGCTTGTCTCCGGCCCCGAGCTCTCTCGGGTGTAATTCCCCAGTTGCTGACCTCTGAGTTATTCTCAGTCCCCTGTCCCTCACATCCAAATAGGCTGGGGTTTAGTAACACCTCCGCCGTCACTCTCAAACACTGATAGAGCGTTTTGCTCCTAATAAGTTTAAAGTATTAGATGAATTCACTGATTACTTCATCCTCGTGAGCGGTGAGGCTGGAACTAAGACCGTCACGTTTACAAACGTGCTTCGGAATTGCTCCCAAGGTCAAGGAGCTGTTTGTGAGTGAGCTGTCACCAGATTGTGCCCACCGGGGCCCCACACTTAGGGAAAAGCCCAAACCTGGAAAGTCCACCGAACTCTGGCTGGTTTCCCACCCCTCACCCAAACTGCAGGATTTGGCGGAGACGATGGCGCATCATCCTGGACTCTTGAAATGTTTAATAGAAACGCAAACGCAAATGACACCGGTCAGGCCATGCGGAAACTCACCTTTAGCAAATAGAAGTACAAGGAAGTTCCTGAAGAAGATTGAATTTAAATTCAGCCCCCCACCCCCGCACCGGGGGCAGGGGTGGGGTCCATGGGTCACTCACTCCTTCCTCTGTTTCCCACTTCACCTAAAAAAAAACGGAGCCACAAGATTGACTATTGGGAGAGAAATACCGCGATGGTGTCAGAAAAATTACCAAAATCTCCTTCGCCGGAGCAGTGAGTTCAGGTAGGAAGTTTGCTGGTGTTCCCTACCCTCTTTCAGTGAAGTCTGACTTATTGCTAAAACTTATTTAAATCTGCTCTCAAGAGAAACGATAACTTGTATTTTTCCACCATTAGCTGAAAGATATACCAATTATTTACTTGTTTTGTTTCTCCCAGATATTCTCTTATTGTGCCTGTAAAAGATTTATCCATAGTGGGGGAAAAATGCAAAGATTTAATGCCTCTGCGCCTTAGTTTTCACACCTGTAAAATGGGGATTTCATACTCCCAAGGAAAGAGGGGGAATGGGAACTGCAGTTGTTGAGCCAGGCCCTGAGCTGGCCTTACCCTGGGGTGTTTCCCAGGTGAGGGATTCTAGCAAAACCTTTCTGTTTCTCTTCTTAGTTTTCTTTCCTTCTGTAATGGTTTTTCTCTTCTGGCTCACTTATATTTGCTTTGATTTGCTCCCCTCCTGCTCTGTAAGTTTTTCTCCTCTTTTTATTTCCTTCTATCAAAGCGAAGCCTTTTTGAAGTCAGACAGTCCTAGATTTGGACCACAGTACTGCTGCTCCTTACTGCTAAAGTGTCTGGAGAAGAGTCCCTTACCCTCTCTCAAGATTACTTTCTTCTCTGTAAAATGGGATAATTACATCAATGCAGGGTTGTTATGTGCTGTCTACCCTCACAGGAACTTCAACTTTGGTCTGTTGCGGTCACACCTGCATCCCCAGGGCCTGGAAACAAGCCTGACACACAGCAGGTGATCAAAACTTATTTGTTTAATTAATTAATTAATTAAAAGAAATTATGTATGTAAATCAGCTGGCACAATATTTGCTCAAAAAAATGCTAAGTGTTCTTTTCACATCCAGAGTATCCCATTCTTTGCCACCATTTTTCCTGTTTTTGTTGTTGTTGTTTGTGCATATGATGCTAGTCTAGCATGCATCTTTCAATGGAGCACTCTTTTTTTTTTAACTTATTATATTTTATTTTTGGCTGTGTTGCATCTTTGTTGCTGCACACGGGCTTTCTCTAGTTGCAGCGAGCAGGGGCTACTCTTTGTTGCGGTGCGCAGGCTTTGCATTGTGGTGGCTTCTCTTGTTGCAGAGCACTGGCTCTAGGCGCGTGGGCTTCAGTAGTTGCAGCGTGTGGGCTCAGTAGTTGTGGCATGCGGGCTCAGTAGTTGTGGCTCTTGGGCTCTAGGGTGCAGGCTCAGTAGTTGTGGTGCACGGGCTTAGTTGCTCCACGGCATGTGGGATCTTCCCAGACCAGGGATCGAACCCTGCATTGGCAGGCGGTTTCTTTTTTTTTTTTTTTTTTTAAGAAATTCCAGCCAAACTCTTTTATTTTATTGTATTTGTTTTTTTTTTTTAATTATTATTTATTTATTTATTTTTATTTATTTATGGCTGTGTTGGGTCTTCGTTTCTGTGCGAGGGCTTTCTCTAGCTGTGGCAAGTGGGGGCCACTCCTCATCGCGGTGCACGGGCCTCTCACTATCGCGGCCTCTCTTGTTGCGGAGCACAGGCTCCAGACGCGCAGGCTCAGTAATTGTGGCTCACGGGGCCAGCTGCTCCGTGGCATGTGGGATCTTCCCAGACCAGGACTCGAACCCGTGTGCCCTGCATTGGCAGGCGGACTCTCAACCACTGCGCCACCAGGGAAGCCCGGCAGGCGGTTTCTTAACCACTGCGCCACCAGGGCAGTCCTCAGTGGAGCACTCTTAATCCCTCCAACTGTATTCTCAAATACGTTTTGAACCTCCTCAGGCCATCCACACACACTTTCTATCTTCTAGTAACTGCAGCCAAGTGAATTATCCATTTAAATTATGGAATATTTTAATGTTCCTTTAAATTTATTCAACCACCAACCACTCTTGTCTAGACCCTAGAACCATAGGAAGCTTCAACGGGACATAGCAGAATTTCTTGGACAAAGAATGGGGATCATATGTGGTAGTAAACAAACATCCCTTGATTTTCTCTGAGGAACTACCATTCTCACAGTAGACCACGTTATTGATTTAGGTGTGGTTGGGTCCTACACCCTACTTTTTTAGGGGTAGAGACATGAGCACCCCTAGTTAATTAAGTCATCCTGGTTCTTAGTGGCCCGCCCCACCCCCATTAGTTCAGGAATGGATGACTAATCCAATCAGACCTGTCAGCTAATGGGACTTGTAACGTTAGAAATTACAGTAATTTTAGAATTTTTAATAGCCACAATCTAAGTGTAGAATGTAAGATTTTAACAATTTTCATTTTCCATACTTTTTACAAGCCATAAAATTGTGCTAGGGCTTCTGGTTAAAGTGATTGCAAATTTGAACTCTAAGGATAACTTCCTGGGGCTAACTTTTTATCATCAGATTCTGTATTAGCTGCATTATAGCCATAATCTATTATCTTTTTTACAGAAACCCTTACAATTTAAGACTCTGCAAGTTGTACACTGCCAAAAATGCCCATATAAATTTATAAGAGCAGCAGTAATTATTGATGTACAGTATTAATTCCATGAACTATTAGCTATCTTGCCAGTGTTGCTGCTAGGCCAGCCAGAGAGAGATGTGTTCCTTTCCTCCAACTAGTGGGTCCTGAACCTGCCAGCCATCCTCCTTCTAGTAGGGAGGAAGCAGCCTGCAGTGGACCCAACCTAAAGAGAGAGGGAGAGCTGAGAGATGGGGAGTAACGAGCTCTAAAACTCTTGTTTAAGAAGCCCTGAACCCAATTCCACTTTTGGGATTCCCAGTTGTTTGAACATACATGTTCCCTACCTCTTCCCCTGATTTGCCTAAGCCACTTTGAGTTGGTTTTTTTTTCCTGTCACTTACGAACAGAAGGATTCCAAATACAGAAATTACTCTGACATCTCACTACCTCAAGTCAAGAACCATGGCTCTAAGTTATTGTCCATTTCTAAAATTCACCTGTTACCAATTTGTTAAGTGCTTTTTCTTTTAAAAATTTATTTATTTTATTTAGTTATTTTTGGCTGTGTTGGGTCTTTGTTGCTGTGCACGGGCTTTCCTAGTTGTGGTGAGGGGGGGCTACTCTTCATTGTGGTACGTGGGCTTCTCACTGCAGTGGCTTCTCTTGTTACGGAGCACGGGCTCTAGGAGCATGGGCTTCAGTAGTTGTGGTGCATGGGCTCAGTAGTTGTGGCTCGTGGGCTCTAGAGCGCAGGCTCAGTAGTTGTGGTGCACGGGCTTAATTGCTTCGTGGCATGTGGGATCTTCCCGGACCAGGGATCGAACCCGTGTCCCCTGCAAAGGCAGGCAGATTCTTAACCACTGCGCCACCGGGGAAGCCCCTAAGTGCTTCTTCTTAATTAAAAAAAAATTGAAGTATAGTTGATTTACAATGTGGTGTTACTTTCAGGTGTACAGTACAGTGATTCGGTTATATATATATATATATGTATGTAGGTATACATATATTCTTTTCCAGATTCTTTTTTTTTTTCCTTGTCTGCGTTGGTCTGTGGCACGCGGGCTTCTCTCTCGTTGTGGCTTGTGGGTTTTCTCTTTCTAGTTGTGGCATGCGGGCTCCAGGGCGAGTGGGCTCTATAGTTGTGGTGCAGGGGCTCCAGAGAGCGTGGGCTCTGTAGTTTGCTGCACGTGGGCTCTCTAGTTGAGGCACGCGAGCTCAGTAGCTGTGTCACACAGGCTTAGTTGCCCTGCAGCATATGGGATCTTATTTCCCTGACCAGGGCTCAAACCCAAGTCCCGTTCATTGGAAGGCGGATGTTTAACTACTGGACCACTAGGTAAGTCCCCCCAGATTCTTTTTCTTTATAGTTTTTTAAAAATATTGAATATAAGGAATTCCCTGGTGGTCCAGTGGTTAGGACTTGGCACTCTCACAGCCATGGCCTGGGTTCAATCTCTGGTCAGGGATCTCCTGCAAGCTGTGTGGCGCAGCCAAAAAATAAAATAAAAAATTTAAAAATTCTAGGACTTCCCTGGCAATCCAGTGATTAAGACTCCTGCCTGGGCTTCCCTGGTGGCACAGTGGTTGAGAGTCCGCCTGCCGATGCAGGGGACATGGGTTCGTGCCCCGGTCTGGGAAGATCCCACGTGCCGCGGAGCGGCTGGGCCCGTGAGCCATGGCCGCTGGGCCTGTGCGTCCGGAGCCTGTGCTCCGCAACGGGAGAGGCCACAACAGTGAGAGGCCCACATAACGCAAAAAAAAAAAAAAAAAAAAAAAAAAGACTCCTGCCTTCCGGGGCTTCCCTGGTGGCGCAGTGGTTGAGAATCCACCTGCCAATGCAGGGGACATGGGTTCGATCCCTGGTCCAGGAAGATGCCACATACCGTGGAGCAACTAAGCCCGTGAGCCACAACTACTGAGCCTGCGTGCCGCAACTATTGAAGCCCACGCGCCTAGAGCTTATGCCCTGCAACAAGAGAAGCCACCGCAATGAGAAGCCTGTGCACCGCAATGAAGAATAGCCCCCCCTCACTGCAACCAGAGAAAGCTTATGCACAGCAACGAAGACCCAATGCAGCCAAAAAAATTAATTAATTAAAACAAAACAAAACAAAACAAAAGTCCTCCCTTCTACTGCAGGGGGTATGGGTTTCATCCCTGGTTGGGAAACTAAGATCCCACATGGTGTGAGGTGTGGCCAAAAAAAAAAAAAAAAAAAATCTAGGACTTTCCTGGTGGCACAGTGGTTAAGAATCCGCCTGCCCATGCAGGAGACACAGGTTCCAGCCCTGGTCCGGGAAGATCCCACATGCCATGGAGCAACTAAGCCCATGTGACACAACTACTGAGCCCACATGCCTCAAGTACTGAAGCCCACACGCCTAGAGCTTGTGCTCTGCAACAAGAGAAGCCACCACAATGAGAAGCCCACGCACCGCAGTGAAGAGTAGCCCCTGCTCGCCACAACTAGAGACAGCCCGCGCAGCAAGGAAGACCCAATGCAGCCAAAAATAAATAAATAAATAAATTAATTAAAAAAAAACTTTAAAAAAACCCCATAATATTGAGTATAGTTCCCTGTGCTATACAGTAGGTTAAGTGCTTTTTACATTTTTTTAATTTTAAAATTTTTTTAAATTTTTTAATTTTTGACCTTGCTGTGCAGCTTGCGAGATCCTAGTTCACCTGATCAGGGATGGAACCCCTGACCTCAGCAATGAAAGTGCAAAGTCCTAACCACTGGACTGCCAAGGAATTGCCAGATTTGTTTTTTTTGTTTTTTGGGGGTTTTTTTTGAGGTACACGGGCCTCTCACTGTTGTGGCCTCTCCCATTGTGGAGCACAGGCTCCGGACGCGCAGGCTCAGTGGCCATGGCTCACGGGCCCAGCTGCGCCACGGCATGTGGGATCCTCCTGGACCAGGGCATGAACCCGTGTCCCCTGCATTGGCAGGCGGACTCTTAACCACTGCACCACTAGGGAAGCCCCGAGATTTGTATTTTTTTCTTTTTTCTTTTTTTTTTTGGACACACTGCACAGCATGTAGCATGTGGGATCTTAGTTCCCCGACCGGGGATCAAACCCGGGCCCCCTGCGTTGGAAGCGTGGTGTCTTAACCACTGGACCGCCAGGGAAGTCCTGAGTGCTTTTTTTTTTAAGAAAAAAGAATTACTGATGGCCAAGCATTGACATCTATGTATAAGAATTAAAACATTCAGTATTGTGATTGACTTCCAGTATCCATGAAGGAAAATCTAATAAAAGTGTAGACCTATAGTTTCTTAACTACTTGGTTCAGTCAGTGTCCTCGTAGGAAGCAGATGACGTACTCAACAAACGGTTAACTGAAGAGGTAATTATTTATAGAATTATGGGTAGGGTTAAGGAAACCCACAGAGGAGGGAGGAACTCCCAGAGGCAGCTCTTAGGCTGAGTGGGTCATGGAAAGGAGCAGGGTTACCAGAACAAGACAAATGCTGTAGCTATGAAGAGAGGCCATAATGGCCTTAGGTAGAGGAACTGTGGCAGCCCAGTTCGGGCAGGGGTTGGGGTTGACCAGAGATGAAATAACTGGACTACTTTCTCTTCCTATAGTCCCATCTTTTTTTTTTTTTTTTTTGTGGTATGCGGGCCTCTCACTGTTGTGGCCTCTCCCGTTGCAGAGCACAGGCTCCGGACGCACAGGCTCAGCGGCCATGGCTCACGGGCCCAGCCGCTCCGCGGCATGTGGGATCTTCCCAGACCGGGGCACGAACCCGTGTCCCCTGCATCGTCAGGCGGACTCTCAACCACTGCGCCACCAAGGAAGCCCCCCTATAGTCCCATCTTTTGTTGGTGCCTTCTATTGCCCAAAGCTATCTGGAAAACTGAGGGCAAGAGAGCTGGGTGATGCAAGCCCAAGTCAGCCTCCCAGGGCACAGAGGAAGGCAAAGACTAGGAATTGATCTAGGGTTGTATTGTCCAGTACAACCACCACTAGGCTCATGTGGTTATTTGAGTCCAAATTGAGATGTATTGTAAATATAAAATACATGCTGGATTTCAAACACTTGATATTAAAATAATGTAAATATCTTATTAATTTTTATATTGATTACATGTTGAAATGATTATTTTTTATGTACTGGGTTAAATAAACTATATTATTACAGTTAAATTCATCTGTTTCTTTATACCTTTTTTTTTGGCTGCACCGCTTGGCTTGTGGGATTTTATTCCCCCAACCAGGGACTGAACCCAGGCCCTTGGCAGTGACAGTGCAGAGTCCTAACCCCTGGACTGCCAGGGAATTCCCTGTTTCTTTATACTTTTTTTTTTTTGGGGGGGGTATGTGGGCCTCTCACTGTAGTGGCCTCTCCCATTGCGGAGCACAGGCTCCAGACGTGCAGGCTTCAGCGGCCATGGCTCACGGGCCCAGCCGCTCCGCGGCATGTGGGATCTTCCCGAACCGGGGCACAAACCCGTGTCCCCTGCATCGGCAGGCGGACTCTCAACCACTGCGCCACCAGGGAAGCCCTCTTTATACTTTTTGACTGTGGCTACTAGAGCACTTAAAATTACATGTGTGGCTCACATATCTGTTGGACAGTGTTGATCTACAGGGACAAATGGAAAATAACCTCACACAATTCCAACAAATAATCACTTAAAAACTCGTTTTAGTTCTATGTCCGGGACAACTATGTGAAAATAGTGTTTCTTCAAATCACATAGTTTAAAGTTTTTGTTTTTGTTTTTAATTAATTTATTTTTTAAAATTTATTTTATTTTTGGCTGTGTTGGGTCTTCATTGCTGCACACGGGCTTTCTCTAGTTGCGGCGAGCAGGGGCTACTCTTCGTTGCAGTGTGCGGGCTTCTCATTGCAGTGGCTTCTCTTGTTGTGGAGCACAGGCTCTAGGCGCATAGGCTTCAGCAGTTGTGGCTTGCGGGCTCTAGAGCACAGGCTCAATAGTTGTGGCTTACGGGCTTAGTTGCTCTGCAGCATGTGGGATCTTCCCAGACCAGGGCTGGAACCTGTGTCCCCTGCATTGGCAAGTGGATTCTTTTTTTTTTTTTTCTTTCCTTTTTTTTTGCGGTACGCGGGCCTCTCACTGTTGTGGCCTCTCCCGTTGCGGAGCACAGGCTCCGGACGCGCAGGCTCAGCGGCCATGGCTCACAGGCCCAGCCACTCCGCGGCATGTGGGATCTTCCCGGACCAGGGCACGAACCCGTGTCCCCTGCATCGGCAGGCGGACTCTCAACCACTGCGCCACCAGGGAAGCCCGGCAAGTGGATTCTTAACCACTGTGCCACCAGGGAAGCCCTTAAAGTTTTTGGTTTTTTTTTTTAACCTAATTGCCTTGATCCTTTGAGGTACCACCTTTTAGGTATTTTTATATTATTCCCTGAAACAGTTTTTTAGATCATATCACATATTTAACAAATCATTCAGTCAGTCAAGAAGTATTTGTTAGGTACCTTCTATTGCCCAAACACTGAGATGGATTTGGAGGAAAAAGTAGTAAGCCAAAACAGAGTCTCAGGCTACCATCATGGGGCTAAGTTCCAACATAGAGGGGAATTAGAAAAAAGAATCTCACAAGTGGTTGTGAAATTATTTATGTAGAAAATGGTCTGAAAAGGGAAATGGTGTCTTAAGAACATATCACAGGAAAGATTGGCCTGATTAGGTAAACCAAAGAAGGCTTCCTGGAGGAAGTGATGATTTAGCAGAAGCTGGAGATATCTGGCAAAGTTTGTGAGAGCAGTGAGAGAATGTTCCTGGAAGAGGGTACAGAATATGTAAAGTTCCTGTAGTAAGTTAGAGGAATTAAAAAAAAAATACACCAGTGTGGTTGAAGCACAAAGTGAGGAATAATTTTGAAATTTCATTAATATGTAAAATGTCCACGTTATACGTGTATTTATTCGTATGTCAACAAGTGTTTACGAAGTGCCTACTAAGTGCTTTCAGTGAAGCAAAGCTGAATCAATCACTTTCATTCAGTCAATAAACATTAATTGAGTACTTATTATATTTCTCTCTGGAAGGCTCAGAGAGCTGCTATAATGGTATGTTAGAAGTATGTGCACTCAGGAGATTTCCCCCCCTCCTTCAAAAGTTAATGTTCATCATTTCTGAAAGGTGGGATATTGGGGGAATATCTAATGGTGGTTAGGAATCTTTAGGAGGTATACTTATGAGTAAGAGGTGTACTTATGCGTGATTTCTTTTCTTTTCTTTTTTTTTTTTTTTTTAGCTGTGCTGAGCAGTTTGCGGGATCTTAGTTCCCCAACCAGGGATCGAACCAGTGCACCCTGCACTGGAAGCACGGAGTCCTAATCACTGGACCACCAGGGAATTCCCTCCCTGGACTTTTTATTTTCTGAGTAGTGTTCTTGTGCCTGGAAAGGAATAATAATTGATTCTAGTGTTTTGATTAATATTAAATTTATCAAAGTTTCAAATTCTGAAATCCAGTTCTTTCTGTAAGGTTAAGGTAAATTTCCAATCATTGTTATTTTATTTTCTAAGAACCTAATTTTTTAAATAGAATCAATAATTCCCACTGTCCTTAGATAAATCTTTAATAGAATCAGAAGTTAAGCAGAATTTCCCTAAACAATTAACTTTATTTACACACTTAACTGATTTCATTCCTTTAAATGTATCAAGCAACATTTGTACATTTAGTACATTTAATTCTCTGAAATATTTCAAAGGTGTATCATAGCAGACTTAAAACTGTAACAAGAAAGATATCCCCTATTCATGGATTAGAAGACTTAATATCATTAAGATATGCAGTAGTACACAAAGCAATCTACAGATTCAGTGCAATCCCTACCAAAATTCCAAGAGATGTTTTGCAGAAGTGGAAAAGCCAAAATTAATATTGAGAAATAAGAAAAAATTTGGAGGACTCACACTTCCCAATTTCAAAACTTACTACAAAGTTGTAGTAATCAATACATTGTGGTACTAGCATAAGGAAAGACATATAGACGATTGGAATAGAATTGAGAGTCCAGAAATAAACTCATACATCTATAGTCAATTGATTTTTGACAAGGGCCACAGGCCAAGACTTTTCAATAGGGAAAGAATAGTCTCTTCAAAACAAACAGTGTTGTGACAACTGATATCCACATGAAAAAAAAAGTGAAGTTGAACCCCTACCTCATACCATATACAAAAATTAACTGCAAATGCATCAACCACCGAAGTACTAGATCTGAAACCATAAAACTCTTACAGTGAAACATAGGGGCAAATCTTCATGACCTTGGATTTGACAATGGATTCCTAGATATGACACCAAAAGCACAAGCAACAAAAGAAAAAATAAAGTTGAACTTTATCAAAATTAAAAATGTTTGTGCAATAAAGAGCATTAAGAAAGTGCTCTTTAAGAAAGTGAAAAGACGGGCTTCCTTGGTGGCGCAGTGGTTGAGAGTCCGCCTGCCGATGCAGGGGACACGGGTTCGTGCCCCAGTCCGGGAAGATCCTACATGCCGCGGCTGGGCCCGTGAACCATTGTCGCTGAGCCTGCGCATCCGGAGCCTGTGCTCCGCAATGGGAGAGGCCACAGCAGTGAGAGGCCCGTGTACAGCGGAAAAAAAAGAAAGTGAAAAGGCAACTGTTGTGTGAAAAAGAATTTGTCTGGTCTTTGTCCCAGGTTCCTGGCACTGAGCTTCTAAAACCCTTGGAATTTCCTGAGCAACCACATGATTAGAGGGTTGGGGCTTTGAGCCAGCCCAATCTCTGGAGAGAGGAGAGGAGCTGGAGATTGAATTCAATCATGGAGCCATTGATTTAATCAATCTAGCCTATGCAATGACACTCCCTTTAAACACCCTGGACTGAAGCTCAGTGGAGCTTCCTGGTTGGTGAAAACATTGATATGCTGGAGGGGTGATGCACCCTGATTCTACGAGGAGAAGGCACAGAAGTACTGTGTTGGGGACCCTCCCAGACCTTGCCCAGTGCATTTGTCTATTTGGCTGTTCCTGATCTGTATCCTTTATGATAAAAATGGAACAGCAGGTATAGTGGTTTCTTGAGTTCTGTGAGTCATTCTGGTGAATATCAAACCTACGGGGATTGTGGGAACTCCTACATTTGTAGCTCTGTGTTCAGAAGCGCAGGTGGTGTTTCCCTGGTGGCGCAGTGGTTGAGAGTCTGTCTGCCAATGCAGGAGACATGGGTTCGAGCCCTGGTCCAGGAGGATTCCACATGCCACGGAACAACTAGGCCCTGTGCGCCACAACTACTGAGCCTGCACTCTAGAGCACGCGAGCCCCAACTACTGAATCCGTGGCTGCAAATACTGAAGCCCACACGCCTAGAGCCCATGCTCCGCAACAAAAGAAGCCACCGCAATGAGAAGCCCGTACACCGCAATGAAGAGTAGTCCCCGCTCGCCTCGACTAGAGAAAGCCTGCACGCAGCAACAAAGACCCAATGCAGCCAAAAATAAATAATAAATAAATAAATTTATTTTTAAAAAAGTGGTCCACATCAAAAAAACTTTTAAAAAGGTCAAAAAAAAAAAAAAGGAAAAGAAAAGGAGAGAATCCACAGAGGAGAGCAAGACGAGAAAAGAATAATTATGCTGTTGATGATATCAAAATAGTGTAGCATTTTATAGAACATTTACGGAACATTTACATTCATGTAACTTGGAAGAGACAGGCTGGCTCCCAGCTTCTTCCTAAACCTCTTCTCAGCCACAGGATCCCTTCCTGTCACAAGCCTGAAGCCAGCCTGACACATAAAAGATGATAAATGTTCATCAAAAATGAGTGTGAAGCTCTCATTCCCAGCCCTCCCCACACTTGCCCAGAGGCTCTGCTGCAATCTTTCCAGCCTTGATCTTAGAGCAAAGGGAGATTGGAAGGTAGGGAACCCCAGAATTGCACCTCCTGCTCCTGGTCTCTTTTCAGCCTTCCCTAGCATGTCTTTTACTTTATTTTATTTTGTTTTTCATTTTTAAAAAATATTTATTTATTTATTTATTATTTGGTTGCATTGGGTCTTAGTTGCAGCCTGGGGGCTCCTTAGTTGCAGCTTGCAGGCTCCTTAGTTGCGGCTCACCAGCTCCTTAATTGTGGCATGCGAACTCTTAGTTACGGCATGCATGTGGATCTAGTTCCCTGACCAGGGATCGAACCCGGGCCCCCTGCATTGGGAGTGCGGAGTCTTAACCACTGCACCACCAGGGAAGTCCCTTATTTTATTTTATTTTTATTATTTTTATTTTTATTGAAGTATAGTTGATGTACATTCCCTAGGATGTCTAGATTGCTGCTGATTGCTTGCCACATATTTCAGAATTTAAATTACAAATACATCCAGAGAAAGCTTTATTCTCCAGATAAAATTCTGTAGCTTGCTTCATGAGCTTTCATTGTTTGTTTTTGTTTTAAACTTTAAGGGGCAGGGCCAGCAAATGAAGTTATAATCTGTTCATTTATGAACTATAACCTGTTCATTTCAGGTTATAGTTTATGGCTCTATTCAGGTTATACTTCCTCTCATTCACCATGCTGTGTCCTGGGAAAGTTTAGTCCTCTTAAAGTGTGTTACAGAATCAAAAAGGTTGGGAAACACTGAATCAGCAAAGAGGAATTATGTGTGTAAGGAAACTGGGAAGGCTGGTGGCCACTTAGTGGACTTAAAGAGGATTCACGACTATTCTTAACACTCTCCCTGCACAACCACCACCAAATAACCCCCACAGAAAGCCACGCAGGTTACAGAACAATGCAGGTATGATTTATTTTTCAAATATATAAGTATTACACGTGTGTGCATATGCCCTATATACACATACACGTGTGCACGCACACACACACACACACACACACACACATATAGACTCAGAGAAATAGTAGGAAAGCTTATATACCAGAATAATAGCATTTACCTCTAGGTGGTAAGATGAAGATTTCTCTTTCTTTGGCTATTTATTTCTCTGTATGGTCTAATTTTTTATAATTACATTTAATGAAAATTAATGAAAGTTCTTTTTACTGAAGAGCCAAAATAACTTGGGTTTAAAACTTTCATTTTAAATTGGTCCATAATTACTTTCCAATACTCATCAGTTGATTATCTAATTTCTCCTAGTCTGGGGATATGTCACATGACAACTGAAGTTTGTGAGTTAGCTGAGAGCATGTGAGTAATTCTATTTCCCTGGCACCGCCCGCTCCCCCACCAAATACCTTTCTCCACATGCAGCAGCAGCTCCCCCGACAGCACACACAATAATTTTCACCCTGTAGTTTTCTCTGGAATTTACCGATTTATAAAATGTAATTGTAGCATTTAGATTTTTTTTTTTTTTTTTGGCCGCACCGTGTGGCATGAGGGTTGTGCCCTGACCAGGGATCAAACCCTCACCCCCTGCAGTGGAAGCATGAATCTTAACCACTGGACCGCCAGGGAATTTCCCTATTGTACCACTTATTTATTTATTTATTAGAAATTTATTTTATTTATTTATTTATTTTTGCCTACGTTGGGTCTTCATTGCTGTGCGCGGGCTTTCTCTAGTTGCAGCGAGCGGGGGCTACTCTTCGTTGTGGCAGGTGGGCTTTACCATTGCGGTGGCTTCTGTTGCTGAGCACGGGCTCTAGGCATGCAGGCTTCGGTAGTTGCCGCACACTGGCTCGGTAATTATGGCTCATGGGCTCTAGAGCACAGGCTCAGTAGTTGTGGCGCACAGGCTTAGTTGCTCCAAGGCATGTGGGATCTTCCCAGACCAGGGATCGAACCTGTGTCCCCTGCATTGGCAGGTGGATGATTAACCACTGCGCCACCAGGGAAGCCCTATTATAGCATTTAAAGTAAGTGGAAACTGGGATACAGAGAGGTTAAGTAAGTTGCCCGAGGTCACACAGCTTGTAAGGGATGGAGATGGGATTCAAACCCCAAGTCTGGCTCTGAAGCCTGGTGATATCTTGAGTGGAAAGCAGTAATGCTCAGAAATTTTAGCCATTTGGAAAGACTGCCTTTGACGTCTCTGGGTGTGTGTGTTTTTTTCAGCTCCCCACGTTCCTCCGGGAACCCTAAGGAGCAAAGTGTCACGTGAACAGTGGTCCTTCCTCGCTGCACCCGGCCTCCTGAGTCAGCTCAGTTCCTGAGCCTCCTTTTCTGATTTCAGCTCCACCCTCTTCCCCCCTCGGTGGCGCCTGAACTTCCATGCCTGCCTCAGTGTATTACCTTATTTGGTTCTCCGGCCCACAAAGAAGTCTGGAAAAGTATCCAGGTCAGAATAAAAATATTGCTTGTGCAGCTAGGGGGTGAGAAATCTTTATTTTAGTGACCCTGGCTTGTGCTCTGAAAGTCACAAATACAGGGAAGCAAGTTTAGTCTCAAAAACAACCAAAAAAAGCAACTGAAGAGGGCAGAGTGGAGGTGCCAATGTCACAATTTCTAATGTGTGCTTTTTTTTTTTTTTTGGCCACACTGCACAGCTTGTGGGATCTTAGTTCCCTGACCAGGGATTGAACTTGGGCCACAGCAGTGGAAGCGCCGAGTCCTAACCACTGAACCACCAGGAAATTCCCTATTTAATGTGTGCTTAATTCTGTGATTAGAAAGAGATTTGTCTTTATTCAGCTCCTTCATGGCTGTCTTTCTCTCTTTCCTCTTTCCTGAGTTTCTAGAGTTTATACACCAATGCAAGGTGTATAAACTCAAGCCCAGAAAGTATAAAAAATTTTAGGTAGCTGGTACCATAGTTATCATAATTTAGCATATGCTTATATGTTGCATGAATAACATTTTAAACCCGGTTCAGAGAGTATCTCTCTCTCTCTCATCTAATTTTTGAAACTCTCTGAGGTAGATGTTCTTATTATATCTATTTTATGTTTTCTTTTTTTTTTCTTGGCCACACCACATGGCTTGAGGGATCTCAGTTCCCTGACCAGGGATTGAATCCGGGCCAAGGCAGTGAAAGCATCGAGTCCTAACCACTTGACTGCCAGGGAATTCCCCTTATTATCTCCATTTTATAGATGAAAAAACTGAGTCACAAGAATTTAAGTCACTTGCCCAAGGTCCTAGAGTTCAGAATTACCAAGCCAGGCTTGCCCCTGCAGTCAGGATACTAACCATAGGCCCATTCTACTTCTGAGGCACCCCCAGGGATCTGGAGGCCTTTATGTTACTTGACCTATTATATTTCAGCCTGTTAAGCCCTTACTCTTGCATTTCTGTCTCCTCCCAGTTTTGCAAGTTCCCAGCTCTCTGGTTCCTCCTTCTCAGTGCCCTTCAGACTGCTTCTTTCTCCACTGCCTACTAATGCAGGGAGCCCTTAGAATTCCTTCCTGGTCTCTTCCTGGCTCCCTGTATGTGTCTGTCCATGAGGAACCTCCTCTACTTTCAGGACTTAAGTTCTTTGCTTTATCTTTGGTGGGGTGATTATTCCTTCATGCCTGAACCATACATCCAGTACACATGCTTCCTTCTTTTATCCCCAATGTACTTCAGAGCTCCAATTCACTATCTTTCCATCCTGTGCCCCACATCTGACTCTCACTGCTTCCCGGCCACTCTTGATTCACCATGAGTCGCACAGCCTTCATTCCGGCCTGGCCTACCGCCTAGTCATCTTGTCTTTCCTTTACGGAAACAAGCTGTGTACCTCTGCATTCAGCCTCCTTTGCCTGGTATGCCCTAGTTTGGGTTTTTCAAGCTTTTGATCCCAAGAGTAAGAAATACATGTGAACTCACAACCCAGTACCCACGAGTGCATGACCCCAAGGGTAGGCAGCATCTAGGCTGTCTCAACAATGGTTGACAACACCATGTTCGTGTTCAAGTTAAGAGTATAGGTGCCAGGTCACACCAGTGAGAATTCCAATCCATTTTGTGTCCACACCCAGGGCAGTTATTCAAAATATTTAACCATAGTTCAGCCTGGACCCTAGCTAATCAAAACAGTTATGGGAGGGTGATGAGCGAAGAGACTGGGTGCCAAGGTGGGAAGAAGACAGGCACTGGGGTATGGGTGGGGAGTTCACAGAGCACCAGCTATTTATGGAAGAACACAGATGTATTTGAACAGTTTAGCAACTGCTACCTCTGTTCCAGAGCCTTCCAGCTGAACATCAATCACTCCATCTACCCCTTAACTTCTGTGTCCCTTAGTGACTCCACCTTCTAAACCCACTTTCAGATTCCTGGCTTTTCTGCCACTTGCTACTTTCTGCCCCATCCTTGCTCGGAGAAGAGCCCAGGAGGTCAGCCCTAATGAATTCTAATTTCTGAAAGAAAAGCAGCCTGCTCAGACAGAAGTCAGTGAAGGGTCTTTCCTGGCAAAGGAAAGTATTCCAGGCCTGTTGTGCCACAGTGTTCAGCTTCCACCTCACGCCAGCAGGTGCTGGGAAAGGCAGCACAACAGCCTGTGAGACACTCAGGGTAATGACCCTGCTGTCAGGGAAGGAGTTAATGACGGGGAGATGAGTTGTTTCTCAGTAAATCTGAGCACGTTACTAGGAAGCAGGCCCCCAGTACAGGCATACTGTGATGAGTCTTCAAAGTACCTTGGCAACCAAGACTTTTATTTTAGAAGCAAACTCTTATCAGGATTTTTGATTGTTGGCTGAGATTGAGACCTTAAGCAATTTTCTTAAGCTCTTTTGAGTCTCATAGTCATATCTTTCATATTGCAAAATAGGAAAACAAGAATGACCTACTTGAATCAAAAAGATATGTAAGGATTAAAATAACTCTTTGTTTTGAAAACTGGCAATTAAAGGGAAGGAATTAAACATTTAACCTCCTTTCTAATGGGCACTATATTTAGGGTAACTACATAATCTCAGTTTATGAGAGAAAGGTCTATTTTACTAAAGAATGCCAGCTAATCAATGCAGAAATAATAAATCAGCATTTTGCAAGCTCTAATGAATTTGATTCAAGCAAATATTGTGAACTGCTGTTAAAATCATTAGGTAGGGCTTCCCTGGTGGCACAGTGGTTGAGAGTCCGCCTGCCGATGCAGGGGACGCGGGTTCATGCCCCGGTCCGGGAAGATCCCACATGCCGTGGAGCGGCTGGGCCCGTGAGCCATGGCCGCTGAGCCTGCGCGTCCGGAGCCTGTGCTCCGCAACGGGAGAGGCCACAGCAGTGAGAGGCCCGCGTACCGCAAAAAAAAAAATAAATAAAAGCCTGTCCATACTAAATGTTGGTGAGGATATGAAGTAGTTGTAACTCTCATACAATGCTGGTGGGAATGTAAAATGTACAACCACTTTGGAAAACAGTTTAGAGATTTCTTTAAAAGTTAAACAGGGACTTCCCTGGTGGCGCAGTGGTTAAGAATTGGCCTGCCAATGCAAGGGACAGGGGTTCAAGCCCTGGTCCGGGAAGATCCCACATGCCGCAGAGCAACTAAGCCCGTGCACCACAACTACTGAGCCCACACGCCGCAACTACTGAAGCCCATGCTCTCTATAGCCCATGCTCTGCAACAAGAGAAGTCACCACAATGAGAGGCCCACACACCACAACAAAGAGTGGCCCCTGCTTGCCTCACCTAGAGAAAGCCGCACACGGCAAGGAAGACCCAACGCAGCCAAAAAATAAATTAATTAATTTAAAGAAAAAAAAATTAAACATATACCCACCACATGACTCAGCCATTTCAGTCCAGGATAGTTACCTAAGAGAAGTGAAAGCATATGTCCATACAAAGACTTATACATGAATGTTCACAGCAGCTTTCTTCGTAGTAGACCAAAAAGGCTCTTTGAAGAGATTAAGGATGCTACTCACAGATCCCATCAGCCATCTCAACAAAAGAAAAAAATAGAGATGAAATTATCCAGGAAAGGTAAGAGGAAGAGCCTCTTGTCTACTGGAGTGAATTCCCATGACATGCACAGGAGGCCCACAAGACTCTTGAGAATTTTATACCAGCAGAATGAAAGAAGTTGTACCCCCAAAATTCTACAGACAGGAAGCAGGCTGATAAAACTACTTAGCTGTAAACATGGGCACCTTTCATGAATAAGGAAGGATGGCTCGGAGGATGGAGCTTCAAATCCAAATGACAGAACTGAGAGGCATAGAGAATTATTCCCAGGGCTTGAAGCCGTGTATACTTCTTTTTTTTTTAAATTAATTAATTTATGTTTTTGGCTGTGTTGGTTCTTCGTTGCTGCGCAAGGGCTTTCTCTAATGGCAGCGAGCAGGGGCTACTCTTCGTTGTGGTGTGCAGGCTTCTCATTGTGGTGGCTTCTCTTGTTGTGGAGCACAGGCTCTAGGTATGCGGGCTTCAGTAGTTGCAGCACACGGGCTCAGTGGTTGTGGCTCGTGGGCTCTAGAGAACAGGCTCAGCAGTTGTGGCGCACGGGCTTAGCTGCTCCGCGGCATGTGGGATCTTCCCGGACCAGGGCTTGAACCCGTGTCCCCTGCATTGGCAGGCGGATTCTCAACCACTGCGCAACCAGGGAAGCCTGCCTCGTATACTTCTAATTGCTTTGCCTGTATTCACTCAGGTTTTCAAACCTTTTGGGTGGTGACTCACCATAAGAAATACATTTTACAAAGCAATGCAGCACACTCATACATACACAATGGAAGCCAAAGATTTCAGAAAATAATTACCTACCCTGACTCTGTGCAGTGCATTCTGATATCTTCTGTTAGATTGTATTCTGATTCTATTTCATTTTTTTAAAAAATGCAGTTAACCCATTAATTTGATTTCATGACCAACTGATGAGTCTTGACCTGCAGTTTGAAAAACCCTTTTAATTTGTTTAATATATGTACACACACACACAAACTCCTATGAGGTAGAAACTGTTATTGTACCCATTTTTCAGAAGAGGAAATTCTGGCACAGAGAGGTTAAATAACTTGCCTAAGCACACACAGGTAGGGATAAAGTGGGAGAACCAGGATTCTAACCCAGGGAGCCAGCTTCAAAGACAGTCCTTTGAACTACTCTCTTACAGGGCCTCTCTCATCCCACCTGCCACATGGTGGTAAGTGAGTATCTGCTGATAGATGTCTCTGATTCTCCAAAGGAGTGATTCAAGTGGTATTTGAACAGAGTGCTCTATTAAGATTAGTGGAGTGTTCAAGGTTACAGCAGATTTAGGGAGCAGAAGTTATATTTTCTGACTAATATTTCATAATGAACAATAGTTCTGTGTGAAGAGCATAGACTTCCAAGTCAGATAATTCTGAGTTCACATACTGGCTCCACACCAGGGACAGATCCAGACTTTGTGGGAACTGACGCTTTATGCAATTTTGAAAGCTCTTCCTAAGGAGAAGAATAGAGCTCATGTATTCAGAATTAAGTGCCGCGCCTTGAAAGGGGCCCATGTAAGAGAGGGGCCCTGTGGCTTAAGCTTCCTTAGCTTTCTGCTTATTTGCCTCTGTCTGCCCTTTATTAGCCCTTTATTTCTTTTCTTGTTTACAAAATTTTTAAACATTTATTTATTTTTTGGCTGCATTGGGTATTCATTGCTGTGCGTGGGCTTTCTCTAGTTGCGGTAAGCAGGGGCTACTCTTCATTGTGGTGTGGTGGCTTCTCGTGTTGCAGAGCATGGGCTCTAGGCACGCGGGCTTCAGTAGTTGTGGCGCATGGGCTTAGTTGCTCTGCGGCATGTGGGATCTTCCCGGACCAGGGCTCGAACCCATGTCCCCTGCACTGGCAGGCGGATTCTTAATCACTGTGCCACCAGGAAAGTCCCTAGCCCTTTCTTTCTGACACTCGGTTTTCTAATCTCTGAAATAGGTGTAGCAATTCCTATTTCTCATGGATGCCAGATGATCAGCTGAAAGAACCTAGCTGAAGAGCCTAGTACAATGTTCACTAAGTAGGTACTCAATAAGTAATTGTTAATAGCAATAATAATAATTAAAAAATAGAATACTTCAATTAGAAACCAGTTTTTAAACAAGGTTTTGAAATAAAAACACGATATGGAGAAAAAAGTATTTTGTCAGTTCATTTACACCTCAGCTCTGTAACTCAGCTCTCCCTGGAGTCCAATTATTTTGGTTTCTCCAAGCTCTCTATCCAAAGAGAAGTATAAGTGAGAATAAGAAAGCAGAGCATTCAAAAACAAAGGCAGATATAGAGAGAGTGTCATGGGAGAAAGTCAGCTGCAGGGGCCCCCAAAGGCCAGATTTCCACTGTGTGGATGTCACTAAGAAGAAAAAATATTTAACTGTTTAAGATCTTTCTCAATAAACCAAAAAAGGGCATTCAAGGTGCATTTTGGCGTTGAGAGAGGAGGCACCTGGACAAACTGCATCCTGGTAGAGTCAAGTTTTAGTCACCTGTATTTAGACATTTTATGCTTGTTGTTCTGCTGTGTCCTGAGGGATTATCAAAAAGCAAAAGGCCTCTGGAGTCAGCTTCCTGCCCCTTGGAGAACCAACAGTATTTGCAGAAACGCATGAGGTCACTTTGCCTTCCACTTACCTCTTATATTCTCCTCTCAGAGTTTGAGATTCTAAAAAAAGGAGGTATGTTAATACAGAGTGACATGAAAATATAATGGGAGTCTTTCTCAAATGTGTGGCTTCCCTTGGTTATCTGTGGGTTTTTTGTTTCGGGTGACTGTTGTGTCATTTAGGTAAAAAATAATAAGTGGGGATGTGTGGGAAGAGAAGGGTCAAAAGATGGTAGGAAGTAATTAGATTAATTCGATAATTAAGGGGAGTTATGTGGGTGATTATTAAGTTTCTTGCTAGCTATATTTAGGCATAAGCACATGTTTTATTTTTCTTAATATTTACAAATGACTCATACCCTTTGTAATTCAGCAATCACAAACTCTTCCCATTTTTCCCCAGAAATTCCTCTGTGTAAAGCTGAAGATGAAACAGCCCTTCTTTTTCTACTCACTGGCAGAACGATTTCTTTCCTTCTGCCATATCTATTTATCTACTAAGAGCATCAGGCACTTCTGGATTCATCTGTTGCCTCCAAACCCCTATTTCCCTCTATTCTGATCCGCAGTACTATGTCAGGAGGCTACTTTGGAATATTAACTGGTGGCTTTTGTCCACAGGATTTTCTTTTCTCCATGGCCTTTACCCCCATTTGGTGAACTAAATTTTTGTTGTCTCAACTCAAGGAAGGGTGGACCAATATGAAAGAGGAGTCTTTTTCTGGCTTTGGGAAGCAGAAAGGACTCATGTACAGAGACAACACTGAAGGTCTGCAAGAGTCTACTGGACCTCTAGATGAGATCAATGTTCCCAGACTTGAGGAGAGTGTGGCTGGGGAGCTTGTGCATTCCACACAAGGCCCAGTGCTGTGCCCCCGTAACTGGACCAGGCCTTCTGGGGTGGAGTTAGGAACCAGGATGAGGGGAGCGCCCTGATAACTGTTTTTGTGCCTTCGGTGGTTGCTAGGCAAAATTTCATACAAAGAGGCTATGTGGCCACTATCAGGCCACCCTCAGAGACTGCTGCTTTAATCATTCCTAATGATCACTTTGGACAAAGTCTGGAAAAACATAGGGAAAAAATTTTTAATTTGTGAGGAGGATGAAGGGAAGCATTCAGATCCCTTTAAACTAGCATTCATGAGGACTGTGACCTCTCGGTACACTTCAGCTTGGCCAGCATAACAGGTGTTATTCAGGAGCAGAAAGCCACTCTCCCCCGTGTCCTGTCACCACCAGAGTCCCTGGAAATTAGATAAGACTCAGAGGAAAATCTGGGGGTGTAGAGTGACCCTACACATCTAATTGTAATCTGTGATAATTGCTAGTCAGGCAAAGCACAGGAAGCTGTGTGGACTGGTCTGTGCAGAGAGGGAAGGGCACCCTGAGCCGAGACCCGAAGGGTGAGATAGAGGTAACTAGGTGTTTGTGAAGGTAGAAAGAAAATACAGTCCCTGGGCTGGCAATTACCCAGTGAGCCACCCAGAACCACTTATGAAACAGTGTCATGAGGCAAAGAGCAAGGAAAGGAGAAGGGACTGCTCAATAGCAGCAGATGCTGCAGAAAAGTCAAAGCAACATGAGGACCGTTGGATTAAAGAATACGGAAGACATTGTGTTGACTCTGTCAAGAATAGTTTCAGCAGATTGTGGGAAGAAAAAAAAATTGCAGGAGGCTGAGATGTGGGAGGTGTAGAAATAAAGATGGTAGAAATAAACAGACAAATCTTCATGAAATTTGGCTGTGAAGGGAATGGTAAAGGGCATTAGTAGGAGCTGAATAGGGAGTCAAAGGAAGAGGCTTTTAGGTTGGGGAACCTTTGAACCTGTGTAAACATTGATAGGAAGCAGCAAGTAGAGAGCAGGTAAAGAAGAGAGGATGGAGAGGGGGGACTCTCATTAGCAAAAGACCCCTGGGGAACTAGGAAGTGACACGAGCCAAAGCTCAGGTAGGAAATTGGCCTAAATAGGAGGAGAAAAGGCTGGAGAAATCGTAGATTTGGTGGCAGAGGTGAGGGAGCTCTCTAATGGCCTCTGTGATGCGGGAGGAGGTAGGATCTGCTAATTGGGGTGGGTCAGTGGATGGGAAGGGTTAGTAAAATCAAAGAATTGAAAAAGATAGACGAGATCTGAAATAGCTAGTAGAGTTGGTACAAATTCCCGACGTGCCAGCAAAACCTTACATCCCGGTACCTTTATTTCTGTTTTGAGCTCTCATTCCTCTAGGTGGCAGAGGCTTCATCTCAGTCAGTTCAGGAAGAGATGACAGGGAGGCAGTTGGATTCATGGGTCTGGAGCTCAGAGAGGGATATGGGCTGAAAACATCCATCTGGGGTTCATCAGAACATAGTGTTTGTCTCTGGAGTCCCAGGAGTCATTGACATGCCTCAGCGAGAAAGAAGAGGACAAAGAGCCCAACCTGGGGGAAAGGCCCAGTAGAGGAAGAAGAATCAGCAAAGGAAACTCAGAAGGTAGGAAGAAAAGCAGGAGAATGTCATGTCACAGAACTAAGAGAAGTGAGTATTTGAAGTGAAATAAGAGGTCAGCTAGGATTAGGACTATAAAATATTCATGGATGTCATGTCTTCTTTCTTTGAGTTGGGGCACAAAAAAAAAACAGAGGATATAATCATAATACTACTATTTATTGAGAATATAGTGCCTGATTATGTCATTCAACCAACCAATCAATCATATATTAACTGAGTGAGTATGACTGTAGAGAAGTTTTCTTGTTATGAGGGCAGAGCTGGGGACTGCCAGGGCTAAGAGCTGCTAGTGGTCACCAGAGCCTCAGAGAATGAGGCAGGTGTCAAAATCTCGGTCCTTAAATAAAAATGCTACATTAGTTTGTTCAGCTTCAGTAATGAGGAGCAGGTGGAGAAAGAGAGAGAAAGGAGCTTATTGTAAAAATTAGGAGAGGGAAAAACTTATTCTAAAAATTAGGAAGATTAAGCTTTGAGGGGAGTTCCCTGGCAGTCCAGTGGTTAGGACTCCACACTTCCACTGCAGTGGGGCCTGGGTTCAATTCCTGGTCAGGAAACTAAGATCCTGCACGCCACGTGGCACAGCCAAAAAAAAAAAAGAGAGAGATTAAGCTTTGAGGATCTTTTTTTTTCTGCCGTACGCGGGCCTCTCACTGTTGTGGCCTCTCCCGTTGTGGAGCACAGGGTCTGGATGCGCAGGCTCAGCGGCCATGGCTCACGGGCCTAGCCACTCCATGGCATGTGGGATCTTCCCAGACCGCGGCACGAACCCGTGTCCGCCTGCATCGGCAGGCAGACTCTCAACCACTGTGCCACCAGGGAAGCCCCAAGCTTTGAGGATCTTGAAGCAGTCTGAAATTCAACTTTAAGATTTAGGAGGTGAGGACTCTGTTCTTCACCATGGCTTCTCACAAGACATTCAGGATCAAGCAATTCCTGGCTAAGAAACAAAAGCAGAATCGTCCCATTCCCCAGTGGATTCGGATGAAAACTGGTAATAAAATCAGATATAACTCCAAGAGGAGACGTTGGAGAAGAATCAAGCTGGCTCTATAAGGAATCGCACATGAGATGGCACACATATTTATTCTGTATCAAGTCACTTGCTTCTTACCATATCACTCTGAAAACATCACTATCTGGATAGCTGGATGTGTTTTATTGGGAAAATGATTTTTCTCTTTGTTTCTATGTTTCTGCACTAGTAGGTTGGCTCAGAAATAAATACGTGAGAACGTCTGTTGGAAAAAAAAAAAAGATTTAGGAGGTGAAAACTGTGAGCTTCTGTTTGGCACAAGTTTGTCCGTAGGCACTGATGCCTGCTCTGTTTGCACAGAAATGGAAACACCCTGAGAGAATCTCGTTCCTATAATAGAGTGCAACTGAAAACAGGACTTTAGGGATTAAATCAGGTTATGCATGGACGAATGGAGTTCACTGTTAAAAAAGAATGACCCCTTTCATCATCATCATTATTATTATTATAATATTATTATTATAGGATCTTAGTTCCTCCACCAGGGATTGAACCCAGGCCCCGGCAATGAAAGTGCCAAGTCCTAACCACTGGACCGCCAGGGAATTCCCTAACGACCCCTTTTAGATTAATTTATTTTGGTATATCCATCACTGAAAATTATACAACCCTTAAAAAAAGAATGAGGCAGTTCTACTTGTCCTGATGTGCAAGAATTTTCGGTGAAAAGTACAAAGTGCAAAGCCGTGCGTTTAGAGTGCTCTTCTCAGAAGAGGACCTTTACGGATATGTCTGCATATACAAAGAATACGGAAGAAAACAAGAAACTGGTGACAAAGGTGGCCCATGGGGAGGCGAGCTCAGTGACCTGGTATCAAGGCAGAGAGTTTGCATTGCACACCCTTTCGAATGTTGTACCAAGTATTATTTATTTAATAAATATATGTAAATACATAAAAGATGCCTTTGGTGAATCATTGTGCGAGGTTCGTTTGTAATACAAAGTCATTCCCTAATTTGCTTTGGAAATGTTGATATTTGTGTATTGGATTTTCTTAAAGCATGAAATACCAGAGTCTGAAAGCCACACCTAAGTGCCATAAATTTGAGGTCACCAACAAAACCAGCCATGCAAGTGTGACTTTCCAAAAGGCCAAACATTGTCAAGTGTCAATGCTCAGAAGCATTCCCAGCGTCTGAGAATGTCAGAGAGAAGGGACCCTGGAGAGAGTTGATACAATCCTCTTCTTTCTTTTTTTTTTTTTTAAGGATTATATACCATGACCAAGTGGGATTTTTTTTTTTAATAAATTTATTTATTTTTGGCTGCATTGGGTCTTTGTTGCTGTGCGCGGGCTTTCTCTAGTTGTGATGTGTGGGCTTCTCATTGTGGTGGCTTTTCTTGTTGTAGATCATGGGCTCTAGGTGTGTGGGCTTCAGTAATTGTGGCACATGGGCTCAGTAGTTGTGGCTCACAGGCTCTAGAGCGCAGGCTCTGTAGTTGTGGTGCACGGGCTTAGTTGCTCCGAGGCATGTAGGATCTTCCCGGACCAGGGTTCCGACCCATGTCCCCTGCATTGGCAGGCGGATTCTTAACCACTGCGCCACCAGGGAAGCCCCAATCCTCTTTTTTCTAAATGAGGAGACTAAGGCTAAAGGGGAAGAGTTGTGCCTAACAAAGAGATAACGCCATTTTGTGTAAATAAGGGAGAAAAAATAGTCTCTCTATCCATATCTGCATGAAGATATGAAGAAAGCATACACAAAACACTAATACCAATGGCTAACTATATGGAGAGGGGAGGTGAGAAATGGGAGGGTGGGAGACGGGTAGGAATGAGATTTTTCACTTTGAACCCTTTATAATCCTTGAACTATTTTTTTGAACAATACAAACCTATTTAAAAGAGGGATGGGCCATTGACATCTACGTGACTTACAATTCAGTTTTCAAGGAAGACATTATGATGCTATGGGTTCAGAAATAAATTAAGAATCTGGTGTTGAAACCACAGGTCAAATCCTGCTGCTTCAAATGCCCATGACAGTCGGAGTTATTTTGTCATATTGAGATTTGTTTGAGATAACATGGGCCATTAGCTGGCCTCAGATCTTGTTTTTGATTATAGACAGATTTGTCAAAATCATGCAGTAACAGCCCCTTGCTAGTTTGTGGATTCAGTCATATGAAGAGGCACCACAGAGCAGGACAAAGATCAATGGACAGGAAGACAGGTAAGCTGGTTCTAACCGAACTTTGCAATTTAATTCACCTGTGACTCCGGGCAACTTAATTCCTCTCCTTAGGCCAGTTTTCACATCTGTAATATGGAAGGATTAGACGAAGTGATCTCTAGGTTCTCTGATATGACTGGAGTCTGAAACAGTTGTTAGCAATTTAGAACTAAAGGGGAATTTATGAGATCATTTTTCAAGGCCAGGAAATGGCTATGGACTGTTGGGTCACCTTTTGCTCCTTTGACCTGAAGTTACAACAAGAACTAGCAAGTGATCTTCTTGGCCCCTGTCTCCTACGACCACACACACACACACACACACACACACACACACACACACACACACCCTGATGATGACTATTTAGATCTGTGTTCTTCAGACCACTAGTTTAGGGAAATGTTAATTAGTGCTCCATGAAACATCTCAAATGAATTTGGGGTATCCTGTACAATAAACGTTCCCAATGGAGAATCACAATGGTGTTAAAGGACCTAAGAAATCCTGCAATAGAAAATTATAAGACACTGATGAAAGAAATTAAAGATGATACAAATAGATGGAGAGATATACCATGTTCCTGGATTGGAAGAATCAATATTGTGAAAATGACTCTACTACCCATAGCAATCTACAGATTCAATGCAATCCCTATCAAACTACCACTGGCACTTTTCACAGAACTAGAACAAAAAATTTCAAAATTTGTTTGGAAAAACAAAAGACCCTGAATAGCCAAAGCAATCTTGAGAACGAAAAACGGAGCTGGAGGAATCAGGCTCCCTGACTTCAGACTATACTACAAAGCTACAGTAATCAAGACAGTGTGGTACTGGCACAAAAACAGAAAGATAGATCAATGGAACAGGATAGAAAGCCCAGAGATAAACCCACGCACATATGGTCAACTTATCTTTGATAAAGGAGGCAGGAATGTACAGTGGAGAAAGGACAGCCTCTTCAATAAGTGGTGCTGGGAAAACTGGACAGGGACATGTAAAAGTATGAGATTAGATCATTCCCTAACACCATACACAAAAATAAGCTCAAAATGGATTGAAGACCTAAATGTAAGGCCAGAAACTATCAAACTCTTAGAGGAAAACATAGGCAGAACACTCTGACATAAATCACAGCAGGATCCTTTTTGACCCACCTCCTAGAGAAATGGAAATAAAAACAAAAATAAACAAATGGGACTTAATGAAACTTCAAAGCTTTTGCACAGCAAAGGAAACCATAAACAAGACCAAAGACAACCCTCAGAATGGGAGAAAATATTTGCAAATGAAGCAACTGACAAAGGATTAATCTCCAGAATTTATAAGCAGCTCATGCAGCTCAATAGCAAAAAAACAAACAACCCAATCCAAAAATGGGCAGAAGACTTAAATAGACATTTCTCCAAAGAAGATATTCAGACTGCCAACAAACACATGAAAGAATGCTCAACATCATTAATCATTAGAGAAATGCAAATCAAAACTACAATGAGATATCATCTCACACCAGTCAGAATGGCCATCATCAAAAAATCTAGAAACAATAAATGCTGGAGAGGGTGTGGAGAAAAGGGAACACTCTTGCACTGCTGGTGGGAATGTGAATTGGTACAGCCACTATGGAGAACAGTATGGAGGTTCCTTAAAAAACTACAAATAGAACTACCATATGACCCAGCAATCCCACTACTAGGCATATACCCTGAGAAAACCATAATTCAAAAAGAGACATGTACCAAAATGTTCATTGCAGCTCTATTCACAATAGCCCGGAGATGGAAACAACCTAAGTGTCCATCATCGGATGAATGGATAAAGAAGATGTGGCACATATATACAATGGAATATTACTCAGCCATAAAAAGAAACGAAACTGAGCTATTTGTAATGAGGTGGATAGACCTAGAGTCTGTCATACAGAGTGAAGTAAGTCAGAAAGAGAAAGACAAATACCGTATGCTAACACATATACATGGAATTTAAGAAAAAAAAATGCCATGAAGAACCTAGGGGTAAAACAGGAATAAAGACACAGACCTACTTGAGAATGGACTTGAGGATATGGGGAGGGGGAAGGGTAAGCTGTGACGAAGCGAGAGAGAGGCATGGACATATATACAGTACCAAACATAAGGTAGATAGCTAGTGGGAAGCAGCCGCATAGCACAGGGAGATCAGCTCAGTGCTTTGTGACCGCCTGGAGGGGTGGGATAGGGAGGGTGGGAGGGAGGGAGACGCAAGAGGGAAGGGATATGGGAACAGATGTATATGTATGAATGATTCACTTTGTTATAAAGCAGAAACTAATAATAATAAAAAAAAGAAATCCTGCAATAAAGAAACTCAAATAAGGAATTCCCTGGCGGTCCACGTGTTAGGACTTGGCATTTTCACTGCCGTGGCCGGGTTCACTCCCTGGTTGGGGAACTGAGATCCTGCAAGCCCAAGCCGTGTGGCGCAGCCAAAAAAAAGTGAAAAAAAGAAACACTTAATTTTACTTAACCTAGCATTTGCCAAACTTATGCATATGGAACACTTTAGTGTGTCCTATTACCTTTGCTTAGAACAAGTGGGATTCACATACCTCTATTTTTAGGGAATACATGAGATCAGCTGTCATTTGGCAGTTAGGACAGTTCAGGGGCTTCTGCAAACATGGGAAGATTGAACACATTCCTAAGGGAGCCTGAGAGTCTTGTGATTCATGCAACTCTCCACCCCACCAATTGAAAAAAAAAACCTTTCAACAGTGGGAGCCTCAGAAACTCCCTTGTTTTACAGGAAATTTCCCGTCTAAGCACACAGGTCAGATTTATTTTTGCTTTGGGAAATTTGTTTCTGTCACTCTTTTTGTTCAGAAATTATAGTTCTCTTTCTCTCCTTGCTGCAAAAGGTTTGTTTAATTCCCTCCCTCCTAATGTTTTCACTCCCAAACAGGCAGGTAGGAAAAGTTTATGCATTATTTGGGTGCTAGACCTGCCCCACTTCACATCCTGCATTTGTTTTTGAGATTTTCCACCCTCAATTCCCAAAGAAACATTGACTCATCATGACACACACACACACACACACAGAGTCACTTGGAAAAAATTAATTTAAGATCTGTATTTCTTAAGACTTCTCAATTATTTTGGCCTCATCATTAAGCATTTAGTTTAAAGAAAGACTATAAGCAGGCAAAATCATATGATCAAAACTATCATTGTACTATGTGTTGGCATGTCTGTAAGTCTGAAATCAAGAAACAATATGAAAAGCTGCTTTTACATTTAGCTCTTTCTTTGAGTTTTCAGGTTTGCGGCCTAAGCATTAAGATAAAAATGACCAGTCAGGTGGTTATTGCAGGGCCAGCTGATTATACTAATGCTTCCCTGAAGAATTGCAGCTGCAAATAAATTCTTTTTCTCCTGACCAGCTTCGTTATTGGCAGTTACCCCATAGTATATGCTGTCCCCTCGTGCTCTCCTGGGTCAGTGAGAAAGACACGGAGATGAGAAGGCAGCTGGATGGGGGTGGAGGAGGTACCCACTGACTCTCCCGCCCACTCCGTCTACCTTAGCACCAGTTCTTTGATGGGTTGTCTTAATTTGCCTGGGAAATATTAACTATTGCTATGGTTGAAATTTAAAGAGAAGGGCATGAAATTAAGTGGGAAGGAAACACCAAAGAGAAAAAAATAAACATGATGGGAGAGAAATTACTTAGGATAATGGAGGGTGTGATGGTTAATTTTATGTGTCAATTTGGCTAGGTTATGATGCCCAGTTTGGTCAAACACTAGTCTAGATGTTGCCGTGAACGTATATTTTAAATATTATTAACATTTATAATAACTGTTAAGTTAAGCAGATTACCCTCCATAATGTAGGTGGGTCTCATTCAGTCAGTTGAAAGCCTTATGGGCAAAGGCTAAGGTTTCCAAAGGAAGAAGGAATTTTGCATCAAGATGACGACATAGAAATCCTGCCTGAGTTTCCAGCCTACTGGGCTACCCTGTGGATTTCAGACTTAAGACTACAACATCACCTCTTGCCTGAGTTTCCAGCCTACTGGGCTACCCTGTGGATTTCAGACTTAAGACTACAACATCACCTCTTACCTGAGTTTCCAGCCTACTGGGCTACCCTGTGGATTTCAGACTTAAGACTACAACATCACCTCTTGCCTGAGTTTCCAGCCTACTGGGCTACCCTGTGGATTTCAGACTTAAGACTACAACATAACCTCTTGCCTGAGTTTCCAGCCTGCCCTACAGATTTAGAATTTGCCAGCCCCCACAATCCTTAAAACAAACCTGTCTCTTTCTCTCTTTACCCTATTGCTTCTGTTTCTCTGGAGAAGCCTGATTAATACAGAGGGCTCTAGGAAGGATGACCCTAGAGAAAAAAATGGAGCTGTTTGACTATAATCTGATACAAGCTTTCCAGTTTGGCAGAGAGCTTGCAGATAAGTCAGTGATAGATACTTTAAAATAGAACTATGCAAGGGAAAAAATTGAAGCAATTGTTAACTCCAGAGACAACAAAAAGTGGCATAGAAGACAGAGTAATTATTCTGCCTCATTTGGTTCAGTTATAAACACTGAATTAAAAAAATTTTTTTTATCGAAGTATAGCTGATTAACAATGTGTTAGTTTCAGGTGTATAGCAAAGTTTTACATATATACATATATAAGAAATACATATATATTCTTTTTCAGATCCTTTTCCATTATAGGTTATTACAAGATATTGGATATAGTTCCCTGTGCTACACAGTAGATCCTTGCTGTTTATCTATTTTATATATAGTAGTGTGTATCTGTTAATCCCAAGCTCCTAATTTGTTCCTCCTCTTTCCTCTTTGGTAACCATAAATTTGTTTTCTATATCTGTGAGTCTGTTTCTGTTTTGTAAATAAGTTCATTTGTATCATTTTTTAAGATTCCACATATAAGTAAGTGATATCATATGATATTTGTCTTTGCCTGACTTACTTCACTTGGTATGATAATCTCTAGGTCCAACCATGTTGCTTCAAATGGCACTATTTCCTTTTTATGGCTGAGTAATATTCCATTGTATATATTTACCACATCTTCTTTATTTATTCATCTGTCAATGGACACTTAGGTTGCTTTCATGTCTTGGCTATTGTAAGCAGTGCTGCTATCAACTGGGGTGTAGGCATCTTTTCGAATTATAGTTTTTGTCTTTTCCAGATACATGCCCAGGAGTGGCATTGCAGGATCATGTGGTAACTCTGTTTTTAGTTTTTTAAGGAAACTCCATACTGTTCTCCATAATGGCTGCACCAATTTACATTCCCACCAACAGTGTAAGAGGGTTCCCTTTTCTCCACATCCTCTCCAGCATTTATTATTTTGTAGACTTTTTGATGATGGCCATTCTGCCTGATGTGAGGTGATACCTCATTGTAGTTTTGATTTGCATTTCTCTAATAATTAGCAATGTTGAGCATCTTTTCATGTGCCTGTTGGCCCTCTGTATATCTTCTTTGGAGAATAAATGCTGAATATCGGTTTAAGGAAAATGACAGTGGTGGAAGAAGTTATATGGAAGTTGTGGTGTAAGTAAGTCAAATCCTCATCTTCACTGAGGAAGTTAAAAAATATCTAAAATTGAAAATTTGAAAAAAAGCAATATTATTTAGAAACAAGGAGATAAATAGCAGAAGAAACAACTAAAAGCATTTAAAACAGCTGCTTGCTGATTGACTCCAGTGGGAGTGGGTGGGCAAATAGCTGCTGTTTATCATTATAAATCTTGTAGATCATTTGGTCTTTTTTAAGTCCATATGTGTATTACTTTGATAAAAATAAAAACTAAATTAAAAGTTACGTGGGGGGCTTCCCTGGTGGCGCAGTGGTTGAGAGTCCGCCTGCCGATGCAGGGGACACGGGTTCGTGCCCCGGTCCGGGAAGATCCCACATGCTGCGGTGCGGCTGGTCCTGTGAACCTATGGCCGCTGAGCCTGCGTGTCTGGAGCCTGTGCTCCGCAACGGGAGAGGCCACAACAGTGAGAGGCCCACATACCGCAAAAAAAAAAAAGTTATGTGGGTCCAATACGGAAAATTTGGAAAGTACAGAAAAGTATAAGAAAGAAATAATAACCACTCATAATTCTTCCACTCAGAGAAGGTAACTATGCACATTTAAAAAAATTGAAATATAGTTAATTTACAATTTGTGCAACTACACACATTTCTTTCTTTCTTTCTTTATTTTTGGCTGTGTCGGGTCTTAGTTGTGGCACTTGGGCTCTTCATTGCAGCGCACAGGCTCCAGAGCACGTGGGCTCTGTAGTTGTGGCGGGTGTGCTCTCTAGTTGTGGCACAAAGGCTCAGTAGTTGCGGCACATGGGCTTAGTTGCCCCACGGCATGTGGGATCTTAGTTCTCTGACCAGGGATTGAACCCCCGTCCCCTGCATTGGAAGGTGGATTCTTAACCACTGGACCACCAGGGAAGTCCCAACTATGCACATTTCTGAGGAAAAGGATTATTAAATGAATTTATTGGTATTAAGCTGTCAGAGCTTGAGGATTTTTAAATATCATAACAGATATAAATGGACAGATAATAAGAGTATAATACTGCATGTGAAATATTGTAAGTATAATTACATACAGTATAATCATATACAGTATGATCCCATATGTGTTTATGTGTGTATTAGAAAGTAATCTGTACACCTGAAACTGATACAAAGAAAAAGGAAAACTACTAACCTCTTGGCAGTTAATTTATTCTACCGAAATTTGTGAATCTCAATGTACTACTCAACATACTCCCAAATAAACATTATTATCCACAATGATACTTTCAGTCAGATGAGGCCATGTAGTTGCTAAATGGAGTTCACTAAAATTAAAAAAAAACATAAAATAATGTTTTAAACAAAAATAAGAAAGTACTCTGAAGGGATACCCACCAAAATGTTACTTGGTAGTGACCAGGGCTGGGGCTGGGACTAGGGTGGGCAAGTGAGGAGTTAGGACTCACAGTGTAAGAAAACACACTCTCCGGATCATGCAAGCACAGGGGCCGTACCTGAACTTGAGTGCCTCCTTGAATACTGTGCCCTAGGTGCCTCACTTGCCTCAGTCTCTGCCCTGGTGGGGACATAGAGCTGCTGGATTGTGGACACTTTCCCCTTCATATTTTTCACTTAGATATACATTTAAATTGCTTGTAACTCCAAGGTATGTGGACCAGCAGCATTAGAATAACCTGGGAGCTTCTTTGAAATGCAGAATCTCAGCTCAGCCCCAGACCTTCTGAATCAGAATCTGCATTTTAGCTGAATCCCAGGGGATTTGTTTGCACGTTGAAGTTTGAGAAGCCCAGGGCTAGCAGGCACCAAGCACAGTTCCTTCCCTCAATTGGAGGGAATATTCAGATGCAATTGCTGTCATGGCCTCCAGTGGGTTGGACACACACTACCAGGGGGTAAGACGCCTGTTCTTTAGAGGACTGTGGTCTTTGCCAAGAGCCTGAGCTTCAGCTGGTGAAGCAATCACAGGTTAGCTTGATGGAGGAGAAGCAGGTGATTCCTTTGGGACAAAGAACAATTTAGAGCAAAGTTTAAAGAGAAGGGAAAGGCTAATGGGTCTGAAACTGGGGAAAGGAGCAAGACAAAAGAAGTGCTAATATTCAAACCAAGTAATTCAAGTCCCATGGTGATGAAGAATAACTTAGTATCCTATAAGGTTGTTCATTCCAAGAGTTTTTAGAGAAATCTGTTATAAAACTGAGAAGCTTGGATTAGGTGAATTATATTGTATTTATAAGAAGGCAGAGACTTCCCTCATGGCTCAGTGGTTAAGAATCTGCCTGCCAATGCAGGGGACACAGGTTTGAGCCCTGGTCTGGGAAGATCCCACATGCTGCTGAGCAACTAAGCCCATGCACCACAACTACTGAGCCCGTGCGCCTAGAGCCCATGCTCTGCAACAAGAGAGGCCACTGCAAGGAAAAGCCTGTGCGCCGCAACAAAGAGTAGCCCCTGCTCGCCGCAACTAGAGAAAGCCCACGTGCAGCAACTAAGACCCACTGCAGCCAAAAATAAATAAATTTATTTTAAAAAATTATAAGAAGGCAGAGTTAACATAGAATAGAAAATACAAAGGGAATGACTCTGTTTCAGTGTCAATTAATTAATAACCAGAAGTCAATTAATAAGGGTCCTGCTATATGTCTGCTGTCCATTTAGATTAGTAAATTAGATTAAAAAAGAACAGCAAAGTAATATATACTGCAATGGCAAACATTATTGACTGTATCAGCCAATATACATTCTTGACCTCTTTTTTCCTTGCCTGCCTCCCTAACAGGTCATAAAAAGCTGAGTATGCTCTCCCAGGAAGGGTGGCCATGTGATACAGTTCTGGCCAATGAGACCCCTGTGGAGGTCTCTAGACATTATATGGAGCCACCACCACTCTCACCAGAATGGATTCAGAGTGATCTTTCCAGGGCCTGGAGTAGGGTGAGGTGAGCCAGACACTCACCTTGGTATAAGATTTATGAAGGTGGCAAAAAATCAGTAATTAAGGTAATATTTTAATGCAATATTAAAAAAATAAAAATTAATGCAAAAAAATCCATGATGAATGAAATGTCAACATTTATAATAAAGGCCAGGGTCGTTCCTGTTGGTCCAGTGGTTAAGACTCCTTGCTTCCACTACAGGGGGCACGGGTTCCATCCCTGGTCAGGGAACTAAGATCCCACATGCCACAAGGCCCAAAAATAAAAAAATAAAAATAAATAAAATAAAACAAGGGCTGGGTCTGACAACACCAGAGTTTTAGAGTGAGGCAAATAAGGCTGAGTCCTGCAAGAGTAGGATCAGATCACCCTAATTTCCAACCCACAGGTAGGGGGTCAGGGTGGAAAAAGTGATTGGTGGCACTTAGGTTTTTATGCCCACTCTCTAGCTGCAAGGGAGTCTAGGAAAGAGACTACCTGTAATTTTCAGTTTTGATAGTGAGAAGTGGGAAATACTTGAAAGGGATTCAGGAGCTAGGTCGTCAAAAAGAATGACAAATGTCCACTACACTTAATGGAGTCATGGTAAAATGTCACCATTTGGGTCCATGAAGGGCTAGCTCAGCATATTTTGGCTAGATTATTTTGAGGAAACCTTTAGTATTTATTAGAGTTGGGATACAGATACGTTAATATAGGACTATAGAGAGTGGAGAACAAAATTACTCTCCTGAATCTGGGAAGGCTCCAAGGAAAAGATAAGGTTTGAGCTGGGCTTTAGAGGAAGGAAAGGGGAAAGCAGAAAGAACAGTGAATTTTCAGTTAGAAAATGGGGTTCCCTGCTTCACTACTTGGCTTCCCAGCTGTGAGAATTCAGGCAAGTCACTTTGCTTCCCCAAGTGTTAGTTACTTTATCTGTTGTTAAAAAAACAAAAATTCCACCAAGTAAATTTGAAGATCTATTGGCTTTGTTCAATCTTCATGAATCAGGCAGCATTCCAGCTAGTAAACAGAAAGGTGCTCTAATGGGTTGTACAAAATGGAAGGTTTTTGTGGTCGGGAGAAGGGTGGGGCAAGGAAGCTATTAGCAAAAGAAAAGAAAGAATTGCTTTAGGCCGGATCACCATATTTTGGGGAAAGGGTGAGGTTCAATCATGCAGATTCCATCTTCTTCCTTTGTGGGAGTTGTGGGGGAGATGGAGAGGGTCCACGTGACAGATTACCTCACTGGTGCTGACCAGAAAATTCCAGACTGGACGATTGAGATTACATTACCAAGGGAAGGTGGAAACTGCAATTAGATCAGGTATTAAATCTAAGTTTATTATCATGGGCTTTAGCACAAGTGATGCCATTTTGGGCCTGTGGTTTTCTCTTTAACACTAAAAAAGTATCCCTTGTAACCAACAAGGACCTACTGTATAACACAGGGAACTCTGCTCAATATTCTATAATAAACGAAGTGAGAAAAGAATTTGAAAAAGAATATATATATATATATATGTATAACTGAATCACTTTGCTGTACACCTGAAACTAACACAACATTGTAAACCAGATATAGTCCAATATAAAATAAAAGTTAAAAAAATAAATAAGTTAGGAAAAAAAAGCAAAAATAAAAGTAAAGGGCAAGGACTTCCCTGGTGGCACAGTGGTTAAGAATCTGCCTACCAGTGCAGGGGACACGGGTTCGAGCCCTGGTCTGGGAAAATCCCACATGCCGCAGAGCAACTAAGCCTGTGCACCATAACTACTGAGCCCGTGCGCCTAGAGCCCGTGCTCCACAGCAAGAGAAGCCACCTCAACGAGAAGTCTGTGCACCACGACGAAGAGTAGCCCCTGCTCTCTGCAACTAGAGAAAAACCTGAGTGCAGCAATGAAGACCCAACACAGCCAAAAATAAATAAATAAATCTTAAAAAAAAAAGTAAAGGGCAAGACCTTGATCTTGAAAATTAAAAAAAAAAAAAAATCTTATCCTTTGAGACCTGCCGAAGAGTTGTGAAGATCGAATGGCTGCTATCAAAAAGACAACAGGGGACTTCCCTGGTGGTGCAATGGTTAAGAATCCACCTGCCAATGCAGGGAACACAGGTTTGAGCCCTGGTCCGGGAAGACCCCATATGCTGCGGAGCAACTAAGCCCGTGCGCCACAACTACTGAGCCTGTGCTCTAGAGCCCGGGAACCACAACTACTGAAGCCCACATGCTCTAGGGCCTGCATGCCACAACTGCTGAACCGGCGTACTGCAACTACTGAAGCCCCTGCGCCTATAGCCCGTGCTCTGCAACAAGAGAAGCCACTGCAATGAGAAGCGCATGCACTGCAACGAAGACTCAATGCAGCCAAAAAAAAAAAAAAAAAAAAAAAGACAACAGGATGTGGAGAGAAGGGGATCCTCATGCATTGGTGGGAATGTAAATTGGTGCAGCCACTATGGAAAACGGTATGGAGATTTCTCAAAAAATTAAAAATATAGAACTAGAATTTGATGCAGCTTCCACTCCTGGGTATTTATCCAAAGAAAACAAGAACACTAATTAGAAAAGATATATGCATTCCTATGTTCATTGCAGCATTATTTACAATAGCCAAGATATGGAAGCAACCTAAGTGCCCATCAATAGATGAATGGATAAAGAAGATGGTATGTGTGTGTGTATAATATTCATATACATATGAATATTACTTAGCCATGAAAAAGAATAAAATTTTGCCATTTGCAACAACATGGGTGGACCTAGAGGGTATTATGCTAAGTGAAATAAGTCCGACAAAAACAAATACTGTATGATTTAACTTATATGTGGAATCTAAAGACAAAGGTAAATACTGTATGATTTCACTTATGTGTGGAATCTAAAGTAAATATAAATGAACAAACATAAAACAGAAACAGAGTTATAGATAGAACAAATAGGTGGTTGCTAGAGGGGAGGCAAGTGGGGGAAAAGGTGAGGGAGATTAAGAGGTACAAACTTCTAGTTGCAAAATAAATAAGCCATGGGTCTGAAATGTACAGTGTGGAGAATATAGTCAATAACTATGTAATATCTTTGTATGGTGACACTTGTAATTAGACTTATATCATTTTGAAATGTACAGAAATATTGAAACAGTATGTTGTATAACAGGAACTAATATAATATAGATCAATTATACTTCAAAAACAAATAAATGAACAAACTCATAGAAAAAAGGATCAGATTTGTGGTTACCAGAGGTGGGGAGGGGGAGTTGGATGAAGGTGGTCAAAAGGTACAAACTTCCAGTTATAGGATAACACAAGTACTAGGGATGTAATGCACACCATGATAAATATAATTTACACTGCTGTACGTTATATATGAAAGTTTGTTTTTTTAATTTTGTATTTATATGAGATGATGGTGTTTACTAAACTTATTGTGATAATCATTTCATGAGGTATGTAAGTCAAAGCATCATGTTGTACACAAATTTATACAGTGCTGTATGTCAATTATGCCTCAATAAAAATGGAGAAGAGTTGTGAGGATCACCTGAGATTAAGTGTTTGCACGTGGTTTATAGACTGAAAAGCGCTATGCAAACATCTGGCACTGTGACTAAGTCGTTAAGGATGGGGAGGACTGACAAAAGGCACTGAGGGAGAAGGGCCTCTGGGCAAGGAGAATGAAAGGTGAAGTGGTTTTTTTTTTAAATTAATTAATTAATTAATTTATTTGTGGCTGCATTAGGTCTTCGTTGCACGCGGGCTTTCTTTAGTTTTGTCGAGCGGGGGCTACTCTTCCTTGTGGTTTGCGGGCTTCTCATTGTGGTGGCTTCTCTTGTTGTGGAGCACAGGCTCTAGGCACGCGGGCGTCAGTAGTTGCAGCACGTGGGCTCAGTAGTTGTGGCTCACGGGCTCTAGAGCACAGGCTCAGTAGTTGTGGCGCTTGGGCTTAGTTGCTCCGCGGCATGTGGGATCTTCCGAGACCAGGGCTTGAACCCGAGTCCCCTGCATTGGCAGGAGGATTCTTAATCACTGAGCCACCAGGGAAGCCCCAGCGAAGTGGTTTTTGTGTGCTAAGACAAAAGGAAACTAGGCTTTGAAGTCTAGAAAGATGAAAGTACTCAAGGAAAGCCTATGTTTTTAAGACCATTAAGGAAACAAAGCCTGGGACTCCAAGCTTGAAGGATAAAACTAAGCCCTATGGTCTTACACAGTTACACAAGAGCGTGGGGGTACCCTAATATCACAAAACACACTAATGAATGACTTGCACACACGCTTCTTTCTCTGCCTACATGGCCTCTATTGAAGGCAGGCAGGGACCATGTCTTACTCATCTTTGTTTCCAGGAGCCTGACACTTCCGTTAAGAGCACTGCACTCCACTCTCAAGGAACCATTGAGTGCCCAAAGGCTTGGGACCTCTTTAACTCAAGGGGTGGGATGGACTAAGCGGCTGGGTAGCCTTGAAAAGCAGGTTCTTCTGTACACACTGGGATGCCCTCCCGGTATCCGATTCCAAACCCCATCCAAGGCAAGGCGTGGTAATCCTCACTTTAAGGAAGAGTAGGCGGGGCCAAGGACTCCAGCGGACCTATTTATGATGAAAATCAAGAGAAGGTGGGGGACCAAGATTACACAGGTGATAAAACTTCATGGAGCTACACGTGAACGCGAGCACGCACCCACACGCACACGCACAAATGAGTTCATGCCAAACTGGTTAAATCTGAGTCAGACTTGTAATCTAGTTAATTGCATTGGTCTAGTCAATTGTATCCCTCCAATGTTAATTTCCTGGTTTTGATAATGTAGTTTAGTTGTGTAAGATGTTGAGGGAAACTGGGTGGGTGATGGGTAAAAGGGGCCTCTTTGTACTAATTTTGCAACTTTTTGTGAGCTTATAATTATTTCAAAATAAAAATAAAAAGACCCTCCCCCGAGCCCAGCTCCGCCCACCCCCAGAAGGCTCCACACCTCACACTTCCGCGCTCAACACAGCCTCTCCTGCTGCAATAAGGCGAGGAGGGGCGGGGCCGCGCACGCGCAGACCTGAAATCCCCACCGCTTCACGGGGAAGTAACGCTTGCGCAGTCTGGGGCCCTGGCCGCCGCGGCAGCAGTCTGCGCTGTGAGGGACCGGTCCGCCTTGGCCCCTCAGCTTGCCGTCTTTTCCGGCAGTTGGGGCGCTTCCTGTTGTTCGCACCCGCAACCGCCCCTCGGCGCCTACCACAGAGCCCCTCACGCGTCGCGTCCCCTCCTCTGGTCGGCTGGCTGCTGGTGCTGGGGTTTCGCTTCTCCGCACGTCGAGACCGCTGGCCCGGCCGGCGTTTGCGGCTGTCGGCCGCCCCCAGCCCTGCCTTCCCTGGGGCTCTGGTGAGTGTCTAGCTGCTGTTGTCTTCGGTCCATCCCTGGCTTTTCCCTTCTCTCCTCTTCCCCCGACTCTTTTTGGGGTTTTCCCCTTCCCGCCGGCGTCCTGTTTCCAGCCCTGCCCTTTCGGCCCCTCCTGACAGGCCCCCTCCTCCTGGCTTCCAGAGGCTCCTTGTCGGTCCTCTGCATGTTTTCCCAGTCCCAGGCTCCCCACCCCGTCCTCTCTGTCTTCGTGTGCAGTTGGGGCGGGGAGCCAGGCTTTCTTTCCGTGTTGCCTGCTTTGTCTGCTCCCTGCCACCGCTCAGTACCCTCCGGGATGTCGGTCGTTACGAATGTTCACCTCCTTGTCTTTTTTCTAAGAACCTGAGAGGTGTTGTGTGAGGCAGAGATGTTGGTACCTTTGCGTCTGCCCCCTTCCTGATGGTCAGTCTTAGGGTACTGGCCTTCAGAGAAGCTGACTCTAAACCACAGGGAAATTTAGTGAAGACACTTCTTTTAAGATGAGTGGAGAAGGAATGTCAGTAAGAACTTGGAGCAAAGTCTGTGCAGAAAGACAGAGAAAGCATGCAGAACGGCAAGTAGAGAGACCAGATCTCCCAGTTGACTAAACGACACAAAGAGGAACTTGTTCTTTTTGAAGTGTACAGAGGAAGGCTGGAGTGAAGAAGCCCCGTGCTTCCTCTCCCTTTCAGCTCCCTTTGGCTCTGACTTAGAATTAGCCAGGCAGTGGATGTGGTTTCCCTAAGCACAAAACAGCCACCGCCACAATAACAGGCTCCACTGTCCACCCAAGCGTTAGATGGCAGCTTCTTCATAAGACGAGGAGAACAGCTCTATCCAACTCTGTATAGAAAACCATTCCATGTCCTAACCCTACCCCAATCATACATACATATATTTTCAGCTCCGGGTAATGGACATAAGAGACCAGTATTTTCCTAGCAGATCTTTTATAAGGTACTTAACTATGCATAGCACTGTGCATGATATGGGGAAGGATATTAAAAGTAGTAAAAGATAAGGTGCTTGCTCTCCAGTGGCTTACAGTTAGTTCAGTAGGAGAAATTAGATATGTAATTCTTAAGGAATAGTCTCAGCCCCAGTGTTGAATTGTCCAAATATTGAGTTGTCAGTCACAAAGAAATAAAGAATTTTGGTGAGAAAAGGGGGTATTTATGGAGTTAACAGGGTACCATTTTAAAGTCAATCAGCTAACCATGCGTAACTATCTAGATTGAATATAACAGTAGTTTTCATTTGATCTCCTTTTAACGTTTGCCCTGACTTATGAGGATCACATTCTTTTGTTCATTTTTTTTTAACTTTTAAGAATTTCTTACGTACCTATTATTTCTTAATTCTGAGTTGGAGAATGAAACAAATAGGGCAAAGGCCTCCTGTGGCCTATAGGTCAGGGCAAGAAGGCTTGAATTGTCAAAAGCTTTAGGTAAAGCCCTGTAAAGTACTTGGTTGGCCCAGTAAACCTATAAATTGCTGTAGGGCACTAGTAATTGTAACTTTTGATGAAAGGCTATTAAAATTAGGCTAACGCTTTTATGAGCAGAGGAAGAGGAGGGGGAGGAGGTTTGAAGAATCATCAAAGGGAAGGACAGTGCAACCTTTGCCATTACATCAGAGACTGTATGAAGGTTGGAAACCATTCAGCTAGAACATTGTTGGCCTGCTGTATGTGTTTCTTTGAGCGCACTTAATCTCCTGTTGATCTTTTACAAAGGTTAGGAAGTCATGGTAGTGACTTAAATGGGTCAAAACGTTTGTGCCCCAGTTTTTATATACCCGTCAATGTACATGTAATTTTGTTCTTTACCTTTGTTGACACCTGAAAATCATTAACTTGCTCAACTTATGTTTACTAATTGCCTATTATATGGAAGGCGCTGTTTGTCTTAAACACTCTCTAGTCGTATTTTTATGTGGAAATAATTTCGTTTGTTAAAATGTAAAAAAAAAATATATATATATATATATATATATATAACTAGAGAGAGAGAGAGAGAAACAGAGACATTCTCCAGAAATTTTCAGACAAAGGAGTACTAAGGGCTCTCTCGCTTCAGACTTGTTTTTAAATCTGCTTTTAAAATTTCTTCACCAAACTTAAAGTACATGTGGTTTTCATTGTGGGTGGAGGGGGTACAGGCTGACAAATAAGGAACCACACCCGAGCTTCATAAACCAAACAGAGGTTTTTAAAAAAAATTCTACTGATAGCCTAAAAACATTTGAGTTTGCTTTGGTGTTAGCAGAAACTTTCCCATAAAAAGTAACGTTTTATAGTAAGGTAGAGATGAGTTCAATATCTTGAATTTGTGATTACTGATCATTTTGGCGCATCATGAATCAAAATGTTTGACTTTGAAGTAGAGCCTTGATTTTGAATCTTTTTTCTCTGATGACAGTATTCTTTGTGATTTTCCCTGAGTATCTTTTTATAAAATTGCTTAATGCTAAGCCTATTTTCTTAGTAATAGTGTTTGCACATTCCTTAAAAGCCTAAGTTTAATCTACAAAACAATTTAAAAGTCCTTGAAAATGGCCCTTGGCCCCTCCTGATTTTTACTCAGCTTCATATTGGGATGAAAATATAGACTTAGAGGCAGGTCCTGTAGGAGGAAGGCATGATAAGGATAAAATATTGAGCATTATTGCCAATGCTGGAGCAAGTCAAGGTTGGTGAACAATTTGGCGAGGTGTGACAATGTAGGTTGGCAAAAAATATTTAGGGCAAATGAGGTTTAAATTTAGGCGGGAAAAATATTCTGTAAGCTATTTAAACCTTGCTGGTATCGGTTTTCAAATATGTAAAACTAGGAGGTTAGGATCTCTTGTTTTTAAGGTATCTTCCATCACTAAAATTATGATTCAGGTTTTTTCTTTTGTAATATTGTTTCCATCATAGGTCTTTGTTTTAACTTGTCAATTCAACTAGATGGTAAACGTCTATCAAATAACCATAAGCCATGTCACAGTACATATATACCTATAGATGAAGATTTTAGTCATAGATTTTTTTTAAACTATAGAAATTGTAAATTTAAAAGTTCTTGGTAACTTAATGGTAATAGTACACACTCATTGAAGAAAATATAGAAAATGTGGAAAACACAAACAAGAATAAAATGATCTATTGTATTCTCACTGCCTAGAGTTAGGCCACTAATAACATTTTGATATATATTTCTAATAATTCTGTGCATATACAGTAAACACATAAAATGGTATACATTCTGTTTTTTAACCTATTCTTTTTCACTTAAACTGGAAATATTTTCCCTGACATTAAACATTTGAGCATGTTTTAATTGTCTGCATATTAATTTCATTGTAGGACTTTTCCATAATTTAATCAGTTCTGTTGTTGGTTATTCAAGTTACTTCTAGTTTTTCTTTGTCATTACAATGCTGCATTGAATCCCCTTGTGTATGAATCCTTATGGGTCTTTGATTTCTTCAAGATAGATTCCTGGATGGCAAAGAATTGTACTGTCAATGTTATTATATATTCTTAACATATGTATCTGGTATTGTAATCTTGTTCTCTTCTTTTTAAAAAATGCAACACTATGCTTTAAAGATATATTCATGTTGCTTTTAGATACACGTAGATTGGCTTCTGACTGTTGTACGGTATTTCTTTGTATGCATCCACAACATTTTATTTATGATTTGCTTACTGAATTGCCTCCAACTTCTCATAACACAGATGATGGCATAGTGAACATCCTCTGTAATGCACATCCTTGTGCATGTTCCCTTAAGAGCCTGTGTGACAGTTTCTCTAGGCCTTATACCTAGGGATGATATTTCCGGGTCAAAAAACATTAATGTATACTTATTTACACCAAGTATTCTGTTTGTTTTTTGTTATATATTGTTTGTCCTCCAGAAAACTTGGGTCAATTTACATTCCTACCAATAGGGTAAGAGAGTGCATAATTGGTGGATTCTAACTCCAAAACTGATACCTTTTTTGTTGTTGTTTCTAGCAGCCATGGCAATGACAGGCTCAACACCTTGCTCGGCCATGAGTAATCACACAAAGGAAAGGGTGACAATGACCAAAGTGACACTGGAGAATTTTTATAGCAACCTTATCGCTCAACATGAAGAACGAGAAATGAGGTAAAGAATTTTGAGAAAATTGTGTCATGGTTTTGGCATCCATGTCTAGTATCGTAAATCACATTCATAATATGGTTGAAAGGAGACAAGAATAGCAGCAGCCGTGTTGCAGCCTATTCGAGTACAGTGGAGTGACAGTGTCACTGATTTCCAAAGCCCTTGCTATTAACCCACTTATTTCTACTGCTAGTCAATGACATAAAATTTCATGGTAGTATAAAAAAATTAATTGGGCCAAAACCTTAGAGTTCATTGTGAAGGCAGTGTGATGTAATGGAAAGAGCAAACCTTATGGAGCCGGATCTGGGTTTAGAATCCTGCCTTTACCAGTTAGTAGCTGTATGAGGTTGGAACAAGTTCTTAGTCTTCCTGCGTATCAGCTGTCCCATCTGGAAAATGGGGATACTACTACTTGCCTTGCAGGATTGCTGTGGGGATTAGATATAACATATATGAGTACCCACCAAAGTGCTTCACACAGTAATCACATAGTTAATGGGGTAGTAGCGTTACCGACTCCAATCTCATACTGCTCGCTGCATGACAGGCCAATAAATCGAGAGACGAGTTGTTGAGGCAAGAAATAGCGACTTTATCCAGAAAGCCAGCAAACCGAGAAGGTGGTTTGCCCCTAAAGAACCATCTTGCCTGAGGCTCCTTTTGTACTAAAAGGGAAGGGAGTAAAGTCAAACATTTCCTGGTTCCAATCAACCTCCAGAGGCGTTGTGTTAATTTCTCCCTCTCTGCAGTCATTCATTCACAGGTGGGCCTGGTCAGGATGTTTCCTGTGAACTAAACAAAGGTATTTTAGCTTAATGCTCATTACCTGGTTTCCCAGAGATGGGCATTTATGTATAATTTAAGCTTATAGGCAACATCCCTTTAGTGATTAACTTGTAATAGAATACAAAAAGTTCTTCCCTATTACAGTAGCAACTATTGTTACTGATCTAGTGTGCACTATCCATGTAGTAACTCATAATTAAATTTTTTTCCCAATATTTTATTATGAAAATATTCAGAAGTACAGAAAAGTTGAAAGAATTATAGTGAATACCCATACAGACATCATATAGATTCTACTATTATCATCTGTTGTTTTATCACATATCGATCTATCCATTCCTTTATCCATTCATTAATTCATCTTAACTTTTTGCTTGTACTTCAAAGTATGCTGCAGATGTCTATATGTTTTACTTCTGAATATTTCTGCTTGTATAACAAATGGAGTTTTCTATATATATTTTAAGAGAGTGGAAAATCTGCGTACAATGAAATGCACCACCTTAAGGGTACGTTTTGAAGTTTTGACAAATACATACACCTGTATAACTTAAACCCCTATCAAGATGTAGAATATTACCATCATCCCAGAAAGTCCGTCCCTGGAGATTCTCCTTCAACCCCAGGCCACGGTTGTGATTTTGTTTCTACCATAGATTAATATTGTCTATTCCATACAAATGGGACATGTATAATGGATTCTTTTGAATAAGGCATCTTGCACTCAGCCTAATGTTTTCAAGGTTCATCCATGTTGCTTTTGTGTGCATAGTTTGTTCCTTTATATTGCTGAGTACCATTCTCTTTTATGACTACCATAGTTTGTTTATATATTCTTTTGTTGATAAAAATCAGGGCATTTTAAAGTTTTGGGCTGTTTTGAATCAGTTTCTCTGAACATTTGTGTACAGATCTTTTTGTGAACGTTTGTTTTCAGTTCTTAGGTAAATATTTAGGAGTGGAATGGCTGGCTTGTAAACATACATAAGTATATGTTTAGTTTTATAAGAAACTGCTAGACCTTTTTCTAAAATATTGCCAACAGTGTATGAGAGTTCTAGTTGCTTTATATATATTTTTTAACATTTATGTTGTCAGTCTTTTAACTTTAGCTTTTCTTGTGGATGCTTAGTGGCATTTCATTGTTGTTTTATTTTATTTTTAAACTCTTGCTCTTTTTTTTTTTTAAATAAATTTATTTATTTTTGGTTGTGTTGGGTCTTCATTGCTGGGCACTAGCTTTCTCCAGTTGCGGCGAGTGGGGGCCACTCTTCGTTGCAGTGCATGGGCCTCTCAGTGAGGTGGCTTCTCTTGTTGAGGCGCGCGGGCTCCAGAGCGCAGGCTCAGCAGCTGTGGTGCATGGGCTTAGTTGCTCCGCAGCATGTGGGACCTGGGTCCCCTGCATTGGCAGGCGGATTCTTAACCACTGCGCCACCAGGGGAGTCCCTCGTTGTTTTAATTTGCATTTCTCTGACAATTAAAGATGATGAACATTTTTCTTTATGTGCTTTTTTGGCCATTTGTGTATTTTCCTTTGTGAAGTGTTATTCAAAGTTTTTGACCATTGAGTTTTAGGAGTTTCTTATATATCTTAGATACTGGTCCTTTGTCGTAGGTGTGTTTTGCAAAGTTTTCCCAGTCCGTGGCTTTCCTGTTCATCTAATTTGGCATTTTTTTCTTTTGTAGTTTTTGCATTCTGTGACCTCTAAGAAACCTTTGCCTACCCCTAAGTCATGAAGATATTCTTTTATGTTTTCTTCTGGAAGTTTTATAGATTTAGTTTTTACATTTATATGATCCATCTTGAGTTAATAAGTGTGTATGGTATGAGGTGGGGTTTGAGATTTATTTATTGATTTTCCTTATGGATATCCAGTTATTTAAGCACTATTTGTTGCAAAGATTTTCTTTTCCCCATTAGATTGCTTTGGCACTTTTGAAAATCAAGAACTGTGTAATTGTGTACCTGTGTCTGGGCTCTTTATTCTGTTTCATTGATTTATTTGTCTGTCCCTATGCCAGTATCAGATTGTCTTATCACGGTAGCTTTGTGGTAAGTTTTGAAGTCAGAAACTGTAAGTCCTCAACTTTGTTGTTCTTGTTTTTTTCCGAGATTGCTTTGGATATTCTAGGTTCTTTGAATTTCCATATAAATTTTAGAATCAGCTTGTCAGTTTCTACAGAAAAGCCTGATGGTTGTAATTGTATTGAATCTGTAGATCAGTTTGAGGGAGAGTTGACATCTTAATATTGAATCTTCTGAGGCTTATCTCTCCATTTTGTTAGGTCTTTAATTTTTCTCAGCAGTATTTTGTAGTTTTAGGATGGAGGTCTTTCATGTCTTTTGTTTGTTTATTCCTAGTATTTTTGGAGTTTTTTGATGCTATTGTAAGTGGATATTTAAAATTTCATGTTCCACTTGTTTGCTGCTAGCATATAGAACTATAACTGAATTTTGTATATTGACCTTATACCCTGTGACTTGCTAATTTACTTATTCTAGTAGCTTTTTTGTAGATTCCTTAGGATTTTCTGTGTGAACAATCATGTCATAGCCAAATAGAGAGTTTTATGCCTTCCTTTCCAATCTGTACAACTTTTCTTTCTTTTTCTTGCCTTTTTACATTGGCTAGGATTTCAGGTACAATGTTGAATGTAAGTGGTGGGAGTAGACATCTTTTGTTCCTGATTTAAGGGGGAAAGCACTATTTCACTGTTAGTTGTGATAATGTAGCTTTTTCAAAGATGCTCTTCATAGGTTAGGGAAGTTTCCTTATGTTCCTATGAGACTGAGAGTTTTTATCATGAGTGGATATTGAATTTTGTCAAATGCTTTTTCTGCATCTTTGAAATGATCATACTGTTTTTTCTCCTTTATTCTCTCACTGTGGTGAATTACATGAACTGATTTTTGAATGTTAAACTAACCTTCCATTCCCGGGGTAAACCCTCTTGGTCATAATGCATTATTCTCTTGCTGTGTTGCTGGTTTCAGTGTGCTAACGTTTGGATAAGGATTTTTTGCAACAGCTTTCTGCAGGAGGGTGTAGATCATAATTTAAATGGGATATATGACTTGACCTTAAATATGCAGCTCTATATGTGGAATAGCAAGATACTTTATACCTGGTGGTGGCTAGCAGTTGTTCACTGGGACAAACAAGAGCCTGTACAGTGCTCTTTGTTAGAATCATGGGGAATTCAAAAATAAATTTGCACTCTGTCTCTAGGCATGTGAAACCTGTTGGAGATGGTTATTTTCAAATACAGCCACTCTCTTGAAATCAGAGCTTCTGGAATTGTAGTTACAAAGCAATTGCTTATGAATTCTGATTAAGTTACTTGTCTTATTTGATAATAGTCAGTTGGTTTGGTTTTTTCCCTAATTAATTATTTAATTAATTTTTGGCTGCGTTGGGTCTTTGTTGCTGCACGCGGGCTTTCTCTAGTTGTGAGCGGGGGCTACTCTTCGTTATGGTGCGCGGGCTTCGTATTGAGGTGGCTTCTCTTGTTGCAGAGCACGGGCTCTAGGCGCGTGGGCTTCAGTAGTTGTCGCTCGCAGGCTCAGTAGTTGTGGCTCACGGGCTCTAGAGCGTAGGCTCAGTAGTTGTGGCGCATGGGCTTCGTTGCTCTGTGGCATGTGGGATCTTCCTGTACCAGGGCTTGAACCTGCGTCCCCTTCATTGGCAGGCGGATTCTAACCACTGTGCCACCAGGGAAGCCCAGTCAGTTGGTTTTTAATCCTACTGGCTCTGCCCTGTGGTGCATCATGGATATGTATCACATTCTCCAGGAACAAGATGATACATGGTTTTATCTACTTTGTTAGTAAGTGTTATATTTTGATTTACACTAAGATTGCACCCCCAAAATCAGTTGAAATCAGTGCTTTTTTTGTTTTGGATTCTCAAGATGCAAAGACCTTCCAAAAGTTTTCATGGTTTTTCTTTTCTTGAAGACCAAGTTAATCAAAAGACAGTAAAAAGAGAATGTTAGATATTTAACAGGATTAGAATGTTTTTGTAATTTTTGTTACCAAATCACCATTATTTTTCATTAAAAAAAACAGTAGATACTTTGAACTTTTCAGAATTAGTATTTCCTTGTTAATCTTTTTAGCGCCCTCTTTTTTTGTTGCTGTTTTGTTTTTTATTTTTAAAAATTTTTATTGGAGTATAGTTGATTTACAATGTTATGTTAGTTTCAGGTGTACAGCAGAGTGAATTAGTTATACATATGTATATCCATTCTTTTTCTGATTCTTTTCCCATATAAGTTATTACAGAATATTGAGTAGAGTTCCCTGTGCTATACAGTAGGTTATCTATTTTATATATAGTAGTTTGTATATGTTAATCCCAATCTCCTGATTTTTCACTTCCCCCCACGTATCCCCTTTGGTAACCATAAGTTTGATTTCAAGATCTGTGAGTCCATTTCTGTTTTTGTAAATAAGTTCATTTGTATCATTTTTAAAATTAGATGCCACATGTAAGTGATACCATATGATGTTTGTCTTTCTCTGACTGACTTCACTTAGCATGATAATCTCCAGGTCCATCCTTATTGCTGCAAATGGCATTATTATTTTTTTATGGCTGAGTAATATTCCATTGTATATTTATATACCACATCTTCTTTATCCATTCCTCTATCGATGGACATTTAGGTTGCTTCCATGTCTTGGGTATTGTAAATAGTGCTGCAGTGGACATTGGGGTGCATGTATCTTTTCGAATTATGGTTTTCTCTGGATATATGCCTAGGAATGGGATTGCTGGATCATATGGTAGCTCTATATTTAGTTTTTTAAGGAACCTCCATACCATTCTCCATAATGGTTGTACCAATTTACATTCCCACCAGTGGTGTAGAAGGGTTCTCTTTTCTCCACAACCTCTCCAGCATTTATTGTTTGTAGATTTTTTGATGATGGCCATTCTGACCGTTGTGGGGTGGTATCTCATTGTATTTTTTGCATTTCTCTAGTGCCCTCTTTTTTGGACATGAGTTGATACTTGGTCTTGAGTTTGTTGATACAATTTGATAAGACTATTTTATTTCAGGTTTTATCACCCCTAGAAAATTAAAAAATTAAAAAAGAAAAACAGTATATAAACAACTCATATAATTCAACATCAAAAAATCAAACAACAGGGGCTTCCCTGGTGGCGCAGTGGTTGAGAGTGCACCTGCCGATGCAGGGGACATGGGTTCGTGCCCCGGTCCGGGAAGATCCCACATGCTGCGGAGTAGCTGGGCCCGTGAGCCATGGCTGCTGGGCCTGCGTGTCCGGAGCCTGTGCTCTGCAACGGGAGAGGCCACAACAGTGAGAAGCCCGCGTACCGCAAAAAAAAAAAAAAAAATCAAACAACACAATTAAAAAATGGGCAGTGGGCTTCCCGTGTGGCACAGTGGTTGGGGGTCCGCCTGCCGATGCAGGGGACACGGGTTCGTGCCCCGGTCCTGGAGGATCCCACATGCCGTGGAGCAGCTAGGCCCGTGAGCCATGGCCGCTGAGCCTGCGCGTCCGGAGCCTGTGCTCCGCAGCGGGAGAGGCCACAGCAGTGAGAGGCCTGCGTACCGCAAAAAAAAAAAAAGGGCAGAAGAACTGAACAGACACCTGAAAGAGGAAATGCAGATGGCCAACAGGCACATGAAAAGATGCTCAACATAGCTAATCATCAGAGAAATGCAAATCAAAACCACAATGAGATTCCATATATATGTGTTAGCATACGGTATTTGTTTTTCTCTTTCTGAAATACCGTATGCTAACACATATATATGGAATCTAAGAAAAAAGAAAAGAAAAAAAAAAGGTCATGAAGAACCTAGGGGTAAGACGGGAATAAAGTCACAGACCTACTAGAGAATGGACTTGAGGATATGGGGAGGGCTAAGGGTAAGCTGTGACAAAGTGAGAGAGTGACATGGACATACATACACTATCGAATGTAAAATAGATAGCTAGTGGGAAGCAGCTGCATAGCACAGGGAGATCAGCTCGGTGCTTTGTGACCACCTAGAGGGGTGGGATAGGGAGGGTGGGAGGGAGGGAGACGCAAGAGGGAAGAGATATGGGGACATACGTATATGTATAACTGATTCACTTTGTTATAAAGCAGAAACTAACACACCGTTGTAAAGCAATTATACTCCAATAAAGATGTTAAAAAAAAAAACCCAAAACCACAATGAGATATCACCTCACACCTGTCAGAATGGCTATCATCAAAAAGAATACAAATAACAAATGTTGGTGAAGATGTTGAGCAAAGGGAACCCTCATACGCTGTCTGTGGGAATGTAAATTGATGCAGCCACTGTGGAAAACAGTATGGAGGTTTCTCAAAAAGCTAAAAATAGAACTACCATATGACCCAGCAATTCTACTCCTGGGTATCTATCTGAAAAAAAACCCAAAGTCACTAATTTGAGAAGATAAATGCACCCCAGTGTTCATGGCAACATTATTTACAATTGTCAAGATATGGAAGCAACCTAAGTGTCCATCGACAGATGAATGGATGAAGAAGATGTGGTTTATTTACATATATACATACACACAGAATGGAATACTACTCAGGCATAAACAAGTATGAAATTTTGCCATTTGCAGCAACATGGATGGACTTGTAAGGCATTATGCTAAATGAAATAAGTCAGAGAAAGAAAAATACTGTATGATATCATTTATATGTGGAATCTAAAAAATACCACAAACCAGTGAATATAACAAAAAAAGAGGACTTCCCTGGCACAGTGGTTAAGAATTCACCTGCCAATGCAGGGGACCCGGGTTCGATCCCTGGTCCGAGAAGATCCCACATGCCACAGAGCAACTAAGCCTGTGCACCACAACTACTGAGCCCACGTGCCACAACTACTGAAGCCCATGTGCCTAGAGCCTGTGCTCCGCAACAAGGAGAAGCCACCGCAATGAGAAGCCCATGCACCACAACGAAGAGTAGCCCCCACTCGCTACAACTAGAGAAAGCCCACGTGCAGCAACGAAGACCCAATGCAGCCAAAAATAAATAAAATTACAACAACAACAACAAAGCAGACTCACAGATATAGAGAACAAACTAGTGGTTACCAGTAAGGGGGGCCAGTATGGGGAGGGGAGTGGGAGGTATGAACTATTGGGTGTAAGATAGGCTACAAGGATATATTGTACAACATGGGGAATATAGCCAATATTTTGTAATAACTGTAAATGGATTGTAAGCTTTCAAAATTGTATCAAAAATTAAAAATTAAAAAAAGAAAAACAGTGATTGGCAGGTGCTACCACAGTAGTAAGTAAACCAAAATTAGAACTGTCAGAAATGGAGTTTCAAGTGTTTTGATGTTATGGGGGAAAAGTCACAGAACCTTGATAAATAAGCAAAGTTTTAATGGTATGAGACAATTGATGGTAAAGAAACATTTTATTATGGGTATATGGCTAATATATGATGAGCAGTTTAAAATAATAGATATTGGGCTAGTAAATTTGAGGGCTAATAAAAGAGATCATGTTGTAATACAAAATTTTATTTTGTTCGTATATGCCTTGTCTTGTTGCCTTTAAAATCTCTAGTGTTTCCCCCACTTATATACAACTTTTGTGCTGTTCCATTTATAGTAGAGCACTGGGTTATATTTGAACAAAGGATTTACTGCAGGGGAAATGAGACCAAAGCCTAAAGGCAGAAGAAAAAAATCATTTGCAAATTATTTTCTGTATAAAGGTAGAATATGAGAACGTTGGGCTATTTCATAGAAACACTACAGTAAGTTCTACATATTGGTTTCAACACAGTTAAATTCCTTGAGTCTAGTGCCCGTTGTACAGTGTTGCAGCATGCTTATTAAAGCTACTTATAGATGATAAACTGAATCCCTTCAGTAGTGCAAGTTCATATTCTTTTTTTAATCTGTGTTTTGCCTTCGATAGTGGCCTCTGTGGTAAGCTTCTCCAGGAACAGCAATTCTCCTGTTCTCTTATGTGATCCTAGGTACACATAAGAGAGATAGGTGTTGATAATTGCCTAGTTGTTCATAGAAAATGAATGGTTTGGATAATTTGAGCAGTTTGAAATCAAAACTGAGGCAGCTGGCATTTCTTTTTACAAAATATTCTATATTGTTTCTGTTCTTTTTTTTTTTTTTTTTGGCAGTACGTGGGCCTCTCACTGTTGTGGCCTCTCCCGTTGCGGAGCACAGGCTCCGGACGCGCAGGCTCAGCGGCCATGGCTCACGGGCCCAGCCGCTCCGCGGCATGTGGGATCTTCCCGGACCGGGGCACGAACCTGTGTCCCCTGCATCGGCAGGCGGACTCTCAACCACTGCGCCACCAGGGAAGCCCCTGTTTCTGTTCTTTATGAATACTATTTTGGTGGATTAATTAAAGCCATAAAAGCCTAATTTAATAGGCAATAATTGTATGCTCTCTCCCTAAATCAAATAAGAACTATCATGCATTTTACCCTCTGAGAACCAGCATTTTCTGCTACTTCTCTTCCATATTCTTACCCAGGTTTTCCTAACTGTTTGCTTTTAGTCTGATCTGATACTGAGTTGCAATGTGTGATTATTACTAGTGAGCAAGTTGTCAGTTTTATTTGGGCCCCAGAAATGGTTAAGTCTAGACTTATCTAATGATATTCACTGACTAGATATCAGTCAAACCAAAGTAATTTGTTGAGATTTTTAAAATTTTGTGTAATATTCATTTTTAGGGTATTTCTTGAGAATTCAATTTTGATCATGGAGATGCCCACTGTTTATTTCTATACCATTTTTCCTGGTTATTTTAAGTGTGTCATCAGCAGAAATTAGAAATATTGTCTACTCAGCTTGCTTGTAGAGTGGACTAGCCTTTTCCTGCCATCCCTGCTGCCTCTGAATCAAGCTGTGCTTGGAGGCGAGTCTAAATTAGGTGTAGTAAAGGGGGCTAATTAAAAGAAGTAGTCATGAATGTGTGTGTACATTGTGACATGTTCCGACCTTTTTTCTTTCTTTTTTTTTTTTAATTTAGCAACATACATCTTAAAAAGTTGCTGTGTACAAAGCATTATTCTTAGTGGAGAAGGAGGATTCAGATGTGGTCCCTGCCTTCAAAAGAACATACCATCTCATGTGGGAAATGGTCTTACACGATAATAAATGGAGGTCACGGAAGCCTTGCTGGGTGGGGTTGGGTGTGGCCTCTGTGTGTGAAAGTGCCTCTTCCTCCCAGGGTTCTGGTTTGGAACACTGGAGTTGAGCTGAAGAGGCCTCATCAAAGGCTGGAGGGTTAGCTAGCCGGGCCCTGCGACCAGAGGGACATGTGGTGGAGGGGCCTGCCTTTCTCAATCATTGTGGGCATTTTTAAACATACGCATAGAAAGACTAATACAATGAGCCCCCATATAGTCATCCCTCAGATTCAGTAATTATCAAGACTTTGCTAAATTTGTTTCATTTATTCCATTTTATTCTTTCTTGCTATTGTGTTTTTTTTTTTTTTTTTTTTTTTTTTTTTTTTTTTTTTGCTGTATGTGGGCCTCTCACTGTTGTGGCCTCTCCCGTTGTGGAGCACAGGCTCCGGACGCACAGGCTCAGCAGCCATGGCTCACGGGCCCAGCCACTCCGCGGCATGTGGGATCTTCCCGGACCGGGGCACGAACGTGTGTCCCCCTGCATCGGCAGGCGGACTCCCAACCACTGCGCCACCAGGGAAGCCCTTGCTATTGTGTTTTAAAGCAAGTTTCAAACATCTGTCATTTCAATCCTACGTACTTCAGTATGCATCTCCAAAAATATGGCCATTTTCTTGTTATCACAATGCCAAAGTGAGTCTAACAAAGTTAGTAATTCCTTGGTATTGTCTTACAGAGGATGTCACTTGTAAGCCTTTTGTAAGACGTCACTGTGTTTGCCATTTTTGCGTCCTCTTCAAGATCTTTGTTGCTTGGTCCCAATAAATCATTACCATGGATAATTTTGCATGATAGAGGCTTTTTCTGGGTGCTTTCTCTAATGAAAGAATCTGAGGGGAATTCCCTGGCAGTCCAGTGGTTAGGACTCCGAGCTCTCACTGCCTGAGGCCCTGGGTTCAATCTCTGGTCAGGGGACTAAGATGTCACATCTCGTAAGTCGTGTGGCACGGCCAAAAAAAAAAAGAAGAAAAGAATCTGATTGTGTTCAAGGTGTTGATTCTGTTAACTTTACTCTCAGGCAGGTTATCTACTGAGACCAGTTTAATTACACTTGCAACAGAGCTGTAGAATACTGTCCAGTTTAGTTTTAAAATTTGGGCTGTCTCTGTGACACACATTGTGTGATAGCACATTGGACTGCTGTCACAGTCTGGTGTGGTCATTCAAAGAATATATAGTCAGAAAGTATGACGGTGTTTGATACTCAAGGCACAAAAGGAGCTGACCATGGTTGAGTTCTTATAGTTCTTGCCATGCATTGACTCTTCTTATTTTCCCTACTTCAACTATTTAACCATGGAGATGGAATTAATTTTCACTCCTGAAATTGCCAATAGTACAGACTTCTCCCTCCAATACATATGCACACATAGATGCATATCCCAAAATATTCTGGGAACTAGGAGAAGAAAAGTGGGCAGACTGGGAGCCATGCAAATGCTTTCTTCTTCCCGTCACGGTCAGAGTAGATCTTTTCACTTCCTGGGAGTTTGGACACAAATTCTTGTTTATCATCTCAGCCTGTGGATTTGTACTGTAATATGATTTCTAACAGTAATTAAATATAATTAAATAAAAATGTTCATTTTAACTAAATACAATTATAGCAATAAATACTCATTGACTAAAATAAAACTCATTATCTTCCCATGTTCCTCTCTCTGTGTTTCCTGTCTTGGTTAGTGGCATCATTATCCTCCCACACAAGAAATTCTAAGACTGTTCCCTTGACTCCTTCTGCCAGTTGGTTATCTTTGCAGTAGCTCTGTCCACTTCATTCTAGGTTTCCAGCCCTAGTTCCAGGTATTTACTGTCCATCTGACTCACGATAGCTTCCAGTTTGCCTCCGTCTTTGTCAGTTGCTTTCCCTGCCAGTCCATCAGCTCATTACTTCGGGCTGCCATTCTGAAATAGAAACCTCATCACACCACTCCTTAGTGCACAAGCCTCTGATAGCTCTGAGGTCTACAGACTAAGAGCCAGCCTTCTTAGTGTGGCATTCCAAGTTGTGTGTGCCTCAGCTGCGCTAGACCACAGGCTGTTGCTTTGTGTACCTTGTACTTCTTCCCTGCTCTGCTCAACTTGCCTGTTGTCTGGAATGCTGATAAGTGATAGAGGAGATTCCAGCCCATGTGTTTTCATTTGTTATGCCGAATAAATAAAAGTTGTGTGGAATTGGTTGTAAGGAAGTTTTACTTGTTTCTTTTAGTTTTATCAAATCAGTATGAGAATATAGATCAAAAACATTCTTGGATGCAGTTTCTAAAGTTTAGTACTCCAAGGATTTAGAGTCTTAAGATTTTTGTTTTTTTGTTTTGGCCATGCCATGCGGCTTTGAGTCTTAAGATTTAACAGCAGTGCCAGTCACCTTTTTTGAACATTTCCCCCGCCTTGAATCTCCAAATTCTGTGTTTACCTTTGTTGTTATTACTCTTTGCTTGTGGCAGGGAGGAGGAGGAAGATGTGAAAGTAAAGGAAGTAGATTTCAGTCAGGGACAAGGAGAGAAACGCCCTGATAGAAGAAGTTATCAAACACCAGCTGTTTGTGGTTTGTTAAGGAGGAAATGTTACCAAAAAAAAAAAGAGAACTTTTCATTTTGAAATAAGATTCTTTGTTGCATTAACATACAATTTTTGTCAAAATGTAGAATTGACAAAGGGTGAGAATCTTTTCATTTGTCTTAATAACTGTAATTTGTTGTTTTAATGAAGCATTTTGAGATTTACCTGTTTTTATCAGTAAAAATATTGTTTGCATATAGATAACGGAAAGTTATCATTCAAATGTTATTTCATATGTCTTTATTTATTTTTAGACAAAAGAAGTTAGAAAAAGTGATGGAAGAAGAAGGCCTAAAAGATGAAGAGGTAATTAATATTGAAAAAATTTTCCTTGAAACCCAGCATGGCAGATCATATCTTATCCAGCAAGTTGTTAGCCTTGGTGCACAGGGGAATGGTTTTGACTCAATAACAGGAAATTATGAGGGCTGGTGTGCTTCTGGATTTACGTACTCATGCAGAAGGAGAAGTTAATTATTAAGTACCAGGAGAGGATGACTTCTCTAGGCTCTGTTGTAATTAATTAGCTTTAGAACGCCAAGAAAAGGAAGAGATGAAATAAAATTAAAATTTAAAAAAGCAAATTATAGCATTTTTAATTCACTGAAAAGGCTCCATAGAAGTGGGGCAAATTTCTAAAATCTTTGTCAAGGCAAAATCTCTCTCAAATCAGCCCTTCCCTCCAATGCCCACAGATGTGGCAGAAAATATAGTTAACTCGAAACCATGTAAGGAACTGAAATGGCAGTGGAAATGCTTTCAAAAAGAGGAATGAATCATAGAACCCAGGAAAATGGTGAAAAATACCCAGGACTTGTAGGAACAGTAGAAAGTTAATGCATAAAATGAACCACAATGTGTAAAGAAAATCCAGAGGGAAATTTAAAAACCACACTTTTATATAAGGGTTAAAGGAAAATGTTCGTTGTTTATCCTTCCTTCATTAGAAGCTTTAGAAAAGTTGATTGTTGACGTAGGTTAGTCAGAGCCCTCACAGGAGGCACCGTCTGTTTAGTATGGCTTGGTTATTGTATCTGAAGGCCTGGGAAGGGAGGAGTGATCTTGTAAGGGTCATTCTGTGGTGCTCTCATGTGTGAACAGATGATGCTTAGTCTGGTGTGGCCCTGCTTTGCAGGTGGGTTAAACCACAAATACAGCTTTGTTGCAGAGTTTCAGAGTTCCAGCTCCTCCCCTTCCCACCTCTCTCTCTTTATTTAAACATTAGAAACGACTCAGGAGATCAGCACATGCTCGGAAGGAAACAGAGTTTCTTCGTTTGAAGAGAACAAGACTTGGATTGGAAGATTTTGAGTCCTTAAAAGTAATAGGCAGAGGAGCATTTGGTGAGGTAAAAAAACCACAGCGACTTGTCAAATACAGAAATACCACAGAACTTCCAAGCTTCTAACACCATGAGCTCATGATTCTTGATATAACTGAAGTATGGAGTGCGTGGGTCATGCAGGCCAGCCCCACATCTTAAGTGTTCTGTCTTCTTTTTCTTCCCCTCCTCACTGTCCTAGGGATCTGGTTGTTCTCTGCTTTTCCAGAGATGATGTTGATGCTTTAAGTATTGATCTAGAGGGAGAGTTGAAAGGTAGAAAGAAATCAATATTTATTACTTACTGAGTGCTTCTCTCCTATAACCATGACAGTAACTCATTTTATACACGATGAGATTAAGACTCCTAGGGGATATGTAATGTTCCAGCATCACATAACCATTGAGCAGTGGTACCAGAAGCGGGGCCTAGGTCTTCCTGATCTTGAAGGTCTTGCTTTTTGCACTACACTGCCTCTCCAGGAGCAAACTCACAGCATATCTCCACCCTTTATTTCTTCCCGCCAGATTGGTACAGCTCTAAAAAGATGGCCCTAGGTGACAGAATTTATAGAAATAAGTTATGTAAGTGGTGGTATAGAGTGAAAGCATTTGCAACTTTGTCCCAGCTGGTCTTGCATATGCATCCTGCTTGGTCACAAGAGCAGTCTGTTGGTTGGGGAGGGTTTGAATGAGCCCATGCAAGATCATCTCCATTCATGGAAAATGCCCAAAGTGGATGACCTACTGATGTATTAGTTTCATTATCATTGTATAAAAGGAGCAGCATAGTATTAAAAACCAGTACCTAGGGGAAATGTGAGTACATATTCAAAGGCACAGGTGAAAGATTAAATTGATCCCTCATTGTTCAGAATCCCTGTTGGCCCCTTGAGAGAGGGAAAGGTGCAGGACCACCTCTAAAAGAGCTCTCTGTTCAGTGAGGAGGGGATGTGGGACTCGAGGAGAACATAAAGAATGGTGCAGGGAGAAGAAAACATACATATCTTGGGGGAAGAGGGGGAGGATGTGCAGGAAATTTCCAAGAAGTTTTGTTTGGGTTTGCAGACCGTTTATTTTCTTTTCATCATAAATTATCTGTTCTCTCTCTCTAAAAAAAATGGAAAATAGAAAAGAGGAAGGAGAACTGCAGAAAACCCTACTTCCCTGATTATGCTATTAATGCTATTTCCCTAATTATGCTGTTATCGTATTAATGCTGCCAGGCATTTTTTTTCTATACCTGAGCTTTTGCTATTGTTTTAAACATTGTTGTAATCATTTCCTTAGGTTTTCTGAGCTGACTGCTTGACATGTGCCATGGGTTTAATGAGTCCTTAAGTTCCAGAGTGAGGGTTTGTTTTTTTCTTTTTGGCCACGCCACGTGGCTTTCGGGATCTTAGTTCCCCGACCAGGGTTTGAACCCGGGCCCTTGGCAGTGAAAGTGCCGAGTCTTAACCGCTGGATCGCCAGGGAATTCCCACAGTGAGGGTTTAAAATTAGATTGATTTGTTCAACTAGGGAGCCAGAGCTGTTCAGATGTGGAGATATTTGAGGATGTTTCCAGCACTGACTTCACTGTGTGTAATATATCCATTTTGGGACATTGAAAAGCATTTTCTTCTGCTTTGTTATTGCTAGTTGCTTATATAAAAATTGCAGTACTTTTCCAGTTTAAATATTACTTCCTATAACACATGAAAGCATTAGCTTGGCATTGTGAACTTTTGGCATTTCTTTATAACTTTTAGGTGCGGCTTGTTCAGAAGAAAGATACAGGGCATGTGTATGCAATGAAAATACTCCGTAAAGCAGATATGCTTGAAAAAGAACAGGTAAAAGCACAATTGAAGCAGCGATTTTAGTCAGCTTATAAATTTTTGTCTCCTAGAACTGTTCTTTTTGCTTAATTGAAGTGTATATTCCTATTTTAGTTTTCTTTAGCCCTGTCATGTATGAATATTACTTTTCTTTCTCCCCAAAAGAAGGAGTTACATGTATTTTAAAAGTACAAATAATACCTATACATTATGTGCAGACTTTTTAAATTTGAAAACCTACTAGAGAAGTATCTGATATTTGTGTCTCCCAGTTGATCACAAGCTGTCCTTGTCATCAGGAGCCTTTTTTTGAGGTCTTTCTTACTGTGGTAGCATGTTCCTTACTGAATGCTGAGAGATAGAAGTTGTATATACACCTTGGAACTGAGGCTTAGGAATTAGAATTTGCGATCTAAAATGTGTCTTACCATGCTTCATTCTGTACATGCAAACAAAAGTTGGGTCTTCTCAGTGTCTCATCACTACCTAAGACCAGTCTTCTTTTGGAATGCATTTGAAAAAATATAATGCAAACGGCAGAGCAATGCAGATTCTCCTTTAATGATAAGAATACTTTCTAAAACCTCAAACCTACTTTGCAAATAGATTTATAAGATGCATTAAGTACTTCATGTAGAATAACTAAGATTTTAAATATTGGACAATACATTAAAAATGAGAATGCAGACTTCCTATAAATGTAGTTTAATTTAGCAGGTTGCTTAAGAACAGATTGTAATCCGTGACACCTGCAAATATCCTGTAGAATACCAGTTGCTACAGGAGGGCAGAGAGACCCCATGGAAAGAAGAGCTCTGGATACAGAGCCTAAGAGCCAGGATGGAGGCCAGCCCCACACCCAGTCCTTCCTGCTGCTCGAGAGGAGATGTAATCACCAAGGCTTCTCTGCCCTTCATTTAAGCGCCAGCTCAAAATTTGGAATTTTAATTTTCTCTTTAATTTTCTGATATTACCCAGAAGCTTTAGACTCCCAGGAATTTTGGTCGAGAGTATCAAATACCCTGGCAGTATATCTTCAGACAATATAGTTTATGCTAACACCAACCTTATTCAAAATGCACACTAGCCCTATTTATATCTAAAAAATTAGTGTAAAAAAAAAATTAGTGTGAGATATGGGTGTAGGCACTGAAAGAGTTTCAGTTAATCTTGAAAAGAAAAATTTAAGGCTGTATTGATTAGTCAGTATATTTTGTATTTCACAAGTAAATTCTATTTTTACAAGATATATTTCCTATAGTTTTAAGCAAGACTCAAAATCTTCCTTTATCAAATGATTAGCATTCAGAATAAAATCGTAAAGAGAAGTACACATCATGAGTTTGACTTATTAATCCTTCATAGCATGCGCCAGAGGTAACAGAAATGGTAACAGGATGATCCAAACATATTGTGTAAAAACATTGCTCAAGTACTGTACCTTCTGCAAAATCAGTTTCTAAAAATTTTCTACATGAAAATAAAGGACATGTCTGTTCTGTTAAAAATTTTAATGTTTAAAATTAAGATTTTAAATGATGCATTAACTTAAATTAGTAGCTCACCTTGCTGATGGACTCAGCTCTTTAAGTTTGATCTCAGTGTGGTCCAATGAAAGTTTCTGGCCACAGACTCTACCTGGGTCAGCTGTCTTGAGGAAGCATGAGCAGCTTTGTGGGGCAAATCCATCACTTCTGGGTGGGGCTGACAAAGTATAGATTCAGAGCCTAACTTTTTGTAGGTATAGGTGGCTTATCCAGAGGAAAACTTTTTGCTTGCTGTTACAAAACTGAGCAGGAATTACAGCTACCCACTGAGAGTTCAGGTGGTTATTCTGTCCCACAAGATGGAAATTTCTGCTGCCTGGAAAATAAATTTTAAAGGATAAGAGACCAGCATGTAGCTAGTCTCTTCATGTTTCTCTTCCAGTGCAAAAGGAAAACCTCCAGTTGTGATGCCAGTATAGTGTTAGGATGGAACCAAAGACTGACTTTCATCTCTGCTTTCCTAGTGCCCAGGGTAGCAGCTAGCATGTGATTCCCCCACCCCGTTCTATATTTATGAAACAGGGGAAAGGGAAGTCTAGTTTGAGTTGCACCTCTGGCTCTTCCCTCCCCTACCCTAAAATCACCTGACTCCACCCCTAGATCTTGAGGTTCTTAGCTGCTGTCTCAGCCCCAGGAGAGAAGGGCAAGGTATGGTCACAGTACCTGTAGCTTTCCCTGTGACAAACTGAGAATGTTGCAGTCAGCATCCTGCCCTCTGAGGCGAGTGACAAGTGGCAGTGGTAGTGTCTGTTCTTTTCCATACATCCCTGCAGTAGGTAGAGGCCTTAACAGGAGACAGGGGAAGCAGAGGTGGGTGAATGTTGCCGTGTATGGTCTTCGTGTAGTAATTGACTGGGTCATAGCCAGGTCTGCATTTTAGCAATGCATTTTTGGCATGAGCATTTCCTCAAAGCATTATTTGGCTTCTTCATGATTTTATAGCACTGTTCCTTATCACCCTTATCTTCTTCCATTTTTCCCACCCTCATACCATAAGTAGAGATGTAAAAATGTAAATTTTCTAAGACAGCAGTCCCCAACCTTTTTGGCACCAGGGACCGGTTTCGTGGCAGACAATTTTTCCACGGACTGGCGGAGGGAGGTGGGATGTTTCAGGTGGTAATGCAAGCGATGGGGAGTGATGGGGAGCAGCAGATGAAGCTTCGCTTGCTCGCCTGCTGCTGTGCGGCCCGGTTCCTAACAGGCTGCAGACTGGTACTAGAGACCCGTTTTAAGACAATGAATTTATTTTAAAATTTCCTAAAGAACAATTTTAGTAGAAACTGAAAACTCAAATGCTCTTAGACCTGTGGGAGTTAGCATGGAAGAATGAGGCAGGTTAGGTGTAGGACAGGAGAGAGGGCTGGGATCTGTGTCTTTGGTAAAGACATCCCAGTAAAACAAACAAGCATACAGCACATTGTCTCAAAACAAAAACCATGGGCTGAGTTTGCCAATAGAAGTGCTGGTTTGTGAACTTGGTATATCTTTACCTCTGAACATATTCTAGGAGGTCCAGCCCTGGAACATATGTTAAGGTCAAAACCTCTATTCAAGGATTAGACTGGGTCTTAATAAATTTAGACCTGATTCAACCCAGTTTTGCATCTTGTGATGCTTATATAAGAGGAGAGGGGGTGGGACTTGATAATATGCAGCAGTGTTTTGATTACTATTATATACTTAAAGTAGATAAGGTAAACTTGATAATAATAAATTAATGAAGTAATTCTCCCAAACCTTTGGCAACTTGGTCTTCCTAGCTAGATATTTCAGTAAAAATAGAAAACGGCAAGGTCATAAATTTGAATCTACAACTTTTCTTAGGTGTTCTTATATTTAAGTTCAGTAAGAACTGATCGAGCACATCCTGTGTGCACAGCAGTGAACTGAATGTTGTGGCATCAGAGTATTCTGGAATTGTCAACCAAGGCATTGTCTTTGCAGATGTCACTGAAGACCTGAGGGAGGATGTGTTTAGAGAGTCTCATCTTGGGGACTTGTTTCTATCAAAAAGGATTATTAGGACAAAAAAGATATGCAAAAGGATGGTAATTTTAACTAATCAGAGGTTCCATTTATAGCACTGTTAAAGTTTCCCTTTGCATTCAAGCCATTGATTTTGCCATTTTTTAAGCTTTTCATCACTCAAGTTTTCATCACTGAATACCTTCAAGTCAAATGTTGTCAATTTTGAGTTAGTAGGTTTGCCTAAGCATAAATTAGATCTTTTGTGTCATCATAGTTTAATACTCAAAACAGTATTTAAATTGTTTAAACAAATATACAGTCTAATAAAGCAGAGCAAGGCTTGTCATTAATCAAATGCGTGTACCTCCAGGTTGGCCACATTCGTGCGGAGCGTGACATTCTAGTGGAGGCAGACAGTTTGTGGGTTGTGAAAATGTTCTATAGTTTTCAGGATAAGCTAAACCTCTACCTAATCATGGAGTTCCTGCCCGGAGGTAATTACTTGACGATGAAAGGTCATTTTTCCTTTTTGTTTTGTGGTTTCTCTATCACATCAATTAACCCTCCTTTCTACTTTTAATCGTGCTCACAAAGTTGCTTTCTGTATCTTTTTAGGTCTGTAAGGAGGTCAGTAACCTGTCTGTGCTGGGGTGCCTTCCTACAGCTTTAGGGCCATAAAAGTAACCTCCTTCATTCTCATAATTTCAGATGGATATTTCTTTCTTTTCTTTTTCTTTCTAAATATATAGGAATAAACTAGGGGCTTTGCCTGCCCTCCTTTCAGTGGAATCATGTATAATTAGTTACCCCAGTGACAGAATTGAAGCTATTACATTCTGTGCTTCAACTTTTTTTCTATAACTTTTAAAAAGTGAATTTCTCATTACCTATATTAGTAGTCACAATCAGTTTCTCATTTCTGAGATTTCAAGTTTTATGTAACTCGGCATGTGCATCTTCTGAGACAGCTCCAAAGTACACCCAGAACAGAGCATGCATCTGTTCTGGGGAACACAGTCTGTTTCCCAGTGAGCAGACAAACTGTGAGCACACTGGTAGGAAAGAAAGAAAACTTTTTCTTTTTTGCTTCTATAGCAAAACTAATATAATTGTGGTGTAATATTTGATCTTGTGACAACCTTTAGTTTAGATTTAGGGTCATCAATAATTTTTTATTAACAACTGATGAAGGCTAGAAAAGAACCTATCTGATAGAATGAGGAGAAACTTTTTAACATTTAGATGCCAGTCGTTAAATGGGAGTAAGAACCAGTTCAGTAACCAGCCAGCCCCTTGACATGTGTCTCCTCAAACCTTACCTGCACCATCTTCCATAGACTCTCTTGTCTCCTGGACCCTGCCCTTTGCACCTGGTGGAGCTGGCCTGCAGAGCCATAGGCCGCCTGGCCTGAGCACTCTGATCATCTGGGCAAGCCCACACAGGTGGGGCCACAGCACTAAGGCCTTGCAGATAACTTAGAGCCAGCCTGAGTCTCTGATGTGCCTCCAGATTGAATGAGTGGCTGCCAGGAGTGATAAGGCAATCATGTTTTTCAAGTTTTGGGGCAAAAAGCATTTTAATAAATGGCTTAATTTTTGCCCAAGGGTAAAATATCCACTTTTCTCCAAGAATACAAAAATTCCCTCAAAGTTCTAAATTAAATTTAAAAAGCAACCTGGTGCTCTATTAAAATCAGAGGTTTCTATCTCTTTTCCCTGTTTTCTAATATAAATGTCTTCCTATGTGATCTAAACTGAATCTTTCCTGTTTCTTTTAGCTTTAAACTGCTTATTCATATTTCCTTTGCTTTGCTTTTGTCTGACTGTTGAGTTAGGATCAGAATCTTTTTTCCACCATTTTATGTTGATGGTATTAAGCAGAAATAATTAAATTTTGACTTTGCAGAAAACTAAGGTTACCTTTTAACTGCTAAAATACTGATGTGTTGTAAAAGTTGCATAAAGCATTTTGGTGTATATTTAAGTACCTATAATAAAACACTGGAGAAAAAACCCAACTGATCTAGGGAGGTGTTCACCGTGTACTTTTGGGAGGCAGCTATTACACATCCTAGTCTGTAGCATCATTTTCAGTTCATATTTAGCTTTTGTTGAGTAACACTTTGCTACCTAAATCCCACCTTTTTATTTATGTTGTAGTGTTTTGTGAATAAACATCGGAGAGCTTGTTCTCAGCCTCCCAGAATTTTTACGTTTTTGTTGTTTGGCATTTCAGCCTCTCTGATAATGGCAGTACAGCGTATATGGAAATGCCATTTGGTTCTAGGTAGAGAGAAGTTTGCAGATATTTGTGCAAAGTGAAAAGTAAAGTAGCTTTTCCCCTAGTCCAAAAAATTATCTTAAGCAAATTTATTTGTCTACTTATTTATTTATTTTAGTGTGAGAGAAATTTCCTTTCTCTCTCCAAAGTAAAAGGGAAATCACAGCTCAGGGGTCAGCATCAGTTAGCTTAGGTGAAAGGGTTGTGCAATCCCTGGCTGTGAATTTTACCTTTTAAGTGTTAGAAACTGCTTACCATTTCTGCTCATATTGGGCATTTCCGCCTGTCAGTGGGTAATCTCTGGGACAGAGCAGAGGCCTGTTTAGCACCACCTTGCATTGGCAGATAGGGGAGACATATTGAAAACTGGCATTTATTCGTGTGTTGTTTTGTGTGTGTGTGTGTTCTTTCTATCTTCTTGTTTCCAGGGGACATGATGACCCTGCTGATGAAGAAAGACACACTGACAGAAGAGGAGACTCAGTTTTATGCAGCAGAGACAGTATTAGCCATAGACTCCATCCACCAACTCGGATTCATCCACAGAGACATCAAACCAGACAACCTTCTCCTGGACAGCAAGGTACTGTGGGGAGTAGCAGCCTGACCAGCGTGTCTTTACCTGTCTGAGCAGCCTCTGCTTTAACACCTGTGTGGCTTGCGGTAATCACAGTAGGGGAGCTGTGAGCTACCCGGTATATTTTTTTCTTTTTCTTACAGGTAAGTTTGCTGTTACTTACTTTCTCTGAAAGGCTTATGAATTCCATAATTTGACTGAACGTTCCTCGTAAAGATAAAGAACATTTTGGAAAATGATGAAGAATAAAATTGATTTAAGTTATTTTGTAATAAAACCAAAGATAGTCATCTTCTCTTAGCATATAATTAACTGTACTAATGCATCACCTATCGAGAGCCCTTTTGTTGGGCAACCTCATCTGTTGAGGATCCCAGCCAAGAACCAGGAAGTAAGGCGACAGCAACAATAATCTGCCACAAAGTTCAGGTTCCAAATCCTGCGGGGGGGGGGGGCCCCCTGCTTAGGGCAGAGTCCTGCTCAGTCTCCGTGATGGCCTTTTTGTAGTCATCTTTAGACATGCAGATGAGGTTAGTTGCCTGATTCTTAAAACTCACAACAAATCAGAAGAGAATCCGTGTGCTGCTAAATTGTTGGATGCTCCTTGGCAAGTTCCTCCACTGTCTGGACCTCACTTATCTATAAAGTGAATATATTGATCCAGAGAAGCTCCAAAGTCTCTTCCAGCTCTAAGATTCTAGGTTGTTGTGTTCTGGTACATAGAATTGTTGTCTAGACTGAATTTTTCTTTTAAGTAGGAAAGTAAATTTAATTCCTAGGCCTCTCACTGTTGTGGCTTCTCCCGTTGCGGAGCACAGGCTCCGGATGCGCAGGCTTAGTGGCCATGGCTTACGGGCGCAGCCACTCTGCGGCATGTGGGATCTTCCCGGACCGGGGCACAAACCCATGTCCCCTGCATCGGCAGGTGGACTCTCAACCACTGTACCACCAGGGAAGCTGTCTCTTACTGTCTTTTGATAACAGTCTTTGAAAAATCTGAAGTTTTGGTCTACGTTCTTTGAAAACCTTAATCTTTCTGTTTAAAGAGGGTAGGAGGTTTGTCAGATAGTTTCTTCTAGTTAATAGTTTTTTTCTTTATTTTAAGAATAATGTATATACGTAGTGGAAAATTTGAACAATACAGAGAGCTATAAAGAAGAAAAATACTTATAATGTTATCGTTCAAAGATCACCACTATTTTAGTAAAATGGCTTTAGTACCTTTTCTGTTTGTGTCAGTTTATGTACAGTTAGCATCGTAAAAGTAAATAGCTTGGTATTTAATGTATATGAAATTATTTTTCTGTCCTTAAGTTCAGATATATATATATATATATATTTTTTAAACTGTGCCTGATAGAAGGGTTTTCTTTTTTTTTTAAATTAATTAATTTATTTTTGGCTCCCTTGGGTCTTCATTGCTGCACACGAGCTTTCTCTAGTTGCAGTGAGTGGGGGCTACTCTTCGTTGTGGTACGTGGGCTTCTCATTGCGGTGGCTTCTGTTGTTGCGGAGCACGGGCTCTAGGCGCACGGGCTTCAGTAGTTGCAGCGTGTGGGCTCAGTAGTTGTGGCTCTCGGGCTTAGTTGCTCCACCGCATGTGGGATCTTCCCGGACCGAACGGATCAAACCCTTTTCCCCTGCATTGGCGGGCGGATTCTTAACCACTGCGCCATCAGGGAAGTCCCAGATATATTTTTAATAAAGCAGTAGCCCTACTTTGTGTGGTCTTGGGTTCAGATGCCTTGGTCCTGTACCCCAGGTGCCTTAGTTCTCGCTTAGTTGTAGGCCGTAGTCTGTGTTCAAGGTCAGCAAACATACTGAAGGCCAAGAGCTTGGGGACCCAGTCTAGCTGAGGTGGATTTGGGAACCCTGTTTGGTGCAGACATGCTCTCTACAATATGCTAGCCCAGACTTGTAGAGGAGAGCTCATATATGTGTTTAGCCATATAGATTATAGAAGTAAAAATGTAGACATTTTGAGTTCCTGCTGTATACTCAGAAGAGCTACAGAGTTCCCTGAAAATTTAGGTTTGAATAACATTTGCTCCAGGCACTGCTTTTTTTTTTTTTTTTTTTAAATAAATGTATTTATTTATTTTTGACTGTGTTGGGTCTTCGTTGCTGTGTGCAGGCTTCCTCTAGTTGTGGTGAGCGGGGGCTACTCTTTGTTGCGGTGCATGGGCTTCTCATTGTGGTGGCTTCTCTTATTGTGGAGCATGGGCTCTAGGGCACATGGGCTTCAGTAGATGTGGTGCATGGGCTCAGTAGTTGTGGCTCACAGGCTCTAGAGCTCAGGCTCAGTAGCTGTGGCTCACGGGCTTAGTTGCCCCGCAGCATGTGGGATCTTCCCGGACCAGTGCTCGAACCCATGTCCCTGGCATTGGCAGGCGGATTCTTAACCCCTGCGCCACCAGGGAAGCCCCGGCACTGCTTTTTAAGACACTTTTTCTTGGAGGTGTCCAGGTAAATCAAGTAATTATGAGAACTATAAAACACTTCCTTGGCTTGCAGAACAGGTTATTTGCAAGTCTTAAAGGAAGATACTAGGTTAGCAGGCCCAAAGCTGTCTTTTGTCTTTGGTAGTTTACCAAAGACAGACAGACAGACAGACACACACACACACCCCTAATGGGATAAAAAAACCTCCAAAAACCTGACCCTAAGCAAAGCTTCTGTAGCCTTGTACGCTGGGAAGTTTGTATGTTACGGACTGAAGGAAGGTGGTATCATGGAAAGACCACAGATGAGTCATTGGAGCTCAGACCTTGGCCACATCACTTTTAATTGTGTGACCTTGAGCAGTATAGATCCCTGAGCATCAGGAGTCCCTCCCCTGTTTTTGATTTTACCTCCTTATCTACTTAAAATTTTGGTTAGTGGAGATTTGGTCCTGTCTAAAATGTTCATAAGACGTTTGGTCCATGCAAAAAATTCCTTGCAATTTGGTCCAGTCCAAAGTATCCATGCCAAATGGTTTTGGACAGAGCCAAGTATCAAGGATATTTTGGCGTGGACCAAATGTCCTGCAAGGAAAATCTCACCACCCCAAGAACACCTTCCTCTTCCTTAGGGCTAGTCATGAGCCAGATACCAGGTTAGGAGCCTTACATGCATTAATTCTCATCATTCTTTCCAGGAAGATATCATTATTCCCATTTTCCAGATGAGATCAGGGGGTTGGAGAGGTTAAGTAATCCTGGTCTGGAGAGAGAGAGCATTGATTTCTGGCTTTGGTTCTGCCATTTCACCCCAAAGTCATTTAATGACTCTTGAGTCTGTGAAGTGTGGCTTAAGAATGAGACAGCACACTTAAAGGCATGGTGCCTGGCTCACAGGAGGTGTGAGTTTTCTTTGAAGAGAATGATAAAGTCAGAGACTTATGATTGGAATACAGTGTGGCAATATTTGTCAATAACTGTGCAATAAAGTTTATTCCCTTTGTCTTTGGAATAGTTTACTCCTTGGCATTTATTCTGATGAAATAATTCAAGTGGAGAAAGAGCTATATGAACAAAGATTTGTTTATTTACTCATCATTTAACAGCCATTTATTAAGACCATCTTCTGTACCATGCGTGATTAGGGTTGGGAACACAGGCCCTCTCTGGCACAGGGGTGCTTTGAGAGTGGATTAAGCATCCAGTATAGGGGGATAGGTAGACAGCGATGTACTAAGTCATTTGAATATTATGTAGACATTAAAAATGATTTTGAAGAAACAGAAGAATATTTGATTGAGTTAGTTTAAGAAGTAAAATTAGATGCTGTGGATACACCTGAAACTAATACAATATTGTATGCCAACTATATTTCAATATTTTAAAAAAGTGAAAAAAAAGTTAGATGCCATGGAGGGTTCAACTAGTTTTAAAGTTTATATTTGGACAAAGACAAAGGTAATGTGCAAAAATGAAAATACTTTTATTTGTATAATAGGATTTGGGGTGATCTTTAAAGAATTTGTTTGCTATTATATATTTCTCCCTGTAGTAAAAGAAAAAGCAGCATCCTTTGGCTGTGGAGCTGCAATGGATACTGCACCGAGCTGGAGAAGATAATGTTCTGTTCCACATCCATGAATGTTCATCCATTCATTACCTTGTTTCCTCCCCCATAGGGCCACGTGAAACTTTCTGACTTTGGCCTTTGCACAGGACTGAAAAAAGCACATAGGACAGAATTTTATAGGAATCTGAACCACAGCCTCCCCAGTGATTTCAGTAAGTGTTAACAGTGATGTTAGCCTTTTTATCCCTTAACTGGGCCTGGAAGAGCTGTTCCCCTGGTAACCAAAATATGTGGGATGGATTAGGAGATTCTCACAGTTTGAGTCTTTAGAGAGTAAAAATACCTTCCCAGGTTTGCCTGTGATTTGTACTATATGGTGAGGCAAGATGAAGGCTACCAAATGTGTTAAAGGCAGATGTCCAAAAGAGCATTCTTTGGAGCTCTACTGAGAAGGTTACAAGGGATGAATAAGGAGCAGGCAAGCAAAAGTAATAGAGGAAAGAGACCTGGGAACAACTCCAGATTAGATTTATCCTTGGTGCTTCTTTCTGTCATGGCAGAAAGAAGTTTATGAGTTACGTTCACTCTATCAAACCATTGAAACTCTGTAGTAAAATTACAGTTCATCCTTGAGAAGCTTATGTCCATAGTGTATTACATATTCAGAAGTCTCTGATTATGTAACAGTTACTACTGTTGGAAGTTTGATAGTAATTTTGAGAAGTTGTGAATGTTTTAGGTCCACTTTGGGACCTTTGCTTCTGATGAGACTGAATTCCCTGTGATTCTGATTAAATTCCCTGTAATTTTGTTTAAGGCCTGTCCGTGTCCTCTCTGGCCACCTGATCCACATAGAAGGGTGGCTTACAACTCTTACTGTGTGATTCTTTGAGTTAACGCTTTAGAGCCTCTGATTTGGGCTTATGAATTTGCTGGGAAATGTGTCATCCAGAGTTATTGATGTATGGGCAGAAAAGCAAGACTTGAGGGTCTCATGTGGCTTGAACAAGAACCTAAAAAAGTAGTAAACTTTATTCCTGAACTTTGATTAGAACTTGTTTTCTCTGCTTTTAGCTTTTCAGAACATGAATTCCAAAAGGAAAGCAGAAACCTGGAAAAGAAACAGACGCCAGCTAGTAAGTAATATTTGTGGCTTCTTAAATGCTGCAAACCAAGTATGAATCAGTTTAAAAGTATGCACATAAATTTGCATTTGATAAATGTTTGCAGCTTACCTATTCCTTGTTTTAAATTACCTTAATAGAGCACTGTCATTATGTTGGTAGCGCCAAAAGTAATCTTTTAAAGGAGGGCAGATAATATGAGGTTGTTTTGGTTGTCACATTTTCAGTGGATGACCTCATTCTGACCTTTTACATTGGTGACAACCCCTTTCCTTCCTGTTTTACCTTTTCCCTATGTTTATGGTGGTAAAGGGGTTATATTTAAGATGGAGTTCTCGCAAAATGAAACTAAGTACAAATACCTACCCAGAGCTTTAAGGCTGTGGTTCTCAAACTTAAAAAAGTTTGATTCACCGAGTCAAATCAGTTCACCTGCCCCACCCTTTCCTACTTTATGGTGGAAAAAGGAACTTGGTGGTAAAAACTGGAGAGAAATTTAAGGGAAATGCTTACTTTACTAGTATTTGAGTATATACACATAAAATTACGCCCTACAAGCTTAAAAATAAGTAACATTATTGCATTTACCTTGATATCAATAGCATGTTGGAATTTATTTAAATAGTACAAATTCACCAGTGAAATATTGCTGTCTAGGCAAACTTTTATTCTGACTCATTGGTTCATAAAATGCAATGCACATATCCCAGTGTCTAGTTATTGGAGAATTATTGACCAGATATAATAGAAATGTGTATCACTACATACTTAGGCTTTTCTAGAAACCCAATAGCAAATTGAAAATAGTAAAGCTAAACTATAGCAGTTGGTCATTAGAAAGCAAGAACAGCAGGGATGGAAAACTATGACTAACTTGGAATGATGATCATGCATGTGTATTAGCTAGAAATAGTGGCACTTCTGCTTGTTGGTGTATACAGTTGTAACTTGGCAGGTTTGCCAAATACAGTGTTTTGGCCAGACTTCTTAGTAAAATAGTGAATTAGAGTTCTCTATAGTATCTTTAATAACTCATTTAGTAGGTTGCTACTAAGTACCTGTTAGTCATATGTGAAAGTGGAAGCCTTAGGATTAAGAAAGAATCAAAAGAAAGGCTTGCATTTCTTGGATTCATTTAAGGCCCATCAGTGGGTCTCAAGAGCATGCTTTGAATATTATGATTTTTATGTTAAACCTGGGCTTTTGGAAATGTAGAAAATGAAATTAATCTGTGATATCTTTTCTAACATTAACTTGGGGATACTTAAGTTTGGTATAGCTAGTAACATCATAGCCTTCTTTTCATAGCTTGTTAAGGATTAGGGGATGTCAGGAGCAGATTTGGTCAGGCGCTTCTATTATGTCTCTCATAGAGCAGTAGATCTTAGCCTTGGCTGCATACCAGAATCAGCTAGGGAACTTCAGAACTTCCTGATGCTGGGTCCCACCCCAAGAGATTCTGATGCAGTTGGTTTGGGGTATATAGTCTCGGTATCTGATTTTTAAAAGGGCTCTGGGTGATTCTACTGTGCAGTGAAAGTTGAGACCCTCTATCTAAGAGACTATTTCTTAAACAGTAGCTCCTGCATTATGGGGAGACTGATAATTATCTATGTTTTGGAGGATAACAAAAGGTAAGAAATCTTCTGTGATTAAAAAAATTTTTTTTTAAAAGCAAACTAAGATTTAACCTTTGGCCACTTTAATTTTGGGGGTAATTAAGCTTAAATACCTTAAATTATTCTTGTACTCTGAGGAGCTTTATGCCCTTTGACATATACCAAAGGGTCATGTCAGACTTACTAGGAACCCCTTATAGGTCTATAAGGAAGGAAATGTCCCAAGTTCCATATTTGGAGTTAAGTGTTCTTTAATAGTTACTGTTTTTTAATCTGAATAAACTTAGGTTCTCATGTTGTGGTTAAGGTTCTTGCCTTTTTACTCTATCTATAGTAGAAGTGGTCATCCTCATATGACCTCCTCTGATAACCTGAAGATAATAAAGCTAACTTTCAGTCTTCAAAAGGTTAGTTAGCCCTGTGCTTTTGACCTGTTGTAAGTGATCCCATTCAGCTAGTACCAAATGGAAGGTTAATATTAGTTAATGCTTAATATAAATTTATTGCTCTAGGTTAAGCCTAACATATATAATTGTTCACCCTGCCTGCTACTTTTCAGTCCATTGAGAATCACTGAAAAAAAGCAGAGGCTTTAGCTTCATCTTTGGCTGATTAACTCCTATTCTAGTATTTGTAGTACCAGCATGGTCCTGGGTAACTCTTAGGCCCTAGTAACTGATTAAGGCAATAGGTATGAGTTAACTTTAAGGTATTAAACCACAGAGGTAATAAAAGATGAGGTACATCCAGGCATCCAATCTTTGTCAATTCATTTTTTTGAGTGTAGAATTTTCAGAAGTCATTAAGTAGGAAATTAAATTGCTTTATATCCCCTAAAATCTGAAATGAAATCGTAAGTTGGAACATACCATATGTTTGAAGTGAGTATTAACAATGAACAAAACTCTTTTAGAGCACAGCTCTAGCTGACACTGTGAACACCCAGACAACAAAAGGAAAAAGAAGGGTGTAGATTTGAGGTATTAAGAACTTCAAGTTGGAGGACACCCCAGTATGGAAAATAGACAAAGGTTTGGGAAGGGGGCAGTACCTGGATCATTTATACCTACCATGTGCTAAAGTGCGAATGGGCTCCCAAGGTGGGACTCTAGCTTCCAGGTGAGAACATTACCTTATATCACAGTTTTGAACCTGCTGTTGCCTACATTCTATAACTCCAAGATTTTTTTTTTTTTTTACACCTTAGTATCTTGAAGAAATTCTTTTTTTGTGGCAGTAGGTCTCTGGTTTTATAGTAGAAATCTTTGGACAAATAAGATTTACTTAACATTCAGCTTTGCTGGAATATATTTAGTCTAAATTGAAGGGTTTCTGTAGTTTCTCAACTTTTATAATGAGAATTAAAATATTTCTGCTTCTTGGGGAAGGCCCAATCCATGTTTCAGACTCCAAAGCTTTGAAGAAAAACACAGTTGGCATTTATGTTATTTAATATGTGTTTTTAAAAGAAAACAGTGTACAATTTTCCATATGGAAAAAATGAGTTCCTGCCTTACCGTGTACACAAAAATAAATTGTAGATGGAAAATAAAACTTTAAAAATTTTAGAAAAAAATACTGGGCAATATATTTATGACCTCAGAGAAAGGAAGGGCTTCTTAAATAACGTACAAGAAGTACAAATTGTAAAGGAGTACTTGGTGTATTTTACTACTTTAAAGGAAAAAAACCTTCAATATATTGAAAGATAATAAGCAAATGAAAAGACAAGCCACATGGTCCAACTACTTTGGAATTATCTTATAGTTCATGTGCATACCCTACAACCCAGCAGTTCTATCCCTAGTCAGATGCCATGGAGAAACTCTTGTACCTCTGAACCAGGAAGCATGTATAAGAATGTTTATTGTATTTTCATAATAGCAAAAAACTGGAAATAACCCAGTGTCCATGGACAGGAAAATGGTTACATTCTGGAATAGAATATTGTTTAGCAGTGAAAATAATTGAACTACAGCTACATGTGACATCATGGATCAATTTTAGAAACAAAATACTGAGAGGAAAAATCAGGTAGCAGAAGACTGCATGTATAATATTTTTACAAGGCTCAAAAACAAAACTAAGATCTCAGTTTTGAGAGACACATGTGGCAGAATTACTTTTTAAAAGCAGAGGAATGGAATTCCCTGTTGTTCCAGTGGTTAGGATTCCACACTTCCACTGTAGGGGGCATGGGTTCAGTTCCCTGGTTGGGGAACTAAGATCCTGCATGCCACGTGGTGTGGCCAAAAAATAAAAAAAAGAAAAGAAAAGCAGAGGAATGATAAACATAAAATTGAGCATGGGGGTTAGGAGGAGAGGCAGGAGGATGGGCTGGTGGGTACACTGTTAGCTTGAATAATATCAGTGATACATATTTTGGTTCTTCATTTGGACTCATGGGTATTCATTTTATTATGTTTCATAATTTGGTAATTTTACATTTTTTGGTATGTAACAAATAAAAAAAATCATAATAAAAATGATAAGCCTCAGTCTGGGAGAAGATATTTGCAATATATAAAACTATAAAGGATTAATGTTCTGAATCAGGATTAGTGCCTTGGATTAATAAAGAATTACTACGAGGGAATTCCCTGGTGGTCCAGTGGTTAGGACTCCACGTTTTCACTGCCAGGGCCAGGGTTCAATCCCTGGTCGGGGAGCTAAGATCCCACAAGCCGTGAGGCCAAAAAGAAAAGCTAAAAAAGAAAGAATTCCAAGGAATCAATAAGAAAAAAGATGATTCAACTGAAAAAAAACCTAATGGTCAAAGGATCTGAACAGTAGTAATTCACAGAAAAAAGAACTGAATGGCTAATTAACATATGAATATGCACTCAACCTTACTAGAAATAAGGGAAATGCAAATTAAAACAGCAAGATCCTATTTCATGTTCATCAGATTGGTAAAAATTTAAGAGTCTGACAAAGACAAGTGTTGGTGAAAGTGGAGCACTAGGAGCTCATTCCACTGGGCATGTTTAAATAGATGTAACCACCTTGGAGGACAACTGGATGATGTCTGATTAAGTTGAAGATGCTCATGATGCAAGACCCAGCAATACTACCCAGTGCCCAGGACGTGTTACAAGAATGTTTATTCAGGTGTTACTTGTTATAGTGAAACATTGGAAGCAATGTAAGTGTTTATTTAGAGAAGAATGTATAAAAAACATTGTGACATTTGTATAATGGAATAGTGTACAGCAGTGAAATTGGTGAACTAGAGCTACATGAATAAATCTCAAAATCATAATATGGAGTAACAACAAGTTTTAGCACTGTAAAATAATGGAGTACAGTATGAAACCCTTTATTAAAAGTTGAAATATCCAAGAAGTTATATGTCATTTATACAAATATCCATACAAGCATAGCACAGGGGTAGTTATGATTTCAGGGTAGTTATGACTTCAGTGGGGAGAGAAGGATTCTGGCTTTAATCATTTCTGTAGTTTTGTTTCTTTTAAAAAGGAATGATCTGAGACAAATATCACAGATTATTAACCTCTCTTTAATATGGGTAATGTATACATGATGTTGTATTGTCTGTGCTTTTTTTCTGTATGTTTGCAGTATTTCATAATAAGTATTTTTAAAAGTCCACACAGCTGTAGCTTTTAACTTTAGAAGTTATATAATATGGAAAGCACTTAGATTGGAGCCTTCCATGTGGTAAGCCCTCAAATGCTGAGCACAGGAAGGCTTTTTGACTGGACTTCCCCTAGTATTGCAGTCCTGGTATATGAGAGTAGATTACTTGAATTTAGAAAATACTCTTCTAAGAACTAGTTACGTAAATGTTTCAGTTTGATAAGCAGACATTTATATAAACCTTTGACCAATAGGTTATAACTTTAGCTTTTGATAATAAAGTTTCCCTTTATGATTTTCCAAATTAAAGAGGTGGAAAGAGGGATGGTTTTGAGCAAGATATTTAATTTCCAAACCGGGCTCTGCCAGTTAACTAGTTCTGAGGGCTTGGGCAAAGCCATTTTGGGCGTCAGAGTTTTATCTGCAAAGTTGGGCGAATAAGGTCCTCTTTGCTGAGTTTTGTCATAGGCTCATAAGCATAAAAGGAGTACAGGGCCTGGCACTTACTGGGTGCTCAGTTATGGTACTAGTTGCTACGACAGATACCTTTGACCTAGTGAGTGGTCTCTCACCTCACTGACAAAGCTTTATTTTCATTTTGGAAGTTCTCTGGCAAGCCAGGCTTGCCATTAAGCTGCTTGGCCATCCTGCTTATTTAGTTTGTGGGTAGCTCTAGGTGATACTTGTAGCCTTTGGTCTCTAGAACAGAACTCTGGGCACCCACCTTCCTGCTGGGCTTCCTGATGTGTGTACGTGTTTCAGGCCTTCTCCACAGTAGGCACTCCTGACTACATTGCTCCTGAGGTGTTCATGCAGACCGGGTACAACAAGCTCTGTGATTGGTGGTCGCTGGGGGTGATCATGTATGAAATGCTCATCGGTAAGTTGCGTGCTTTCACGGGACTTTTTCTGTGCAGTCAGGAAAGAGTCCTATGTTGATAATAGACTTTCAGGTGGGGGTCATCTAAGTGAGCACTTTTCCCCCCTCGTCTTTCAAAGTGAAGTTTCCTAGGTAGAAAACGCTGGGCCATCAAATGTATCCCACTATATTCTGGCTCCCTGGCACCCTCTGGTGGCTTTGTTGATCATTTATCATGGTTTTCTTCGACTTTACTATCCTCCATCTAGCAACTCTTTCATTCACTGGCATTTATCAAACACCCATTGTGTACAGAGAGCCTTCACTGGGCCGTGTCTCGAGCACTCTTTACTTCTTAGTTGCTGTCCCCCCCTTCTCTCTCAAAGCCTTCAGAGCATGGACCCCTCGGACCTCTCTCCCTGTTGCTTGGTAATATCTGTGTATTTAGGGGACATCTGTGGGGCTGGCCATATGCCTGAGCACTAGGAGAGCCCATCTGTCCGTGGTGGCCCTGAGTGAGTCTGTGTGGATGACTGGTGTGGCATCGTCTGGCTGTGTTGTCTTTGGGAACACTGGACGCATGCCTGTGGAGGCAGATATGGTCTGTGTAGAGGGCAGGTGGAGTATTATGGTGACTATCCTTCTCACCTGTAGTTCTCAAAGAGAGGCATGGTGGTCACTTTTCCCAAATAAGGATATTCCTAGAATGGAGTCGTTTCTTAATGATGTTGTTTCATCCTTTCGTTTTCCTCTTTGGGCACAGTGAGCCCCGCCTCTGCAACTCTGCTTCTGTCCTCCTTCCTTTTTCCAGCTCCAGCTAGTAGCTGGCTCCCTAGTGGTACCAGAAGCACAACTTCACTTTGGGTTTAGGAGTTTGGGGGAAAATGAACAATTGGTTTAGATGTTTTCTGGGGTGAGTGGAAATCCTGTCCATGTCATATAGGGAAGGACATACAGGATCATTAAAGATATATTAGAATCAGATGAAGAGAAATAATCTCAGATTCAAAATTCTGGGATGTAAAAGCTCCGAAGTTCCCTTTTTATTACAGGCTACCCACCTTTCTGTTCTGAGACCCCTCAAGAGACATATAAGAAGGTGATGAACTGGAAAGAAACTTTGACTTTTCCTCCAGAAGTTCCTATTTCTGAGAAAGCCAAGGATCTAATTTTGAGGTATCAGAGAACATTTCCCCTGTCCCCCAGCCAGGCTTTTTGACATGAGTGAATCTATTTTTAAAATTTTTCATCATTTCCTGGGTCGGTTCCCCCTTCCTCCCATTTCTCCTTTTCTTTTTCTGAAGAGACTACTTGAGGTATGCTGAAAGGCCTCTGTCTTTTCCAGATTCTGCTGTGAATGGGAACATAGAATTGGAGCCCCTGGAGTTGAGGAAATCAAAAGTAATTCTTTTTTTGAAGGTGTTGACTGGGAACATATCAGGTATATCCATATACAAAGTTTCAGGATAATTTCAGAAAGTCTGTAGTTTGCTTAATACTAATTTAGAAGTACCACTACTGGCAAGCCAAGTATGGGAAGAGAGCTTCTTAGAAATTCAGGGTCTTTTCCTGATTTTCATTCATGGCGAGGATTGGGAGTTGGGGCTTCCTGTCATCCGTGTGCCACGGGACACATTGAAGCCAGCAGTCGTTTCCAAAGTGAAGTGAACTTTGGATTCCATGGTGAAAGTACCACCTAAGCATTATGTTGCACTTGCTTTTACCAAGAACACACCAACTTCTCTAGTGTTAGGAGCCACCAGCAGGACTGTCCCTGCCCCTAGGGTGGAGGCTATCACTGGGAGACAGAGAAGGAAGAGAGGAGTGGAAGGATGGAGTGGGGAAGGGCACAGAGGGGGAGTGGAGGGGAAGCGTGAAACTGTTGCGGACAGGGCTCGCAGAGAGCTGCCAGTGCTGCACAGACCTCCATCCTCAGCATTCACTGGTTGAGCAGAAGATGAAGTTGTCATCCATTTCATAATAGTGTTCTAATTCGCATGCTTGTGATTTCTACCTTTGCCTTTTGGCCACTCTACTCGTTGGCACTTCTGGTAGAAGAGGGGCAGAGCCCTACACAAGGGGGCGTTTAGAGGTTCAGTTTCCCTTTTCAGCACACAGGGCTGTCAGGGAGAGTTTACTAACTTTGGATTTTAATTTCTCCTTATTTTTCTTGTCTTTCTTCCTAGCTATAAATAATTGCTACATTTTTTTCATCATAGTTTTGTTTGGTTGTAGTCAGCTGGTGTGGTTGGTCAGTGGTCATAAGCTTTTCAAAGGAGATTAATGCTGCCTGCCAGTGGACAGTCTTCCCTTGTCAGACCAGGGGTCTTTTTTGGAGAAAGACTTGATTACTTGTGATCCATATGTTTACTAACCGTAGTAATTTTTGGCATGTCTGTTCTTGGCAGAGAGAGGCCTGCTGCAATATCTATTGAAATCAAAAGCATTGATGATACCTCAAACTTTGATGAGTTTCCAGAATCTGATATTCTTAAGCCAACAGGTAATACTACCACTGCCTCAGGCTGCCTTATAAGTGCATTATTTCCCCCAAATTTGGGGGTGTTGTTTACAAATCAGGGTAGAGAACACGGAGAGGAACTTCAGGTCTTCAGGCTCTTTGTAAGTATTTTTCCAGTGTTAATGCAGAGCAGCAGTGAGACCTTGTTGAATGGAAAGTAGTGAATACAAACGCCCATATTTAGCCTGCTCAGCTGGGTGGGTGAACCACAAAGATATATTCTCTTGTTATTTATTAAATTAAAGGTTAGGTAATCTGAAATGACAGAAATGAGAAAATAAAACTTTTAAAATATTGTGAAAAACATGAGGTTCAGAGAACATAGGCAGGCAAATGTAGAAAATTCGCAGAGTGAAAAATAACTTTTCCCAGATAGAAGCTGTGGTATGTTCTTCAGAATGTCATGTACTGAGTGTCAGTACTGAGTAGTCCATCAGGGTAAGGCAGTGAATCAACTCTCACATCTATTTCTTTCCCAGTGGCAACAAGTAATCACCCTGACACTGACTACAAGAACAAAGACTGGGTCTTCATCAATTACACATACAAGCGCTTTGAGGGTCTGACTGCGCGGGGGGCAATACCTTCCTACATGAAAGCAGCAAAATAGTTTCCTTGAAATGGGATCCTAAATCGAGCAGTTCTTTGTACAACATCATGGCTTTCTTCTCACATAACTGTTTTGAAAGAGCTTCCAAGAAGTTTATGGAACCTACCAACGTGTCATGGTAAACTCCTGAAACGTGATAGTAAGTGGATTCTCTTCCATAACGCATCTGATGACCTGTAGAACAAAGACAACCATTTCTACTGCATCAGCCAGTAACGGCTATCCTGCTTCTTTAGAAGTATCATGAGCCAATTTGATGTTTAAAAAAAACTTGAGTTTTCCTAAGTTCGTCAGAATGAAGGGGGAAAAACAGCCATCATCCAACATGGAGATTGTAACATATACTTACTGAGTATCAGCCAATTCCTGTGATTTTGTGACATGCTTGCTACCAAGCCCACCAAGTATTTTTTTTTCTTTACAGCTAAAAGTTCCATAGTACTAAGGAAATAAAGCAATAAAGAAAGCTTCAGTAGCCAGCATTCTGGCTGAAGGAAATGATTCACCATTCTGAGTGGGTGATGGTGGTAGTTTCTCCCCAGACCTCAGCCTCGGGCAAGTAGCTTTTTATAGCCTCCATTCATGGTGCACTTTATTTATGGTACTAGGATAAAGACCCTCAGTCCATTTTGATTTATTTCCTTCTGCCCATCTGGAATACGCTGCTTTTCTGAGTGTTGATGGGAAGATACCAGCTTGATCCTTTGTTGCTCTTAGAAGGCCCAAAAAGCCACTGGGCATTGCCAAGGAGTCCCGGATCACGTGGAAAATCCTCACTTTCTCTTCACGGCTGTATTAGAAAATCCCTTTGGATGTTGCCGTGGACTAGCAATACCCACAAGTGCTGCCAAAAGGACCTCGGTTAATTCCTGGGAACACAGCAAGGAGAGCCCAGGCAGAAGCAGGAGGCCTAGAACCCTCTTGGCTAAGGTGCTGCTTCTGCTCCGTGTCCAGACCTCCCTGCAAGTGGTGAAGGAACGAGCCCAATACAAAGTGCAGAGCCAGCCTGCAAATCTGTGCGAAGTTCACGCCTCAATCTTTGGTGCAACTGTATTTGTATCCTCTTAGTATTTCTCCTCTCCCAACATTAAGTAACCATTTTGCCTTGGAATCATGATTACAAATTTTTCCTTTGCAGATGCCTTCCTGGGGGATGGTCCTCTTCACCCTAAAGGGTCACATGCAGGCCTGGGCTGACCAGGCCTCTCTGCTGTGGTGTTCTCAAGAGAGACCCTCTGAATTTTAGCACAAAGTGCCTTTTCTTTCACAGCTGCCACTGCCTTTAGAGGACTTTCGCTGCATCAGAAAAATGTGGAGGCTCCATATTAATGCATTATTACTTTTAAAATTTTTGATAACTCTTAAAGCATCATTTGCACCTATGTGGTAACTTTGCCTGTTGCAGAGTGTCGTAGCCAAGCCACAGCTGGGAGACTGCTTTCTCTGCCAGTCTTGAGGTTGTTAACATCAGCTATGAAAGGAAAGTATGTCCTAGCTTAGCCATTCAGAAAAGAAAAATGGACTATCAAAGTTACAGTAGTAAATGGAACTGCTTTGGGTTTTAATGTCTTAGAGGAAGAAAAAAGAATATTAGGGAAATATTAACTCTGGATGAAGGTAATGTGTTTCCCCTTATTCTTTCATTCATGGTTTGCTAGTGAAAAGGAAGTGAGATTCTTTTGTGTAACTTTGTAGCTTCTTTGGATTACCAAATAGTTGGGGTCTTGACCCCTATGTGGTTTGCAAGAGTGTGTGGTAAGCATGGCCAATGAGAGGTAATGGGAGGGTGGTAGGTAGTCTGTGTGTTGGGGAGTGGCAGGGGATAATTTGTTTTGCGGGGGGAATGCCCACATTTTAACTTTTAAATGTCTGAATAAACTGTGTGAAAACAATAGTATAAGTCTGTGGCTCGTAATTCAAAGAGCCAGAGTGCTGATGGCTTCACCCTTTTGTCTGCATACCGTTAAACACTGAAGACCACCTTTAGGCAAAGTGCTTTACCATCTCAGGGAAGATGGGACCTGCTTTTTTGTTCCCTGAGAACAAGTCTTCTGAACTGGAGTTCATGTAAAGAGACTATCTTCTGTTGGCCTCACGTCTGTGCTTTCACCTGGCTCAGTGTTACTGGGCAGTGGGCACTATTGCAGTAAGTGCAGTTAGGCCAAGGGGAGACCTGCCGACGAAGGTTCTGTCAACTGGTGGACCCTTTATACAACTGTTTGTTTGTAGCTCAGCCCCATTTTTTTTCAGCCTGGGGTTGACCAGGAATCTCACAAGCTCCCAGGATGGACTTCTCAGCTCCCTGTGTCCACCAGAGCAGGGCTCTCTGGATGTAGATTTAAGGAGTCTTATGGGTCCCACTTCTTAGCTCCTTCTCTGGGTCAGGAAAAGGACCCTCAGGCAAAGAGGAAGGGGCAAAGACCAACCAGGGCGGGAACTGCAGGCAGAGGTTAGTTAAATGCAGCCTAACAATGTATTGTCTTTCCAAGGCTCATGAGTTTCAAGAAACATGTCGGGAACCATTGGCTCACTGTTGGTCCTATTCACAGATAATTCTCTGTCCTGTCTCTTAGGAGAAGTTAGAAAATAATAGAACTTGAACTGTACTGCATACTAAAATGAAACTGAATGCTGATGTCATTCAGACTCCTTGATTCAGAAGTACATCAGAATTTTCTTCAGTACCTATTTAAGAATTTCAAAAGTAAGAGGGGAATCCTTTGGGATTAATGGTCAGGCTGTGAATAGCAGATTGCTAATTTTAACACTCATCTGTATAGTGTAGGAATCCTCTGCCATTGATTGCTGCTACTATTTCTCTGAATCATTTATTTCCTTGGAAAGCAAATTTCCTGGATCACTGTCTCCTGTTACTCTCTCCTGGGCCTCTGTGTGTAACCCAAACGGCGTTTTGAATTGAATGCAAAAGGATTCAGTGAATGGTATTTTCCTTTCCTAGTTAGCAACCATCTCCCTGGAATGATCTGTCAAAACCAACACTGACTTAAAAACAAGCCTCCACACTGCTCTTTAGGCATATTTTCAGAGAAAAACATCTTGCCCACATAATACTTAAGCATTCATAAAATACAGAGCTCAATCCCAGGTACACTGGGGATGCAATAGGGAAGCCCACTGTGGTTCTGAACCACAGATCAGTTTGAGGAGAGAATTCCCAGCCACAAAGTTGGCTTAACAGAATTGCAGCATCAACTATAAAGTTATTAGTATGTTAGTGTTGCTGTAACAGTACTATTAAGCCAACACTGAGTTGTTGGGAAGGTTGAGGAAGCTTCCCAGAGGTGTTTGGCAGAGGGGAAGGTGAGCAGTGCAGGATTTGGGAGGCTGGTAGGTACGGTCCTGTGCTGTGACAGAGGCGTGGAGCTATGAGTAAGTATTGCTTCCTGAAAAACTCACTTTCATTACTTCATTTCCCTCTCACTTCAGTCTGGTTTCTTCCCCTTGTGTGAAACACGTTAGTATTAATTATCCCATGTGCAAAACGTGCTAGTACTAATTTTTATAATCATTCCTCTGTTCACTGGCGTCCTAACTGCCACATCCACTGGCTTCTCTTCAGCCCTCATCTACCTGACCACCCGGCTGCACTCACACTGTTGAGTTAAAAAACTCTGCTCCCACCTCTCCGACTTCCTTCTTGGTAGTTCCTCTGCCACTGCCCAAATGCTGGTCCTCCTCAGAGCAATGCCTTTGCCTTTTTTTCACTCGTGTGATCTCCCCCGTACTGTGGCTTCAGCTGCCGTTTTTGTGGTGAGATCTTCAAAATGACCATCCTGCCTGGATCCCTCCCCGGAACTCTAGATCCCATGTAGCTGAGTGCCTATTAGAAGTTGCCACCTGGAAGGCCTCTTACAGGTGCCAACTGTCCTTATGGAGCTCCTCTTGCCTCCACAGCCTTTTTTCTAGCTCATTCTACCTGCTGTCCAAGCCAGAAATTCTTACATGATTCCCATCAGTAAACATATAATTCTGGGGCATGATTGTCCATCCTACCAGTGTCTTCATCATTCCTTGCTGAGTCCATTGTGGTCTCTTAGCTGACCTTTGTCCCTGGTCCTTCCCCTTTCAAGTCTGTTGTCCTCTCTGCTGCCGAAGAAACTCTCTTAAATTTCAAGTCTGATCATGTTATTCTCCTGCATAAAATCCTTCAGACTCCTGAGAGCTTATGTAATGAGACCAAACACCTTTGTCTGAGGTACAAGGGCCCTTCCTTACTCTGGCCTATCTATCTCTGCATTACTATCCTCCCCTGCCCCCATCATCCTCTTCCCTGATGACAATAAGCAACTATTTCACCTTTGCATCTTTGCTTATATAGTTGAGTTGGCCTGGAATACTTCCTTTTGGATTCATGAATCCAAAACAACTAGTATTTGTCTTTCACAGTTTGGTTCATGTGTCATGTATAGAATCCTCTTGTGAACTCTAATTTTCATAGTAAAAACTGGCTACTCCATCCTTATGTGCTTCCTGAGTGACCTGGACTATTTATGGATCTGTCTTTGTGCAATTATAAGAGCCCTCTGAAGGGAGGAACTGTGTCCTAGTCAGCATGTCCCTGTGACCAAGCAGCGCTTGGCACTGAACATACTCAGTGGGCCATGCCTTCAGAGCATGTTCTTAACCTCTGTGCTGACAAAGGCAGGCCTGCCAGGGAGGCCCTGGCTTGCTTCAGCACCCCTTCAAGTTGTCAGTGTCACCAGTAAGCTCTCAGGCCAACTGTGCTGAGGGGAGCTCGGGAGGCACCTGACTAGAAGAGGGCCGAATCAGAGAGCAGAGGATGAGCAAGGTGCCCCACAGCAGTGTTTCCCAGGGACCTGCCTGGACCCTGCCCTACCTTCTTAACTGCCTTTCATGCCTGCCATGCTTCCTCACTTGCTTGAAACCAAAAGTAGAACATAGAAGTCTGTGAGTCATCTTACCTTTCAAATTTACATTTGGTTTTGTGGGGTACTACTTGGTTGGATTTGAGTGTTCAAGGGGTCTTGAATGCAAGTTAACCAGAAACTCAAGAGAGCAGACCATTATGGCTCTGGAACCTGTGAATTATAAGAAATAGCAGGGTGGGAAAAGCACATACAGGCTCCAGGCCAGCTGCATCCCCACTGGCTGCTGTAGGAAAGAGCCTCTCCTGGGCAGTCCGCGTGCTGCTACTCTCCGTCCCCTTTAACATCTTGAGTTCCAATATTATTTTCTGCTAAAAAACAACAACAACATGGACACAAATGATAACATTTTATTATAGAAAAAGCATCCCAAATATAGGATTTCGTAAACACTGGTAGGTGAACAAGTGCAACTTCAAAAGTAAATACAAAGTAAAGAGGCAAAACCTACAAGCATTTTGCCTTTAAGAGAAAATGTAATGTTCTCCTGCAGGAGGTGATCCTACCCAGAGCACGGATGTGGCTCCATCTCCCATAAAGGTATCAGGTTTGCTTTCTGAACTATGCCCAGTTTAACAATTTCAAAATGATGGCAAGAAGTGGCACTGAATAAGTCACTAACTGATTCTTAACTTTCTATTGACTATTACTCGATAAAGGCTTCCCATCACACTTTGACAATTTAAAGCCTGTGCTCTGATTGTTTTTACTTTACAGAAGGACCTGCTGGAACACTATCCATCCTTTCTGGGCTTATGCCACAGTATTTTCATAGACCTGTATACATTAGGTATCACACGGAATTTAGTTCAAAATAATACTGGCTACTGCATATCATGCAATAAATCCAGCTACTTTCTAGCTTCTTTACCTTTTTTTTACTGTCATTCTTTTAATACCTTTTCTCCACTTTGGAGAAACCATTAAGTAATATCAGACACATTTTAACACTGTCTCCTTTCCTGCTCCCAATTCCTTAATGGGAAATGTTTCCTAATCAACAATACATGATATGATGCAGACACAAACTCAGATCCTAAACCTCAAATTCAGGTTTATCTTGGCCTGCTGAGATAGATACCTCTGAATAAGACAGTCTGGGTAAAAACTTTTTCTTATGAAAATGTTTCTGTATAATCAGCCTGGCTTACTTATTTAGGCACTTAGGAAAAAACCACCAAACCTGAGTTTCACCTTTTTAATTAGAAATACCTGTTGCCCGGCTGGCCAGTAACTGACTCTGAAGGGAATGACTGCAACCCAGCTCTTGTTCCTGCGAGAACTGCGAGGTCCTGCGGCCACGGGATGTCCTGGCCCTGGGAACAGAGCTGCTGTGGCTGAAAGGAGCCACCAAATTACAGTGATGCTGCGCTCCAGGCTGGAAGGGCGTGGGGTACAGAAGAAATGTCCTCTCCACCAGAGGGAACCTGTGGGCCCAGTTTTTCCCTCCGTCACCACCACCTGGCAACACTGGCAGATTTACTTCCACAGATCTCCAGCTCACTCGAACCCTAAGGGTTGGGGCCGAAAGCACGTTAACCCAATTTTGGGGGAAAAAATACCTGGTTTTTGAAAGTCAGAGGAAATTAATCATTTACATAGAACAAAGTGTTAAGTACATGCCACACTTTCATACCTAGCTTTTTACCTAAGCAATGACTAATAAGTTTTAGAGTGTTAGTGGAGACATGTCTACCCTTAAATGTTATATTAAGCTATAAAACAGAAATTATACATACTTATTATAGTCTACACAAAAGTTAAATTTCCTTTGTGATGGCATGGAAGTCAACCACAAAGTGTAAAGGAAGCACCATTAAACAATTATCCTGGCTGGTCGTGGGTATGAATGTAGTACCAGTAAGGTCAAAGCCAAACCTGACCTCAAACAGCCAATTCTTTTCACAGGAATAAAACTACCCCTGGCTACAAAATAATGTTAACCCTAAACATTAAGCCTGGCCATCAGCCTTACAAATGGATGCCAGTGATAATCAGAATAACTGTGTAGCTGGGGTACGGCTCGGTTTAACCCCTTACTACTAATTTTTCTGAATAAGCAACACAGCGTTGATGTCCCCTGTGACACTGGCCCTGGTCACATGCACAGAGAATACACGCCTTAAGAACACTCTTGTTCTTCAAGCCTGGAAAGAGTAGCTGTCAACACCCAATCTGACTTTACCTTTGGAGAATTCTGACTAGGGCGGTCATAAAATGGCGTCAAGTAGCTTGCCCTATAGTATCTTGTGGAAATGGAATTTAAGAAAACCAGTCCTGTTCTTAGAGAACTTGAAGGAAACTATGTGTCTCTTTGTACATGCTCAGGGTAGGTGATTGGAAGGCCAACCTCTACCATAAAATGGGAAAGATCTCAAGACACATCTGACTCTAGAATCTAAATTTAGCTCTACTGTTAACAGCCATGGAGACATCAGGGGAGGTGGTTACAGTACCCAGAGGAGTGATCTGGGTCGTCACACACCATGTACTGTTAACTCAGAGCTGACAGATCAATCAAAATGACTAGGCTTAATTTCCCTTCAACTCATTCTTCCTTTGGAGGTGACATTAGTATGGTTTTCTTACCCAGTGTGAGCAGCTGACAGGCTATTTCAAAAATTAAAATATCCTGATACCTAAAAATATTCCATAGTATGAAAAGAATACACAATGAAAAACCCTGCACTGAGACAAAGTCTAGGCAGGTGATGTTTTCCCACCCAGATTCACCCCCAGTCCTACCCACCGAGCTCTTACTAGTCTTTCTACTGAGAAACTGAGCACTTCTAAGAAATCACTGCCCTCATCTTGAAAGCCTTTTAAGCCACATCTAAGGTCTCCTAGCCACACCCACAGCATGCTGGCCTAGGGTGAAGACCTATGGCTTCACACCAGATTCCAAGCCAGGATAATCAAAGTGTGAATTTCACTCCAAATAAATAATTTGTTTAGGGTCAAAAACCTTGACGCTGAAAAGGTTTCATAAACATTGTTATACATTATCCTTCCTGTCAAAGAATCTGTGAGGTTTTGGATTGTTCATTGCAATAATGAAAAAAAAAAAAAAACTGAACTGAAGCTCCTAAGAATTTCCTTTGGACATTTTGAATGAGAGCCTATTTCTTCTCAGATGCAACCTGGGCACAGAGGCCACCAGGATGGTATCTTCACTAACCTCTAATGGGCATCCAATTAGTGCCTGCTTGTAGAAGATATTGTCTCCTTCTAAGTTTGGTCCCTTTGCTGCTAAGTAATTTGCCTAGTAGAAAACCAAATAAAACAAACAAAAGCCAAGAACAGAGTGTAAAGGACGAGAACTGCTTTGCTGAATATGAGGCAATAGGAGTCTTGACCTCCTTTCCTGCCTTTGCAGTTATGCAAAGACTCGGTGAACAGCACCAGACCCCAAATTTTCAAGTTACCAGGGCTGCTGCAAAGTTGGTAGCTTAATTACCAGTGAGTGCCTTTTCATCTCCTGCCGGAGGCACAGACTTACTGAAAAGGACACACGTTAATTATGGCAGAAAAGGGAAGGATGGGGGAGAAGCATGTCTCCTACTTAGTGTGAGACAAACCATGGGGAGGATTGGCTGTGGGCATCCCAGACAGAGAAAAGGCCGGCAGAGGGGCCCACAGCTGCCCCTAATCCTGAAAGTCGTTAGAAGCCATCTGAGAAAGTGGGGCATTTAGCCGGTCAAGTTCATCCACTTGGGGCGGGTGGTGCATTAGTATCTCTTGGTCCTCCAAGACATCTTCTCCAGCAGCTACCAGATTAGTGAGGGATTTGCTTCGAACACACTGGAAATCCACATGGCGACTCTTTCCTTCTTCTTTTTCCCATGACATCTGGATAAAGGGGCGCTGCACGTAATTATAGATCACTTCAGACCGGCCACCAGGTCTCCTCTTAATTTTTTCTTTACAGGTAGGATAACCTGAAACGGGAAAAAAGCCATCATGACCCCAGCAAATTGCTCACTCTGGTTTCCATACTTCCTTCTTCCTAACCACATGAATTTCCTCCCAAATCCCAAGACTATGTGAAAACTACAGGGAAGTGACCACGTTCTCTGAGACCCAGCCACCTACATGCTTGCTTCTCTCCTGCTCAGGTTAGTAGGTTTTGTCCTTAGAAGGGAAGTAACAAAAATTGTATCCCTTCTAATGGAAGAGGGAGAAGCCTCCTACTAATTTCAGAAGTCTTTATTTTACTGGCTTCAATACTATAGAACAAAAATCCTACCGGGGCATGGTTACTCTAGTCCTCTAATTCTATTGCTTAGAGGGCAACCTGTATGAGAAGTAGTTAAGGAAATGCGAAATGTTTAAGCCTAAAGAAAAAACTGGGATGCTGCCTAAAATATCTGAAAGTCTGTCACAGGGATATGGGAGAAATCTTATGCAGAGCATATATCTTCACAGGCTAGAACTAGAAGGACGACAGAAGAGGGAGGAGGTTATCTATTATACATGTGGAAGAATATTCTCATGGTAGGACAGTTTGATGGGCTGCTGTGGGAAATGGAGTGATCCCTGTCACTCTGTCCCTGTGGTTTCCAAAGAGATAAAGGAGGACACAGTAGAAAGAGGTTTAGCAGATGATCTCAAAAATCTCTTCCAACGTTAAGTTCCAACCTAAGTTGGACACAACAACGGGTTCTGTGAGCAATACTGAGACAGCTAGAGTAGCCAAACACAAGAGTCAAAGACCCATGGAGGGGAGACCAGAATGCCTTCAGCACTCTCCGGGAATCAGTCTCCAATACCCTTCCACGGAGACCACAGGTTGGGAGCCATTGCTCAAATCATTTAAAGCAGTTTTGTCAATATATCCAGACACTCCCCAAAGGTATGTAGTGGAATAAAATGAGTCTCCAAGTTATAGTTTTCAGAAGGACCCTTCCAGATCCCAGAAAGATCCTCACCAAGATTGTTGGCTAAACAGCTGGCCCTCCCACTTGGTGAACCCACAAGCCCTGCTACATTTACCCCCCCAGTGCCTAGTCCTCACTGCTCTTCATCCTGAGGCAGTAAACTGGGACTTATTCCTACAGCTGCTTTAAAGCATTTTCAACTGGAAATAAAATGACAAGGAAATGTAAGGGCAAACTAAAACAAAAATAGGAATCTTTGAACTTGGGTAGCAATGTAGTTTCCATGTGTGTCTATTCTCTAGGCCCTCGGAAGCCAGGTTTTAAGGACAAAAGCTGTGGCCATAGATCCAACCTATTCCAAGAGCCATGCAAGCTGAATATTGACGGGGATGTTCTTTACCTTCAATTCCAATGCGAATGTTTTTCAGGCCCCGTTCCTTTAACACTGTTTTAGCGACATCCCGATTCTCAATATATTTGAAAAATCTATAGAGCTTAGAGCTATAAAGAACTGGGGGAAAAAAAATCTGGGGTTAGTCACGGAGTGAATACCTCTGTAAGAGGAAGGAGATGAGCTAACAGATTCAGACTAATGACCTGAGCCCTGATGCCAAAAAGTCCATATGGATCACAGATTAAATGTTAAATAATAAATCAACCATAAGAAAGAAACCATACAAGAAATTTTTATAGTCTCAGGGTAGGAAAGACCTTTCTGGATATGACATAAAACCTAGAAGTCATAAAAGAAAAACTGATACAGTTGATTACATAAAAAAAATCTCTGCTTATCCAAAAACACCAAACAAAGCTAAGACGACAACCAACTGGGAAAAATATTTGCAACTCATATTACAAAGGGCTAATTTCCTTGATATCTATAAAGAGAGTGGTCACAAATAGAGAGATTTTACAAATCATTAAGGAAAAGACTAACAATCCAATTTTGTAATGGGCAAAAGGCATGATTACAGTTAACAGAAAAGAAAATGAAAACGGCTCTTAAAAAGATGTTCAATCTCATTCATGAAGTGAGAAATGCAAATTAAAACTCAAGTGAGATGCTGTTTTTCACCTATCAGAGTGGCAAAGATAAAAGTTCAGTGAAACTCTGTCTTGGTGAGCATATGGGAAACAAACCCATCATATATTGTCTTGTAAGTATAAACTGGCTCAACCTTTATGAAAGAGAATTTGGCAAATTTTATCAAAATCATAAAAGCACAAAGCTTTTGACACAGAAATTTCATTTCTAGGAATATTATTCTATAGAGACATACATGTGTGAAAGACTTTGTTTAAAAAGATATTCACTGCAGCATTATTTATAATTTATAGTTTAAATGGTCATCAAAAGGGCTGGTTAAATCAATTATGGCACAATCATGCAATGGAATACTATTCAGCCATAAAAAAGATTGTGGAAGCTTTTAATGTAAGACATGATATAGAACAGTCTCTACAATATGGTATCATTTGGGAAAAGAACATGTAATTGCTTATGTATGTGCACTGAATAAATCTGGAAGAATATAAAAGAAACTGAGGAGGAAAACTGGGTAGATGAGGCAGGGTGGGAATAAGACTTTTCAATGTATATCCTTTTGTATTTTCTGAATTTTGAATTACTACCAATTCAAAAGGATTTAAAGTGAAACAGGGCTTCCCTGGTGGCGCAGTGGTTGAGAGTCCGCCTGCCGATGCAGGGGACACGGGTTCGTGCCCCGGTCCGGGAAGATCCCACATGCCGCGGAGCGGCTGGGTCCGTGAGCCATGGCCGCTGAGCCTGCACTCCGCAACGGGAGAGGCCACAACAGTGAGAGGCCCGCGTACCGCAAAAAAAATAAATTAATTAAAAAAAAAATAAATAAATAAAATAAAGTGAAACAAATGGAGAGAAGAATGACACCACCACTTAATGTGCTGCCGCAGTACTGACACAGCACCAGACACCAGAGGCAGGCATGGGAAGTATAACGATGTTCCCCGTGCTCCCCAGCAGGAAAGACCCTCATCCAGGTGAGTGTGCTCATCACCGGCTCAACAGCGACAGTCACACTGGTTCTAGGATTTAGCTGCCACTCTGGGCAGCACATTTCTTGCTGGAAACAGGTACATCATGCAAGGGGCTCCTACTTTGGGAATACTCCTCCCCCATGGGTGGGGGGTGGTCTTCGTCCCAGTCCACAGAATCCTCATCCGTCAGCACGACAATGTGGCATTCTCGCTCCCCTTTCTTGGCACAGCCCACCATGATGGGCAGGATCAGCTCTTCGAGGTAGTGATCAAACTGCTTGTGAGCGCCGTCATTAGACAGTTCATGCAGTAAAGCACCTGGGAGACAAAAGGCAAGTGAACATCCTCTCTGCTCAAATGCAGGTATTACTGGAGTGAAAAGACTATGAGGTAACAGCTTTTATCATTGATAAGGTCCAGAGAAGTGGCCCATTTAAAGGCAGGGTATGTCTCCTACTCCAAGGCTATAATGTTAGATACTTTTCACATTCTACCAATCTCCTCCTGTTTAATAAACCCTGAGCATTCTGATCAACTGACATGCAATGTCAGTCTTGACATGTCTTGACATGTCTTGACATGCAATGTCAGAACATAAACATTAATTCTACAAGAGACAGAACCATCATTTGGGGATGAGTCTTTATAGTACCTCTTCTGAAGATGCTCTGGACCACAACTTCATAGAGTACCACAGAAGAGGAATGATCTCAAGTTTGGCGACACCAAGGGACTTGCTCTAAGTGTGTACTAGACTCAGTAGAGACACCACACATCTAGAGAACTTCATGGAATATGCAGGGAAATGTACCATGAACTTCAAAGAATTTTAAAATCATTTCAGGAAGCCTAGGTAATGATAAGTGCATGGAGTTTATATTCAGACAATCAGTTCTAATCCCAGCTTTAATGTTTAGAGCTTTGAACAAGCTAATTTCTCCATCTTCTCATTTGGTAAGTGAGATTATTACCTATCTTTCATGGGTTAATTGTGAAACTTATGCAAGTTCACATATATAAAGCACTTAAACACTAAGTTAATAATGATAAACTGTAAGAAGAACCCAGCCAATTTATGTTGTGTGACTTTATTAGTGAACCTTCCCTCATATCTGAGATCAGTATCCTTATTTGTTAAAGAGTTGAGACGCCAAGGTCCCAAGAGGGGAAGCAATTAGCTTGGTGACTCACGGGGTCAAGCTAGACTTAGAACCCACTACATGTTCTCTTGTTTACTCCACTTCTCACAGAGCTTTGAAACAAGAGAGGGAATGGTTAGTACCACGTCTCTGCCTCTACAGATGATTTTCAACCCACACTTGAAACGCTTTCTGTTTAGTAATTAAAAATGTCAATTCCAAGCACACTCAAAGTTCAGCTGCTCAAACGCAGCTGGCAGCTTCTCCTGTACTTACTCAGATCTTGACATCGGATAGTGTTGAAGTCAAAGTTAATACAGAGATAATCGCAAGTATCTCTAAGGTCTGGGATAGAGATGCCATCAGGACAATTGATGATACCAGTTTTGTAATAATCCTATAAATTAGGAAGAAGAAATGTAGGCAAAGAACAACATGAAAAATTCCCTCTTCAACCCCCTACTCATTCCTGGTTCTATTAAAGTGGTGGGTTACTAGAACTATCACCAAGTTGGTGATTCATTAGATAGCAAAGTGGCTCCTGGCCATCTTGACATGTTTAATCACAACTTGATACCTGACTGAGCTCACACGAGCAAGAAGGACTTAAGAATTATAAAAACAGAAAATAAAGCGGGAAAGGCAATAACTAGAAATGAGAAACCCTAAAGTCAGAACACAGTCTGATGCAACTCTCAAGGCTTCTGACCATGCACGCCCCCAGGGAAGATGATGTAACAAGAAGGCCACTACACACCAGCACCGTTCGAAATACAGTTGCACTGATTCCTTCGGCAATCTCATACTCGCCCTTCTCATTGGGCCGTGTGAAGTTGTACTCTCTTCCTGGTCCAAACATCCTGAAAGATACCCAGGCAACAATGTTACCCGCTGCAGCAGGATTCTTCACAGATGAGACTTCTCCCTTCTTCACCTCATTCTGGAAGACTCCGTTCCACTCTTTCAGTGTAAGTTAAAAACACAGCACTAGGACTCAACCCCTATACGACACACTCAAGTCTTAGGAAACTCCCTTCAGATAGGAAAAGAAGGCAGCAATTGCTTTCAGTGTTTGAGTGCAAGGAGGAACAAAGCAGCAAGCCCTCACAGTTCACCGTAGTGAACTTCTGTGACAGCAAAGAAAGTAGAACAGCACCTGCAGAGGTGGCCCTTGGAAAGCGTCTGGAGTGTGTGACAGTCGCCTCTCACGTCCTCTGCAGCGCCCAGGAACCTGCCCACGCACCGGCAGCTCAGGAAGATAGTGTCTCCTCCTCCTCACCCATCAACATGTACCTATCCAGCACACCATCTTTGATATTTCTGAGTTTTGCTTTTCAATATCTAATCTGATAGATGAATCTGTATTAGTAGGTGCAGATGTTACTGCTTTCCCTTTCCTGGTAGATTTTAATGGCGTAACTCTGGAAAAAATGCCCTTCCTCAATCCAAGGAGTAACTAATGACGGGAATTTCAGGTCAAGTAGAAAAGGAGGGTAGGTATTAGGATCATCAGCAATTTGACATATTTCAGAGAGGCAGGCCTGCTCTGGGCATGAATTCAGAGCTCATGAGGGCACAGGGAGGAAGTCTTGCTTTTATATTCATCTTTTCCCATCCTTCCTCTCTCTCTCAGATCCCCTCCAGTAAAACTGGCCCCATGACTTCTACTACTCCTGCTGCACATCTGTGTAGGAGCTGTGGATGGAGAAGCCAGGACAGGGCAGGTGCTGGTATCTTCAGCTGGCCCACTGGGGACTCACTGCCTTTTCCTTCCTTAACCTGTTGGGAAGCCCTGCTGTCCAACTGTTCAAAACTGTTATCCTCCACCCTGAACTGGCTGTTTTCCAAGGTCTGAAAAAGACTCAAATGCTTTCCAAATCACTACACCATACATAAGAAATCCATTTAGATAAAAGTTGTCTTCAAAGGATGCTGACATTGTTCTGGAATGTTCTGGTTGAAGTGTAGCCGAGACAGCTATGAATCAAAATAGTGAACAACATGCCATAAATATAATCCCCCCTCAGAGTCATTCATCCAGTAGTGGCATGGATCTGCATTAATCCATTCTCAGCTTCTTAGTTTGTCCCCCTTGTGACCAGTGGCCCACATTTGTAAGCTCACTGGCCAGGCTTATGAATACTTTACGTAGCCACAGGACAGAACAAACCTAAGAAACTCAGAATTCATGACCTCGGCTGACTCACCTGATGAACCATGTAGATAAAGGGGTCTATTACCCAGAAAATGCTTGCTTTGCTTTTCTTGAGCGCTACTTTTGGAGGCAACCTACTTCAGACAGACAGCCTACCCTGAGAAGTGCCTTCTGGAAGGAAGGGCCTGGGGGGAAATGGTGGCGATACCAAGACTGAGGACATGAAGTCAAGTCTGATACAGGGCCAATTTAGAAAATGTTTTAATCTTCTATCTTAATCTTAATTCAGATGTTTAAGAAATATATAGGTTTGGCTCTGGTTAAAAATGGTTCATCATGAATTTGTATGTATATATTTAAGTACACACATATTTGAACAGCTAGACTCCACTCAGCCTAAAATTCAGCAAGTTAGTGTGGTCCATTCTGGTTTCTAATTCAGTTCAAATTAGTTCAAAGTTGGAGTGAGGTTAGATCCACTTTCAAGTACTAGATGAAATCCTCAAAAGCCAAATGTTTGTGTGTGTATACACTCAAATTATTTTACTCTTATCCCAATCTGCTCTTCATGTTAAGGTCTACAGTTGGCCAGAAAGAGACCTCCTAACTCCCAGCCCAGGCTCTAAAAGTACTTCCTGGACAGCGCTCCTCCTCAGTAGACTCCTTCCATTCCTAAACTCTAACCCTAAAAAGCTGGAGGCAGGAGATGGTGAGGGGAGGGTAAGACTATAGTCTGAATGAAGCAACACAGAGGAAGGAACACGAAGAATTAAGAGAGCAATCGTCAAACAAAACAGCCAGATACAAAGATCCAGTTTCAGAAAACTTGAATAGTAGTGGAGGCATTAGAAATTGACACCATTTGGACCTTTTTGCACTCCCTTTTGTAGGGGGGGTTATTTCACTATACTGGCTTTGTAAATGAAAGTACCCACCCCCCAAAATCACCAACACATATAAGGTTTTTATGTCCTCTGTCTCGCAAAAGTATGAAGGTAGAATAAGCAATGAAATGTTTTTATTCTCAAATCTAATGCAAGGCAAACAGCAGGTATTTCTATTCACAGAGAACAGAGTGAATTTGGAAGGAAATTATCATCAATTACCTTCCCAACATGGTATCCGGATGAGCAGTGAAAATTTGTGGATTGACAACAAAACGTGTGCCATCTACGAGAAGTGTCACTTTCTCTGGTGCCTGAGAATGAACGTTACTGCCAAAGCCCACAGTGCTGTTTCCAAATCGTTCTGGAGCGATGAAGGGTTCATGGTTCCGTTTATTCCCACTTTGGAAGCAAGAGCCTTTGATGTCTTCAGGAAGTGGCATCATGTGAGGGAACTGAAGATTTGCTGGCTGAGCGGCAGAGTCAAGTGGAAGGTCTAAAAGATCATACAAACAAACCAAAGTAACGTGACAGCAAAAAGCCCTGGGGAAAAATAAACCTTGTCCTCTTAAAAAAAAAAACAAGAAAAAAAACCATTATACAAACAAAAATCCCAAACTTTAAGTATCCTTATGCAAAAACTCTTGCCTAAAATACGTAAAGAAAAAACACAAACTAGAGACTCATACTGGATCCCCCTGAACCTTTTCCTTCTCTCTGTGTGTGTGTGTGTGTGTGTGTGCGCGCGCACGCGCACGCGCACGCTGGGGAGGAGAGAATCAAGGCAATAATGCCTACACTTTAAAATAGAACGATTAAACAATTTTAAGGTAAACTACACACATGGTTAAAAATAATTAAACACTAAAGAAGCATTTCTGTGGAAAACAAGCAATCCTCTGCCATACTGCTTAACCTTCCCTAGTCTTGTTTCACAGAGGCATCGCTTTATTTCCGTTTTCACTTCTATCTCTAAATAACACTCATATTTCCTGTGTTTTATTTAAGGAACTTGATAACTCTGTTAGCCAAAACTATTTGTTTTTCACATTCTTAGAAAACGTTTCTAAATGTTATTTTCTAGAAAGGATAGTGATAGTCTCTAATTGTCACTTTTCCTAGAAATTCACTGAAAAATGCATTTTCACTACGCATAGGAGAATCCTAACATTACCAACAGGCAGGTCTTGCTCTCAACAGAAAAGTTCCAGGGCAGATGGTCTTGGATTAGGATTCATTCATGGAATCTGAGTTTTTGTCCTAGTATCACCAAAGAGCCATTTTCTTTAAGTAATTTATTTGATTTTTCTAAACCTGATTCATCATCTGTAAAATGAAAATAACATTCACTCCACCTACCTCACAGGATTGGTTTGACTATCAACTGAAAGTATGTGAGAGCACTTAAAAATGTATTAATACCACATCATGTAAACAGGCTTAAAACTAAATACCTGAAATCTGGATGTACACAGAAGAGAATCAGGGAAAAGTATTTTCAAAAGGATTACCAGAAGATTCTTTATTTTAAATTGATGTTTGCTGTTTTTATTATATAGCTGTACTTTTTTTTAGAAGATTCTTTTAAATAGGGGGTTCTCCTAAAATATTAAAATAATGTTTTTTTATTTAAAGAAAAATTTCAAATATACCAAAGCAGAGTTAATACAATATGTATACATCACCTAGATTTGGCTAGCTAACATTTTCCTACATTGGAAAGAAATAAAATGTTATAGATACAACTTAATGTCTCACTCCCGCCCTTCATGTATTTTAAGTTTGTATACAATAATTCATTGTTAGCTAGAGTACACTCAATTTTTTCCCCATTTGCTTCTAGAGAAAAGGAAACCAAAATCTAGACCAAAAACCTGTTTAGGGATCATATCCTAGAGCTTCTGATCAATTTTCAACTTACAAAGAGCTAAGTTTCCACACAATCCATGGGCAAGCTTGTAGCAAGAAATGCTTTAATCACCAAGACAGGCTTTCAACACTCTAAGTGCTATGCTTAAAAATGAAAGTAGGCACCTAACTTATTCAGTTCTTTAGAGCACTTGATTTTCCCCCAGCTATGATGCAATTAAATTGGGTTGATTCCTGAAGGATGCCTCAGATTCCACCCTGCTTAAGTGGGTGAGTAGGAAAAGAGACTCACTGCATAAATTCTCCGTAATGGGGCACTCTAGGGTGGCAGTCACACTCTGCTTTTTTGTCCATTGATATATATAAAATAACAGCGAACGCTGGCCGGAAAGACAGAGGTTTAAATCCCACCCAGTCCCCTACCTCCTGGCAGTGTGAACCTGAGCAAGTTATGCCTAAGCTTCTGAAGCCTCAGTTTCCTCATCTGTAACAGGAGGATTAATCTAAGCAGGGATCAGCAAACTTTCTGTGAAGGGCTAAAAAGTAAATATTTTGAGCTTTGTGGGTCACAGTCTCTGCCACCATAGCAGGAAAGCAGCCATATAGACAGTATGTAAACAAATGGGCATGATGGCTGTGTTTCAAATTTTTATTTACAAAAACAGGCAGTGGTTCAGATTTGACCACAGTTTGCCACCCTTGATCTAAAAACAGTAAAGTTTCTAGCACAGTGAGTGCTCAATAAATGGTAATTGCTACTATTATTGTTGCTATTGTTTTCATTAAAAGTTAAAAAGAACCTGACAATTTACCAAGAGCCTTCACATCCATTAACTCAACAGTCTTCTAGCCTTGTGAGGTAAGAAGAATGATTAACAACCTTGTTTTCTAGATTAAGAAAGCAGGGCTCAGAAAGATTAAGGATCTCATCCATGGTTACAGCTGGTAAGGAGCAGAGGTAGAATGTGAATCTGTCTTCCGACTCCAAGCCCGAGACTATTTTTCTTATATCATTACCAAGTTAGATGTACTAAACTGATTAAATAAGTGGAGATTTTTTGTGATAGTCAGATTTATATAACTGTGGTATATAAGCGAAGCTAATTAACTGGATATTTTATTTATTAAGAACATTTATGCCTTCTGGGCAGAATAGGTGCTGAGGTGTCAGAAAGCCCTCCACATTAAGTCAAGATCTAATCATCATACCATCATTCCTGGGACCTAGAGGATAAGTAAGATTTTGAAGACCAGAAGAAGCCGGGCTATTTGCTTCTTTTTCTTGGGCTGCAGCTGAGGCTTCATCCATCAGGCAGCTGGCCTCCTGCCGCAATAACCTGTCACTCTCAGTGCCACGGTGAACATTCATCCTCGGACTGTGTATCCTGAACTGTCTGCTTGATCAGGGAGAAATCCTGGAAGACAGGAATATGCATAATTTAGAACTCTCTCCTAACTAGAGGACTGACAGACAGTTCTCATTATTATTATTATTATTATTATTTTGCGGTACGCGGGCCTCTCACTGTTGTGGCCTCTCACTGTTGTGGCCTCTCCCGTTGCGGAGCACAGGCTCCGGACGCGCAGGCTCAGCGGCCATGGCTCACGGGCCCAGCCGCTCCGCGGCATGTGGGATCTTCCCAGACCTGGCACGAACCCGTGTCCCCTGCATCGGCAGGCGAACTCTCAACCACTGCGCCACCAGGGAAGCCCGCATGTATCTTTTTGAATTAGAGTTTTTGTCTTTTCTGAATATATGCCCAGGAGTGGATCATATGGTAGCTCTATTTTTAGCATGGAACCTCCATACTGCTTTCCATAGTGGCTGCACTAATTTACATTCCTACCAACAGTGTAGGAGTGTTCCCTTTTCGGACCTAGGCTTTTTAAAAAAGTCAATTTCATGTAAAACAAAACAATCCCCCCCAAATTGCGGGGGGTGGTGGTGGTATAGAATATGCAAGATTAAAAGACTCAGAACAACCAAATGTAAGGAATGAGCCTTGACTGAATTATGGATCCAAAAAAAAGGTTCTGAAAGAAAATATGAGGCCAATTGAGTAAATTTGATTATGGGTTATATATTAGTATTATGGAATTGTTCATTTTCTTAGATGTGAAAACGGTATTGTTGTGTTTTTTAAGAGAATGTTCTCAGAATATGCTTGCTAAAGTAACTGGGTGAAGTGTTGTGATGTCTGTAACTTTAAAGTGATTCAGAAAAATGTGTGCGGTGGGAGAGCACAGGCTCACACACAAATGAGGCAGATAATCATTGGTAAGTCTGGCGGATATATAAGATTTTGCTGATTGTAATGATTTTTTCCATTTTCCTGTAGATTTGAAAAGTTTCAAAATAAAAAGTTGAGGAGAAAATCTTATCTTTACTTCAGAGCCCAGCTCAGATTTTGTCTCATATGAAGACTTCATTTTCCAACCATACTATCTAGAGGTGACTTTCTCTAACTTTTATGTTTATCTTAAAACCTGAATGCCACATGAGAGCTACCTGAGAAGTTGACCAAATGTTTACAGCAGCACTATTTACAGTAGCCAAGACATGGAAACTACCCAAGGGCCCATCAACAGATGACTAGTAGATATCTACACACACACAATGGAATATTATTCAGCCATAGAAAATAATGAAGTATTGCCATTTGCAGCAACATGGTTAGACCTAGAGAATATCATACTAAGGTAAGCCAAAGACAAATATTATGAACCACTTATATGTGGAATTTGAAAAATAATACAAATGAACCTATATACAAAACAGAGACAGACTCACAGACATGGAAAACAAACTTATGGCTATCAAAGGGGAAAGGTGGGGAGGATAAATTCGGAGCTTGGGATTAACAGATACAAACTACTATACATAAAACAGATAAGCAGCAAGGATCCACTACATAACACAGGACTATATTCAGTATCTTATAATAACTGTAATGGAAAATAATCTGAGAAAACATAATTGAATCACTTTGCTGAACACCTGAAACTAACACAATACTGTAAATAGATTATACTTCAATAAAAAAATAAAATAAAAAAATTTTTTTTTAAATTTAAAGTCTAGGTCAGTTCTAACATCCATCTGATTGTTTCCACGTGATTAGATACAAGTTTAATTTTCTTAAACAAGAATATGTACATGTATAGGTGACAGTTGAGTCCTTCCAAATACCATCACATCAGAGGCACATAATGCCAGGCTATCCCACTACAGGGGATAAGCTTGATCATGTGGTTAAAGTGGTGACTATAGGTTTATCCATTGTAAAGAGAGATCTAATACCCTATCTCCCAATAACTTTTCACCCAGTGGTTTTAGCATCTATTGATGATTCCTGCCTGAATCAATTATTACATTTGGGACTACAAAATGATGACTAATTTTATCATTCCTCCTACATTTATTGTCTAGCATTCTTCTGTTAAGTAGAACTATTTCTTCACTCTCCATTTATCTTCCTTTTAAGTATTATGAACTCAAAGGTTTGTTTTAATCTAATGTATTATAATAATCCATTACCATCATTTTTTTTCAAATTGTCCAATTTTTGGTTCAAATTATCCCAGGTGGGACTTCCCTGGTGGCACAGTGGTTAAGACTCTTTGCTCCCAATGCAGGGGGCCCAGGTTCGATCCCTGGTCAGGGAACTAGATCCCACATGCATGCCGCAACTAACTCACATGACACAACTAAGGAGCCTGAGAGCCAAAACTAAGGAGCCCACATGCCACAACTAAGGAGCCTGCCTGCCACAACCAAATAGACCCAGCACAACCAAATAAAATAAATAAATAAATAGTCCCAGTTATGGCTAATATGGTTCCCTTCAAGCCTTCATCTGTGTCATTTAACCCTAATTCTACTGGCTGATGAGGCTACTTCCTGTACAAGAATTTTCTTTTTTTAATGAAAGTTCATAGCAGCTTTATTTATTTTTTTTGCGTGAGAGGAATTTTATTTTATTTTATTCTGTTCTATTCTATTTTATTTTGTACAAGATTTGTCTAAGCTCACCTTTTACCATCTCTGACCCAGACCTAGAATCAGCTATTCCTCCCTGGAGCCTTTGTTCCTTTTAGTGGACAAAAGCATTTATAAATCAGGATCTGAGCACTAGATGTCTTCATAGCTATTGAGATGTCATCGTCTCCTGAAATGGTCTAGAAGCAAAGTTGGGGATTAAAAAAAAAAAAAAAAAAAAAAAAAGAGTTTATATTGATATTTTCAACTCAAATTCAACATTATGGTTTTTTTACTTACTTTATATTAGTACTATATCTTTTCTCTCACAATGAAAATCTTGGTTCATAAACTAGTTTTTAAATTATAACATTAATATTACTAACAATAAACCCACTGAGTTTAAGTCTTTTGGGGGTCAATTCTTTTTGTCCTTAAAGTATACCCCACTAGGGATGTACAGTCAGTGTGCTACATTCAAGTTATTTTATTTTTTCTTTGTATGTCCTGTAATTTAGGTTCATTTTCTAACACTCAATTATAGCTTATTTTTCATTATTTTTAAATTTAATTTTTGAATATGTAAAACATTTACGTTCTTCAAAAGTTAAGTGTTACAAAAAAGGAACGCTCAGAGAAGTGTCTCTCCCTTCCCCTTTCCCTCCAATATTTTCCTAGCTATTCCCTACATATAACTAGTTTTATTAATTTGTTTATCTTTCATGTTTCTATTTATAGAAATAAGCATAATGTGTGTATATACATAAGTTCTTTTTTTTTTTTTTTTTTTTTTTTTGTGGTATGCGGGCCTCTCACTGCTGTGGCCTCTCCCGTCGCGGAGCACAGGCTCCGGACGCGCAGGCTCAGCAGCCATGGCTCACGGGCCCAGCCGCTCCGCGGCATATGGGATCCCCCCAGACCGGGGCACGAACCCGTATCCCCTGCATCGGCAGGCGGACTCTCAACCACTGCGCCACCAGGGAGGCCCTATACATAAGTTCTTAATTCTTCTTTTTCTTATACAAAAGATGGAATACCATATCCAGTTCTGTACTTTGCTATTTTTACTTAACAATATATCTCAAACTCACTCCACAGGAGTGATTAGAAGTCTTCCTCATTCTTTTTAATGGCTGTTTAATACTCCACTCTTAGATGTTAATAGGTAGAACTTTGATAGAGAAAAAAGGAAAGAGCATTTTAGACTGGGTGAATGGTGTATAACAAGCAGGAAAGTAAGCGTGAACAGGCTTTATACTATATGAAGGAGTGTGGGCTGTGGGGAGAGCAACCAGGTTAGAGTGAAGGGTGGGAGAAATCAGAATCACCATACCATACGACTTCAGGGAACCCCATGCACACCATCATTTAAGGAGCTGTACAATGCACAACTTAGATGGCTGTATACAACAGCCCTAGAAGATAAGGTTGAAAACCAAGCTGGAGCTAGCTTATGGAGGCCTTGAGTTATAAAGTAAAATAAAGTTAGGACTTTGTCTTGTAGCCAAAGTTTTTACACAGAGAAGTGTCATGTTCAACATGTTGCTTTAAGGTAAATACAACCACAGGTGGACTAGAAGAGTAAGAGGTTATTGAAATTGTCTAGGCATGAAAGGATCTCAGTGGGTTGACAGCAAGAAGGGTAGTACCTAAGACACAGTCCTGCCTACCTTCAAAGAGCTTACAATCCTAGTTGTTGAGAATGTGAAACACAAGAGTTACATAATACAGAAAAGTGATATTTTAGGATCAGAAGAGACCTTAGTGATTATTTTGTCCAGTGGTTCTCAAGTCTAGCTGATAATCAGAATCACCTAGCGGAACTTGTTAAAAACATTCTTGGGCCCTATTCCCCAGAGATTCTGATTTAGTAGGTCTAGGGTGGATCTGAGAATGTGAATTTTTTTTTCATGTGGGATCTTAGTTCCCTGACCAGGGATCAAACCCGTGCCCCTGCAGTGGAAGTGCGGAGTCTTAACCACTGGACTGCCGGGGAAGTCCCAAGAATGTGAATTTTTAACAAACTCCTCAGCTGATCCTGTGGACTAGCTATGTTTGGGAACAACTCATCTGGTATACCCTTTCATCTCATGAATGAGAGACTGAAGCACAACAATATTCTTTTTGAAGAATATTCTAGGAGATTACAAACTTAGAGTAGGGAGGCCTTTTTAATCAAGACCAAAAAACCCAAAAGCTAAAAAAGAAGAGAAAGACAAATCTGACTACAAAAATTTTTTTAAACTTTTGTATGGCAAGGAATCCTATAAAGGAAAAAAAAAACTTGAAAAATTGTATTTGCAACAGGCTTTTACAAAGAGTTATTTTCACAATATTCAAGGGCTTATGAAAATGCATGAAACTAACCCAACAGAAAAATGTGCAAAGGATGGGGAGAAAAGGGAAATACCTAAGAACTTGGTGAAGCTACATTAATAGGCTAGGAAATAGAATTTAAGGCAAAAAAACTACACAAGTTGGGCAAGGCATAACATTTGAAGATATCTGTTGCCAGAACCATTTCTCTTCCTCATGTCTACCTTGGAAGAAAGCCGTAACAAGAGAAGAGATAAAGGAGAGAAGAGGGCATTCCAATTCCACAGAAAGGCAGGAACGCCTCTGATTCCACATCCCTTCTCCTTCATTTTCCTCTATGAATTGCTGAGACCAGGCTAGCAAGCTGGCACATAAAAGCACAAGGACAGTAGTGACAAGATTATAACCGCTTGGATATATTTTCCTGTCTTCTCTACTTGACATCCCTAACTTACCGCCCTTAGTACCTTTTTGTCAATATAACTTATGCCCAAGAACAGCTTTTGTGCCAGAAGAGACTATATTACAGTTACCTGGATTTAAATTAAGACTTAAGAACTTACATTCAATTTATAACTGTCTAAAGGCCTTTAAACAGTTTCCTTTACAACTTTATCAAATTACCTATTTAAAAAAGACAAATAACAATAACATTTTTACTCACTACTCAGTTTAAAATATAAAATAAGACAAATATAGTTTAATCCCCTAAAACGACGATCCTAAGTTTGATATTGCCAAACATTTTAAACTATACTTTTCATCTTAATATGTTCTCTTTTCTTGTTTTAGCACTTTAATTGCTTCCCAAGCAAATCTTTAAGTACTCAAAAAACCTTTAGTAAATTCTAAAAAAGTAAACTTTTGAATCTAGTATATCTCAAGAAGTTCTTAAATATTGCAACACCCTTTCAAAATGAAAAGTTTTCTTATATCCTTAAACTAATAATCAAATCTAAACCCAGTTACTCAAGGACACATTTTACACTGGAACCAAATCAATCAGTTGAGATTCTTCAATATGCCGAATCACCACAAACATTCCATCTTAAGTCCAGATGGACTTAAACTTCACTGATTTAACATATATCATGTGCTACATATTATTCTACGTACTTTATATTATTTAACTTAATACTCAAAAAAAAACTTTTATGAAGTAGGTACTATTATTACCCCTATTTACAGATGAGGAAACTGAGGAAGAAAGAGGTTAAGTTCCCACAGTCACATAGCTAATAAATAGTAGAGCCAGGCTTCAAAACCCAGGCTTCTGGCTCCAGAGTCAAATGCATGTTACCCTTAAGCTGTGTTACCTCTCCTTATAGGTCTGATTTACTTCATGAATTCTACGTAAGTTTCACAGGTTTGGAGATATGATTTCAAGCCCAAGATCTGGAGCCAGGACATATGACCTTTCTGTGCCAGTAACAGGCACACCTAGCACCTTTTCTGTTTAAATAGTTGCTTTGAGATGACTTCTAAATCAATTAACTCCAGATAGGGGTTGATTTTACAATCTGAGTTCCCCGAGTTCAAATTACGACCTTACCTAATTCTGCTGTAACTTTCACCTTTATTACCTAAAAACAGGGTAGATCAAATTCTGTAATTTCCACACAGGTGCTTCTATCTTTTGATGGATTCAACTAGTTATGGTCATTCTAATGACACCTTTAAGCTAGGAACAATCCAAGGTACATAACAGACCAGGCAAAGCTCATGACTCCTAAGAAAAAGCCAGTCAACATATGAGGTCCCTAATGTCCAGGGCACTCTTCTGCTTGCTATTATCTAAAACCCTCTATAGGAGGAGATACACAAGCTGTTAAAGATTACTTAATGGCAAACTTCCAGGAAATATCCAAGAGATATACTATTAGCAATATAAAGAGTACAAGGGAGTGCAATTTAAAAAATTTTAAACGTATTACTCAATACAGTAGGTCATTTTATAAGAAAGAGCTAAGTTTTTGTACAGTAAGAAAAGATTGGAAGGTCTTAGGGGACAGATCCATGGATCAGTACTGTAGCAATAGAACAAACACTGAAAATTCTGGAGACAATCCAAAATCACTGTGTCAGAAGATGGTTCAAGGACCAGTATCAATTAGCATCAAAAGTTTTCACCGATTCTTAGCAAAAATGAGGATAGTGGAGATGATGTAACACATGGGGGCGGGCATACACACACACAATTATTATCCCAGTTCTAAGGCACGTGACATTGACTAAGACATCAATATAATAACAGTGTTTCAGGAAAGCACTATTATATTAAAGCCTGATTTCAAAAATATTAAAATGTGAATTGAAAATTATGGTATATATTAGTGTAATGCTTTCTTGGTACCTAAATTAAATCTTTACTTCTTTTCTGATATTAAATGTCTTTTCTTTTACAACATAATGGTGACAGAAAATTATAGATTTTTTTTTTAGTGTCCTAAAAGGCTGGCAACCTGATGATGGGCTCCCAATTTCCCCCCCCCCAATTTTACCAATCATAAATCTCAAAAAAAATCTGGGTCCCAATCACCTTCCATCTAGGACTACAAAAACACTTCTATTAATTCAGTCCAGTCTACCTAAAAATATCCCAAAATAAAGAATCTCTTGCTTAGCTACCCTATTGGTGGCCAGCAATCCTCAAGGGAAAAAAAATTTTTTTCCTTGTGCCGAGCTGAAGTCTGCCTTCCTCCCCACACCCACCGTGACTTCCACGCATTGGCAAGTCCTATGCCCTGGAATAATGCATCCATCAGAATGGGATGGGTAAAACAGAAAACAAAAACCAAAAAAAAACCCCCATCTGTTTGAAGGCATTAGACGACTAGTAAGATAGCCAAGACTGAAGAGAAGCCGTGATGGTCAGTTTTATACGGCAACCCTCGAGACTACAGTCCTAGTTATTCAATCAAACACTAATCTGCGTGTTACTGTGAAGGTATTTGGTGGATGTGATTAAAGTCTTTAATCAATTTAGTTTAAGTAAGGAAGATTATCCTAGATAATGTGGGTGGGCCTGATCCAACCAACTGAAAGGCTTTAAGGGCAGAACTGAGGTTTCTCTGAGGAAGAAGAAATTTGACTGGAATGCAGCTTCAACTCCTGCCCAAGAGTCCCAGCCTGCCGTTCCTGATGGCCTAGTCCAGTCTCCACAATGTATATACACCAACTCCCTTCAATAAGCAGCTTAATATATACGTGTGTATATTTATATACAAGTAGATAGATGACATAGATTATTTTGATGATATATAAATACTACACAGAACCATACTCCATAGTTAAAACCGTCCTTCAAAGAAAACTTCAGGACCAAGTGGCCTGACTAGCAAATTCTTCCATGCCTTTAAGGAAGAAATTACATCAATCTTATACAAACGCTTCCAGAGAACAGAAAAAGAGGGTCTATATCCCAATTCATTTTCTGAGGCCAGCATAATACTGACCCAAAACTTGACAAGAACATTACCAAAAAGCATTACAGATGACTTTTTCTCATAAGCACAAAATCCTATACAAATTATTAAAAAATCAAACCCAGATACATCAAAAAGGATAATACATATGGCAAAGGTTGACTTAACATTCTAAAATCAGTATAATTCACCACATTGAAAGGCTAAAACAGTTTTAGAATAATAACTAAAATAGCATGAAACAGTATTGATAAACTAGACTTAAAAAGGGCAGGTTGAAACAATAAATATAGTCACAGAAAAAAAGATTAAAAATATAAACAACTATTCTCCCTTAATTGTAGGCTTATCATATGTGATTTTTAAAAACTTTTATTGAGTATGCCAAAGTCTCTAAAATGAATGTGTTATTACTTTTAAAATGAGAAAGGAAAATGTATCTGTAAAAACAGGGAACTCTTCAAGAAAATGTTGGAGTATTTTTAAAGCTTAGGACAGTTTAAAAGAAATTTTTTAAGGTTTCAGAAGAAAATGATATATTACTAAAGAGATTTGGACATTTTTCCGTCTAGATTAATGAAGAAATATTAGGAATATAAGACAAATTAGGAATTCAGGTTAAAAACATTAAATAGTTTCTCAAGCAGATTATTCAATAGGATGACAGAATAATCTTGGTAGCTTTAAATCCAACACAAGGGCTTAATGTGGAGGCATGGTGTGCTTCTTAGGGTACTCAACAGCAAGCACGGTTCTAAGGAACAGGTAGAAGGTAGACAGGTGGGTAGGCACAGGATAAAGAATGATGCTCAAATCCCAAGTCAGAGGGTGCTCAACAATAAGGGCAATGGAACATTCAGATTACCTGACATTTAATACCCTAAACAGATTGTTATGAGCTAAATTAAATTGTTTCCCTCAAAA